>NC_141596.1:47277142-48477142 GCF_047967505.1 Dipteris shenzhenensis | reverse complement strand
CCATCTTGTAGAGCAAGGCTCTACACTGCAAGTCTGGATCAATAATATTGAGGTCCCCTTCCTTAGTGGGTAGAATAAGAGTCTCCCAAGCCACCCTAGCTATCACATCTGAAGTGCCGTCTAATCCACTCCACAAAAAATTCCTGATAGGTCTCTTGAGCTGAGTGATACTGCTTGTAGATTGGCACCAACAAGAGCAAACAAACCAAGCTGTAGCCAACAGTACCTAGTTTACAACCACCACTCTGGATGCAAGGTCAAGTCTGGCCGAACTCCAAATAGGAGTTTCCTCCTGATGCTCTCCAACATGGGAGCGAACTGTTGTGCTGGAGAAATGCCCACCCCAACCTAGCATCCAAGATATCTGACAGAGACACCCCTCTTAATCCAACTATAATATCAGCACTCCAATTTGAAGTGTCCTCATCACTAATCCAGAAACCATTGGATTTGTTCCAGTTAATGTGAGCCCCTGCTGCAATGCAAAATAAAGCCAAGGCTGTCCTGAAAGAGGTGAGTGTCTGTGGAGTGGCATGCAAAAAAATAGGTGTTTCATCTGCCAACTCACTGTCCAGCAACTCCTCTTCTTGTCTCAACGGAAGTCTCAGCCCAAAAATATCAGCTTGAGCTCTAATATAGAGGCTCATAGCTTCAGCCACAAATAAGAATAGAAAGGGGGCTAGAGGGCAACCCTGTCGGACTGATCTGGATATCTGAAACCTGTCTCCCCTGACTCACCAATGAGTACTTGGTTATGGGCTGACCTGTAAAGAGTAGAAACCCCTCTCTGCATCCAAAAAGACTCTCTGGCGTGAAAGACATACTCTACTCTCTGATCTAAAAGTGTCTGTTGATGAGCCCTTGCTGCAGCAAGGCACTCCTGAATCCAAGCATCTGTAGGTCGTTTCTGCTCCTCTCTCTAAAGAGCTACCAGTTGCTATCGAATGGCAATCTCTCTCCTGCGAATCTCATCTCTCCTAATACTAGAAACATAATGATAAAAGCTGCTAATATCAGTGAGGGCTGCAGCCACATCTGACGGGGATGGCTGCCCACCCTGCAGGTGAGAATCCCAAATTTGTAGCACTGCCTCTGTGAGGCCCTCCTCTGCGTAGAAGGCATTTCGAATCCTGATACTGGCAGAGCGGCCTCTCGCCCGAGGCTCTGAAACCACCAAAACAACCAGAAAATGATATGAAGTGGACACCCATGCACTGATGCATACTGTCCCACCTCTATCCAATGCCCAATCATCCACATAAAATCTGTCAATCCGTGCATGGATAGGCATCCTTACTCTCCTGTTCGACCAAGAAAACAGAAGAGACTGTGGCTGAGTGTGAAAAGCATCGTCATACCAAATATCTCTACCACTGAATTGAAAAAGGAAGGCATCCCATGCTGCTCTCTCTAGGGAGTGAATGCCACCTTCCCTACCTCCTCTTTTGTATGAAGGCATTTCAACCATGTTGAAATCGCCCCCAATAATCCAAGAATCTGCAATATGTGACCAAGAGAGCAATTCCTTCCAAAGGAGGATACGATCCCCTCTCAAGTTGGATGCATAAAGGTTAAGGAAGCCAACCTTACGTCCACCAATCATCAAAATAATCCACTGTGCTCTAGAGGAGACTATGACTCCGTGTCCAATGACCAAGGGGAGCATCGAAAAAGAGATAGAGATGAAAATACCTCCCCTGGTACCCAAGGTAGGTGACCAAAAAGTATGGCCAGAAAGAAGCTTCCCTGGCGAAGTGTCCAAGGGTCCTGCAAATCCTGCACTGATCCTGTCTCCCAGCAACCTTGACTCTCTGTTGAAAAAAGGAACCATCTGGTTGCTGAAACTGCAACGAGCTCCTTGCAACCATCTCTTGCCCTCAGTTGCTCTCCTGAGCTTCATGACAGTCGACCTGTGGCTCCAGCTCCACATAGAGCAGACCTTCCACAACCTTTGCTCTACGACGCGCGACAGCAACGGGCCAGTGCAAGGACCTCTATTAAGAGCATAGCCTTCTGTGCTCACGTAAGAGCAGCGACTCCCTCACCAACGACTGCCATCTCCTTCAAACGACAGAATTGAGACGGAATCGGAGACGGCATCTCCAAAAAGATTTTGGTGGCTCTCCTATCGACATGTGGCATAGACCTTATCTCAAGGTCACCACACAAGAGGGGTGATAAAAGAAGCGCCACGTGGCACCCTATTTGCCACCTCAACAAGTGCCACGTTACCTTATCCATCCACATCATCATTGACACCTCATATGCCACGTCACCTATGCCACATCATCTGGCCACGTCATCATTGACACGTCACCTGTGCCACATCACCTTTGCTGACATCATCATCTGCCACATCACTAGTGCCACGTGGCACACTGACCCCTTGCAAGCACAGTCCCCTACCAGGCACACTGTGCACACACTACATGTGACCACAGTTGCCACCTCAGCACACTGCTCCACAGGCACACCTCTTGCTAGGCACAGTGCCACATCATCACTGCATGTGACCCACAGTGACACATCATCATTGAGCACATTTGCACTCCTTTTGCCCCTCGACCTAGATCAAGTCGTATCTCTTGATCCAGGAAGAATTTGAGGGGGGTCCACAAAGAAAAGTCGCTCGATTTTTTTGTGCTCCACCCACTCATCAAATCACGTACACATTTCGGCACAAGTATCACTCACTTTTGAGCCTCACCGACAAAACCACTTTCTACACGCACATCAGCCTCTACATCGATGCATCTGACCCAACACTTAAAAAGAACAAAAGAAAAGGAAATATTTGCTGTTCTTTCATCGATCGATGGTTAGTATAGATTTAGATCAGAGACTAGATTGCCTATTGTAAAGCCTATTCGGCTATTTCACGACATTGTGCACATCATTTCAGTGTTGTAAAGCCTCTTAGCTATTCCAAGCATCATTTGCCACAAGCCTTGTAATACAGTTTGGATTTTATCTATTGCAGTTCTATCTTTACCGACTATTCATATTTCACTCGGCACAGTCAATGTTTTGCAGTTAATTCATACAGTGATTTTCATGCCACTTTGAGTACACTTCTTGCACCATGTCTACGACTAGCAACCTCAATCTGGATGCATCTGCTAAGCCAGACAACTCCAATTACGGCACATGGAAATACCGAATGGAGACCATTCTTATACTTCAGGACAAATGGGAGTATGTCGACTGATCTACACCTAGACCATTGGACGATCCAGCCACCAGTGGATCTACTCCAGCTGTTGTCACAGCACCAGCAGTGGGATCTACAGCTACACAAACAGTTTCTGCACCTGTAGTAGCAAATCCTGCCATTGCCCGAGCTCAGGCAGAATGGGATAAGAAAGACAAGTACGCATATCATCTGATCAAGCAGAATATACAAGATGTCATGCTAGGACAACTCAACACAGTCAAGACATCGAAAGAAGCATGGGATATGTTCGCAGCTCTCTACGAGTCCAAGAACACTTCCAGGATTCTCACATTGAGAAACCAGATCAACCAGAGTTTCCGCAACAAGAGCGAAACAAGTCATGCTTATGTACTCTGGATTAAAGACTACAACAATCAACTCGCAGCAGCAGGAGAGACTATGAACCCAGAAGAAATGGTTCAAGTCATCCTGAATGGACTAGGAGAGGGATACGAGAATCTAGTCCAGAGTATTGCTATTCAATGATAAATTCCGACACTGGAAGAGCTCCAGTCAGCCCTACTTGGTGAAGAACTCAAGACACAGGCCATTCAAGCACGTAAAGGTCATTCTAATGATCAGGCATTCACAGCTTCAGACAGAAGCAGAGGTAGAGGTAGATCATTCCAGCGAAGTGGTAATCATCAGCAGCAACAAGTTCATCATCAGCAAAGTCACAATCAGCATCAGCATCATCCTCAACAACAGCATCAGCAAAGAGGAACTAAGGAAGATTCCAAGGATGAGGGAATGCATCCACTAATGTGTCAAACATCCAGTGCAACTACCGTCACAAGTTTGGACACTATGAAAGAGATTGTTGCAAGAAGCAGTACGACCAATGCGGTCAATCTAGTAGCAATCGAGGGAGTTTTCGTGGCAGAGGAAATCATTGTGGTGGACATTCTAGTCACAGTCATTTTGCAAATGAGCATGGAATATGTTTCTTGCAAGCCATGAAATGCAACAAACTGATACAGTGTACCTAGACACTGATTTCAATCCAAAAGAGGATTTTAGCTATCAAGTCGACCAAGCGGAACAGGATCCTTTGTTGGAATATGAAGTCAAAGTGAGTCAAAAATGTGTGTTCTAGGTAGTCTAGGTGGTGTTTTATAGTCTAGTGAGTCCTAGACATGCCACGTGTCATATTGGAAGCTATTCCATAGACATTGTGACTTTCTAGAGTCTAATGTCACACTATATAGTATTGTACTTGTCTATTGTCTATAACAACAGTCAACATCAAGCTATCAATACATTGTGAGTATTTTGGTTATTGCCTTGCACTTGTACTTTCTTTCCTTTCCATTCTGCCTTTCATTATGCTTTCCATATTTCCATTCCGTTCCTAGCTAGATTCCATGTCTCTTCATAAGGTATTAGAGCCTTCCTTCCTAGCCCTTCCCTTCCTCCTTGCTTCTCCATGAGGTAGAGGGTGGCCAGAAAGAGAAGCTGCCCTCTCTTCTCTTGGAGGAGCTCCCCTTCCCTACTCCTCTCCATTGAAGGCTTCATCAAGATTGGGATTCTCCTCCAACGTTGTCTTCTCCAACTTGAGCTTCTACCACCTCTCTTCCCTTTCCTTGGTGAGCTCTTTTCCTTACTTCAGCTACAAAGACGTCCTGGAGTGGTGATGTTTCTGTTGCTCTCTCTGTGACGCTTCTATCTGGATCTGGAAGCAGAATCACAACTTTGTGTCTTCAGGAAAGTTGTAGAGAACCTTGAGTACTAAATTTTTTGTTTTTACATCATTGCAATCCGAGCTTTCTATGAAAAGATATAGCTCCTGCAAAAAGTGACGAAAATTATTCCTGCGCGCGGATTTTGTTCTTCAGTTCACGGGATGATAGTTTCCAGCCTACTGTCATTATCTTCATCTCCACCTCCATCTTTTGCTGCTCCAGTTGGTGCCCATGAAGCTAAGCTATAGCTGCCCATGCAACTTCTCTTGCTGCCCATGTAGCTATCCTCTCTACCCGCCATCTAGCTACGCACACTGCTTCTAGCTGCCCACGCTGCTGCTCCTGCTGCTCACGCTTCTCCTATTGCCCACGAAGCTCTATCTTCTCGCCATTCGAGCTGCCACATTGCACACCTCATCCGCCTTCTATAACTGTGTGTAGACTCCACACTAATTTGTAGCAAGAAGATAAAGAAAAATGATCTTGATGTGAGGTACGACTACTTCCCGGCTTCTCCGATTACTTCTCTGATTGCCCGTGGTGCTAGGCTTGCATATTAAGTGACTCTACTAGTCCTTGTGGCACCTCCAGCATCTATATCAACTTTTTGGTGACTCTCCATCTTGTATTTTGAGAGTCATGTAGCTACCCATTGACTTCACCGACACATATTTTGGGGCATCCATACCTAGTGCTTCATTGACTCGCAGGGATGTGCACACGTGCAGTTGCTACTTGGAGGACATCTCTTACTCCTAAGAGATCTATTTTTTTAATTCCTACAGCTTGATTCCTTTTCCTTGGATAGTCCTCCTAAAAAGATGTATTAGTTTTCCTATTTTGGTGTGTGGCTTCCTAACATGTCCTGTTATGAAGCAAAGGGGGGATGTACTGTGGGAGCCATGTATTGGCATTGATAGGTCTATTTGTTTATCAGGCTTGGCTTGAGAGTTCCAGGATATTGGTGCATTGGTCTCCTAGACCTCTGAGTTGATCATGCACCCATGCATGATGAGCTTCTGAGCCATGCCAAATGAGCTTTCTATGTTATGCTCACTAGCCTCTGAGCCATGCTCACTTGCCTCTGAGATTGTGTGGGAGCCATGTCTAGTTCAGTTTTGATGACCGTCATTGTCATGTTCTATTATTGGTTCCATTCCAGTAGTCTCTCACCTTGCCTTCATGGGGGGGTGTTGGAATATGAAGCCAAAGTGAGTAAAAAATGTGTGTTCTAGGTGGTGTTTTATAGTATAGTGAGTCCTAGACGTGCCACGTGTCATATTGGGAGATATCCCATAGACATTGTGACTTTCTAGAGTCTAGTGTCACACTATATAGTGTTGTACTTGTCTATTGTCTATAGGATGCGTCAATTTTACGAGCAAAAACCTATGAGCAAGTTTATACGAGCGTGTTTTTCAAGAGATTTTAAAAATAGTATTTCTTTAGGAAACATGGTTTTTACACTTTTATTTTCATTAGAACTAGATCCTTTTATCATAAAAATATACAAACTAGTCACTCATTCATTTTTACATAACATAAATCTTCTTATTCATAGACATCCCTTTGTACCCTTGTTATTACCTTAAAAAAGTATTGAAAAATAATTCATTTAAGAAACGTCCCTCATAATCACTCTCAACATAATAATATTCTACATAAATAATTACTTATTAAACACATTTATATCATATGGCAATATCTTTCAAGTGTTTTTATAGTATTAATAACAATATATTTATGGACATGTTTCTACAGAAGTTTAAATTACTGTAAATAAGTATTAACTTGGGCTTATATATCACTCTCATAAAATACATGTAATATTTAATACTATATATGCAAGGTTTTCCAAAATATAACCCCATAGATGTGCTCAAATGGGGTTTTCCGATCAATTTGAGTGGCTGAATGACTATATTTGGACATTGGATGTGAAAGTTATGTCACTTTTAAAAGTGCTGTCCAAGGTAGTTTCGCCAGCGAAACTACCTTGAAAGACCTTGTTCAAAGGGGTTTCGCTGGTGAAACTACCTTGATGGCTTGCTTCAATGAGTTTTCTTTGGAGAAACCCTTTCATGAAGATAGGGTGAGAGAGGTTTTTCAATGTCACCCCCTATTAAGTAAAAAGTTGTAAGAAGGATCATAAGGGAATTTTCATAGAGAAGTCTACTCTACATGTGGGTTTCTTCAAAAGCCATCCCATTATGTTCTCACCATTCCCAAAGATTCACATAAATATTCGTGTATAAAATAGGCATTCCTATAATACTTTTCATATTTCTAAGTGAAACTATGTTTTCTTCTGATCCATTTTTGTCATATTTTTGCATAGTTGGAAGCTTTTTTTTTCCTTCGCTCGGACGCTCGGAAGATTTCGCTCGGAAAATGCTCGTCCCCATTGTCTATAACAACAGTCAACATCAAGCTATCAATACATTGTGAGTATTTTGGTTATTGCCTTGCACTTGTACTTTCTTTCCTTTCCATTCTGCCGTTCATTATGCTTTCCATATTTCCATTCCGTTCCTAGCTAGATTCCATGTCTCTTCATCCTTGGTATATCGACAGCGGTGCATCATCTCACATGACAAATCATCAGGAATGGTTCACAAAGATGAAACCATTAGAAGGTCAAAAAAATGTCATCTACACAGCAGATAATACACTGAATCCAGTTCAAGGGACAGGTGTTATCCCTATGAACAATTTCACTGGTATGGAAGGATTGGTGAAAGATGTGCTCTATGTTCCGAAACTCAGCAAGAACCTTTTGTCAGTAGGTCAAATGACGGAACACAACTACAGAGTCATCTTCGACGGAGATGAATGCACTATTAGAGATAAATCTAGAAGATGTCAGCTAGTAGCAAAAGGTGTCAGGGAAGGATGCATGTACAGAATGCTAGCCACAATACCAGATAAGCATGCCATGTCAGCTTAACCGCAACAGATGCCACTTTCTACAAAATGGCACAAGAGATATGGTCATGTCAGTTTCAAGTACTTGTTAGATCTCAGGAATCAAAATATAGCAATTGGGATTCCGAAGCTACAGTTTCTTGGAAAAGTTTGCGAAGCATGTTGCTTCGGCAAACAAAAGCGAACCCACTTTGGCAGAAGTACCTCTCGTGCACGAGGTATTCTTGATTTGATACATACAGATGTATAAGGTTATGCCCAGCCCCGCAGCATCAATGGTTCACTTTACTACTTGACTTTCATTGATGACTACAACAGATATTGTTGGGTCTACTTTCTGAAAGAGAAATCTGAAGTCTTTTCCAGATTTCAAGAATTCAAAGCCATGGTAGAGGCCAGATCCTCCCCCCGTGAGCTGCTGCCCCCCCCCTCTCCTCTCTTAGCCAGGCCCCTCTCCCTCTCCCTCACCCTCGCTACCCCCCCTCTCCCTCCCCTTGCTGCTCCTCCTCTCCCTCTCTCCTCACCAGCCCCCTCTCCCTCCTCCCTCACCCTCCCGCTCCCCTTCCTCCTCCCTGCCCTCCCTCTCCTCCACCTGTCAACCCCCCTGCCCCCCTCCTCCACCCCCGCCCCCTCTCTCCTTCTCCCCCGCCCACCCTCTCTCCCCCTGCTTGCCTAGCCGCCTTCCCTCTCCCCCCTCCTTTCCTCTCCCCCGCCCCCTCCTCTCCTCTCCCTCGCCCACCCTCTCCCTCCCCGCTAGCCCCCTCCCCCACCCCCGCCCCCGCCCCCTCCCTTCCTAACCCACAGCTCCCCTCTGCCTCCCCCCGCCTCCTCTCCCCCGCCCCCCTCCTCCCCCCCCGCTGCTGCCTTCCCCCGCCCCCTTATACCCGCAGCCTACCCCCCGCAACCTACCTCCTTCTACCCCCCGCAGCCTACCCCCGCACCTTCCCCTGCCCCTTTCTCCCCCCCGCAGCCTACCCTCGCTCTCCTCTTCCCCCCCCGCCTCCTCTCCTCCTCTTCCCCTCTCTCCTACCCTCTCCTGTTCTCCTTCCTCCAGCGCCCGTGTTCCAGGGCGTCCTGGGCGACAGTTTCACGAATGAAGCTTTTTTAGTGTTTGAATCGGCCTTTTCACATTGATTGGTGAATGGATCCCCATTCAGCCAATCTTCGTCCACTTCCATCGGCCGCGAGAACCGTCATTTTTTCAGAAGACGAGTTGCAGCAGCTCAAGAAAGATGTGAAACTAGAGGGCTCCACATCACTTTTCGCCCGCATCTTTGGGTCACACCCTTCCAGATCATAGGCTAGAGACTGGATGCGACAGATCTCGCCCCCCACACCTCAGGGATATTTGACTTTTGGGACGTGGATTCTTCCAAGTGGTTTTCGACTCCCACGAGTCCACAGCCCTTGTTCTCAAAGCTAATCCTCTGGCTTTGGGTTCGAGGAAGTTTTTCCTTTTGCCCTACACCTTGGGCTTCGATTCATGGTCACATCACTCTTCATTAGATTTCCTGGTCTTCCTTAGGTCTACCATCGACTTCTTGCTACTATCGGAGCCACATTCGGAGTGGTCACTGAGATCCCCCCCTTTCTAACATGCCTTCTTCCTCAGCAGAGGCAGTCAGAGCGGACGGGGTGCCTTGAGTTAGGGTCATTGTCTCTGACCCTAACATCTCAGATGACCATATCATGCTTCAGCGTCCAGATGGCTCTCTCTTTCGATAGAGAGTCGAGATTGCAGGTAGATAGGACCAGTGCAGGATTTGTAGGACCCTTGGGCACTTTGCTAGAGATTACCCAAGGAAAAGAAAAAGACCCAAGAGGTCTTCTGGTGCGGCTCCTTCACGTACTACTCCGACTGCACCTCCCCAGCACCCTGTAGCATGCACTCTAGGACCACCAGGAGCAGCAGGGTGTCCTGGTTCGTCCACCCCAGGACCACTAGGGGCAGCAGGGCGCCCAAAGCCCGCAGCACACCCAGTACCACGATGGAGAGCGATTAAAGCGGCTCCCTTACCTCAGGAGGAGACCTTTGATCCGGTTCAGACAGACGCCATCTAGACTCTAGAGGTAGATGTTGATGCAGCCCTAGACACTATAGTTCCACATAAGGAGGGGCCTTTAGATGCACCAGTACTGGCCCCGATCACTTTGGTTTTTGATCATGAGGGGGCTACCCATACTTCTTCCCCACAAACTGTTCCTGCCATAGTTAGGACGACCGAGGGAATGTATGCACAGATGAGAACTCCAGATTCCTCTTCAGCCTAGCCACATACCTCTTAGCCCCCACAGACCTGCTTCTCAGGAACTCTTTTTTGGGACTGGCAAATTCGGCGACTTTCATGGATGATGATGAGTTTTTGCCCTCCACCTTAGGGGTCCCGGTCATTGGGATTCCTTTTGATAGGGCCTCCCCCTCAACAGGTGTGGGGATCCTTTCACCTGTTGAGTTTCCTACCCTAGGCAGGAGTGTTTCGGCCTAGGGGAAGCTAGTCTCCTCTACTAGGTCGGGTAAGCCTTTCCACCCAGCATCATCCTGTCGATGAGGATAGTCAGCTGTAACATATAGGGCCTAGGTAGAGTTCCACACCGTCATCGTAGGCAGCTGATCCGGAATGAGCTTCATCCAGTTGTCACTGGAGGTGCTATTGATATCCTTTTTATCCAAGAACACAAGTTGGATGTCAGTGATTGCTCTAAGTCTGGCAAACTTCTTCCAGGACATACCTTCTGGTCGCCTGCTATGGGCACAAGGGGAGGTACTTGCATTTCGATCTCTTCTTCTATTCTACCCTTGGTTGCTGGTCATGGTATTATCTCCCCCTCTAGAGCTCAATGGATCATTATTTTTATTGGAGGGCGTAAGATTGGTCTTCTCAATCTGTATGCCCCCAACAACAGGGAAGAGCGAGTCTCCTTTTGGAAGCAGTTACTCTCTTGGGCCCCCATTGTAGATTCTTGGATCATTGGTGGTGATTTCAACATGGTTGAGTTGCCGTCAGACAAAAAGGGAGGCAGATAGGGTGGAATTCATTCTTTGGAGAGGGCAGCCTGGAATGCCTTTCTCTTTCAGTACAGTGGCAGGGACACTTGGTTTGATGATGCCTTTCAGGTTATGCCACAGTCACTCCTGTACTCTTGGTCAAATAGGAGAGTACACATGCCCATCCATGCACGTATTGATAGATTTTATGTAGACCATTGGGCACTTGACAGAGGAGGATCTGTATGCATTTCTACTGGGGTTACCACCTCATTTCATTTTCTAGTGGTGTTGCAGATTCTTGAGCCTCATTGGAGAGGACACTCTGCCAGTGTCAGGATTCCGGATGCTTTTTATGCAGAGGAGAGCCTCACGGAGGATATTTTATAGATTTGGGTTACTCACATACAGGGTGGAGTTGCCCACCCATCTCAGGTAGCTGCAGCCTTATCCGGAATTAGTGACTATTATCATACAGTCGTCGTTGATTCCAGGAGATGTGAGATTCTCAGACGTGAGATTGGTATACGCCAGCAGTTAGCGTCCCTTCAGAGGGAAGAGCAAAAGAGGCCCACAGATGCTTGGATTCGGGAGCGCCTTGCTACAGCAAGGGCTCATATACAGATATTGTTGGATCAGAGAGTAGAGTATGCCTTTCATGCACGAGAATCCTTTTGGATTCATATGGGTGGCACGGTCAACAAACACTTTTTCTCTACTCATGGGCCCAGACATAGTAGGGATAGTGTCTCGCAGCTTCTTGACTCAGACGTGGTATTACAGTGAGATCCTGATGCCATCATGCATGTAGCTTCAGATTTTTTTGCATCCCTTTTTATTGCAGATCAGATCCGGGCACACAGCACATAGATGATGCCAAAGAGGTTATTTGGCGGTGTATCCCTGTATTGGTGAAGGATGAGATGTATGTTTCTCTTGATGCACCTTTCAGCAATGTAGAATTCAGGACTGCATTACTTGCCCTTCACAAGGGCAAGTGCCCAGGTTTGGATAGACTTACCCCTTCTTTTTTTATTACTTTTTGGAAGCAGATTGGTGATCACATTTCATCAGCCCTGCAGGGCATGTGGGACTTTGGTGAGATGCGTGACTCACTTACAGATGGTCGCATTCATCTCATCCCAAAGGGGGGTAATAGGAATCTAGTGTCACAATGGAGACCCATCACTCTATTGGGCACTTGTACATGGCAGAAGTATTTTCGATAATAGCCCATACGAAACTTTTTATGGAGTGGTCTAGATGGCACAACTGATGTTACAGCCAAGGTAGCTTGGGAGACCTTGATTCTTCCTACAAGAGAAGGGGGTTTGAATATCATCGACTTGGATCTACAGTGCAGAGCCTTACTTTGCAAGGTCGTTGTGAGAGGACTTATGCCAGGGCAAAAGCCTTGGAAGGATTTTTTTATTAGATGCATACAGTCTCGCACGCCCACTTCAGGAGATGATTGGATACACAGTACCAGATGGGTTTTTGCCACAGCCCACCTCAGATCTCCTTCTTCCCCTCTTATGGTTGCTATCCTGAAAGCATGGGCCAGCTTCATCAGCAGTACTCTTTGCAGGATTCCCCCGTCCACCCGTGAAGAGATTGAAAGGCAGCCTATCATGTGGAACGACAGTATTTTGGATGAGCATGGCAGACCACTTGGAGCTTCTCTTTACATGCAGTGGCCCAGATGGGAGAGGGGCCCTACATCTACTGTGGGAGCATGGAAAGCCTTCAGGAGACTTCCTGCAAACCGACACGCCCAGGTGGTTCATAATCTCAGAGGGAGTGCAGGGAGAGTTCAACAGATTGATGCAGCCTTGCCCTTGGATTGGGTGGACACAGATGACATGCCTATTACTTGCTCCACCTGGATGGGGGCATTTTCCAGATTGGGCATTCCTTTGGAGGTGATTGCTTTACGTAACACACATGAGGATGCCCTAGTCTTTGATGTTTCTTCGGGGGGCAGGCTGTCCAGGTCCACAGACGATATATTGTTGGAGGTACCATTCTAGCCAGTCAGGATAGTGGGCTTCATGAAGCATGGCTCTCTTTCACAGTGGTGCTTGGATCCTGACCCGCTACTCATTGCCCTGGGCTCATGGAGGCTGTGGCTCTATGGAGGTGTCCCAATTAAGTTTTTGCAGTGGGACCCTGGGGAATGGGAGTGGATAGATGAAGGGCACCGAGAGGAGGGCGTCCCCTTCTTTCGTTACACGGTCAGTAATGCCAGGAAATTCCAGCTCAGCTGAAGGGGTTGGAAGCCCACCAGAGCTCCTCATTGGGAGAATTTTCAGACTTCTATAGACTCGCAGAAACTTTTTTGGCAGAGGCTCTAGAAATCCCATCGGAATAGAAAAATCACTCTTCTTTTGGCTTTCTATTCATGGTGGGATAGCAGTGAACCATTGGAGATCCAGGTTCGGGGCTACCCTACTTTCCCTCGTTGCCTTTCTACTTCGGAGACAATATAGCACTGCCTTTGGGATTGCAGACAGGTGAGAATCATATGGAAGGGGATTGTAAGACTTTTCAGCACTTTTGTTCGCCTCCCCTTCTATAGGACCTGGGGATCAGTGGCTTGGCTCACTCTTTTAGGGCCCTAGGTTTTCTTTGAGAGACATGACTCGTCTTGGGCTCTTCACATCCGACGACACCTTGTGGAGTCGTGCTCTTTAGAGGATGTTCCGGCCACTCTCTTCAGGGCTGCTCATTCCTCAGTTAACTCTCCATGGAAGGTTTTAGCTAGCATTGCAGCATGGCACATTTGGAGAGCCAAATGCACTGAGGCTATGGAGGGTTCTCAGGTTCACCCTTCTCAGACCTTGGCCAGTACTTGGATAGATACGGTACACACTCTGAAGGCCATATGGGCGACCATGCAGGGATCCTCTCGAGTAGCATCCTCCAAGAGAGTTACTTTTCTCAGGAATTGAGAGACTCTCTCTTCCTTGCTGAGACTTCTACGGGGTTGAGTTGGCATTTTCAGCCTCAGCCTTGGTTTCTTTCTACCTTATTCTTCTAAGGTGTTTTTTATTACATGCTTAGCATGTTGTATTTCTGCACAGAGCTTGCTCTAGTGAGTTTCTTTCTTACTTAATAGAAGTCTCTTTTTTACAAATAATTAAAAAAAAGCCATGGTAGAAAACTAGACAGGCAAAAAGATCAAAGTCATGAGATCAGATAGAGGAGGTGAATACATGTCTTCAGCATTCATGAACTTTTGCAAAAATCACGGCATTCAAAGACAATTCACTGTGCAGATACTTCTCAGCAGAATGCAAGAGCTGAAAGGAAGAATGGAACTTTAGCACACAGTGCTAGAGCAATGCTTAGTGAGAAGCATCTTCCGAATCAGTATTGGGCAAAAGCAATAGCCACTGCAAACTATTTGCTTAATCAGCTTCTGAAAGAACCGATACAAGGTATGGCTCCTTATGAAGCATTCATTGGACACAAGCCACACATTGGACATCTCTGCATATTTGGTTGCATAGCATATGCCCACATACATGATGATCATCGTAGGAAATTGGATGTGAAGTCACATAAATGCATCATGGTAGGCTACAATGAAGAAAGCAAAGCATATAAGTTGTATGATCCCATCAACCGCAAGGTCATTATCTCCAGAGATGTAATCTTTGATGAGGAACCAGAATGGAAAACCTCAAATACACAGGAGATGGAAGCATCGTCTTCATAGTCATCTACAGAAAAGGTTGATGAAGTAGAGCAAGAATTGCCAGAAACACCCCAAGCAGAGCCACAACAGCTCAGACGGTCTACTAGGGAAAGCAGACCTCCAACCATATTGGCATATGCTCAGAAAGGCAAAGCAATTCGGGTTGAAATGGCCAACTATGCTCTCATGACTACCGTCATGGCTACAGAAGAGCCAATGTACTTCAAAGATGCAGTAGACAAGCCAAAATGGCAAACTGCTATGAATGAAGAAATGGATGCTTTGTATAAGAATAATACTTGGGAATTATGTGACCTTCCACCATGAAAGAAGGCCATAGCAAACAAATGGGTATACAAAGTGAAGTACAATCTAGATGGAGGTATTCAAAGATACAAAGCCAAACTAGTTGCAAAAGAATTTTCACAGCAATATGGTCAAGATTATGATGAGACTTATGCTCAAGTAGCAAAGATGGATTCCTTACGGTTCTTGATATCACTAGCGACACTTAGCACATGGCATGTGTATCAGCTCGATGTCAAGAATACATTTCTCAATGGTTATCTAGACGAGGAAGTCTACATGCAACAACCAGCAGGTTATGTTGAACCAGGAAAGGAGAATAAGGTTTGCCATCTTAAGAAAAGTCTCTACGGCTTAAAGCAAGCACCCAGAAGTTGGTACAGCAGAATCGACAAGTATTTTGCTGATTTGGGATACATTAAATCCAATGCAAATCATACTCTCTAATACAAAGTTCAAGGAGAAGACATTACTATTGCACTTTTGTACGTAGATGATCTGATTGTGACCGGAAGCAAGGATAGCTTCATCAGAAAATTAAAACAAGACTTATCTGCAGAGTTCAACATGAAAGATCTTGGACTTATGCACTATTGCCTTGGAATTGAGTTCTGGAGAGATTCAAATAGCACATTCATGAGTCAGCTCAAGTATGTTGATAGTCTCCTGAAGAAGTTTCATATGGCAAATTGCAATTTTGCAGCCACTCCCATGGAACAGAGTTTGAAACTTACTAAAGATTCAGAAAAGCCTATAGTCAATGACAAGTACTACAGGTAGCTCATTGGATCTCTTATATATCTGACTATCACACGGCCATATATTTGTTATGCAATAAGCTCACTAGCATAGTTTATGGCAAAGTAGGGAGAGATGGCATAGGGGGGGTGGCTGTAGGGAGAGATGGTGAAGGGGGGTAGCTGTAGGGAGAGATGGCAAGGGGGGGGTATGTGAACAGTGAGAAGAAGGTGAGGGGGAGGGCTGTAGAATAGAGGAGAGGAGAGGGATGTAGATGTGAAGGAGGCTAGGACTCTAGGCGGTGAGAGTAGGAGGTGAGGGGAAGCTTGAAGGAGAGGAAAGAGGGGGCTATAGCTGTAGAGGAGAGTCCTTTGGCGGAGGAGGGGGAGAAAGTTGCGATGAATGGAAGGGAAAAAAATAGCCGCTAGGGAGAAGGGCAACCCAAAAAGCAAGGGGCTGCTAAAAATAGCCGATGCCAAGGTGGGTGAAGGAGGGGGGAGGAGTAGAGAGAGAGGCATGATGATAGAGAGAGGTGATGGGGTGGAGAGAGAGAGTACTTGGAAGAGAGAGGTAATTGTTAGAGGGAGTCAAAGGAATCGCTTCTCACCACCGAAGCTAGAGGACAGGACTTTGACCTCTTGCATCCACCACCAAGCCTAGAGTATACTGAACCTCCTTGTCCATGCTTCACCGAAGCTAAAGAACACCGAGCCTCCTTGTCCCTTCACCACCGAAGCTAGAGGACACCAAGCCTCTTTGTTCCCTTCACCACCGAAGCTAGAGGACACCAAGCCTCCTTGTTCATTTCACCACTGAAGCTAGAGGACACCAAGCCTCCTTGTTCCTTCACCACCGAAGCTAAAGGACACCAAGCCTATGTGTTCACTTCACCCCCGAAGCTAAAGGACACCGAGCCTCCTTGTTCCTTCCTCCACCAAAGCTAAAGAACATGGCATGTCCTTTTCACCTAGGAGAGAAAGTTGTTTTGAATCACAAGAGAGAGAGAAGTTTGCGTGCACCACAGAGAGAGAAGAGGTCCTACTGCACCAGGAGAGAGAATGGCCTTTTGCACCACTAGGAGAGAGAAGGACCTTCTGCATTACTAGGAGAGAGAAGGTCCTTTGCACTAGGAGAGAGAAGGTCCTTTGTACCACTGGGAGATAGAAGGTCCTTCTACAAGCAGGAGAGAGAAGGTCCTTCTGCAGCAGGAGAGAGAAGGTCTTTTGTACCACCAAGAGAGAGAAGGTTCTTCTGCACCACTAGGAGAGAGAGGGGCCTTCTGCATTACTAGGAGAGAGAAGGTCCTTTGCACCAGGAGAGAGAAGGGCCTTCTGTAGCACAGGAGAGAGAAGGTCCTTTGTACCACCAGGAGAGAGAAGGTCCTTTTGCAGGCAGGAGAGAGAAGGTCCTTCTACAGCAGGAGAGAGAAGGTTTTTTGTACCACCAAGAGAGAGAAGGTCCTTCTGCAACAGGAGAGAGAAGGTCCTTCTACAGCACTAGAGAGGTCATGTGCACTAGGTTGGCTTGTAGAGAGAGGGTGATTCTAGAGACAGAGTGCATTTAGAGAGATAAAGTGAGCAAAGGATCTCTAGAGAGAGAGAGTGCATCTAGAGAGAGAATATGTTTAAAGAGAGAAAGTGAGAGAATTGCTCTAGAGAGAAGTGCATCTAGAGAGAGAGAAAGTGTGAAAAAGGTCTCTAGAGAGAGAGTGCGTCTAGAGAGAAAATATGTTTAGAGAGAGAAAGTGAGAGAATTGCTCTAGAGAGAAGTGCATCGAGAGAGAGAATATGTTTAGAGAGAGAAAGTTAGAGAATTGCTCTAGAGAGAGAGAGAGTATCTAGAGAGAGAAAGTGAAAAAAGGTATCTAGAGAGAGAATATATTTAGAGAGAGAAAGTGAGAGAAGTGCATCTAGAGAGAGAAAGTGAGAAAAGTGAGGAAGTGTTGATACTACCACACTCTGTCTCTCTTTGCTATGGAAAGAAAACCAATGCACCATGGACTGAGTGAAGATATGAGAGATTGCACAAGTTGGTGGGTGACTTGCGTCATGTTATATCCTTGTCCAAGTGATGCCTGTTCCAAGTCTTGTAACCTTGTCCCAAGGGATTGAGTCATGATATAACATATGTCCCAAGGCATGAATCCTCTTCCAAGTGATTGACTCATGATATGACCTATAACCCAAGTCTTGTAAGCATGAAGTAAGTAAGACATGCCTTCACCTACTACAGACCTCTTGTGAAGCTTTAAAGGGAACCCACCGACACCCCATGCCATTCCATGAAGGGAAGAAATGCCTGAAAAAATGTAGTGAAAGAGGACACAATGAAACCTACAATAAGCCAAAGTGAATAGCCAAACTTTTTTTTTTGGTTTTTGAAAAGGGTATATACAAGCTCCTCCAGAAGAGTTTACGAAGGCTGATATTTCCTCACTCTGGAACAGTCTACTGGGGCTGGTAGCACCATACCGTTCAAAGTGGCCAAATACACACCGCCACTAGGCAGAAGTTTGGAGATGAAGTAAGGTCTAGTCCACCCGCTAACAAATTTAGGTTTATGCTTCAAAAACTTGCTGGAATACAAGAGAACCAAATCACCCACTTTAAACTCATGACGACGGAGGTTCCTATCATGCCACGCCCGTTGTCTATTTTGCCAAACTTCCTATGCAAGGACGGCCTCTTGTCGGTGCATCTAAGGCTTCAGGATCCCACAGCCATTCAAGGGTACAGGCCTCCAAGTTGTCATCCAAGGCCGTAAACCAATCGAAATGGTGAATATCCAGTGCTGGCCTTATATGTCATCCTGTAAGCAAAAAGAGTTGCGGGGGGCAAAATATCCCAATCCTCTAGAGAATTAAGACCGTGTCATGATACTACACATGGTCTTATTGGAGCTCTCAGCCAAGCCATTGGTGCGAGGGTAATATGAACTAGATGTCTTGTAAATTATTTGCACTTGAGTGGTGATGTCAGTAATGACATCATTTAGGAAGTGGGTGCCTCGATTGCTCATCAATTCTACAAGACATCCAAACCTTGAGATGATTTGATCATAAAGAAAAGTAGCTACTACTTGAGCGGTGCATGCCTTTGCAGCCTTGGCCTCAACCCATTTGGTGCCATAGTCTATGGCAATCAAGGCATACTTGTTCCCTCTTTGAGTGGCAGAAGAGATGGGTTCAACAAAGTCCAAGCCCCATCTATAGAAGGGGGCTACAGGGCTGAATGGCTTTAGGGGAAGGTACTCACGTCGGGTCGGCTTGGGACCAACTCGTTGACATGAGTCACAACGGCGCACATGAGCATAGCAGTCTTGGAACAACTTCGGCCACCACAATCCTGCTCGCATTATCTTTTGAGTAGTGGCCTCTAGAGCCATATGACCACCCCCCATGCCTGAGTGAGCCTCATCAAGAATGGCCTGTGTTTCATGAGGGACCATGCACCGTCGAAGAATATGGTCTTTACCTAGCTTCTTGTACAATTGTCCAGCAATCAATTTGAAGGGGGCAGCTTGAATGATATGTTTTCTCTTCTGGGCTAGGGTTAGCCTTTCTCGAAACTCACCCGTGGACAACAAATGCACAATGTTTGCATACCACGGTGGAATGGAGTCGACTGCAAACAAGCAATCATCCTTTGTCATTTTCACTCCGAAGAGGCCCGCATCTGGCAATTCATCCTCCACCCCTGTTGGTGCTTCACCTGAAGAGATCTGTCACAAATGATTTGCAGGTTGGTGCAAATGTCCTGCCCTCACTACAATGTCAAAGTCGAATTCTTGAAAAAGAAGTATCCACCTGCTTAATCTACCCCCAAGTGTGGGTTTGTTTAGCAAATACTTGAGAGATTGATGATCAGTGATGATAATAAACTTACTGCCCAAGAGGTAGTGCCGGTACTTTGTCATGGCATAAACTGTGCCTAGGCCCTTGCGCTCCGTGGTACTATAGTTGCATTCTGCACAATTGAGTTGTCTACTGGCAAAGTAAACAGGCAGGTCCAGTTTGTGCTCCGCATCTGCTTGAGCTAATATTGCACCAATGGCTGCCCCACTTGCATTGACATGGACATGAAAAATGATATCCCATTGGGGTTGCTGTAGGATGGGTGCCTTCACTAAACGGTCCTTGAGATTTTCGAATGCCAATTGCTGAGGTGTGGACCATAGGAAGGATTGTTTTGAGTAGAGGAGTTCTGTTAGTGCTACTACTATGTCGGCATAGAACCGGATGAATCTGTGATAATAACCCACATGTCCCAAAAAGGACTTGACCTCGTGAGGTGTGTGAGGAATGGACAAGGTCAGAATCACCTCCACCTTAGCTGGGTCGGTGGTCATACCCTCGGCCGACACAATGTGACCTAAGAGAACCCCTCGCAATGCTAGGAAAAAGCATTTGTTAGGATTCAAGCACAAACAGGCTTCCCTGCACTTGTCAAAAACCCATCTCAACTTATTGACGTGACCAGTTTGCACAGCAGGGTCGAGGTGAGAGGCATTCTTACCATTGAAAGTCGAAAAATCGTCCAAGAATACCTCAAGAAACCTTCCAATATTCTCTTGGAAGATTTTGTTGACCAGTCGCTGAAATGTTGCCGGGGCGTTGCAGAGACCAAAAGGCATCATCATGTAGGCATATGTTCCCCATTGGGTGATAAAAGTGGTTTTCAACTAATTTTGTTCTCGGACCCGAACTTGGTTGTAACCCCAAGCAAATACGTCGACATATTCCTTGTAAAAATAAGTTAAAGCAGCAAGAAGATATTCATGCTCCCAGACCCATCTTGCTACCTTCAAATGTCTTGGTTCGTCTTCAGTCTCGATGTTGAGGTACTATCAATCACGTGCCTGATCCACCTGGGGAACACTTGTGGATGAGGGGTGGCTGGTTGCTCCTTCCCCCAACCCTGCATGTGCAAGAGTGTCTTCGAGGGAGAAGTCACCGCTCACTTCCCTCAACCAAGATGGAGGAAAGGTTGCGGATGTGGTCTCCGGAACTGGTTGAGATATAGAAGGGGCATTAGTAGAAGACTTCTTTTTACCCTTTTGTGCCTGCTTGAGCATCCCACGGTATGGTAAGCCTTCCACCTCATGCGTGGTTCTAGGAACATCTTTTGTCATATTGAGGTCTGCTTCAGAAAGATACAAGTCGAGCAAGGTAAGGTCCCTAACATCTTTTTCTTCGGTTGCAAGGTGTGTCTGCCGGGTACTCCAGAAAGCTTTAACTCCAGTGCTTATGTGCACTACTCCCCGTAGGTGCTCTCCTTGCTCTTGGCTCCAGCTATTCCCAACATCATGCCTGAAAGTGCTTTGTGTCCTTGGAGGAGGGAGTGGCCACTCCATTGGTCTGTGGTCAACACTAGCCATGTTGTTGGCAGACTCGGCTTCTTGATCAGACTGATCTGAATCATCCACCCAACTAGTACTCTCCACGTCATCTGCGTCACTGTCACATTGATCTCCATTGCACTATTAGTATCATGAGCCTGCTCTTCTATAGTGATTGTGAAATGGTCTCCCTGATGGTTGGTGCTTCCCATGTCGTGTGCCAACATTGGACCTAGCTCTTGAGGGTTGGTATTATACATGTCATGGGTCAACCTTTGACCTTCCTACTCATCGGCTTTGGCGACGCTGGTAATCTCAGCATTAGCCTCCCCTGTAGTTGCACGAACCATCCACTTATACATGTGAGGATTATTAAAGAGACCAAAGGGCATCGTGTGATAGGCGAGCTCACCCAGACCAAGGGTCAAAGATATAGTAGGGCTTGCTGGTCCCTCTCACTTGGAGGCTAGTCACATCATGATCTAGAGAACTGAGTTCCACCATGTGAACAGACAAGGAGCCCAAGGCGCCCATCCAATCTAAGATGACAGCTTCATCCTCATCTTGGTCAGCATGATCCAACAAGTAGGTCAAGCTTTCAAAACCCTCCACCATTTGTGTTTCCTCTCCTCCATCTTGGTCATCTGCAATGGGCCAGTCCCTAAGAGCCCAACGCTCCTCTTCCATTCCAACTTGCTCTTCAAAATCCTCTTCACCTAGTTCGATGGGTTGGTGCCGTGCTTTTTCCATGACCATATCTACTTTCAAGGATGTGGATCCTAAGGGCAGCCGAACTTCATTTGTGGACCAATCTTGAATGGTCTTCGCTGACCACAACGATGGTCGACCAAGAAGTAAAGGGTAGGTTTGTGCATCCTCGGTCATGTCCAAAACAACTTTTTGGACAAGAATGTCACACCACCAATCTTCATGTTAACACCCTTGACTGCCCCCATAGGCTTCACTCTACGTTGATTAGCCATGCAGACTTGGAAAGAGACATCACTGGTCAACTTCAAACCTAGTTGTTGTAGTGTACCTTTGGGCATGATGTTCACAGTTGCACCCCCATCCAAGAATACATCCTTCAGCTCCAAGCCATTAATATCCACATTGAGCCGAGGACTTTATCACATGTTAAGGCAGCATAAGCCGAGCATTGATCTCCGTCTTGAATCGGTCCGGTCTCCAGTGCGGGCCTGCGTTGAATAGGTCCGGGGTCTCTAGTGTGGGCCCGCGTTGAACAAGTCCCTTGTGTCGACCTCCTGCCATACGGTTCAGGAACGCCATGGTCTAGTCCTTGATTTGTGGGGGACAATAAACAAAGTTGACGTAGGGTAATGTTGGGCCTGAATTCCATCAAGTCCTGGATCAAGGAGTAGGGCTAGGTCGTTGCGTTTTGTAACCTCATTCTCCTAGCTTCTGTCTGAGGGTCGAAGCTCACGCGAGGTGGAGGGTGCAAATGTGAATGTCCAGGCATTGACTCATGTGATGTCCCTTCCCACACCTGCTTCCCTTTATCTTGTGCCGTACCATTTCTCAAATGTCTAGCCCGTGACTCATGTAATGTTTCTTCTATCACCTGATTCCCTTTGTCTTGTGCCATATTATGTCTTAATGGCCCCATTTCTTGGAGAAAATTGGAAGGTCCTAGTTGCTCCTCCGCACCCTTGTTTTGTCCTACTAGGGTTGTTAGTGCCTTTGCGAGCTGCACTATTCTAAACTTTCGGGAAGGAAACTGAGGTGTGCTTCCCTCCTCCTTGGAACTACTAGTTTGAAGATCATTGATGATGCTCTTGACCACTGCTTGATACCTTGAAGGCATAGATTGGTTGTCGGAAGGTCGGCCACTTTTGGAGCTGTTGACGGGCCTGAATGGTTGTGAGGACTTTGGTGATTTTTCTGATCGACTAACAGGAGAGGACGAGGAAGATGCATACTAGTCGGTGACAAGGCCGATGGTGTTGAGACAGAGTCGTGCATAACATCGCTATCCTTTATTTGTGACCTTGTCATAGCTCCCAACACTGCACCAATTAGATGGGGTGTGCGCTCTCCCCCTCCACTACTACATCAACCATGTTGACTTGGGATGTTGGTTCACCTCTGGTATTGGGACAGTCTCTACTATAGTGGTCATTTGTGTTGCACTGTGTGCAAGAGGGTCCTCCAAACGGCTGTGGACAATCATCTTGGTAGTGGCCGTACTCTCCGCATCGATAACACATGATAGGTCTTCTAAGGTTGGTCCCTCGACTAGCGCCTCTGTGGCCTCCTCGAAAACCACCCCGTCGACTGCGTTGATAGTACTGTCCATACCCACCTCCAAGAGTAGGTGGTTGGTATGGTGCATTTTAGGGCTGAGGATAAAAGTATGGTGCCCCAACCGGATTGTGTGCAGGGGCTTGAAGCAAAGGAGGATTAGGAAACAATGGGGGTGGAATGATAGGAGGGGAAGGTGGCTCAGATGCTTTTCCAAGAGTAGGAGGTACAAGTGTCAGGCTAGAAGCTACCGGTGTAGCTCTGTTGATTGCATCCACTAGGGGTTCCCTTGAAGAATACTCTGGTAGAAGCTTCCTTAACCCTTTGAGGTACCTACACTCAGAAGAATCATGTCCATGGATTTCACAAAATGTACAAAAGGAGGTAGAAGTAGGTACCTTGCGCTTAGAGGGACACTCCCACTGACCATAGCCAGAACCCTTGCATTCTGTACACCAAAGACCACTTCTGATCTGGGCCTCATAGGATGATTGTCCATCCATCCTTGTTCTGTCTTTCAGAACTTCTTTGATTTCTTCTAATTCCTTCTTGAGTTGCTGCCATTCCGATGATCCCTCCTCTCTCAGGGGCTGGGCGGTCGAAGTCGGCGATGAGAAAAAACTTAACTGTGACCCTTCCATCTTCACTACCTCTCTCAAGAAATCTTGTAGTGAGGCATGTTCAAGGAGTTTGTCAACCAGCATTATAGCAATGGTGGGAGGAAATGCTTTCAAAAACCACCCTTTCATGACAGCATCATTAGGTGGCACAAACATCTTGGCAGCCAAGACCCTCATCCTTGAGTACATCTCAGATATGCTTTCCCTAGTCTTCATAGTGTCAGTGGACAACTCCTCGACAATCATATGTTCAAACTTCTCCAATTTGAAAGTTCATAAGAATTCCTCCCTTAGAGATGTCCAAGTTTGAAAATGGTCAGGGGGAAATTGACTAAACCATACATCAGCTGCATCCTCCAATGACAACGGAAAGATGTGTAGGAAGGCATGCTCGCTCTCCATGCCTTTAGCTTTGCATGTCGTGATGAATTTTCTCATATGAGCTTCTGCATCCTCATGAAGGTGACCTTTGAATTTCCGAGTCTTCACATGGACCTTGTTGAGAAACTCAAGAAGTCGAGCTTTTTCTGCAGGATTAAGAACCACCATCCCCACCCCAGATGAAGGGCCTCCCGATGGAACAATACTAATTGTGGGTACCATGGAGACATACGGTGGAGAGGTTGATGAGGCGATACCCCGTGTAGAGGACCACACTAGTGGTAAACTCACTACTAATGTAGCCATAGAGGAAATAGATGGTACTGCATATGTCACAGGTGCTACTGTTGCAAAAGTAGATGGTGAGGACATAGGAAACATGGGGGTCAAAGAGGATGCGAGGGCAGTTGGGAAAGACAAGGATGGGGTCGAAGCCATGTATGATGGATAAGTAGTAGGAAAGGACATAGATAATGGTAATGGCAACGTAGAGGGTAGGGACATGACCAGAGCAAAATGAGAGCCCACAGGTGTCATGGATGTAGAAACTAGACTCGACGGAGCAGGGTTATGTGAAATAGTAGCTTGACCACTGGATGTCAAGTCCGGTGCTGAAGTGGGCACTACTCCCATTGAAGTGGCTGTTGATGAAGACATCATTGCAAGAGGAGAAGAGGTGCTGTCTTGACCCTGAAGAGCTCTTGAGGAGCTTTCGTCCTTCGTACTTTCCTCCTTCACTTGCTCCCCGCTTTGTACTTCCTCTTCTCCAGAGTCCTGATCTGACCACCAGGGATCTTGTTGGTCTAGATCGATGAGAGTTTCGATGAAATTGCTTGCTCTGGCCACTACTCCAATGGGTTCACTTTGTGCTCGCCCTGAGGACTTCACCAACTTCCATCTCACATAATGCTTCTTGTATCGAGTTTGGTCGATAGGAAGTCTTCTCTCCACTCTCCTCAAGTATCTCCTAGTTCTCTTACTAGCTCCTTCAAGGGTATCAGAACTACTCGCTACACTGCATGATGCGTGAACCTATGACACAACACTAGTCGAAGGTGCTACGGACTGCTGAGAACTAGAACTGGAAGAACAAACCCAGAAAGGAGATAAGAAGGAACAACACTAATAATAGAGGACGGAGAAAGCAATAGACAAGAGCACGATGCGAGCAAGTGTGTATCAAAGAATGAAGGGATCCTCATACACTAGTCTCTCCGAACACAGATCAGAGACCACTCATCTACCACAATGCAGCAATAGCAATACACCATAGCAATGCAACAGGTGAGCTCGTAGCTCTAGTCTCTCTCCTTCTCACTCTCAATCCCCGTACAATGCTCCATCCATCCCCATCCCCCTCATCTCCCCTCTTCACCCTCACCTTTCGGATGGGAAAATCCCCTCCCTCTCTCCTATTGGTTGTCCCCTCATCCTTATCCATCGCGTCGTTGAGTCTCTTCATGTCTGCTGCCACGGCCAGCTTGGGCCGAGTTGGTGCGTTGTAACTACTCCATGTGCACTGCCTGCAACCACCCTGTATCTGACAAGGCACCGCCAAATGAACATCTATGCCACCAATGAGTCAGGTCTGCAGAGGCTAGTGGAGCGTGACTACGTGACATGAAGACCCTTGACTTATGACCATGCACTTGGGTGATATATCCTCCTGATGATTATGTCCCCATGTGACTATGCCATCCTGGTGACTATGTCCTCTCCATGACTTGTGTCATCCTGCAACCATGTCATCACCATGACTTGTGTCATCCTGCAACCATGTCATCGCCATGACTTGTGTCATCCTTGTGACCATGTCATCGCCATGACTTGTGTCATCCTTGTGACCATGTCATCCCCTCACTAAGTGACTGGTCCTGCATTGATCTCAGTATAACATCCGCCTCTTCTGCCTTCAGTTCTAGCCATTAGTTTCATCTCTTTTCCCGCTCCTAAAGTGCTGAAGATTGAAGTTGCCATTTCCCAAGGTACACAATGAGTTCTCTCTCTTCAAACTCATTGCTCGTGGAGAAGTTCAAGGGGAAAGGATAACCTATCTTGGCAAACTAAGGTTCAATTGCTCCTCATGAAAGAAAATGTATGGGATGCTATTGAGGATGATGCTCCCACAAAGGATCCCCAACAACTCAAGACCCGGAAGCAACACAACTCAAAAGCTATTGCTATCATCAGACTTTGCCTTTATGATACTTTGATTCATCACATCGACTTCAAATCAACAGCCAAGGCGATATGGGCGTGTCTCGATAATCTTTTTGGTAACAAATCACAAACTCCAAGGTTTTCTTGAAGTTGCAATTTTATAAATTGAAAATGGATGATAGTGAAAACTTGAGTGCACATTTAGCAAAAATGTTATCTCTTGTGCAACAACTTTCTAGCCTGAAGTGTCTCCCCATGGACGATGAGGACAAAATGGCTGTCCTCATGAAGAGTATGGAAGGAGTCACTCATTTTGAACATACTCTTAAAATGCTTAGGCTTGCCATGACTACTTTGATGATATGGTGACTCTTCTTCTCAAAAAAGATCGCAGGAATAAAGAATCTCCGATCTCTTCTTTAGATACTATAGCACATGCACATGGAAAGACAAGTGCACCTTTTGTAACAAGCTTGGTCATATGGAGGACCGATGCTACCAGAGCTTGCCATACAGCAAATTAAGGACCATGGCAATTGGGTTACAGCCGCCACGAGTGACGATGAAGATAACGACCCTCCGACACAAGTTCATGCTCGGACTGTTGAAATCTGACATCTCTCTTTCCCTCCAGAGAACGATGGAGATAATGATCCATATATGTTCTAAGCATGTTCTATTTGGGTACTCTGCCCTGGGATGTTTCCCAAAAATGAATGCAATAAATCATGTGTGTTGAGTAAATAAAGGTCCTTTGCCTTGGACTGTCCTCCTAAAATGATGTATTTCTTTTATGGTGTGTGACTCCATGTTTCTAGTTAGTCATTGGGGTCAAGAAGGGGATGTACTATGGGAGCCATGCATTGGCTTTGATAGGTCTATTTATCAGGCCTGGCATGTCAGTTCTAGAATGTAGGTGCATTAGTCTCCTAGACCTTTAAGTTGGCCACGCATCCATGCATGATGAGCCTCAGAGCCATGTTAGTTGAGCCTTTGAGTTTATATACCATGCTCAATAGGCTCTGAGCCATGCTCACTTGCCTCTGAGATAGCATGGGAGCCATGTCTAGTTCTAGACTGTCTGTCATTGCACACTGTCATTGCACAGTTTGATGACCGTCATTGTCATGTTCTGTTGTTGGCTCCATTCCAGTAGTCTCTCACCTTGCCTTCATGGGGGGGTGTTAGAATATGAAGTCAAGATGAGTTAGTTTGGTGTGTTCTAGTATGAATTCTAGTCTAGTATGTCCTATGGATGCCACGTGTCACATTGGGAGTTCTCCCATATGCATTGGTGTTCATATGTGTGTGTGTGCTCTATATAAGAGCTGTATTTGTCTAGTGTCAAATCAATCAAGTATCAAGTCTACAAGCTCTTTGGTCTACATGTGAGTACTTTCATTTTGTTCATTGCTCTTGCTATTTCATTTTCATTTCATCATGTCTCTCTTTGAGTATTATTATCTCCACTACCACAGCTCGTTTGTACTAGGTTTTTCACAGTCTCATAGACCCATCGGTCTTCCGAAGACTTTAATAAACTTTCTTTCTTTCTTTCTCTCTCTAGCCTACTCTCTCTCTCCCTCTCCACCATGCACCTTCACTATGTTTCAAAATAGTTATCATTTTTAAGGAAAGGAAAATTATGAATAAGTTAGTTCAAAGACTAACTTGGGAGTCAATTGTTACTTTGCAGAGGAAATTTCTCAATTTCATTCAAGAATAAATGCTTAAAAGAGAAAAATAATGTTGTGTACCTAGATGCTACTGAGATTAGTAATCCAATAGGGTTAGGGGCCCCTAGGATTTAGGGAAGCAGGCTAACATGGGGCTAGATGACTTAACATTTGCAAAGGTGGCTATATTGAGGCATGACACTTTGTAGAAAGTAAGATGCTTTTCAACGTTGAGTTGCCAAGGCTATTGGATTGGTATTTAGTGTATTGACACCACTATAAGGTCTAGTCTAAATCATGAGCTAGACTCTTGCCTACTATATGGGAAGATTCCTTGTGGATAGTTCTGGTGGTATGGGATGCTGGAGGTATGGCATAGCCTTGTGGGAGTTTGATATCTAGCCCGCATGCTCAGAGTGGTAGGGAGGTGAGTCGCCTGTCTATTGACCTTTATTTAGTTTTCTTGATTGTGTTTGGACTATGTTTAGGGTTAGATCCTAGTGGGTGGTGCTACCACTTGGATCTCGGTATGATGTCCATTGCTTGTTGCGATCATGACTGGTAGTGAGTGGCCTGAGATCTTTAGAATGACTGAAGTAGGCTCCATGTCGCTTTCCATGTGTTGACCTATGAATTCACCATTGAAGGCAATGGTTATTGTTGGTGAGAGAGTCATCCATGCTTGCCTAGTTGCTTTGTTGGAGATGATGTCCTTAGAACTCCCAAAGTCTGCAAGGATGAGGATTTTCTGCCCACCGATCTGGTTGTAAAATGGAAGGTGGTGGGAATTATGTGAGGTTTCCCCTTCTACAGATCTTTGATCTCCTCAATGATGAGAAAATTCCTTTCTACAGGATGTGAAGTGTATATAGGGCCAACTACAGCGGCCATCTCTACTTGGAGCTTCTTGTAGTATGGGCAATCTTGCTTTTTGTGGCCCTACATGCAATGATCAAAGAAATGGTTCTCATTACCATAACTGTTTAGAGACTCCAAGACCAACAAGCCATTGTAGTAGTTATCATTCTTCATTCTATTAGGTTGGTAATTGCTATATCTTTCCTTTGTTAGAGCTACTGTCTCTTAAAAAGGTGAAAACCTAGTACTCTATATTGAAGGTTGCCTTGGGTCCTTAACTAGCTCATAATTTTGACCAAGCTCATAAGGTTTTTCATAATCTTTAGACTGAAAACTATGCACGTACTACTGAATATCTGAGCGCAAGCCATAAAAAGAACTTATTGTTTTTGTCTTGCTCTTTCCTTTGCCACTAAATGGCTACCCAATTGAATCAATTGGCATAATGATAAATTTGTCATTGGATCCCTAGGATAATTGACTCTCAAATTATCTAGATAGTTAGTGGAAGGAATGCGGCCCGAAGGTCCTTGATGAACTCCATCAATGTAAATTGCGCTGTCTCCTAATCCAACATTTCTGCCACCAAGTGACTTATTGTCTCTTCCTTGTAGGAACAAGAATGGAGATGGATTGTGAACACAAGAGAACAAGAAGTGAACACAAGTGAACTCCAACTGAAATCTTGAACCAAATGAAGTACAAGCACTTATTGGTATATATAGTTCAAGTACTAACATACAAAATAGACTAAGTCCTAGTCTATCCCACACCACCATATCATTGTATATCTCTACAAATCCCACCTCCATGATATGGCTAAAGTACTCTGGAATGATCTCAGAAGTACCTAAAGTACCATGGTTGCACACATCCATCCACATGTGCATATAGCAACCTATGGGAGTACAAAGAAAAAGAATGTCATTTTACAACTCCCCCTTGACATTGTTTGAATGTCTCTGATCCCCAAGCCATGTCGACGACGTGTGCAGAGAGGCGCTGACAAGCTTTTTGTGAAGATATCCACCACATTGTCCTCAGTGGAACAATATGTAAGATCAATGAAGCCATCCTAAATACAATCCCGCACATAATGATAGTGATTTTCAATGTGTTTCATGAGAGCATGAAAGACATGATTGTTGCCAATGGCGATGCAACTCTGGCTGTCACAAAGTATTGGAGATGCCTCACCATCTTGAGCATGATGCAAATCATGCAATAGCTTCCTTAACCACATACATTCCATAGTGGCTATGTTTGCCACTTTAAATTCAGCTTCACTGAAGGAGAGAGAGACATGGCTTTGCTTCTTAAAGAGCCATGATATGCATGCGGAGCCCAATGAGAAGCAATAACCCGAAGTGGACTCGCGGTCATCAATGTCTCCTAACCAATATGAGTCTGAAAAACCACTCAGCAATACGTCACCATCTAGAGCATGTACATATCTGAGAACCCTTTTTGCTGCATTCCAATGTGTGATTGTGGGAAAATGCATGAACTAACTGAGTAACCCTGTGGCATAGGCAATGGCTGGTCTAGTAGAACATAAGTAGATAAGACTACCCACCAGCTGCCTATAGAGTGTGCCATCAAACTTTTCGGCCTCATCATACTTACTTACCTTGATTCCTTTTTCCAATGACATGGCCACAGGTTTACAATTCTCCATGTTAAATTTCTGCAAGAGGCCCTTTGAATACTTTGTCTATGACATAGATATCCCCCCTTGGGTCTACCAAAATATAACGTCAATAGTGAAGTGTCCCAAATATGTCATATCAAATGTTTAAAATAAGACGGACTTCACTGCTGCAATTATCTCTGTAAATTATTGCCAGTGAGTATAATGCCATTGACTTATAGAACACGAATGACCAAATCTGTGTTTTCTTGCAAAACATAGAGATTGGGCTCCGTATGTATATTCACAAAGCCCCGGGACAGAAAAAATTGATATATCTTGTGATATCATGCACGAGGTTCTTGCTTGAGCCCATATAATGCCTGTTTCAGTTGCATAACTTGTGCTATTGTCCCTCCACCACAAAACCTTGGGGCTGCTGCACATAGACCTCCTCTTTGAGATCCCCACTCAAAAAGGCAAGCTGGACATCCATCTGAAAGAATGACCAACCATAATTTGTAGCTAAGGAATTGACACATCGAATGGTAGTCATTTTGGCTACTGAAGCAAAAGTCTCCTCATAGTCAATTCCCTCTTCTTGAGCATACCCCTTGGCAACAAGACGGGCCTTGTGTTTCTCAACTGTACCATCTACATTATACTTGACCTTGTAGATCCATTTGGTGCCAACCACATTCTGGCCTATGGGAGGATCAACCAAATCCCATGTAGCATTTTTGTCAATGGATCGAATTTTTTATTCCATGGCTTTCCACCATGCGGGATGTCCTTGTGCATGCTCACAACACTGAGGTTCATTTTCAGCTTCCATCATTTTAGTCATCAAGGGAAAATCGACTTGATTCTGAGCACTTTTGATGCTGGCCCTAGTTCTCCCTAAAGTGGGTTAATCTTTGGCATCTATAAGAGTCAACCTAGCCCATCTTGGAACTGATTTTTCACTTGTACCATTGGGAATAGCAACTGGAAGTGCACCCAGAGTTGCATCCTTTGCACGATGGTGATAGTGCTTCCAAATATTGGGCTGTCCCTCTCCATGATCTGGTTGAAAATCTGAAACATTCAAGGGAGAAGTACCCTAACATGTGGCAAGAGAGATAGAGGGAATAGCAACTGGAGAACCCAAATCAATTGAAAGAACCAAATCCGTATCATCCTCAAACTGAAAAATATCCAAAGGTGTATCATCATATGGAGGCAAAAAGCCTCATTGATGGGCTGCATGCTATCATGCTCAGCAAATAAAACATCCTTGCTTATGATTACTTTCCTTGTGGCTGGATCATAAAGCCTGAAGCCTGGAACTTCAGTGCTATACCCCACAAAGATGCATTAAGTGCTCTTATCATCAAGCTTGGATCGATTCTGAGCCAGTATTAAAGCATATGCAACTGACCCAAATACCCTGAAATGATTCACCTTGGGCTTGTAGGCATAAAATGCCTCAAAAGGTGTCCTGTCCACCAATGCTTGTGTAGGGCATCGAATCTGAATATATGTGGCTGTAACTATTGCTTCACCCTCACCCCAAAATTCTTTTGACATTTTCTTACATTGCAGCATACATTGTGTCATCTCCATGAAAGTTAGGTTCTTCCTCTCTGCAATCGGATTATGTTGAGGCATGTATGGCACTGTTTTGTGATGCTTTGTCCCATGCTCTTTCAAGTACCCTTCAAAGGAATTTGAAGTGTACTCTTCTCCATTGTTGGAATTGAGTGTTCCAATTCTAGAATTAGTTTGGTTCTTAGCCGATGCTTTGAACTCCTTGAACCAATTGAACACTTGAGATTTGCATTTCATGAGAAAGAGCCATGTCAACCTGGAATAGTCATCAATGAATGTAACAAGATACCGATACCCTCTATGGGTAGTTACATTCAGTGGTCTACAAACGTCACTATGCACAATCTTCAAAACCATGTGTGCTCTTACTGTACCTGGGCCATCCTTTTGGAAAGGTAGGCGATGTGGGTCCATAGCCACCTCCTAACATAGGTGGTTGGTACGGTGCATAGTAAGGCTGAGGATAGAAATAAGGGGAACCAATTGAATTGGGCGCAGGAGCTTGGAGCAAAGGGGGAGTCGGAAGCAATGGAGGCAGCATGATAGGAGGAGGAGGTGGCTTAGATGCTCGTGCAAGAGGGGGAGCAGGATGTACTCCTGTTGGGCCAGAAGTTATGGGTACCGTTTTGTTGATTGCAGCAACTAGAGGTTCCCCCGAGGTATACTCTGGAAGAAGCTTCCTTAATCCTTTGAGGTACCTACACTCAGATATGCCAAAGCTTTGTGATGCACAAGAATAAACCTGGAATACCATAAATCACCAGGAGTAGCATAAGAGACAACCAAAGCATGCTAATTATAGGGCTGAGCATCAAGCTTGTAAAAGACCCATGCTGGCCTCATAAGAGCCTGTAGCCACAATCTTATACCCTTTCTTTGGATCCTTGATCTTGCATTGATCATCCTGAAATTCCACAAGACTGTGCTGATCATGGGCCATGGATGGAACCAGACATCACAGATATACTTTTTCTTTCCTGAATCCAAAAGGATGGAAACATCTCCCACTCCTATGATGTCTTGAGTTGCATCATTAGCACAAGTAACATGTCTGCCATGAATATGTTTGATTTCTTCAAACCACTCTTTCCGGTGAGTCATGTGCTTCGATAAATGACTATCTAGATACCAAGTATCTATGGCAACAACAATTGAAGAATCTAGATACCAAGTACCACTGGGAATAGCAACTGGAAGTGCACCCGGAGTTGCATCCTTTGCATGATGGTGATAGTGCTTCCAAGTATTGGGTTATCCCTCTCCATGAGCTGGCTGCAAATATGAAACATTCAAGGGAGAAGCACCATGAGGCAACTCAGCTGGAGTCTTAGAGATAGAGAGATTATCAACTGGAGAACCCAAATCAACTGAAGGACTTAAATCAGCATCATCCTAAAACTAAATAATATCCAGAGATGTATCATCATATGGAGGCAAATCCTCATTGATGGGCTGCATGCTATCATGCTCAACAAATAAAACATCCCTGCTTATGATTACTTTCCTTGTGGCTGGATCATAAAGCGTGAAGCCTCTACTTTCAATGCAATACCCCATAAAGATGCATTTAGTGCTGTTATCATCAAGTTTGGATCAAAGCCGGTACCAAAGCATGTGCATCTCACCCAAATACCCTGAAATGATTCACCTTGGGCTTGTAGCATAAAATGCCTCAAAAGGCGTCTTATCAAGCAATGATTGTGTAGGGCATTGATTCTGAATATATGTGGCTGTAATTATTGCCTCACCCCAAAATGCTTTTGACATTTTCTTAAATGTCAGCATACACCATGTCATCTTCATGAGAATCTTGTTCTTCTTCTCTACGATCGGATTGTGTTGAGGCGTGTATGGCACTATTTTGTGATGCCTTATCCCGTGCTCTTTCAAGTTCCCTTCTAAGGCATTTGAAGTGTACTCTCCCCCATTGGCGGAATTGAGTGTTCCAATTCTAGAATTGGCTTGGTTTTGAGCCAATGCCTTGAACCAATTGAACACTTCAAATTTGCATTTCATAAGAAAGAGGCACATGAACCTGGAATCGTCATCAATGAATGTCACAAAGTACCGATACCCTCTATGGGTATTTACATTCATTGGTCCACAAACATCACTATGCACAATCTGCAAACTTGGACTATCCTTTTTGAAAGGTAGGCGATGTAGCTTTCCAAGTGCACACGCTTCACACACCTCTTGAGCGGGCTACTGTAATTTTGGCAAACCTTCAACCATATTATGATTATGCAAATATACCAAAGCTCTGTGATGCGCAAGACCAAACCTGGCATGCCATAAATCACCGAGTAGCATACGAGATAGCCAAAGCATGCTGATTATAGGGCTAAGCATCAAGCTTTGGAAAGACCCATGCTGGTCTCATAAGAGCACTGTAGCCAGAATCTCATACCCTTTCTTTTAATCCAATAAAATGAAGAATCACTAGATGAAGCATGAGAAGCATCATATGCAATTAAATCCCCCCTGGTACCAAATCTGTCCTGAAATGCAGTAAATATAAAATCCTTTTTCTCTTGTGCAAAATTTGATGAGATGGTTAAGTATTTGCATTCTTAGCTGGTGCAACATAATTACTACTTGTGCATTGCCTCTTTTTCTCATTGGCAATCCATTTCTAGCACTTTGCAATCACCATGCTTTTTGCAATGATTGCATCTACCTTTCTTCACCTTTGCACCTTTGTCTGTTGAAATATGAAGCCAAAGTGAGTCAAAAATGTGTGTTCTAGTGTGAGTTCTAGTCTAGTGTGTCCTATGGATGCCACGTGTCATATTGGGAGTTATCCCATATGCATAGGTGTTCATATGTGTGTGTGCACTCTTATATAAGAGCTATACTTGTCTAGTGTCAAATCAATCAAGTATCAAGCTACAAGCTCTTTGGTCTACATGTGAGTACTCTCATTTTTGTTCATTGCTCTAGTCATTTCATTTCCATTTCATTATGTATCATAGGAAAAGTTTGTCTTAATTGTGTAGAGGTGCTTTTGGTGTTGCACCTCCTTAAATTCTCTCTACCCCCTCTGCTCCCCCTGCGCTACCCCCCGCTCTCTCTCTCCCGCTACCCCCTGCTATGTCTGCTACCCCTCGCTACCCGCTGCGCTTCCCCTGCTACCCCCTGCTCTCTCTGCTACCCCCTCACTACCCCCTCCGCTACCCCTCCGTACCCCCTCGCTACCCCCTCCGCTACCCCTCGCTACCCCCTGCACTACCCCCTACTCTCTCTCTCTCTCCCTCTCTCCCGCTACCCCCTGCTCTCTCTGCTACCCCCTCGCTACCCCCTCCGCTATCCCTCCGTACCCCCTCGCTACCCCCTCTGCTACCCCCTCGCTACCCCCTCCGTACCCCCTCGCTACCCCCTCCGCTACCCCCTCCCTACCCCCTCGCTGCCCCCCCGCTACCCCTCTGCTACCCCCTCCGCTACCCCCACTACCCCCGCCCGCTACCCCCTCTGCTACCCCCGCTACCCCCCCGCTACCCCTCCGCTACCCCCTCGCTACCCCTTGCTCAGCCCCCCCCCTTCTCGTTTTTCTTTAAAAATAAATATAATTATATTTATAAAATAAAAAAGGTCAGAGCTGTGAGCGGGGGTTCTCCAACAGCTCCGACCTATTGCAATCCCTTCTTTGCCCGTTGCTGCCTCCCCCATGAGCGACCCCCCCTCTCGTTTTTCTTTAAAAATAAATATAATTATATTTATAAAATAAAAAAGGTCGGAGCTGCGAGCAGGGGTTCTCCAACAGCTCCGACCTACTGCAATCCCTTCTTTGCCCGCTACTGCCTCCCCCATAATGAAGGGAAAAGGGGGATGAGGACAGAAGACTAGGCAGGAGACCCTTCGGTCCAAATTTGCATACGCGTGGAGATGGGGAAGGGGAACGGTGACAAGGTGAAAACACAAAAGCAACTCAATCTGGAGGACTTCAACAAACACAGCAACTAGAGTGGTTTGACAGTAGATAGCACCGCGGCCCAAAAGAAAGGGGCCCACCCAAAGCCCATGCCGCTCACCACATCCTCGACCTCTATGGTTGCCACCACTATTTCACCACCATCATTCGCCTCATCATCTACGCCACCTCTCTCCTCCCCCTCTCCTACATCATCATCACAGGTCTCCTCTCCAGTAGCCTCACCACTGGCCCCACCGGCCACAGCTCCACAGTACTTTCCCCTTGTATCACCTTACCTCTCAGTCAGCCACCCTTCATCACCTCGTCTGGCCTCGCTACTCCTACATACCACTCCCCCGCCCAGATCATGCTGTCCCCACCCTCAGTACAACCTTAGCAGCCCACCTTCATTCCAACCCCTCTTGAGATCCAGTTCCCACCTGGACCAGGACATCTTAAGCCCCCACCAGATGCTTGGGACCCCCTATTGGCTGAGATACACAACATCTGGGCCCGTCAGGTAGAGCTGACACATTACACCCAGGAGCAGGCCCGATACACCTAGGAGCAGGCCCGCATTATGCCCGCATTATACATGAGTGGGGCACCCTTATCCAGGGACTCAGGCACAACATCACATAGCTTCAAGAGGAGCTCGGGACCCTCAGAGCAGCGCCTGGAGGGACCCCAGTCACAGAGATGGAGGCACAGATAGCCACGATACAATCGGCTATAGCAGAGACGACTAGATGGGTGGATGTGGCGAAATGGGAGCCCGCAAAGGCAACCGTTTCAGCTGCCATATAGGAGCAGTAGCAGAGGGCTTCAAAGGCCCTTAACATCTGGATACGAGGGATCATGCGAGACAACACTAGCACCACCACGAGTTGTTCACCAGAGGGGGAGTCAAGGACGCCACATTGAAACTGCACAATGGTCAAGCTAAGGATCACGAGGGGCTATGTACTGAGTTTATCGCATATGGGATCGACCCGTTAGGCCCCGATCCTAGCAAAGTTATTCAATGACGCTATTTGCCTTGGCTTCCCCCGCACGTGGACACTCAACACCATCACCCCCATCCATAAGGCAGGGGATCCCATGGACCCGAGTAACTACAGGACTATCATGATTGGACATGTGATGTCCAAGATCTATGCATCTGTATTGGATGCGTCGGTTAGCCTGTTTGTAGAGATGAGAGGGTTTAGAATAGAGGGTCAGGCCGGCCACAGGCGAGACCATGGGACTATGGATCACATACACTCAAGAGTGTCATTGAGGAGGCCAGATCACTGAAGGAGAGGGTATATTGCTGCTTTGTGGATTTTCGCAAAGCCTTTAACACAGTACCTCGAGCTCATCTCATCACACGCCTACAGACACTGGGATTTGATCAGGAGATCATCTGGGCAATCATGGCACTGTATGAGAGAGTCTCAGGCTGAGTTCGGACAGGCGCAGGTTGGACAGATGAGATCTTAAGTACCATAGGAGTCAAACAGGGTTGTCCTTATCACCGACCCTGTTTGGCCTCTACATCGATGAGCTTGAGACTTTCATGGGGGCATTCGGAGGGACCGGTTGCTCACTTGCCGGGATCATCATCAGGATTCTTCTTTATGTAGATGACGTGGCACTCTTGTCATCCACACCCGAGGGGCTCCAGCGACACCTAGATGCACTGCAGGCTTTTTGTTTATCCCATGATTTGGAGGTCAACCTTGGCAAGACCAAGGTCATGATCTTTAACACCTCTCGAGCAAACATGCAACGGAAGCAGTTTACTTTTACTTTCGGTGGGTCACCAGTTGAGATCGTATCCTCATACACTTACTTGGGGGTCATCTTCTCCGGCCCGTCGATCTTTATGATGAGACTAGCGATGTAGGCCAGACTGAGCAAGGGATACGCCTCACTGGCTCGGCTAGAGAGACAATGCTTCCACTCCCACTTCCAGGACCCTCGGACCAAGGCTCTTCTCTTCGACTCCTTGGTCCGACCAGCCGGTATGTATGGCAGCACTTGTTGGGCGCCTGACATGTCAGAGATAGAGTGGACACAGGTGGAGCGCTTGCAGATCCTCATGCTCTCACGGATGATCCGGGGGAAACCGTATGTACCACATCACATCATTCAGGCTGAGTTTGGTGCTTCTCTACTCCAGCTAGATGCAGCCTTTCAGACCATTATATATCTACACCGGGTTAGATCATATGGGGACTGCACATCAGGGAGACAGAGGTTGCCATGGTTGGCTCTCGATTCCTCCATGAGGTTGGCAACAGAGGGAGACGAGCGATGCTGGTATGCACAGACTCACAGGTGGTTTGTGAGACTAGGGTTCCATATCGATAGGATACCTCCTTTTCAGTACAGTTTAGATGCCCCTCCGGTACTCCCACCCACCATCTTGATTGGCGGGCCACACACCAACAAGGTCATTCGTGAGGATCTCCTGCAACTACACACCTTTAGGACCTGGTTGGAGCCGAGGGAGCTTCCAGTGAAGCTGAGTTTCTATAGAGATTACTGTCTTCGTATTTCGAAGGAGGGATTCATCACACCACCGGGGTACACTGAGCTTCATATGCCTCACTCACTACGGATCTCCATCGGACAGTTTCGGGTATCATCACACCGCCTCCGCATAGAGAGCGGCAGAGCAAAGGGGATTCCTAGGGAGCATCGCTTATGCATATTGTGCGATTGTCAGGAGGTCGAGCTGGAGGAGCATTTTATTTTCAGGTGCCCAGTGTACTACGAGATCCGTGGTCGCTACCATTGTCTCTTTAGAGACAACTCCGGGCTCCTTTCCAGATTCCTCGCCTACCCAGATCAGAGATGCCTCGCGGCCTTCATTCACGAGGGGGTCCGACACAGAGAGTACTTACTCAAGCGACGGGGGCTTGGCCACATCATTAAACACCTCTCAGAGCAGAATCACAGAGTTCTTCTCATCGAGTGACATTGATTGTCCAGTCTCTAGCCGCAGACGTGACAGGGACCGCGACCCGATGACTGCAGCACGACACACAAGACATTGAGGGGACACACAAATCACTCTGGGGGACCTCCCATCATTGTTTAGACCCAGGATACCGTCCCATGGGAGTCACAGTGGCTCTGGTCTTGCATCGAGCCTCGTCCAGGAGATCGAGACGTACAACACCCCTTGACGGGCACTAGCGTCCCATCACCGGCTATGCACCAACTAGGGCGACATGACATACGGAGGATTCCGCTCTGCTCTAGTCCTTTTCTTTTCATTGTTACATCCAGATGTATTTGATTTGATTATGTATGATCAGACTTAGGATTCAGCATGAGTGATGATGCTCGTTTCAGTAGCTCCACCCTTACTGTGATTTGTATGAGGTTTTCTTTCAGTCTCATAGACCCATCGATCTTTCGAAGACTCTAATAAAATTTCTTTCTTCTTTCTTTCTCCCTAGCCTACCCTCTCTCTCTCTCCCTCTTTCCACCATGTTCCTTCATGTGGTACCAGCCTTCCTACCTTCCCCTTCTTCTTGCTCTATCTAGAGGATGAGAAAAGCCCGCAAATGGAAGCTCCCCTCTCGTCTAAGGTAGAGCCTCCCTTCCCTTAGCCTCGCCATGGTTCCTCACCATCAAGTACTCCGGTGTCCTAGTGATTTCTCCGGTCCGATTTTGACGCTTGTTGACATTTTGGCACTGCCCAAACATAAACGACCCTGTCTTGCATCATTTCGATGAGCTGAATATGCAGCCCCAAAACTGTCCCAAATGCACACACTAAAACTCTCCAAATGCACCTGTACTCCAAGTACTCCGAGGACACCTGTGCAAGGAAACTGAAAGTACGGGCTGCAAGTACAAACTGCAAATACAACCTGGAAGAGGCTCGAAATGAGCAGATGCAAGGACCAAGGCAAGAGCAGTGCTTTTGCAAGTGAAAAATACGTCAATGGCGAGGCAAATGGCGAATTGCAGGTCCGGGTGCTGATGACAAGTTGCGATGGTACAAACTGTATGGATACAGTCTATACTGTTGTATGGGCTGGTACGTGTTGTACGGACATGTGGCGGGAGAAGTACGGGCATTGTACGACGAGCTGGTATGAGTTATACGGACAGCCGATGGTGGGAGATGCTGATTCCGTACAGTCATACGGGATGGTACGGATTGGCTGTATGGCAAGTTACGGGCGGATTGTATGTCCAAGTTGATGACTGGAGTACAGGAGTAGATATACGAGCAGGTATGGGTGAAATGAGTACGGAGCAGCAGAATAAGCTCAAGGGAGCTCTCACAAGATGTGGGTGAACAAAGGAGCAGTCAACCAACAATGGAATCTTCTTCTCCGCAACAGTTCTGATTCCACACGTAGGAACAAGAATGGAGATGGATTGTGAATACAAGAGAACAAGAAGTGAACAAGTAAATTCCAACTAAAATGTTCAGCCAAATGAAGTACAAGTACTTGGTATATATAGTCCAAGTACTAACACACAAGATAGACTCCTACACCACCATATCATTGTATACCTCTACATTCCTTTTGGGTTGGTCCTCAGGCCTACTTTTTTCTCATTTCATTCTTGCTGGGCTATTTACTCCCTTTTTTCTTCTTGCCATGTTGCTCTTGGTTCTCCATCCCTTTTCCAGATCTCGGCTAGTAGTTACTCCACAAAGCTTTGTTTCATTTGGGAAAAGATATTCTAGAAGGTGAGTCTTAGGTCCATTAGAGATATGGTAGTATCCTTGATCCACACTAGCTTTTGAATTTATCTTTCCACCAAGGAAAAGTAAGAGAACATGAAGTACGAGAACTCCAAGGTCATTTAGTGGTGGGATGAACACTGCAAGGTTTGAGATTGAGTTGAAGGTAGCCTAACATTAGAGGGGATATAATGCAAGGGGTCATCTGTGGAAAAGGGTCTTTGTAGTTCAGCTCACCTCACTAGAGATCACTCAAACCCTAATAGAGAGGAGGAGGTCGAAGTCCAAACCTCCAAGCCTCTTTTTGGCAAGAGGCACCGAATATCTACCACTCAAAATATGTTTTCTTAGGCATTAGATATTAAGATGAGAATCAATGATTGCATTCATTGCCTTCAATGATCATGAAATGATCCACAATCTAGCTCACTATAGTCTAGCTCATGGGGATGACAAGGGGATAGTAAACAAGGATTTACAAGAGACTGACATTATCAAAATGGATAATCTTCCCCTCTCATGGCTGCTATTCTGAAAGCTTGGGACAGCTTCAGAAACACTCTTCATAGAGTTCCACCCACCTGTCATGAAGAAATTCACAGGCAGCCAGTCATGTGGAATGACTCGATGACCATGGCAGGCCACTTGGAGTGTCACATTATACACAGTGGTCTAGATGGGAGAGGGGACCTGCTTCTATAGTAGGCGCCTGGTAGGCCTTTAGGAGACTTCCAGAGTATCAGAGACTTTTAGCAGTTGGGCACCTCAGAGGGAGTGCAGTCTCAAGATACAATAGATGGAGGTAGCCATTCTGCCAGAGTGGATTGACATAGATGACATGCCAATCACAGAGTCCACTTGGTGGGGAGCGTTCTCAGGGATAGGCATTCCCTTACAGATTATTTCCCTGCACGACGCACATGAGGATACCCTAGTTTTTAATGTTCAATCGGGAGGTAGACTTACCAGATCCTTTGATGATATTCTTTTGGAGGTTACCTTTTAGCCTGTCAGGATTGCAGGTTTCATGGAGTGGGGCAAGGACTCACAGTGGTATCTTGACCCGATCCTCATCTCCTTGCGCTGGGGTCTTGGAGATGCTGGTTATATGGTGGTTCCCCTATTAGATTCTTGTGGAATGGATTGATGAGGGGCTGACCCTACTTTTCCTCATTGTCACATTGCAAGGACGATCTGGAAAGGTGTTGCTAGGATTTTCAAAATCTTTCATACTACACCTTTCTATATGATGTGGGGTTCAATGGCTTGGCTATCTCTTACTGGCCCCCGGGTGTTTTTCGAGGGACATGATCTAGATCTAGCTCTCATTGTACGGTGACACTCAGTGGAGTCTTGTTCCCTCCAGGATGTTCCCTTCACTCCTTTCAAAGATGCTCATGCCTCAGTAGACATGTCATGGGAGATTCTGGCTAGCATTGCAGCTTGGCATATTTGGAGAGCCAAGTGCACAAAGGCGATAGAGGGTATTCACCCTTCTCAGGTTATGGCCAGCATTTGGTCTGACACAGTACACACTTTGATGGCCATATGGGCGAGCATGCAGGGATCCTCTAGAGTAGCTACTGCCAGAGAGTTACTTTTTTTAGAGTTTGGAGAGGATCTTCTTTCTTCTCTAAGTCTCCCTCAGGGTTGAGGTGGCATTTTCAGCCTCCACCTTGGGTTTTTTATTAGCTCATTTTGAGCTATTTTTTCCTCATGCATTGCATGATGTACTCCCGCACTATGTGTGTGTGTGTGTGTGTGTGTGTGTGTGATGACCCCGACCTGCTGCCTCTTGTTGCTGCCCTAATGTCCGTACAGCCTCTCCAGCCTGCTCACTGCTGCTAGCTGCCCTTCTAGAGCCTCTTTTCTTCCTATTTGCCTCTTTCTTGCAGATTCCACTTTCTCCTAGCTTTTCGGTACAGATCCTTCACCCTTTTCTTGTACTTTTTCTGTTCTTTCATCACTCTGTACAACCTATTTAATTATGTACCTCTGTTCCGTACTGTTTCGTCCATCCGTACAAGGTGTTTTGTTTGTATAGGGTTTTTCGTACATCCGTACACCTACCCACAGTACATACGTATTGTTCTCTGCTTTTCCATACAGCTTCTTCAATTAGTACCTATGTTCCGTATGCTCCTGCGTATCCCTGCAGGCCCTATCAATCCATACAGCCTCGACTGCTCCCTTTTCTTCTTTCCGTACAGTTCATTTGCTGCTGTTCTCAGCCTCTCTCTCTGTTTCCTTTTGTCTTTCCCATACAACATCTCCTTTTTACTCTTTTCATTTTTCCATGGAAACTGTCAAGACCTACATGCACAAGAAGACTCGGGTCAGGATGACTCGATGCATGCCTCTCTTGAGGCTCAACTGGTTTTTGATGTTATGCATGAGGACTTTGAAGACACGCGTTGGGATTGAAAGGACTCTGCTCCCACTGTTGGGCTCATGGTGGAGGTGGATGACATCGTTGATCCCATGCGTGAATACGCCAAGCATGCTATTATTATTTTTTCCCCGGGGCGCATGCTTGTTACAGTAGATGTGGGAAATTGGCTCACCAGGACTTTGGGTGGTTGTTTTGTTTGGAAAGTGCATTATGCTGCTCGGGGTTTTTTTGAGGTTATTATGACAGATGAACTGCACAAACAGATGCTCCTTGAACACTCCGCTTTGTTTTATGGGCAGCAGATGGTGCATGTTTTGCCCTGGTCGCCCACCAAGGATTATCACGCTTTAATTCGCCATCACTGTCCAGTATGGGTGGAAGTGGTTGACTTCCCTCAGTGCTTGGCTTCTCTCTTACCCAAAATTGGAGTATCATTGGGTAAGATGGTGTGCCCTCCGCGGCCAAATGGGAGCTTCAACCGATTTTGCATTTTGTGGGATACTGATCATCCCAGTCCTGACTCTTATTCTGTTACGGTGAATCAGGTGGATATGGGCAATGCTTTTTACAAACTCAAGTGGGGCCTATTTGCAGGTGCATGTTTTGAATGTAAGAATTTTGGCCACACGGCTTCTCAGTGCCCTCTTGTTATGAAGAAAAGACCTTTGGAAAATATGCCTTCTCAGATGCCTACTAAAGAAATGATGGGTCAGCCTGTTCTCAAACAGAAGGGTGTCAAGCCTCTTACTCAGCTCAAGAAAAAGGCAAGACACTTGTTGTATCCAATGGGAATGCCTCTCCCTCTATGCCTTCCACCTCTCAGTCTAGAGGAAAAGACAAAACTTTGCAGGAGGTCTGGCAAACTCCCAGGAAAACTGTCGCAGCTAGATGACCTTTACCTTCTCGCACTTGGAATGGTGCATCCTCGACTATTCGTACTCCTAAAGAAAATTCAGGAGTGGGTATTACATGGGCAGATGTGACAGCCAGTCGGACTCTCTTTCCCGAAGAAAATATTGTTGGTTTGCTGTCCACTTCTCAACCAGTTGTGATACCTCAGGGCCGCGGGGCCCGGATCTTGAGGTTGATATGCAGGCCTGATTTCAGTTTTCCCTCTGCTGTACATAATCTATAAATATTCTGTCGAAACTCATATCTTTGACACTTAATGTACAGGGTTTGTGTGATGCTTCTAAATGGAAGAAAGTCTGGGGGTATCTCAATCACTTACAACTAGATGTGGTAGCTTTTCAGGAACATAATCAGCATGTGTATGCCGGACAGCATGGTCATTTTCACGGTTATGAGATTTTCTATGCTGGACAACATTCCTTTTCGAGAGTAGTCTTTTTGATCAGGCATGATCTTCATCCCTATGTGGCCTTCAATGATTCACAAGGCAGTGGCTGGTTATGCAATGCATTGTACAGGGTGATATCTTTGGATTTGCATCTGTCTATGCTCCTCAATCCTCCCGTCATCGAGGACAGATTTGGGAAGATATGCAGTATCCATGGAGGCAATATGCTTTTCTTTGTGGTGATTTCAACAATGCTCCTCAGCCAGGGGATAATACATCTGGCCATACACATATGTTGGCCTCTGAGAGGCAGAGCTGGTCTAAATTGTTGCTTGATTTCAATTTTGCTGATCTTTGGACAGCATCTTATCCATTGCTGCCTGGGTTTACTTTCCAGCACAATGCTCAATCACAAACAAAGCTAGACTGGACAGGTGGTACAGAGTTGATCCTCAGCACTCTGATACTTTTACTACTACCTTGTCAGTTGATCATGCATTTGTGCATTTTGATCATGCAGCACCTCTATATTTGAGGATTTCTCTGCATGACATGCCGGATGATCGGCTTCCACACAGAAGGCTCCTCATGGTTAACAATAGCTATTTGGATCATGATCATTTTAAGGCCATGGTGTATGATGCATGTCAACCTCTTTCACATCAGAGTTTTATTGATACTGATTATGCCTAGGATGCATTTGTTGCTCGTATGCAATCAATTATTCGGGATTATGGCAAAAATTATCTCAAAACATTGAGGGATATGGTTGCTCGGGCAAAATCTACCTGTCAGACTGAACTCAGTCATTTTCGGTTTTTGTCTCTTGAAGAAAGCACATCTTTAGGCCAAGCTAGACATTGTTTGCAAAGTAATGATCATAGAAAAATTGCCAAATGGGAGACAAGAGCTCGTGAGCGAGCTTTCTTGGATAAAGGTTGCTCATTAAGGGGTTTTTTTAAGAGCTTACATCATAAGCGACAAGCTACCAATATTTGTCGTACTTTGCTTTCTGATGGACATTGGACATCCTCTCGAGCTCAACTTGCTGCAGCTTGTGTTCATGGTAGTTTGGACAGGCTGATCCTCTTTCTCTGGTAGTATTGGCAGCCCGGACTCAATTACTGCAGCATGTTTTCCCTATTGTTTCCCATGCACAAGCTCTTGAGCCTAGATGCCCTTTCACTGAAACAAAATTGACCACTGCTGTCCGATCATGTGGTAAATGGAAATCTCTGGGATGGGATGGCCTTACAGTGGAATTTTTTCTTGCATACTGGGATCTTCTCAAGCCCATTTTCCTGCGTATGATCAACCATGCGTAGGAACAGCAACATATGCCAGTTTCTTGGAAAAAAGGGCTAATAAAGCTTCTTCCCAAAAAGCAGATTTGTGAATCATTGGCTGATTGGAGACCTATTACTCTTATGCCTGTCATTTATAAAATCATCACCAAAATGGTTGTTGATCGTATTAAAGGATACTTGCATGATGGTTTACATCCTGCACAATATGGTTTTGTTCCTCGCAAGCATATCACTGATAATATCGCAAATGCTTATGTTGGAATTGAGTATGCCAAATACACAGAGAAGGATGTTCTTTTACTACAAGTTGATATTGCTAAGGCTTTTGATACGTTCAATGGGACTTTATCTCTTAGATAATGCATGCCTTGGGATTTGGGCAGAAATTGCAGCATATCATATATTGGCTTTATAGTGACAGTCAAGCTGCTTGCATTCTTTCTAGGGATATCTCTGAAGCATGGACTCTTCATTGCTCGGTGCGTCAAGGCTGTCCACTTAGTGCACTCCTGTATGCTATAGCCACGCACTCCATGCTTCAGTTTATGGATCATCTCGTAGCTACGGATAAGCTACATGCTTTGGAAATTCATGACAGTAAACCATTGCTTGCTCAAGCTTATGCAGATGATTCTTTTTTCACTCCCTGCAATACAGAGCAAGATATTTCTGAGCTGATGCAAGCTCTTTCTTTATATGGTTTAGCTGCTGGGCTTCATGTAAATTTTCAGAAATCAAAATTGTTGCCTTTGCATTCCAAGGAATGGCAGTCTCTTTTATGGCTTGGAGAAATCATCCCACCAACTCAATTGGTTCGTCATCTTGGCTATCCTTTGAGTTGGACACTTTCTCCTCGTCAACAATCTGATTGGATTCTTGCAACTCTCAAGAAATAGCTGGACTACTAGAAATTGGCAACTTGGCCTCTGCATGTTCTTCTTCGAATTGTGCAATCTATTCTGATGGCGTATATTCAATTCTACTTGCCTCTTATTATGTTCAACAAGGCTGATCTTGCCTCTTTTATGTCTGAGCTGCTGGAAATCTTCTGGGGTTCTCGCCATGGCAAAAAAAGCATGCATTTGCTTCCGGTGCAACAGCTTTGTTCTCCAAAGATGCATGGAGGTCTTAATATTCTTAATATCCATCTGCACATTCTTGCTCATAAGGGGAAACTCATGCTGCAGTTTTTGCAAGGTTCTCAACCATGGGCTGCCATGATTCGTCATTTACTCTTGCATGTTGAATCTCCAGCTTTGGGTCATTGGCAGCTTTTCCAGTGGGAGTTTCTTTTTGGTTCGGTGACAGGCAAAATCCCCGACTGTCCTTTGGTTTCCATTTGTTGATGGATTGAAAACATATCCTTTCTCACTTGGATTGGCATGGCAGTGATTCCTTGCAGGGAAACTCTTTCAAAGCTGAAAGTATACATTGGTCTAGAGTGTTTGCCCTTCCTTTGGCTTTGCAGGAGCCTTGACGTTCGTATTTTCTGAGTCTCAAGGGGATTCATTTGGTTCAGGATGTTGTTGATGATGCTGGAATTCCCCTTACTTTTCCTTTGGCCACTGCCAAATTTGGCCTTGGAATGCATTATCGTCCACTTTGGCATAAGATTACTTTGATGCTCCAACCTTTTCAGCTGGTTCCTCCATTGCATCTATAGGATCGTCTTCAAGACTGGACACTTTCTTCTGTGGGCTTGTCATACCGTCCTCTGCAGTTTGCACATATTACAGTGTCTTCTCTTTATAAAGTTCTACTTCCTCCGCCATTTATCTCACAAAAGGCAAATTAGCTTTGGCATCTTAATCGTCCTATGAAATGGTGGCGGAAATGTTTGAGACAGATTTGGCATTCTAAGATTCCTCTCCGTCAGCAGGTTTTCTTGGGGAGAGCTTTGTTGGGTGTTCTTTCTCATGGACAGGTCTTGGCACGACGACATATTGCTTCCTCTATTTGTCACAGAAGTCTGGCTCCGAGAGAGACTATGCCTCATCTCTTTTGGCATTGTCCTTCCTCTCGTTCTTTCTTGGACTTCCTTGGGTAGATATTGAGAGCTCGGTTTCCTCAAATTGCTTTTGGCAAGTTCTTCTGGCTTTTTGGTGTACATCCACCCAGACAGGAGTTTGATTTCTTTTTGTTTGGGTTCGAACTGGGCACTCTAGACTCTCTGGAAGGATCGCAATCATAGGGTCTTTGGTGATCCTGTTTTTTCCACTTTCTCTTTCTTCATACACTCTTTGCAGCAACAATCGCTTTTTGATTGCTTGCAATCTCGTGTCTTTGATCATGATGTATATTTGTCCTACAGTGAGATTTTGTCTTGATGTATTATAGCTCTCCCTTTCTGGGATAGCTTTTTTGTAATATAATGACTCAAAGATTCCACCGAAAAAAAAAAGAAGTGTGTGTGTGTGTGTGCATTTGGTTTTTGGCAACCCACACATTTCAACCAATACTACTCTAGATAATGCATCTAAATCAGAAAATGAGCATTTAATAAAGGTACACACTCTTACAAAGGCAAAGGACAAAGGTAAAGAGAAGCTAAAGGATAAGGAAACTTCAGAGAATGAAGGCTGGTAGCAACCTAGTTAACTACCAATGCCAAATAAAAAATATCAAATTTTGGCATCACACTATCCTAAAACGAATCAAAATTGTTGCAAAGTGCTATACTAAGACAGTCCCTTTTAGGATGGTTCTCTTTATCTATTATCAAATTTTCAGCCACTGGGCTGGTGATCACAAATCTTAAATGAATTGCAAGCTATGGAATTATACTGTAAATGTATTAGAAAATGTCCATCAAATTATAAAATCCAACTTAGGGAAACATTTTCAAATTATAAAGTCCAACTGAGTGAAACAGTCATAAGAAAATAGAACCTTCGAATGCAACATTTTCAAATTATAAAGTCCAACTCAGTGAAGCAGTCATCAAAGAGGTATCCAAGAACGGATATATGGAAAATTATTACTTTAAAACTGAAGTTATATAGAAAAGTCAAATGTATAGTTAGCCCCTAACGTTATATACCCGGGTAGTATACAACCTTCTGAATTCTAGGTTGGTAAAAGGTGCATCAAGAGAGTCTAATATCTGGACTCACCAACCTAGGGATACATTGCCAAATGACCTGTATGGCATCATCGACAACCACAATACCAAGATCTGTTGAAAGAAAGGAGGCATAAAAATATGTAGCTATGCGCATGATGGCATTTGGATCTGACTGCAAAACTCAGTCTGAGTCAATAAGCTGAGAGACACTCTCTCTACTATGTTCGGGGCCATGAGTAGAGAAGAACTGCTTATTGACTCTACCTCCCATCTGTATCCAGAAGGACTCTCGTGCATGAAAGGCAAACTCTGCTCTCTGATCCAACAAAATTTGCTGATGAGCCCTTGCTGCGTAGCAAGGTGCTCTTGGATCCAAGCATCAAGTGGCCTCTTTTGCTCTTCCCTCTGCAAAGCTGCCAACTGCTGGTGCAGACCAATCTATCGCCTGAGAACCTCACGTCTCCTGGTACTAGCAACTAGATGATAAAAGTCGCTAATATCAGAGAGGGCTGCTACCAAAAGTGATGGGGAGGGTGCTCCAAGCTACACATGAGAAACCCAGATCTGTAAAGTTGCTTCTGAGAGGTCTTCCTCTACATAAAGGATATCAAGAATCCTAATGTTGGTAGAACACCTTCTCAAATGTAGCTCGGAAACCATCAAAACAATCAGAAAGTGATTCGAAGTGGAAACCCTAGGAGCAATGCAAACTGATCCTCCTTTATCCAAGGCCCAATCATCAATATAAAATCGATCAATCGGTGCATGGATAGGCATTTGCGGCCTCCTATTCGACCAAGTAGATAGGAGTGACTGTGAGACTGAGTGTGAAAAGCATTGTCAAGCCAAACATCTCTGCCGCTGAAACTGAAGAGGAAAGCATCCCACGCTACCCTCTCCAAAGAATGGATGCCGCCCACTCTGCCCCCTTTTTTATATGAGGGTAACTCTACCATGTTGAAGTTCCCTCCTATGACCCATGAATCTACAATGGAGGCCAAGGAGAGCAACTCCTTCCAAAATTATACATGATCCCCTCTGTTATTAGGGGCATAAAGGTTGAGGAGTCCAACCTTGCGACCCCCAATCAAAAGAAGAACCCAATGGGCTCTAGAGCGTAAGATCACACCATGTCTGACAACCAAGGGGACAAAAGAATCCGAAACTAAAATACAAGTACCTCCCCTAGTACCAAAGGCAGGTGACCAAAAGGTGTGACCTAAAAGTAGCTTGCCTGACTTTGTACAATCACTGGCATCCAGCTTGTGCTCCTTCAAGAGTAAAACATCAATAGAACCGCCAGTAACACTTGGATGAAGCTGATTCCGTATCAGCTGTCTGCGACGGCGATGAGGGACGCCACAGTCCCTGTATGTTCCAGCTAACAATCCTCATTGACGGGAGGATGTAGAAAGGAACATCTTACCGACCTAGTGGTGGAAACAAACCCTTCAACAGGGGAAGACCTTTTGCTCAAAGAGCAAGGGATGGAACCAACTGGCGGGAAATCAAGAGGAGAAAACACCTTGCCACCTAAAGAAGAAGATGCCCTGTCATCAACAGGAACCCCAATCACTGCCTCACCAAGAGAAGAGGGCACAAAGTCCTCCTCGTGGAAATCTGCCAGGACTGAAAAGGAGTTCCTGTGAACCAGGCCCGACATAGGGTTGCGGAGGATCCCTTCAGAAAGAAGCGGATCTATGGGGTACCCAACCCCTTTTCCCTTATCCAAGAGGGGAGCTGAAGACTGCTCCTGAGAACCCTCTATCTGAAAAGCTACGGAGGCCCCTCCAACCAGAGAATGTGCGATGTCAGGGAGAGGGGCTACCACTGGGATAGGGAGAAGGGCAACCTCTGGGTCTGGGCGAGAGGCTGCAACTGGGGCTCAAGTGTAGCTGAAGCGTCCTAGGCTGTGTGAGGTGCAACATTGGGAACAACCACAGTAGGAAACTCCAAAGCTCCTAAGGAGGTGGAGTTGATGATGGCGGCCTCCTGAACATTCGAGGGTGTAGGCTTTGTACCCGAACCGAGAGCCAACGAAGTGCTGCGGGTGCCAATGGGGGACATGAGGCACCCGAGGCAAGAGGCGGCGGTACCAAAGGAGTACTCTATGGAGGAGGAGCGCTTTGTCGTGGATGAGCAGTACCACCACCCTGCCTAGGTTGGACAGCAAGGCGCAGGAGCTATCCCACCCCCCTGTTGAGGGCGAAGGGGAGTTGCTGTACTAGAAGGCTTTTTAGTCCTTTTCTTCTTCCTGGGGCAAATCCCTGGTGAAATGCCCAAGGGTCCAACAAATCCTGCACTGGTCCAATATGTTTGCAACCTCCACTCTCTGTTAAAAGAAAGATCCATCCGGAGTAAGATATGATCATCTGAAATGTTAGGGTCTTTCGTAAGGGACCCCGTTAGACTTGGTTGCCTCTGCAGCTGTCAAGGGCAACCCAGGGAGGAGGGGGACCTCAATGACCATACCGAAGTGCTCCCCAATCACATGAAGAAGGCAATGGTAGACTTGGGGGAGCCCGGGGAACCTGATAAAGAGCGAAAATGCCTCCTTATCCTCCTCCATGGGGTCAAAGCCTAGAGAGAAGGCACCAAAGAAAATCTTCTTGTGTCCTAGGTATAGAAAACGGGCTTGGAGCACGGCGCTTGCAGCCTCTGGAGAGTCAAATACAACCTAGAAAAAACCTCGTCCCAAAAGGTGAACATCTTTGAATCGAGGGGTGAAGTTTGGGGGAAGCGCCGCAAGCATCCAGTCTCTAGCTTGTGACCTCGAAGGGTGAGACCCATAAATGCGTGCGATCAAAGTGGTCGAGCATTCAAGCTCTACATGCTTCTTGAGCTGCTGCAAGTCGTCTTTTGAAAATGTGATAGTTTTCGTGGCTGGTGGAGACGGAGAAGGATTGACTGAGGGAGGATCCATCACCAATTGAGATGAGAAGGCCGACTCGAATAGAAGAAAGCTCTGTCCGTTCCAGAAAAGCTGCGGGAAGGAGAAAGGCAAAGAGGGGCAGGAAGAGGAGAGAGGAGGAGAAGGGGTCAGAGGAGGAAGCAGGCAGGAACTCATCTTGTAATTTGGATTCCTTGTCTTTGCCAACGTGTTACCTGTGCAGCAGGGCCAATAGTTTGCTGATGGTGTGGTAGATGGCTAGGCCTGGACTAATATTATGGCTTCTAACATTAGTGGGTGCCATCCATGCTTTGGAGTCCTGTTAATTCCTTTGAAATTTTTTTGTGTAACAGTGGGGAGTTCTTCTGCTTGTTTTCACTGTAGATTCTTAGAAAAATACCTTCTTGTTTTCACTGTAGATTCTTCATAGAAAAATACCTTTTCTTAAGGGGTGGGAAAATGGAACACCAAACCATGTATGTATAGTGTCATTCAAACCCCTGGGAGAAAAGCTGGAGTAATAAGGTTCTGAGTTTGTCTATACCTGTTCCATATCGCCATGATCGTGCCTTCCTGCTCCACAATGCCGTCATCACTAACCCAAAAGAAAGTACTATCCCAAACATCCCATTTCCAAAGTTCCAGGCAGGTTCAAGTTCTTCGAGGTTAGGGTTTTCCCTACTCTGTGAGTAAAACTCTCCCACAACACCCTGATGGACATTTGAATTCATAGAAACAATATTTAAGGTGCAAGCTGTAGATGATATGAACAGAGAGGACCCAATGTGTAACAAAAGTTATCAGGTAGCAGCTTGTACACAAAGAGGAAAGTAGAGTAACAAGAAGTGACCTTGATAGCCTGTTGCACAAATAGCATAGCTATGAGCAAGCCAAACAACTCCCCAGCCACACGAGTGAATCTACTCACAAGGGAGCATGCACCAAAGACAGCCAGCAGAAATAACAGCACTGCAGTCCAAACACAAACCCTTTACAAGGACAAGGCACATCAACACTGCATCCATCCACAAAATAGCTCTATGAAATGACATTGAAAGGAAATATAATGAAAGAATCTTTATAACACATGAAAATTGAACTTATGAATTCGAAAATTGTAGAGTTCAGTCCTATTGCAGACATATTGCATAGAAGAGCTCACCATCCTGTCCAGGCTAGGAATAACTCGGGCCCAATTTGACTTTTATCCTTGACATAATTATACATGACATTGTACATTATCACAGTTGGTTCTGCAACTCCGAGAATTAATACAGGCTGACCTCCCAACATTGAGTGTATGATTCCACATAACGAAGTAGAAGCCAGTGTTTGAACAGCTGTTAAGACTCCATCTGTTTTGTGAGTGAAACATTGTAAAAGACTGAGGTCTTCAGTGATGGCATATGATCAACCAACCATTCATAAAATGAGCTCACTCACTTGTATCACGATCCATCTGTTCTCCGAATGCAAGTACTGGTAAAGCTGAAGCAAAAAAGATGTAGGTTGTAGGTGCGAGAATCCTGCCATGGAGAGTCAAGACATATGCTATGTATGAGGTACGCAAAAACATTTCACATTGATGAGAAAGCATGGTCAAATGTTCACTCTGCATATAAATGATAACTCTTATAAAATTAAGGCATGTTGTCTCGAAAAGCTTCCCTTCTCGCTCAGAGAGAGAAAGAAAGAAAGAAAGAAATTTTATTAAAGGTCCACGGAAGGCCATACATGGCCTATGGGACACAAAATCATCCGAAAGGAAAATACATCATCAACGATGCGCCAACTAGGTGGCCTCATCGTAATACCGCTAAGATGCCAAAAATGGCTACAAAAATCCTAGATACAAAATGAAATGAAATAGAGTACCAAAATTGCCTAGATACAAAATGTAAAATATGGAATATGAGGAACATCGTCTTCCCTAAGGGGTCTGTGATCCAAAGAAATGATGGAAGTCATGGCCATCGACCATGCCTCCTGCCATGAGTGTGAAGATCTGGGCAAGTGTCAAATGGGCTGCTGGCGGTGCCAAGTCTCCATGGAGCAATCTCCTCCGAAAATCTGCCATCATCCTCCGTCGTCTAGAAATAAAGCGACGGGTACGGCCTCTGTGTAAGATCATCCTGCGGTGCTGCCGGATCATGTCATATGTACATCCTCGGGGTGGAACCATCGGTGCTCTCTGGCAAGATGGGCTATCTCTGTGCTCATGGTCCTGCGCCTCGTCCTGCTCCTCAGAGAGAGAGAGAGAGAGAGAGAGAGAGAGAGAGAGAGAGCAGCAGCAGCAGCAACACAGGATACTGTTTTGTTTTGCACGTGCTGGCCTCTTTTGCTCTGATTACCTGACAAAAAGTCAAGAGGACAGAGAAGGGCAGTACCATCCTGCTTCATGCCTATTCCATGCCTCTGTTAATTTAGGGGTAGTTGTCTGATGGATGGAAGAACTTTCCCATGGGCACACTTTGGAGCTTCCTTATATGCAACATTCATAGTACACATGTTCCTTCCCCCTCCCACCTCACCTCCCTTCCTTTACTTAAATCTAATTCTTTGTAAGAAGGCACTCTAGGACTGCTATTGTCGGGAGTTTACAGTAGTAATATTGGAAGATTACCACCATGCCCACCCAGGTGAGAAATGCTCAATGGGTGCAAAAGAATGCAGAACTTTGAACACGAAGGAACAGGATTACTTATGTGGTTAGAAATTGACTTGTGTATGCAAAAAAGAGTTTTGAATGAGAAGAGGACAAGGTAAAAATAGAACAGAGGCTATTGTTTTATGGTACACGAGAGAAGAATAAGCGATAAGAAAATATGAGTTTGTTCCATGGACAGGAACCTGGCCAAAAATTCGTCTCTAGAGCATTGTACATAACAAATAGTTCTTTCCCTCTCTCACAATGGTGGTTTCATGCGTTTCAAGGGTGTATGGCCATGCTGTCATTAAAAATAGAAATGAAAGGGGAGGTATTGTGCTCCTTATTTCTCTTTCTTAGGAGGAGGCCTCCTGTGCCTTGGATACACACATGAACCTCTCTTCCACATTATTCCACAGTAGTGGCCTAGTTATGATGGCCACTTCTCCTAGCGGGGTCACCCACTATACTAAGATTCTCTGTTTTCTCTATAGTACGAGGTCTCTGCTTGTTAGTCCTTCAGGCAGTCATTCCCTATCAGTCTGTGGCATCTTTTCCGTGGTCAAAAGTTACAACACTTTGTCTTTACTCCTTTGAAAGTACCAAACTTTGATCCATGCTTCATATCTACTTAAATGTTCCTAGATTCTTTAGGCTTAGTCTCAGTTGCCATGGATCTATACTGTTGTAATTATGACCTTGTCAGGTTTCAACTGAAATATCTTACCTTGGCTTTACCTTATCATAGATCTGGTAGCCCTTATAGTTGCTTGCTGCTACCCTGCACTCATGGGGTCATGGCTGCTTCTTGCCTTGCCATGGCACTAGCACTCCATACTATGGGCCTGCACTTCCTAAAAGAAATGTTAATAAGTACTAGTATTCCTAGTGATCAATCCTCCTTGCCTTCCTTACTATGGTGCATGCTGGCAATCCTCAGCAAGTCTCCTCTTTTCCTTGTTTATCGCTGTGTAACTCCTGGCCATGGCTCTCCTTCCCTTGCCAAGGCCTTGAAATTATTGGCCATAGCTTCTTCTTGACTTGCACTTGCCCTAGCACCTCTTACCATAGGCCTGACAATTTTTACTATGGACATAGCATTCCCATATTACCATGGGCTTGTAATCCCTTTCTATGTCTTCTTTTGCATTTTTGCCGTAGTTTAAGAGCTTTTCATTTTATAAAGCTTCTAACTTTGTCCTCATGGCCTTGAAATAGGAACAATTTCATAAAGAAGTAGACGAACCCCAAAGTCCCCGAAAGTCCATCCTCAAACATGATACAAGGGGACACATGTGGGCTTGCAAGGTCATCATGACACATGAAATTTTCAATTCCAACAATCAACCATAACCCTTAGAGGAAAATCTTAAAGTTTCCATCAAATTTACTTAGGAGTACCCTATATCCTCTCAAAAAGTCTCTGGGTACCTTGCTTGTTAATGCGGTTTTCTTACATTAACTAAGTATATTGAGGCGCTTGTCTAGAATAGACATGAGTTGGAACATAAACTTGCAGATAATGATGTTGGAATGCTGAAAGAGACAAGCGGAAGTAATATCAACAGGCAGAATAGCATAAGAGCTTTAGAAAAGAACACTGCTCATTTCAACACGGAGTTAACTTAGCATCTGATACAACTGAGCTAAAAGAGATGAATCATATTCCGTAACTAGTCATTTACAATAGAGCGGCATGCTCTTCAAATAAAAGGTTTCTTGGGAACAGTGAAGAAAGGAAACTATATGGGGACATGACTACCATTTTAAATGGATCTTTTTCTTTGTATGCCTCTCCATTTTTTTGGGAAGAAACGAGTAATTATGGCAGCTCTCTCTCTCTCTACCCTTAATGTTTTTTCCCTTTGGGTTTTCTCTTTTCCTACCATGGCAACCTGGTCCGTGGACAATGTTTTTCCTGTTTCCATTTGGTGATCTTGCAATGGGAGATAGGTAGGTTAAGTAGAGAGACCTGTAATCTTCCATTACTCACGTATGAGATGGAGTTGTAAGAGACATGTAAGATTTTCCCAACATCCAGAAACATCATCTACTGCACATATCTTTTCTTTTTTTTTTTTTTCATGAAAGAGACTTCTATTAAGTAAGAGAGAAAACCCGCGAGAGCAAGCTCAAAGCGGAATACATCATGAAATCATGAGGATAAATAAAAAACCCTCTCAGAGTGAGGTGGAAAACAACCAAGGCTGAGGCTGAAAGTGCCACCTCAACCCTGTAGTAGTCTCAGAGAAGAAAGGAGAATCCTTCCATTCCCTGAAGAAAGAAGCCCTCCTAGCTGAGGCTGCACATGGGAGTCTCCCTACATACCCGTCCATACGGCCATCAAAGTATGTACGGTGTCTATCCAGATACTAGCCAATGTGTGCGAGGGATGAACCTGAGTAACCTCCAAAGCCTCTGTCATCTGGCTCTCCAGATATGCCAGGATGCTATGCTCGCTAGAATCTCCCAAGAAGTATCCACAGAGGCATGTATAGCTGTAAAAGGAAGGTGTGGTACCACATCCAACGAATAGGACTCAGTTCGATGACGTCGAACCGAAATGGCCCGAGAGGAGTCAGATCTCTCATAGAATACCTGAGGCCCTGTAAGAGAAAGCCAAGCCACTGAGCCCCATGTCATAAAAAATGGGGAGTGGGCAAAGTGACTGAAAATCCTGGCTACCCCCATCCAAATCATCCTCGCCTGTCTGCAATCCCATAAGCAATGCTGAATAGTCTCCGAAGCAGAGAGGCATCGAGGGCAAGTAGGGTCGGCTCCGAACCTGGACCTCCAAAGTTTCACTGCAATCTCACCATGGATAGAAAGCCAAAAGAAGATAGTGATCTTTCTATTCTTGTGGGATTTCCAAAGTCTCCTCCAGAAGCACCTCTGCAGATCCGCAGTGATATCAAATGTCTCCCAATGAGGAACTCTGGAAGGTCTCCAACCTCTACTACTGAGCTGATATCTCCTGGCATTACTGACCGTGTGACAAAAGAGGGGGATGCTCTTCTCTCGATGCCCTGCGTCAATCCACTCCCACTCTCTAGGGTCCCACTGCAAATACCTGATGGGAACTCCCCCATAGAGCCAGAGCCTCCAAGACCCAGTGGAGAGTAGCCGGGGGTCTGGGTCTAGGAACCACTCTGAATCTGATCCCTGCACCAAAAGACCTACAACCCTGATAGGCTGAAAAGCAGACTCAAGCAAGATGTCCTCTGTGGACCTGAGCAATCTGCCACCATCCTGGACACTAAAAACTTAAGCATCCTCCTGTGCATCTCGAAAGGCCAAAACCTGAAGCGGAACATTGCCTCTCGTAAAAGTACCTGCCCAAGTGGAGGAAGTGAGTGGCATATCATCTGTGTCTACCCAAACCTCTGGAAGGGCTGCCTCAGTCTGCAAGATCCTCGCTGCACTCCCTCTGAGATGTCCTGTCAACCTTGATTTGGTCTCCTCTGGAAGCCTGCGGAAAGCTTTCCAAGACCCCATAGATGATGCAGGTCTCCTCTCCCACCTGGACCACTGCATGTAGAGTGAGGCACCCAGTGGTCTGCCATGATCATCTAAAATACTGTCATTCCACATGATGGATTGCCTATCAATCTCTTCCCGAGAGGAGGGAGGAATCCTCCGAAGAGTGCTTCTGAAACTAGCCCAAGCTTTCAGAATGGCAACCATGAGAGGGGACGAAGGTGATCTGAGGTGTGCTGTGGTGAAGATCCACCTAACACTGCTCATCCAGTTTCCTCCTGAAGAAGGTGTGCACCTCTGTATGCTGCTAATAAGAAAGTCCTTCCACGGTTCCTGCCCTGGCATAAGTTCCCGCACCACCATCTTGCAAAGTAAAGCTCTGCACTGTAAATTTGGATCAATAATATTGAGACCCCCTTCCTGTGTAGGGAGGATGAGGGTCTCCTTAGCCACCCTGGCTAAGGCATCTGCTGTGCCATCAAGCCCACTCCAGAGAGTTTCTGATCGGTCTTCTGAGCTGAATGATGCAGTCCCTAGAACGGCACCAGCATGAACAAACAAACCAGGCCGTGGCCAAGAGGACCTGGTTGACCACCACCACTCTAGAGGCAAGATCCAGCTTGGCTAAGCTCCAAAAAAGAAGCTTCCTCCTGATGCTCTCCAAAACGAGAGTAAACTGCTGCGTGGTAGATATATCCAAGCCGACCTGGCAGCCCAAATACCTGATAGGCTCACCCCTCTGAACCCAAGTGAATCCTATGTCAAGCCCCCAAACTGGAGTGTCCTCATCACTCATCCAAAAGCCATTGGATTTATGCCAATTTATCTGCGCCCCTGCCGCCAAGCAAAATAAATCCAACGCTGTCCTGAAGGAAGTGAGCATCTATGGAGTGGCATCCAAGTAAACTGCTGTGTCATCTGCCAACTCACTGTCAAGTAGCTCCTCTTCCCTTCTGATGGGAAGTCTCAGCCCAAAGATGTCAGCTTGAGATCTAACATAGATACTCATAGCTTCGGCCATGAACAAAAAAAGGAAAGGAGCAAGGGGGCATCCCTGACGGACTGATCTCAAAAATCTCTCACCCCTTACCCCACCAATAAGTACCTCGTTGTGGGCTGATCTGTACAAAGAGGAAACACCTCTGATCCAAGCATCAGTAAAGCCAAAGCGTAGAAGGGTGCCCTCCAAAAAAACCCCAATCTACTCTGTCATAAGCTTTCTCAAAATCCAAAAGTAGAATGGCAAGATTCTGGCCACTCTGCATGGCCCACTCTAAAGCTTCCCAGAAAGAGAAAATGTTATAAAAAATGCTTCTGCCATGCACAAATCCCATCTGAGTGTCATGAATAAGATCAGGGAGAAGGGGCTGCAATCGGAGGCTGATAGCCTTGGCCAGAATCTTGTAACAAGTCCCTAGAAGTGTGATAGGCCTCCACTGGGACACTAAATTTCTGCAACCTCCTTTTGGGATAAGGTGGATGAGACCCTCTGTAAGTGACCCAGGCATCTCGCCAGAGTCCCAAATGGCCTGCAGGGCTGAAGTAATAAAGTCTCCAATCATATCCCAAAATGCAATGAAAAAAGAGGGGGTGAGGCCATCCGAACCTCGGCACTTGCCCTTGTGAAGGGCTGAAAGTGCAGTCCTGAACTTTGTGTTGGTGAAAGGGCATCGAGTAGAACATGCATACTCGGATTCACCAACACAGGGATGCTCTGCCAAATAGCCTGTCTAGCATCCTCTCTATCATGTGTCTCAGGATTAGCAGTAAGAAGGGTGGCATAGAAATAAGCTATGCGTAAGACATCATCAGGCTCTGTCTGTTAAACCCCATGTGAGTCAATAAGCTGGGATAAACTCTCTCTACTATGTCTAGGGCCAAGAGTAGAGAAAAAGTGTTTATTGACTCTACCACCCATCTGAATCCAGAAGGACTCCCGTGCATGAAAGGCATACTCTGCTCTTTGATCAAGCAATAACTTCTGATGAGCCCTTGCTGCAGCAAGGCGCTCCTGAATCCAAGCATTTGAAGGCCGTTTCTGCTCTTCCCTCTGCAAAGATGCCAACTGCTGGCGAACACCAATCTCACGTCTGAGAATATCTCGTCTCCTGGTACAAGCAACAGAAAGGGCAGCGGCTACATGTGATGGATATGGCTGCCCACCCTGGACATGAGAAACCCAAATCTGCCTCTGTAAGGTCCTCCTCTATGTAAAAGGCATCTGGAATCCTGATGCTGGTAGACCGGCCTCTCAGGTGAGACTCTGAGATAGCCAGCACAACAGGAAAGTGGTATGAAGTGGAAACCCCAGCAGCAATGCATACCAACCCACCTCTGTCTAGTGCCCAATCATCTACATAGAATCTGTCAATGCGTGCATGAATAGGCATCTGCTGCCTCCTGTTCGACCAAGAGAACAGGAGGGACTGTGGCTGAATAAGAAAGGCATCATCCCACCAAGTATCTCTGCCACAGAAGTGAAAAAGAAAGGCATCCCAAGCTGCTCTCTCCAAGGAGTGAAGTCCGTCTTCTCTACCCCCTTTTTTGTCTGACGGTAACTCAACCATGTTAAAGTCACCTCCAATCACCCATGAATCCACAATGGGGGCCAAGGAGAGCAAATTCTTCCACATAAGGACACGTTCCCCTCTAATGTTGGAGGCATACAGGTTAAGGAAACCAACCTTACGCCCTCCAATCAAAAGAATAATTCACTGAGCTCTAGAGGGAATAATGACTCAGTGTCCAACAACTAAGGGGAGAACCGACTGCGAAACTGAAATAGAAGTGCCCCCCTTGGTGCCCAAGGCAGGCGACCAAAAAGTATGGCCAGAAAGCAACTTGTCTGACTTGGCACAATCTCTAGAATCCAGTTTGTGTTCTTAAATAAATAAGATATCAATGGAACCCCTAGTAATACCTGGATGAAGCTGATCCCGTATCAGCTGTCTACGGTGGCGATGTGGGACGCCACCTAGGCCCTGTATGTTCCAACTAATAATCCTCATCGACGGGAGGATGTAGAGTGGAACACCTTACCCGACCTAGTGGCGGAAACAAACCCCTCAACAGGGGAAGACCTCCTGCTCGAGGAGGGAGGAATGGAACCAAGTGGCGGAAAATCAACAGGGGAAAGAACCCTGCCACCTGAAGAAGAAGCCCTGTCAACAGGAAACCCAATCACAGTCTCCCCAAAAGTAGCGGGCACAGACGACTCCTCTGGGAAATCTAAACCATCTGCCAGGGCTAAAAACGAGTTCCTGTGAAGCAAGCCAGACACCGGAGTGCGAAGGATCCCTTCTGAGGGAAGAGGATCAATAGTGTAAACCATCCCCTTCCCCCTATCCAAGGAAGGAAGTGAGGACTGCTCTCTATCCTGTGTCTGCCCAGCCGCGGAGACCTCTACTGCCTCAAGAAGAGCGTCTGGCACCACTGGATCTAGGGAAGAAGCTGCAACCAAGGAGGAGGTCGAAGCTTCAGTGTCTCAGACTGTGCGAGGTGAGACTGGAGGGACAGCTCCAGGTGAAGCAGAGTCCACTAATGTACCCTTGTGAACTGAAGGAGGGATCTGCACACGTGCCGAAACCCACTGGAGAGCGTCGCGTGCCCCTGAGGTAGGTGGGGGTCGAGAAGCAGGTGATGGACCTGTACCACCCCCCTGTCGAGGCCGAGGAGCAGGTGCTGGACCTGTACCACCACCATCCTGAGGAGGACCGCCATGCGAAGGTCGAGGAGCAGGTGTTGGACCTGTACCACCCCTCTGTCGAGGCCGAGGAGCAAGTGCTGGACCTATACCACCCACCTGTCCCCCTTGTCGAGGCCATGCGGCGGTAGCTGTACCAGAGGGCTTCTTGGGCCTTTTCTTCTTCCTGGGGCAATCCCTGGCAAATGGTCCTGCATATCTTGCACTGGTCCTGTCTGCCTGAAATCTCTACGCTCTGGCGAAAAAAGGAACCATCCGGGAGCTGGATCATAACATGATCCATCTTGAGGTTAGGATCCTTACAGAGGACCCTAACTCTAGGTACCCCATCAGCCTTGGTTGCCTCTGCTGCAGTCAATGGCAACCCAGGGAGGGGTGGGATCTCAGCAATTGCGCCAAAATGCTCCCCAATAACAGAAAGAAGTCGATGGTAAACCTGGGGAAGCCCGGGGAATCTGATGATGAGCGAAAAGATTTCCTTATCTGTCTCCACTGGGTCGAAACCAATATGAAAGGCTTCAAAGAAGATCTTCCTGTGTCCCAGGTGTAAAAACTCAGCTTTGAGCACAGTGCTCGCAGCCTCTGGAGTGTCAAAAACAACCTGGAAAAAACCTCGTCCCAGAAGACGAACATCTAACAATCATGGAGTGAGGTCTGGGGGGAGAGCCGCAAGCATCCAGTCTCTGGCTTGGGATCTAGAGGGGTGAGACCCGAAGATGCATGCTAGCAACGTGGTAGAGCATTCAATCTCTACATCCTTCTTGAGCTGCTACAACTCGTCTTTAGAAAAGGTAATAGTTTTCGCGGCCGATGGAGGTGGAGTAGGATTGGCTGACGGAGTATCCATCGCCAATCGAGGTGAGGAGGCCGACTCTGACAATTTGGAGGCTCCTTCCGCTCCAAAAAATGCTGCGGGAGAAAGGGGGGTAGAAAACAGGGAAAGGAGGTGAGGAGGGAGCGGGGGAAGGGGCGAGGAGGGGAGGAATAAAGGGGAGAGGCTGAGTGAGAGGGAGAGGAGAGGGAGAGGAAGGGGCGGGCTGAGAGGCAGGGAGGGGGCGGAGGAGCAGGCAGGGAGGGGGAGGAGAGGGAGCGGGGGCAGAAGGGAAGGGGGAGGAGAGGGAGAGGAGGGGGCAGGCTGAGAGGCAGGGAGGGGGCGGAGAGGCAGGGAGGGGGCGGAGGAGCAGGCTGAGAGGGGGAGGAGAGGGAGCGGGCTGGAAGGGGGCGGGCTGGAAGGGGAGGAGGAGAAGGGAGGGAGGGGCTGAGGGAGAGGGAGGGGCTGAGGGAAAGGGAGAGAGGGAGGGATGGGCTGAGGGAGAGGGTGCAGCAAGGGAGCCGGGAGGAGCAGCAGCCTGTCAAGTATTGTTCTGGCACATATCTTTTCTTGCGCAAATACACCAATAAATTCTAATGAAGATCAATTGAAGGTGAGGGAAGATCTCTATTCACCTAGATCTTTGACTGATATGAAGATTGGCAAAGAATCTAGCCCATATGCATGCTTTGGAATCTACACAAAAGAAGCACTATCAACATTACAGCGAAACAGCGAACAGCAAAAAAAACAAAATGCTGCCAAAATCGAGAAGACCAAAATAAAAGATCAGCTAGAAAGCTGCCGAAAACTAGGAAGACAACAATTGAAGATCAGCTGGAAGGACCATAAGCCAAAGCAAAAACTGACCCATAGAGAAGTCACTGAGCGACCAAAGAATTGCAAACATGACAAAGTGTTGTGAATGATTCATGACCACAGAAGATTCAAAAGGCATGTTGTGAATGATTCATGACCACAGAAGCTTCAAAGACTGGGAGCCAAAAATGGCTGCTCTCCCTCCCTGTTGCCTGTTGCTCCTCCTCAGTCTGCCCCCTCTTATCCTCAGCCCCCCATGTTGTCCTCTTCCTCAGCCTGTTGCCTATTGCTCCTCTTCCTCAGCCTGTTGCCTATTGCTCCTCTTCCTCATCCTGACCCCCCTTACCTGCACGCTGCCTGCCCCCTCGTAGCACGCCTATCATCCTTCAGAATGAAGATGGTTCCCTTTCAGTCAGAGGATAATATTGTGGGGTGCTAGGACCAGTGTCATATTTGGAGATTCTTTGGGCATTTTGCTAGGGGTTACCCAAGGAAAGAAAATGCCCCAAAAGGCAAAGAAGGCATGATTTTTCGTTTCAACAAGATGCTACTATTGCCCATGCTCCTCCCAGTAGTCCAAGATGGCAGGCACCAACACCAGACTCAAAGCTTCAGGCGCCTCCTGCATACTGCAGAATAGTAACTTACTAGTCTAGTGGTGGTTGTTCTTACACTTTTTGTGTCTACACTTTTTTCTGTTAGGAGGATAAGATTAAAGTTATTTTTAAATCTAACCTTTAATTGGACCATCTCCCTTGCATATGTTAAGGAACTTTGAGGCTGTGCCAGTGGCTGCTGATATTTGCTTGTCTAGGTCCACCGGACACAACCTTAAAGACTTATTACTTTGGCTATGTAACTACTACTCCATGTACTCTTTCTCCCCAGGTCAGAACCATTTAAACTATTACCTCAGCATCTGTATTGAGAGGTAGCTTTCTTTTGGACTCCCCATTGTACACTCCATCATATCCTTTTGAAAATTGATGAGGCTGTGACACTAAGTGTTGTTCAACGGATACAACACAATCAGAGCTGCTATCAAACAATTTTTGGGGACCACTTGATTTAGGGGGGAATTCTTATCACCGTTTTGAGCCCTCTCATTGTGCTTATACCCTTCATTAACTACGAAGAGTTTGTGCTTCCACTTCCTGGGCATTATCAAAGCATGGAGCCCACCAGTGTTTGAGTTCTTTTAAACTTGCTTTTCATATAGATGTTAAAAAGGACGGGTTTTTCTTTTAGAGATCTCATTTTCCATAAAGGTGTCTTGGCATAGAGGTGATGCAAAATCCTGCCCTGAATTGTCACGAAGTTCATCTTCATCTGTATTAGGTTTTCCTTGCTCATTTTTTATCTGTGGAATACGACCCTTTCCTTTCATGTGGCTTGATCAGGACCAGCCGGCTCTTTCTAAGACTCTCTCTCCATATGCTCATCAGCAGATTCTCTCTCTTATGAAGATGCTTTGTTGACCATTCCCTCAGACGTACCCAGGGTAGCGCATTCCACTCCACTTTATATGATGGTCAAGCCCTCCCATGTTATGCCTCTTCATTTCAGCTTGTGCAGCATAATAATTTTACTGTCCTATCTGATTGCAGAGACCTTTTGGAGTTTGCTCCTACTTTTGCAGATAGACATTCTCCACAAGCCATTCAACTTCAGCCTTGGATTGATCTCTCATCTTCAATGGATTTTCTGGCTCTTGCTTATGCCTTAAGTTCAGGTCACATGGGGTGAGTGCGTTCACCACTAGGTCAAGAAAGCAGTTCTAGGCTACCGTATCTCATCGATGAAGCTTTTTAGCTGGAGCGTTCAGGGTTTAGATGGTGTACCACATCACCGCTGTAGACGGATGATATGCGATCAGATTCAAAGTGGTTTGGGGGGACCTATTGATATTCTTTGTATCCAAGAGCGCAAACTGGATAGTAGGGATTGCAAAAGTCAAGTCACGTTTCTTCCACTTGCAGTTTTTGGTATGGGCCCCAGAGAAGGGACATGCATTTCTAGTTGGCAGTTGCACTTCTTGATATACTGCATTTGGCCCTAGAGAAGACACGCGCACTTCATTTTCAGCCACCATCCTCCCTCTATGGAATTCGCCATGGAATTATTGTTCCATCTAGAGAACATTGGGTTTGATAGATGGGGTTAAGATTGGTTTCCTTAATATCTATACTTCAACAGGGCGTAACGGATTCTATTTTGCAAAGAGTTGTTCTCTTGGGCCCCTATAGCTGATTCTTGGATCATTGGAGGTGGCTTCAACATGGTGGTCTTGACCTTAGATATAGAGAGGAATGGAATGTGGCATTTACTCTCTTGATAGAGCTTCCTGGGATGACTTGATTTTTCAGTTTAGAGGCAGAGATTGTTGAATTGATGATGCATTTCATGCCTTGCCACCATTGCTCCTATTGTCCTGGTCAAATAACAGACATTCGAGGCCCATCCATTCCAGGATTTACAGTTGTTCTGATTGGGCTTTGCATAGAGGTGGTATTGTTTTGATTGCCACTCGGGTTTCGTCTGGTCTCTATCTCATGGCTCTTACTATCTGTAAGCCACATATTCCTTCTTACTCTGCCACTATCAGGATTCCAAAGGCTTTCTATACAGAGGAGGAGCCAGTAGCAGCTGTCCATATATTCTTCTTTATATTAGGATGGTTTGCGTTCTCCTTCTGCTTTAGCCACATGCAACCATGCATAACAGCCCAAGGTTTGTTAAGGTTTAAATATTGGAACTAAAAACATTTGTAACCATGTTTCAAGGCCCATGATTTGCAAACAAGTAAAATAAATGCTTAGACTAATGAAACGTACCGATGTGAGATTGAGAGACATACTATTCCAGAAAACAGTAAGCAGCCTAGAGAGAAAGTTAGCTGCAATGAGTGAAGGGAACGCAAACTTCCACCCTTGTAAAATTCTGAAAAATAGAAAGAGAAAGCGATAAAGAATACGAAATTTGCTAATGCACTTGGGATGACCTATTTATTTTATCATGCTCGCCTAATTGTGGACGCGTATTTGTCTCTGCATTGGAAGTGGCGTCTTGTCCTGACAATCTACAGAATCGTTTGCTTAGAACAAGAGAACCATCCTCAATTCGCTGATTTTAGAGAGTACGAAATTTGCTGATGCGCCCGTGATGACTTATTTATTCTATCGTAGTTGTGGACGCATGAATGTAAGTGTCGTACACGTGTCGTGGGAAGGGGAATATATACTTACAGCTAGGCAAAGTTTCCTTGCGTGATAAGATGCAGAATTGTGTTCGACTGGCTCTTCTTTCTTCTCATAGTTTGAGAAACAGCAATCCTTGAGATTGACGTTTCAATTTGTGGTATTGCAATCAAACATCGGACGAAAGCAGCTTGATATACTTGAAGGTTAAGGGATAGCTTCTACCGACCGTAGCAGTACAACCCAGAAAATCGATCTGACTTTTGCGGAGCTCAGAAAGAAATAAGCGGAGAGGCACGTTATAATTGCCCATCTTTCATTTCTTGCAAGACACGTTGCATGTAAGTGATTCCTAGCATTTCCGCTAGCTAAGCGGGAGCCCTTTACCGTGCACCCAACAACCGGTTCGCGACTTGAGAAAACGTTGTACCGATGCTAATGAAAATAACGAGGAAGAGACGAATTCAAGAAGAGTGGATGAAAAACCTGGAAGGAGAGGCGAAGGCGGCGGTCCAGTCCTGCTTATAGAACTGGAGGCGAGCTGCGAAGTCCTTGCGGATGCCACGAAAGGGAGCAAGGCGAGCGTAGTGCATGGTAGCAAGGCAGGGAAGACGAAGGTTGGGAAGGATGAGCGACTGGAAGCTCACGAGAGAGCAACGAAAAACAAAGCTCCCTGCAACTCTACAAGGTGGCCAGCTTTGAATACTAACGTCATCAACTCCCATGATCGAATCTCCACCGTTCGTATTCTCCTTCCAATATGGCTTTTTTGGGATTACGTGTTCCATGGCCTTCCAACCACTCCCTTGTAGCTTTCTTACACCGTAGGTGGTACGAAGAATATAGCATTGGCTTCATTTGAATTTTGAGGAATGCTTACTTCCACACATCCAGTGGGGACGAGGAATATATCGCACTCATTTGAAGCGTTTTAAAAAATGGTTCCGTTGACTATGGGGACCCTTCCCTTTGGCCACTCTTTCAATATACAGATGAGTTTAATTGGCAGAAATGAATAAGTAGGGTGGCCGCTTTTACAACATATGGAGGACTGATTGGCGAAAACGAATGAGTGAGGTCTCCAAAGATGAGAGGAGGGCCCACTAGGAACCGTGTCATTATACATCACCTTGCTTATACCTAGGTATATCCCCTTTTGCTAGTGTGCACGTCAAGTAAAGTTCAAGCAGGACATAAAGTTAGCAAGGTCGAACTTCCTTCTAGAAGGCATTTTTTGCATGGTTTGAAACGCTATGTAGATGGTAAGTTTTGAGACCAAGCTTTATGTAATGCCATAACATCCCATGGACCCACAAAATTGGGTCCTATGCCCTTTACCAAAAAAAAAAACCTATGGGATAAACTACTCGAAGAGTGTGAAATTATAATGGTTTCAAAAGCTAGTATACATGGGGAGACCATGGCCTTTGGGGTTCCAAATGGGACCAGAATAGTAGAATGTAAGGTACCATTCTGGCCCATGCATGGACGCAACAAGCTCGAATGAATACCAGTATCTTAGTCTTCTCTTTGGTTCAACATTATTTCTCTAGATCAAGAAGTGAAAACATGGTGAGAATGCGTTGTTTGTGGGTTGCATCATCTTACGTGCACTCATAAAGTTGGGATGAAGCCCCAAAGTCTACAAGGTGGCCAACTTGAGTATGACATCATCAGCTTCTACATGATCGAGTTTAGGCCATTCATATTCCCCTTCCAAAAGAGCTTTTGGGATATGTGTTTTAAGGACTTCTTCCCATCCCTATCAACTATGAAAATGTAGCTTCCTAGGATTCTTACATCATAGGTGTTCCAATCCCACTTGTCTTGCTATGAGGAATACGTATTTTGAGGGATGATGCAGTCCAGAGGGGGGACTCTTTCCTTGTCCACTTTCTCAATATACAGATGACTAATGGCCGAAATGAATGAGCAAGGTGGCGACTTTTTCAATATACGGATGACTAATTGGTAAGAATGAATGAGCAAGGTTGGTAGAAGGAACCCTTTTGGCTATACATCATCTTGCTTGTACCTAGGGGTATCCCCTTTTCTAACACGTAAAAGTGCAATTTAGGAATTTTTGCACTTACTCAAGTACCAAATTAAAAATTCCTTATAAAATCTTCTATTATTCTAGGGAAAAATTAAGCGTGAATGTACTAACCTTTTAGCAAACGAAGTGAACACATATTTTGGATTACTGTATGTGCAGTTGTATATATATTTGGTTTTTTGAGCCTAATGAAATTGCTTGACCATCAAACTCAAGTGTAATATAGGTACAATGTTCCTTTTAAGACTAACTTAAGGTCAAGCCTAAAAGAAATTAAATAACTTTTTCTTAATGGTGGATAAATAATAAGGGTTTATTTTCACTTACCTAGATTGCCATTGAGAAATAAGAGAATTGAACATCATCTTGTGAATTATGTGGTGTTGAATAATGTAGACTCTAGAGCTTGTTCATGTGACAGTTGGGTGGAAAAAATGCTTTTGTGTAAGGGGATTATTAACTTGATTATCTGTGTAAGGGATTGATTAACCAATTAGTTCAATGTAAGGAGATTATTGACATGATTAACCTTCTGCCTCCCCCACTCCTTCTACTCTCCCTTATACCTCTCTCTTGCCACTCTCTTCGCTCATGCCTCCTTCTGCTCATGTCGCTCCTTTGCTGCTCTTTCCCTCTGCTCATGACACTCTTTCCCTCGACTCATCCCTCTCCTTCCTCCCCCTCCCTCACACCTCTCCCCCAGTTCATGCCTCTCCCTCCCCCTCTTGTCCTTCGCTCAGCTGCCTCTCCCTCCATGTAGCCCCCCTCTCCCTCACCCTCTCTTTTGGGAGTGCTTGGTTTCTCGGTCAATTTGGCAATATTTGCTCAAAAGCACAAATCATAATGCCGTTCAAATGGAAGGTTGCATTATGGGTGATAAGGGAAAATCATCGAAGCCTCAAATTATTTTGTGGGACCTCATCAAAGGATTGGTTATTCAGTGCATTTGTCACAATCAAGATTCTCTTGTATTTTGCCACATTCCCATTCCACCAAATCTATTGTGTCTAGTTCGGATTGAGATCCTTCAATTGCTACAATATTTTGTAAATTGTAATCTTTAGTACAATCTAGCCTTTTGAGCTCTTGGAGCTATGTTTTAGTACTCTTTTTGGCCTGCCCCTCTTGGGAAGGTCTTAGTAATTATTCTTGCTTTCTCAAACAAAAAAGAGAGAATTATGATTTAATTTTATTTTGCATCTTGATCATGTATGTATTGGTCCACTTGTTGGTGGGAGGTTGGTGGCACTTTCTAGAGGCCCCCTAGTGGCTTGTATTTGGGTTGTCCAATGTAGCATGATTCACAATTGTGTTTAGTTGCTAGACTGATGCATGGTTGTCTATATATGGTAGGGTTAGGTGCCATGCAAGCATGATGATTTGGAGGCTCTAGCTTTTTTGGGTAACACTCATGTAGATTTTAGAGATGCAAGAATCATCATCTGTTTGGGGAGGTCCCTCCTTTCAAATTCCTACTTCTGTAACTTGTTTTTGCAACAAAGCATAATGATGTTTTGGTGGCACACAATATGGCTAGGGAAAATTTCTATAAACTCGTGAAATGGATGATCTTTTGGGGAGGATATTTAACACCTAGATTTACTTAAGGAATTAAATTAGGAGTGAAATTGGGTACAATTGGCTACATAAATTTCTCAACTTGGCTGATAGCAATGAATTTCCACTATCAGGAAGCAATAGCTATGAGTCGAGAATCATATGCTAGCCACATGTGAGTAAATTGTTGCCAGGAAAAATCCAACAACTTTCAATAAGAAGATCATTGCTATGGATTTTGAAAATTTGGGAGGGTGAAATGTTTGATTTTTAATGCCCCTATTTACTAAGGAAATTTGGTGGCATGGTTTTGTGGCAGCACTCTTCCTCTTGTGAGTGTAGAATCTGCTTGGCAAGCCCATTGAAAATTATCACCTTGTTTATATTGTGAAACCTTTTATTAACAAAATTTCATAAAACCTTGTTTATCTTGTAAAACCTTTTATTTAAAAAAATTCATTTTTTCTAATGTAAAAAAAACCTTATGTTAATCACATATGAATCATGTGCAGGGCAGTGGATTAATTAAATCTCCCCCTAAATTCACTAGGGAGACATATCAATTGATAAACTTTGATTAAAGTGTAGCCCTCATGTGAAGGATTTTCCAAACTCCCCACGACCTCTCTATGACAAGCAACCGACAAATCTCATGGCGAGTCTGCTGCACTATAACAAACCTCATTACACACTCTCATCACCACCTTGAACAAATATGGAGAGAGGAGAGGAGAAGAATGGGGATGAGGAGAGAGGGCACAACTAGAGAGCACACCACAAATGACAACTGTACACTAGATTTAGTTGAAAATGATGAATATATACAAACTCCTTTAGGGTTAGGGTTAGGGTTTCTAACCCTTTCCTTTATAGCACTCTACTGGGTTAGTGCTTTGCACATATTTAGCATATGATGTTGAGATGGTTCCTCAACACCTTCCCTCAAGATCAACATCATGAAGTAGGCCTTCCCTCAAGATGATGATTATGGGGAATCGAAGAAGGACTGAACATTACATTCCATCACACCCCTTTAATGGGAATGTCCTTCTTCTGAGTGAAACTAAGAGCATTTTTGTGCTTATATCAAAAAGCTATTTGCCAAGTGGTTTGGTATGTTGAGATATCAAGCTCTACCCCCGATATATCTCCTGGGTGACTATCATTTATGTCACCGCCTATGATAGTTGTACTCGTGGTGTAGTTAGACTACCACGTATGTTTTTGGTTTGGGTTCACATATGAACCACATATTCTAGGTTTTGACATATAGGGTATTTCCCTCTTCTATTGTATGGTTGTTGTATGCAAAAGTGAAGAAAGGCTTCACCCTCCAACTTTGTGTCCTCTCTCTTTTGTGTGTTGTGAAGAAAGCTGAACTTGAGTCTCCTATCTCTCTCCCTCATTCTTTACATGGTATCAGAGCCTTGTTCGTGGTAAGGAGCTCAAGAAAGCAAGCCAAGTTTGTGGTGTCCTGGTAAGAGGACCAGTGTTGCTTTCCTATTTCGAGTTTGGGAGCAAACCTCTGCAGGTAGCACAGCCAGAAGTGCAGGAGTGCACTGTTTCAGATTGAGAGGCCCTTCGCGGTGTGGCGAGAGCACAGTATATGCTGCGGGACAGGGCGAAGCCCTAGGTGACTTTATTTTTTTGATTTGAGTCCGTTTCGGGGCCCGTTTTGAAGGCACAAGTTCTTCGCAGGCGCTCAGAAAAAGGCCCTGTTTTTCGCTGTGCGACCACTGCGCGGCTAGTCGGTGGAAAGGTGCCACAGAAATTGCATCGTATGCCTGTGTGCAAAGATATTGGGAGTTGCAGATTCATGCCTGTTGCCTGTCGATGCAAAATCGTCACTAGGAAGTGACTGTGTGGTGAAATACCACTTTCGTCAGTGTTGCAGATCTGCCCCTATGAGGCTTTTTGCAGAAGTTTTGCTATTTGCCCTTGTGAGGCATTTGCTGTGTTTACAGGTTGCTGTTGCAATTCGTGATTTGTAAAATGTCTGAGAATTTGTCTACCATTGTCAGTGAGAAGCTTGACAAGAACAACTTCCAAGCATGGAAGTTCAGGATGACAAACTTCCTTATGGGAAAGGGAGTTTGGGATTACATCAGTGGTGAAACTGCAGAACCAGTTTTGGGTACTGCTCCCACTCCTGCTGAATTGAAGGCCTTTAAAGAATGGCATGAAAAAGCCAGAAAATGCTTGTATTGGCTATCTGTTAGCATTTCAGATTCTATGATTGTGCATATACAGGATGTAGAGACGCCTAAGGAGGCATGGGATACATTGGTGAAGCTGTATAGCACAAATACCAAAGCACGAAAGATGCAGCTAAAGCAGGAGTTGCACAATGTGCAAAGGAAAAATATGAATATAAATGAGTATTCCTTGAAGGTGAAAGGCCTTGCAGATTCTCTTGCCTCCATTGGAGCACCTGTTGATGATGAGGACTTAGTGTCTGTGACCTTGAATGGTCTTGGGAAAGATTATGCACAGTTTCGGACATCCATTGGAGTCCGTGAAACATTTCCTGATTTTCAGGAACTTATTGCTCTCTTGCTGAGTGAAGAGCAAAGGAATGGTGGTTCAGCCACCTCAACTTCTCAAGAGACTGCTTTCTACTCGAATACAGGTAGAGGCAGGGGTAGAGGAAGAGGCCGTTTTGGTGGCCGTGCAGGAAATCAGAACCAACAGCAACAACAGGAAAACCAGTCCTATGGAGGAGGACGTGGTAGTTCTAGAGGCAGGGGGAGCCAAAGAGGCCGTGGTTCATGGCAAAGGAACCAGCAAGTAAATAGCAGCACAGAATGCTATTATTGTGGAAAGCCTGGACACAAGGAGAATACATGCTATAAAAAGCAGAATGACATCAAAAGTGGGAAGTTGTAGCAAAGCAACTATGCATCATCAAGTGGGCATGGTGACGACAGAAATGAGCACCTTTTTGTGATGCATCATATGGCTAACTCCATGTCAGGAGATGCTGCAGCTTGCAATGATGTTTGGTATGTTGATTCAGGTGCCTCTAACCACATGACCAGTCATGGTGAGTGGTTTCATGATGTTAGAAATTTGGATAAGCCAGGTTATGTTGAAACAGGTGATGATACTGCGCACCCAATTACGCAGGTTGGTAAAGTGCCATTGGCTATGCAGGATGGCAAAACGAAGTACTTGGCAGATGTACTTCATGTTCCAAAAATCACTAAGAACCTGGTTTCAGTTGGCCAAATGGTTGAGCAAGGTCTGCAGGTTAGATTTAATCCTGATGGATGCTTTGTTGAGGACTTGAAAAATAAGTGCCGCTTGGTTGCGAAAGGCAACAAAAATGGCAGAATGTTCACCTTGGATGTTGATATGCCTGAGGTGAAAGCCGCTATGTTTGCGCATGGGAGAGGTGTCATTGCAGATATTGAGATATGGCACAAGCGCATTGGGCACGTGAATATACAAAGGCTGAAATCTATGCAAACGAAAAACATTGTTGCAGGTTTGCCTAAATTCAGAGTTGAGGGAATGCAAAAGGTATGTGAAGCATGCCAAATGGGTAAGCAGGCCAGACATGCATTTCCCAAAAATGCTAAGGTGAGCAGAAGACCTTTGGAAGTGATCCATTCAGATGTTTGGACAACCAAAGCTGCTTCTATTGGTGGATGCCATTATTATGTGACGTTTATTGATGACTACACTAGGAAGGTGTGGATTTATTTTATGAAGCACAAAAGTGAAGTGTTCAGCCATTTCAAGGCTTTTAAGGCCATGGTTGAAAAAGAGAAAGGTGTGCATATTAAAGTGCTAAGATCTGATGGAGGGGGAGAGTACTTTTCAGAAGAATTTTGTGAATATCTGAAAGAACAGGGAATTCAAAGGAAGTACTCGTGCAGGTCTACCCCTCAGCAGAATGGGGTTGCAGAAAGGAAGAACAGGCATATTGCAGAAGTAGGACGGGCGATCCTAAATGAGAAAAACATGCCTGATTATTTTTGGGCTGAAGCAGTAGCAACTGCTGTTTATATTATGAACAGAACCCCCACTGCAGCTGTCCATGGCATGATGCCTGAAGAAATGTATACAGGCCAAAAACCAGATATTTCTCACTTGAAGGTATTTGGTTGCATAGCTTACGTTCATGTTCCTGATGAGAAGAGAACAAAGCTAGATCCAAAGGCAGAAAAATGCATCTTTATTGGATATGCTCTGCACCAGAAAGGGTATCGCTGTTATAACCCTTCCACCCGCAAAATGCAAGTGAGCAGAGATGTTGTTTTTGATGAAATGAGCAGCTGGTATGCACCAACTGTTATGGTAGGAGATGCAGATGCAGGAAATGGGAATGCTGCAATAAATGCAGAGCAGCAATCTCAAGCCTTGAGTGGACCCAGAGAGTCCTCTACTAGTGGATCTAATGCATGGACAGGGAGATTGAGATCTAGTGAATCGTCACATGGCAGTCCTGATAGTGTTGTGCAGGTATCACATAAGGGAAAAGAAAAAGTAGACCATGTTCCAGTGTTTGATGTGTCTGCTGGTAGCTCACATGTTGATGGAGAGCCAAGCGGCTCTGAAATGAGCCTTGATGAGGAACTTGGGATTCCTTCTGTTGTTACACCTGGTGCAAGGAAAAGCAGGCATGATTTAAAGACTCCTGCAACTGATCCAGTTGTATGGAGGTCCACTCATATTAAGTATCCAGTTGATAGGCTGAGATATGATGGGTATACAACACATCACTATGCTTATATGGTCAAGGTTCTAGAGGAGCCAGAGCCCACATGTTTTGAGGATGCAGCAGGGCATAAAAATTGGGAAGCAGCTATGGATGAAGAGATGGCTGCCTTGGATGCAAACCACACTTGGGATTTGATGCCTTTGCCTCATGATAAGAAGGCTATTGGCTGCAAGTGGGTTTACAAAGTAAAGCACAATGCTGATGGGTCTGTTAGCAGGTACAAGGCAAGATTGGTTGCCAAAGGTTTTGCTCAGACATATGGAATTGACTATGAGAAAACTTTCAGCCCAGTTGCAAGGATGGCAACCGTGAGAGCAGTAATTGCTATGGCTGCTGCAAAGGGATGGTCTTTGCATCAGATGGATGTGAAAAATGCCTTCTTGCATGGTGATTTGCAGGAAGAGGTTTATATGATGCAGCCAGAAGGTTATGAGGATAATTCACACCCCGATTTTGTATGCAGGTTGCGCAAAGCCTTGTATGGCTTAAAACAGGCGCCGAGGGCATGGTCAGACAAGATAGGGCAATATCTTGTCACTATTGGATTTCAGATTTCCAATTCAGATTTTTCACTTTATGTGAAAAGGACAAACAGAGGGATTGTGCTTATAGTCATCTATGTTGATGACTTGATTATTACAGGTGATAGTGATGCAGACATTAATGAAGTGAAGCTGCTGTTGAAGCAGAAATTTGAGATGAAGGATTTGGGAGAGCTGCGTTACTTCTTGGGCATTGAGGTTATTAGATCCCCGAGTGGGATATGGCTGTTGCAAAGGCAATACGGTTTGGACATGCTGTCCAAATATGGGGTCCAAATATGGGATGACAGGCTGTAAGCCTATTTCTGTTCCATTGGAGCAGAATGTGAAGCTCAATGCAGAGACAGGTGAGCTTCTTGAAGATATTACTATGTACAGGCGCATAGTAGGTAGCTTGATTTACATGACTATAACCAGACCAGATTTGAGCTATGCTGTGGGGCTGGTGAGTCAGTTTATGCAGGCACCGAGGAAGCCACATTTGGATGCGGCTAGACGCATACTACGGTATGTGAAGTCCACATTGCATTATGGACTGTTTTATGAAGCTGGGTGTGCATTACAGGTACATGGATACACAGATGCTGACTGGGCTGGTAGTGTCTCAGACAGGAGATCTACTAGTGGTTTTATGTTTTCCCTTGGGAGTGGTGCCATCAGTTGGAGCAGCAAGAAGCAGCCAACAGTTGCCTTGTCGAGCACAGAGGCTGAGTACAGGGGTGCAGCAATGGCTGCATGTGAGGTAGCTTGGTTACGGAAGCTACTTGCAGATATGGGACAGTCAATTCATGCAGCAGTTGTCATTCATTGTGACAACATTAGCAGCATCATGCTTGCTAATAACCCAGTTTATCATGCTAGAACGAAGCACATTGAGGTGCATTATCACTTTGTGAGAGAGAAGGTTCTAGCTGGTGAGATTGATCTTGTCTATGTCAGCACTGAGGAGCAGGTGGCTGATATTTTTACGAAGGCATTGGGTACCGAGAAGCTTCGCAGATTTAGGAGCTTGCTTGGTGTACGTGAGATGGATTTGAGCTTGAGGGGGAGTGTTGAGATATCAAGCTCTACCCCCGATATATCTCCTGGGTGACTATCATTTATGTCACCGCCTATGATAGTTGTACTCGTGGTGTAGTTAGACTACCACGTATGTTTTTGGTTTGGGTTCACATATGAACCACGTATTCTAGGTTTTGACATATAGGGTATTTCCCTCTTCTATTGTATGGTTGTTGTATGCAAAAGTGAAGAAAGGCTTCACCCTCCAACTTTGTGTCCTCTCTCTTTTGTGTGTTGTGAAGAAAGCTGAACTTGAGTCTCCTATCTCTCTCCCTCATTCTTTACATGGTAAAGATGCCTACAACATTCTCTTGCTATCACAATGTTGAAGTGTGATGTCACTAAGTAACACTCTTTTTCTAATGAAGTGCTCTATGACATCAATGTGCTTTGTCCTGGATTCTTAGCTAATGCTTGAGCCATTTGATTATCATAGTATATTGTTGTTGGCTTTGGTTCATCAAAGTAATCTGTTTCTGATAATAGTCTTTTGAGCCATATAGCCTCACATGCACGTGTTGTGAGTGCCCTATATTCTACTTCATTTGAAGACAAAGAAAAATTGGTTGCTTGTTTGACAACCATGCTATAGCACCTTTACCAAGGAAAAATGCATATCCTTGTGTGGATCTCCTAGTCTCATGATCTCTTTCATAGCCCACTGTCATAGTATCCATGCAATCTTGGATGACTTCCTATGTATTCCATTCTAAACTATCTTGTACCTCTGATGTATCTCAAGACTCTTTTGGCTGCATTCTAGTGAGACTATTTCGGATTTGCCATAAACCGTGCAAGTAAACTAACTGCATACTAGCCTTGTCATAGTCAGATATATAAGTGATTCGATGAGTTGCCAATAGTATCTGTCATTGATTGTAGGCTTTTTTGGATATTTTGTAAGTTTCAAACTCTATCCCATGGGATGGGTGCAATCTTGCAATCTGCCATATGAAACTTTTTTAGGAGACTGTTAACATATTTTAGTTGAATCATGAAGGTGCTATCTAAGTCTCTTTAGAACTCAATTCCAAGACAATAGTGCATAAGTCCAAGATCTTTCATGTCAAACTCTGTAGACTCATAAGTCTTGTTTCACATTCTTGATGAAGCTATCTTTACTTCCGATCATAATCAAATCATCTTCATAGAAAAGTGCAATAGTGACGTCTTCCCCTTGAACTTTGTAGTAGAGAGTATGATCTACATTGGACTTCATGCATCCCAGATTAGCAAAATACTTGTCGATTATGCTATACCAACTTCTAGGTGCTTACTGTAAGCCATAGAGACTTTTCTTGAGATGACAAACCTACTTCTCTTTCCCTGGTTCAACATAACCTGCTGGTTGTTGCATGTAGACTTCCTCGTCTAAGTAGCCATTGAGAAAAGCATTCTTGACATCTAGCTGTACACATTCCATCTACTGAGTGTCCATAGTGATATCAAGAACTATATGGAATCCATATTTGCTACTAGAGCATAAGTCTCATCATAGTCCTAATGATATTGTTGTGCAAATCCTTTTGCAACTAGTCTGGCTTTATATCTTTTAATGCTTCCATCTGGATTGTACTTCACTTTGCAAACCCATTTGTTTGCTCTATGGCCTTCTTTCCTAGTGGAAGGTTGCATAATTCCCAAGTATTGTTCTTGTACAAAGCTTCCATTTCTTCATTCATAGCAGTTTGCCATTCCGGCTTGTCTACTGCATCTTCGAAGTACACTGGCTCTTCGGTAGCCATGATGGTAGTCATAAGAGCATAATTGGTAGTTTCAACCTGAATTGCTTTTCCTTTTTGAGCATATGTCAATATGGCTGGTAGTATGCTTTCCCTAGTTACAGACTGTTTGAGTTGTTGTTGGTCTTCTCAAGGTGTCTATGGCAATTCTTGCTCTTCTTCATCAACCTTTTCTATAGGTGAATGAGTAATCAGTGTGTCCATCTCCTGAGAATTTGATGTTTTCCATTCTGAGTCTTCATCAAAGATTACATCTCTAGAGATAATGACCTTTCAGTTGATGGGATCATGCATCTTGTATGCTTTGCTTTCTTCACTGTAGCCAACCATGATGCATTTACATGACTTCACGTCCAATTTTTTGCAATGATCGTCATGTATGTGGGCATATGCTATGCAACCAGATATGTGGAGATGCCCAATGTAGGGCTTGTATCTAGTGAATGCTTCATAAGGTATCACACCCTGGATCAGTTTGGTTGGAAGCCGATTAAGCAAGAAGTTTGCAGTGGCAATTGCTTCTGCCCAATACTGATTCACAAGGAAAGGATCAGTAGAGACCATAATCTTCCCAAGCCGAAGTCTGCACCAAAGAGAAGAGCAATACATAAGATCTTGTAGCTTAATATAACATGAACTGATATATATCGAGGAGTTTGAAGGGGCTGATTGGTTCAGATGAGTAGGTTCTGGGGAAACATTGCACCTCCTTCAGAGACACCTCTACAAGTAGCTTAAAACACTGTGCAAACTATTATCAAATACAAAGGCCTGTAACTTTTAGTAGAGATATAATATCTAAGATTTAAACACATATAGATATGCATCTTGAAATAGGCTTTGCGGTGGTGATATAACTTTTATAAGAAACAGAGAAGCAATCGGAAAGATATGAGCATTTTACTAGAAGGGGGTAAAAACTATATGAAAAAGAAACAATCACACAGAGAGAGTCATAGCTTTTTGGTCTGACATCCAATATAGAAACTGAAAACATAGGATGATGCTCCTTGAAGAGAGATTCGCGTTGATATAAGCTTCGTCAAAATCGAAGCACCAAGTAAAACATTATGAGCAAAATACTGACAAGGGGCCCTACTCCTTCTACTGATGCCAACTTGGGAGAATACTCCCTCCATGCTCAGACTTCATCAATGATCCAAGTCCCATAGAGGTCACCTAGGAGGGAAGGAAGAGCTCCCTTTGTGGCTCGTTAAATGGATAAACCATGTATGTGCAATGATCGGCCGAATAGACAACACTTTTGAGCACTTTGGAAGAGAGCAATGGAAAAAGGAGAGAGACACTCAAGAGAGAACCTGAAGTGAGCTTCATTACCAATAGAGTGAGACTCCACTCAAATGTAACTCAAAATACTACAAACACAAGGGAGAAGAGAGGCTTCATACATACAAGAGGGAACGAGAGCTCCAAGACTACTCATAGAAAGAGAATGAACTAGAGAGATATGGACTCACTGGAGTCTACATAAGAGGATATCTACAAGAGAGAGAGAGAGAGAGAGAGACAGAGAGAGAGCTCATGGAAGAGGCTTGAGGAAACTAGAGCTACAACAACATCAGGCTCAATGGTGGAAGAGATATTGAACAAGGTAGAGGAGGACTCCTTTTATAGAGATTTTGTGACCTTCCTTCACCCATTTACAATTGCTGCTTGTAGATTCATTTTTCCATCAATCACATAAGCCTGTATGTATGCCATTACAAGGTTGTGTCATGGCATTTTGTTGGTTTAACACTTTCTTAGATGTAGGAACACAAGATGCTGACATTTTGTTATTTAAACACTTTCTTCTCCAGTGATCCTCCAGATTTGCTTGGCACTAGCAAAATTGGTTATGCATGCATTTCCATTCAGGTTCTAAAAAGCTTGGAGGATGTGTTTAGTTTGCCATTTCTAACAACAGGTGCTAGTTACTATGGGTAAATCCCTTGGTAGTATTATCAAATGGCCAATGACCATATTGGCTAAAGGTGTCCCAAAGCACAACAATTGCAAAGAAAATGGTGAGCAAGATAAGATTGAAATGGTCACTAGGAAGATATCCATTGAGCATTGCTCTAGCACTGTCTGCTAAAGTACTATTCTTCCTTTCAGCTTTTGGATTCTGCTGAGGTGTATCTACACAAGTGCATCGTCTTCAAATGCCATTACTTGTACAAAAGTTAATGAATGCTGAAGACATGTATTCACCTCCTTTGTCTGATCTCATGACTTTGATCTTTCTACCTGCAACCATGGCTTTGAATCCTAGAAATTTAGAAAAGACTTCAGATTTCTCTTTAAGAAAGTAGACCCAACAATATTTGCTGTAGTCATCAATGAAAGTCAAGTAGTAGAGTGAACCATTCATGTTGTGGGTATATGCATAACCCCATACATATGTGTGTATCAAATCACAAATACTACTTGCTCAAGAGGTGCTTTTACCAAAATTGGTTCTCTTTTGTTTACTGAAGCAACATGCTTCGCAAACTTTTCCAAGAAAGTGAAGCATCGGAATTCCAATTGCCATATTCTGATTTTTGAGCTATATCAAGCCTTTGAAATTGACATGTCCATATCTCTTGTGCCATACTACAGAAAATAGCATTTGTTGCGGTTGAGCTCACATGGCATGTAAATCTGGAACTAAAGCTAGCACTCTGAACAAGCGTCCGTCCTTGACTGTTTTTCCTACTAGTTGATGTCCTTTAGATTTTGTCTCTGATCGTGCATTCATCTCGATCGAACCATTCCTGATGCTTTGTCATGTGCGATGATGCACCATTGTTGATGTACCAAGGATCCCGATCTTCTTGATTGACTTGATAACTACATTCCCCTTTTGAATTGCAATCTATGTTAAGATACATTGTTTCAGTCTATTACATAGGTACCAGAGAATGTACATTCAAGGATCAAGGAATGTGACACAAGGGAACAATACCATCATTCAAGAGGTTTAACAATGTGGATATGGTTTTAAAGGTAATTATACAAGATTTTGTAGATAAAAATGCTAAAAAGATTCCTTGTAAATTTGAGACTTCTATGCATGGAACTCATGAGATGAAGGAAGTTATATCGATAATGTATTATTAACAAGTTGATATCTTACATGATGTTAATGCATCTCTTAGCTCTTTGGATATCTTACATGAATTTAATGCATCTCTTAGTTATAAAGTGCTTTCACATAGAAAGTTATCTTGACAATGTATAGACAAATAGATATCTTACATGAAGTTAATGCATCTCCTAGTTCTTTGGGATATAATAAAGGGATTTCAACAGTAATGTTTTCTTGATTGTGGAATACAAAAATCAAAACAGCTAGTCCCTCTAAAACTAGAACATTCTCAAAGTGTGACATATGTACTTCTATAAAGTTGAACCTAGAGTCAATAAAGAACCAAGACAAACATGCAAAGATGTCCATACGGAGGAGGACACATATGTTGTAGGTGAATGACTTGTGGAAATGCTTACTATGCATGGAGGATGTACTCGTAGCTCTATCCAACAAAATATCTATGCATCATTCATATAGGATTGTGTAGAAGTGATCAAGATGTGGGATGTGACCGAAGTAATTTCATTTGTGACTTCCATAAATTTCTTTTTAAAAAAGGAAAAAGGCATTCTATCATGCATTAACAAAACCACCTCTCTCTTATAGACACTCCATACCTATAAGAAATCAATCTTTGGGCCATCATAGAGTAAATGTTTGACCAGACGGCTAAAGTTAATTTCTTTTGTACAAGACAGTCTTGCCATCTCTCAAATTTTTTTTGGTTTGTGCTTGCAATTTGATGCTATCTAGATGTAGTACTTTTCTTTCCAACAAAGGATTCCAGTCAATCATCCTACTAGATACTTGTACTACTGGTGCATAAGGCATATTATGTCCTCTTCCACAAAAATTGCCAGCCTTGGATGAAAAATGACCTCTTTTAATAACAGGACCAATGGCTCTTGGTGAAGACTTTTTAGGCATTCTTAGCATTATTTTGCCATAAGGACTAACTCCTAGAGAGGGTTGGGATAGTAAATTATGAAAGATTAGGGTTCTTTTCTAGATTTTTCATTGCCATGAGAACTAGGACGGGCTCTTATACATGAAAGTTAAACAAGCTTTGATGAATTTTACCATGTCATTGGTCTTCATGCATAAGAGGAAGGAATTGAAAGAAGAATATTTCAAGAGTCTTCCTATGAAGAAATAGTAGAGGCTATTAGCCATATAGAAGATAGCATGGTCAAACCACAAGGGCAAGGCTCACATAGCTTGATTTCTCCCTCATTTCCTCTCTAGGCATTGGCACTTCAAATAGGGTCATCCCACATTGAAACTTTTGTTTATAGACTTGGGTGTACACTTATTAGTTTCTAAAATCCTACTTTTAAATCTTCCAAATATCCTACAGGAGATGGACATCTCCCTATAGTAAAGGATGACATCAGGAAGACGTTAGAGAGTGTAAAAATTGTGGACAATATTTATATCACAATTTTTAACTTCAAATTTAATGGATTTGGAGGACTCGAATAAATCTCTAGTATCTATTGCAAAAGGTGGTGACATGGAGAACCCATGTTTTGTTCACATGTCAATAATTCCTCTTCCAAGTCTTGAGGGGTGGGAAAAATGGATTGGTGTAAGTTTGCATCTATCACTTCTTGAGGTCCACCATAGAATCGATCATCAAGTTATAGAAAAATATTGTTTTCTATACCCTCCTCTGATAAGCCTTCCATATCATAGATGTTATGGTGTGTTATACTAGAAGAGGATCCATGGATGTGGTAATTTAAGACATCTCAAACCCAAGTTGTTGGGTGACAAAGGACCCATGGGGTGGTAAGATTAGAGCATAGAAAAATAATTTGTCATAATCGCAAGGGACTTTTCCACACACTCAAGTAGAACTGTATTATCCTTCTCCATTAGCTGATCTATTCCGGTTGCTTGATAATATCAAGTGATTACTCATACTTGCCCCTCCCTAAGACTAGTATTCTGCATAGTCATTAAAGTAAAATTGTGTTATTATTAGTTTGTTTGAATCTAGATGCTTTTTAGTTTACATGAATCCAGGGAAATAATAGCTTCATGTATACTTTTGTGGAACATTTTCATTAGTGCTTGGTAGCCTAGAGAAGGGGCAAGTAGAGAATTTCCATAGCCAAAGCCTTTATAGGTCCTCATGCCAAATCAAGGCCTTTACAAAAATCAATTAAATCCATTAGTCATAATTTTTAAAAAAATATTATAATGGGCTTACCAGTGTGTGGTTGTACTACTCAACTAAAGTACTAACTAAAGTAATATACAAATTTCAAGAAGCCTCATTTTTTTATTAGAAAGCAATCATATTAGTATTCAAAGCTAGTCTTGCCCTTTTCATGGATTATTAGGAGTATCTAAATCCAATATTCAAAAAATACAACCTATTTAGTTTTCCTTATTTCCCTTAATCTTGTTATTAGAATCCATAAGTCAAAATAAGTCTAGTTGACTATCAAAAAGGCCTATTCAATGTTATTTCTTCTAAGTTATTCATGATGGTAGTACTATGCTTCTATGGCTCCATCAGGATTAGCTAAGAAAGTTGCTATACTCATATAATGCAACGGTTTTTAACCACACCATAAGTATATGAAAATAGTTTTCTCTAGTAAATAGTTCTTCTTGATACATTCTATTTTTTGATTCTTGAGCTTTATTACTCTAGAAAAATTAGAGTAGATGTTCCTAGATTATTTTACCTACTTTAAAATATATTTTTTACAAAACAATGTACTTCAAATCCATCCAAAAATGATATCGTAGGCTTGCTTGATAAGTACTCAAAGTACTTCAATATATTTGTTTCTTCTATACAAAATTTCATTTAAGATCCATAGGTTCTTAGTCAAAATAACAAAAATGAACTCAAGTCCTTGCTAATAATCCAAAAATAAGTCCATTAACTTGATCTTCTCCCTCCATTTCTGTAGCAACTTTGCTAAACTCCATGTGTCCACCATGTTTTTCAAACTGCATATCTGTTAGAAAAATGCACTGTTTAACCTTCCACCACCCTAGCGTAGAAAAGATAGTTAGTGCGATTCATATAGGAAAGTTAGTATGATTCACCGACTAACATAGCACCATCCCACCATAAAAGAAAGTTAGGATGATTCATGTTAGATGGGGAAAGTAGGCTTCATTGCCAATGCATAATTGTTACCAATGATGTTCTAGTAGGAAGTTAGCAATCAGAAAGCTATCCATATTATAGTCATTGTCTTGAAGTATCACTCCTTCATTTTCCAAGTATTTGCCACACATTTATTATTCTCTAGAGCATCTAGCTCCTTCCTAGTAGTCAAATTCAAGTAACAAACTATAGACTGCAACAAGTTCCCTTCCTCCATAATTAGAACTGTTCAAAGTTTAATAAACATTCAACAATTGACCACAAACTAAAAGATAACTATCACAAATTTCTTACATTATTTCTTCTTATCTATTCAAAAGCTAGTTAAGTATCAAATACGATTAGTTAATAGTAGGTCTGATAATAATTTCTTGTCGACTGCTAAGGTTTTGACCTCTCATAGTCATTGTCATAAGCAGTCATAAATCCATGTCCTGATCATGCATCAGGATGCATAATAATCTATTCTTATTTTTTTTGCTTAGAAATCAGATCAGTTGCTTGAGACTTCCTATGATGATCTTGTCTTTAGAGTGAGATATATCCCAAAGACATCATTCTCTCTCTCAAATTACTCATCGATTTTGTTAGCATATTCGATCCAACTACTCAAAAAAACAAAAATTTGGGATGACCTTACTGACACATTCGTGCTACCCACGCACTACGAGCAAGTAAGCATTTTTCTTATATGGATATTATTTGTCCTTCCACTTCATTAAAGCTTGCATGAACATATCATGTATGATCATCATCCTTGTTATGCCAAGGCTGCGGCATATCGGGATACGTGGATGCAAGAAACTTCGTGATATATACTAATGACTCTTGCACAAGCCATCCCTATGCCATGCTTGCTTCCGGTCTTGCTCTTTGCCTTACAAATCCCTTCAAAGTTTTCATAAACCGCTCGAGAAAAAACATCCACTAACTATGAAAGGTACCTACAATGGCCACCTCATCAACTATGTGCACAAGCAAGTGCACTTGAGTTGTCATAATGTTCGAGGGAAAGTGCTTCTCAAGCAAGCATATGGCTTCGATGAAGTCCACCCTAGCCTTCTCGATGCTCGATATGGAGATATCTTTTTGAGATATCCACCTATTTCACATGCCCGTATTAGAATATTCATAATCAATCTACAGATAATTCAGCTTAAATTGAAGAAAATGTAATCAATGCGATTTGAAAGTAAGCATACCTCACAATACCACTGATCTTGAATATAGCATTTCTAACATCTTCTTGTAAGCACCCTTTCACTGTAATTGGGAGGATGAACTATCAAAGCAACAAAGAAGTCATGTCAATAATATAACATAATCATAATTGCACTAATGCATCATAATTATTGGTACACTAATCCTACAGCTTAGAATACCTGCCATAAGACCTTGTGCCAATCATGGGACTTGAGCCCACTAAGCTTATTGTCCTTTGAAAATGCTCCTTTTAAGCAATGCATGTATCTTGTGGGTGTTCGAAAAGAGGTAATGTTTGCCTTGACCGCTGCGTCTTCTCTCTTGGAGAGGATCCATGTTGCTTTCGGGAGGACAACTTTTCTCGAAGCACACACATCCTATTCATAGCACACAAGTCTTCTCGCACTCCTCTCGAATCTTTGGAACCAACCAAGTGTGCCCAAATAGTAGCCCCCACATTCTTGAAGATATGCATGGGATCCAAGAGATGATTGATTTGTAACTGACCCCAATAAGGAAGCTCATGAAGATGGATAGCCTCTTCATACCATGAGGAGGTTCCTCTCCATTCGCCCTCCAAGCTTGAATCCAGTCACTTGCCTTCAAATATGGCAGTGGTGGATCAAGCTCACCTCCACGCATAGAATGTGGTCCTATGGAAGGTATCGAGCATGACCTTCATAAACATTTTTCCTTTGGAGTATCGTGCAAGTGATTTCAAACCTGGTCCATAAACAGGACAAGCATGGTGCCCACTTATAACAAGTCCTGCATGCATGCATGAATGTGTTAGTATAAGATATGCACGCAAAAGAGAGTCATAAAAGCATAATCCTATATTATACATGTAAAGACACAACCATGTACCTGTGCACTCTCCATATCCTGGGTAGTCATGCATGGTCCACATCAAGATACCCCTGACCAAAATGTCATTGGTATGTCTAGGAGCTCTAGAAATATCAAATTCCCACACTCCTCTTCATAAGCTATGTAACTCCTCTATCAAAGGTGCCATGTACATGTCCATATTTTTGGCCTTGTACTTCCTTGGCACAAGTAGTGCAAGCATGAGGTGTCCCTTCTTTATTGTTAGCCATGGTGGGATATTGTAATTCACCAAGACTATGGGCCATGTCGACCAAGATGTTGAGCGTAACCCGAAAGGGTTCACACTATCCATGGCGAGCCCAAGATGTAAGTTGCGTGGCTCCCTCACAAAGTCCGGCCACTGATTGTTTATGTGCTTCCAGGCTGCACAATCTGTGTGAATCCTCAATGTGTCATCAGTGGACTGATGAGATGCATGCCAAGTCATCAACTCCGCTATGGATTTGCATCGGAACATGTGCTGTATTCTTGCAATGATGGGAAAGTGTCTCAAGACCTTTATCGGTATCTATTTGCAAGTCATCTCTATAAAGTTGTTCCCCACACTTTGGACAACTAGCCAAATCTCCATGCTCATGGTGGGCGAAAGAGAATACAATCATTACGGTAAGCATGGATGGTATCATATTCCATACCCACTATTATTAGCATCTTCTTTGCTTCATCTCTTGATGGTATTTGGTGCAGGAAACACCTTTTGGAGCAACCTATCACAATTCAAACATACATAGGCTTCGAATAATGATGATTCTCAAACATACAGATAGAAGATACATGCATTTCTATGAAGAAGGACCTTATAGAAAAATTCTTTCACATGCCTCCTACTTTAATAAAAATATATCTTTAGGTTTTATTTCCTGCATAAAAAATTTAAAACAAAAATATTTTAAATGATTTTGATGTTGGAGGAAATTGCCTTTGCATATTCCCTCATTTGAGCCTCATTTGAAAACTAGCAATATAAACAATTGGAATAGTCATTTTCTCAAGCTGTCTGTCATTGTGAAGCGTGGATTCACACCCTTTTTTATCAGAGTCCCTTTGGTAGAATGCAAGAAAGCGACATGACATGGGGAGTAAGAATAAAATTCATGGGTAATTGAGTGTGCTCTCCATACATGATCTCCACTCAACATCAATGAGATACGAAAAGGAAATCCATTTTAGATATCTCTCCATCAAACCTTCAACTACTCCACTCGCTTCCAATTCCTTGTCCTAAAGGAAAGTCTGACTAGCTAATTCTCCTTCTAGATGCCTTCTTTTTCTTACTACGCTGTTCCTCTTCCTGATGTTCCTCATCTACTTCTTTCTTACTTTCTTCTTCTTCTTTTGCTTTACCATGCCCCCGTTTAGCCATCATTACCTCTCTTTCCTCATCCCCTGAAGAAGCTTCTAACAAGGATACTTGTTTTTCTTCTTTCTTTCTCAATCTAGGACACTCGGGGCGATAGTGACCTTTTTCATTACATTCATAGCAAGTGACCCCACTCCTATCTCGAGGCCTATCTTCACTGGAGCATTTTCAAAGGACAATAAGCTTACTGGGCTCAAGTCCCATGATTGGCACAAGGTCTTATAGGTATTCTAAGCTGTACAATTAGTGTGCTGATAATCGTGATGCGTTAGCATAATTATGATTATGTTATATTATTGACATGACTTCTTTGTTGCTTTGATAGTTCATCCTCCCAATTACAATAAAAGGGTGCTTACAAGAAGATGTTAGAAATGCTATATTCAAGATATGTGGTATTGTGAGATATGCTTACTATCAAATCGCATTGATTGCATTTTCTTCAATTTAAGCTGATTAATCTGTAGGCTGATTATTCAAATATCTTACATGGACATGTGAAATAGGTGGATATCTCAAAAATAGATCTCCATATCAAGCATCGAGAAGGCTAGGGTGGAATCCATCAAAGCCGTATGCTTGCTTGAGAAGCACTTTCCCTCGAGCATTATGACAACTCAAGTCCACTTGCTTGTGCACATAGTTGATGAGGTGGCTATTGCAGGTACCGTTCATAGTCAATGGATGTTTTTCCTCGAGCGGTTTATGAAAACTTTGAAGGGATTTGTAAGAAAAAGAGCAAGACCAGAAGCAAGCATGGCAGAGGGATGGCTTGTGCAAGTCATTAGTATATATCACAGACCACGGATCCCGATATGCTCTAGGCTTGGCATAACAAGGATGATGATCGCATCGTTGGCGAGGTTCCCCAAGGAAAAGGGATCGAAAGAAAGATGAGCGAAGAGCAAATGGAGAAATTCAATAAGTTTTGTATCCTCAATAACCCTGAGATGCAGAAGTGGATTGAGAGATATGAAGTGACCAAAGTAAAAAGAATAAATGCAAGGACGAGATTCAGAGTAATATACAGGCCATCGCAACCATATCCATGGGATTTGGCTCTTCTCCCCACTCACATTCACTTGATTGGCTACAACTCGCTCTACGTAAAGCCGAATGCGATGGAGAGGCAATAAACGAGCACGAGCGAGAGTTATCATCTAGATGTATGATGCATGTAAGTTTCTTACCTTTTGACATAATTAAGTAATTATTTGTGGCAATATACGCTATAAAATAGATGCATCTTCATTGTTTTAATGATGCTCTTTTATAGTACAAAAAGTACAGTGCATTATGGTCATATGGATGACATTTTCACGTGGAACGCATCGATTCAAAGAGAGTCACGTATGATTGTGGAGTCATGGCTAACTTCACACAAGATAGCCGAGCAAGTGCTTCGGATACTAATTTTCTCTCCTCATAATTGGATTATTGTGGAACCATACGCAAAATCTATGAAGTTGATTTTAGACCATTTAGTATTTTCATTCTTGATGTAAAATGGTTTAGAACTATTTACAATGGTCCCCATGCGACAGTGAGAAAAGATAGTAGCGGTTTCTTTGCAATAGACTCCACCAAACATTGGATTGATGAAAGTAATACTTTTGTTCTTCTCGAGCACTGTGACCAGGTGCATACTAATGATTTAATTAACCGAAGCTTTCGTCTTTAAAGATCCATTGATACATGTACTTGAGCATAATTTCATATATATAATTGACGACATCTGGCACCCATCTTCAATATAGGTGGTTTTTCATTTGGATCGTTCCGATCCAAGATGGTGGTACGTGATCCAAGTTGCACCATGAAGTAAGCAAAATTTTGAAGATAGAGATGTGGATATGGAGATGCCACTACCAATTCCGGATCCAATTGATCTTGATGAATCTAGCGAAGATGAAGATCACAATATGAGCCAAAGGGAAGATGCGCATAATGACATCACACAGAAGGAAGATGGAGATCACAATATTGAGAAAGAAGACAACGATCATCAAGAATCACCGCACTTTATTGAAGAAGATGATCAAGTACTTTTAGATGAACGTACGATGCTAGAGTACGATGATGATATAGGAGATCAACTCAGTATAGAGTTGGAGATAGACTTGTTTGGCATCTTAGACTTGGCTCAAGATGAAACAGTTGATGTAAATGCTCTTCATTGAATTTTTTTCATCTCAAACTTGGACATGAATATATGAGCTTCAAAGGCTTGATGTACATGCTCTCATATTTTTATTCTCTCAAAAGATCGAACATGTATGAAAATTTAAAAAAATTTATCATTGGAAAAAACTAACTTTTAAGGCCTATATGAGTAAAAAACCTCTCTGAAAAATGTCACTTTTATAATAGTCGCTATATAGTGACGTTTGCCTCAAGACACTATATAGTGATGCTTTACAGGATGTGCTTTTCATATCAATGATTAGCGCCCCGCACGCACTAAATGTTGGTACTTAAACGGTCCAATAGGATCCATGTGTAGTAGTGCCTCCTCCTCCTCCTCCCTCCTCTCTCTTCTTTCCCCCATGCTCTTACACCTTCTTCCTCTCCCACTCCTATACTCCCATTAAACCCTTAGCTCCTCAACCCTTAATCTCCATGATCTATGAGGGAGACAAGGAGGAGACAAGTTCTCCACCATGTACTCTACCATGAACCTTGAATCCTTCTTCTAACTCTGGAACCTCTCTCTAAACCTTGGAACCTCCTTCTAACCCTTGAACCTCTTCTAAACTCTGGAACATCCTTCTAAACCTTGGAACCTCCTTCTAGCCCTTAAACTCCTAAACCTTGCAACCCCCAATGAAGGCGAAAGCCTTCATTACCTCAACCATGATGATACACGTTCCTTTTACACATGCATGCACTATGTTTGCTCACTACATTTAAGCCTACGTCTCTCACCAGAATATGACTCGAGGTCCTAAGCCCGCCACACATATACTATAAATGACAACCCTAATATATTTGTAGGTGACAAAAAGCCTCAAAGCCCTGCATACTGAGAATACCCTGCTCTTCCCACAGAAGCTGTGGAATAGAGCCAATACCTCCTCTCTCTTTCCCACACTCCTCACCCCTTTCTAAACCCTCTCCCAACACATGTTCCCTCTCCATCCTTCTCCCTCTTTGCTCGTGTGAAAGAGGGGAAAAGAGAAGGAAAAAATAAAGGGGAAAAGAAGAAAAGAGAGGAAAAAAGAGAAAGAATATGCTTATGCTTATGCTTATGCATGAGCATATGAGCATATGCTCATGCATAAGCATAGGCAAATGCATATGCTTATGAAAAGAGGAGAAAAGAATATGATGAAAGAGAGGAAATAAGAGAGGGGAAAAGAAGAGAAAGAAGAGGAAAAAAGAGAAGAAAAAAGAGAGGGGAAAAGCATATGAGCATATGAGCATATGCTCATGCATAAGCATAGGCAAATGCATATTCTTATGAAAAGAAGAGAAAAGAGGATGAAAGAGAGGAAATAAAAGAGGGGAAAAGAAGAGAAGGAAGAGGAATGAAGAGGGGAAAAGAGAATGAAAAAAGAGAGGGGAAAAGAAGAGAAGAGAGGAAGAAGAGGAAATAACAAAGGGAGGGAACGAGGGGAGAAAGAGGGAGGAAAAGAGGGAAAGAAGAGGGAATAAGAGAAGAGAGAGGAAGAAAGGGTTCCTACACCCATCTCTGCACTAGCTACAAACCAACGCAAATAACGGAAACAAAAAAAGGAAAAAAGAGGAAATACTTTCTTACGTGGAAAAGTTCGTGGACTAGCCCTACAAAAGAGAGGAAACATACCATTTTTTAGATAACTAGTTAGAGGAAGGAGGAGTTTGGAGAAGCAACTTTCCAAAGGGATTGGATTGAGGGGACAAGCATAAGCCTACAAACAAGGAGAAAGCATGAAAGGAAGGGAAAGAGGAGGAAGAGAAATACCAAAAAGAGAAGAGCAAATCTCGTTTTTTGTCCTTAATCTCTGAAAGCCAAGCATGAAAATTAGCACATAGGCTTAGCAAAGCAAGGAGAAACATGCTTCGACTCTCAAAAAATGAAATCTCACAAAAAATGAACCTACATTGCTTAAAGAAACACACCTTCTTGAAAAACTTCCTTTCACACAAGTAGAGAGGGAGAAGGGTGGAGAGGGAGTACAAGTGTCAATGGGAGAGGGGCTTGATAGGAGTGAGGAGTGTGGGGAATAGAGGAGGAAAGAGAGATCACCAAATAGAGAAGGAAAACATGGGAGGAGAGATTTTTGCTTTTCTTGCAATAGAGTTGTGAAAGATGGCATCGTGCGGTGTTTCGGGTTTTAGACTCCCAGCATCGCTATATAGCGACACTAGTCATTTGTTATATAGCGACACTTATACCCTAAAAGTATTGCTAGGTAGCGACACTCATATCCTAAAAGTATCGCTATATAGCGATACTTATAGCAATCTTTAACCCTAAGTATCACTATATAGCGACACTTATACCCTAAAAGTTCACTATTTACTTATACTCCTAAAGCATCGCTATATAGCGACAAAACAGAGCAAAGCGTCGCTATATAGTGACAATTCAGGGCACTTGATCTGGAAAGGAGCTCATGGGTGGCTATTTTTTGGATCTTTATGGATTTCCTTACATTTTGTGTTGTGACTTTGGAGGTGTGTAGATGGAAGGGACGAGTGAAAGCTTGTCAGATGATGCACCAATGCTCGGGAGTGCATAGTGGCTTACGGAGAGGTTGTATTGTCATTGCACTCATTGCAAGCGAAAAGTACGACATCAATGCCATATTGTCATGCGCCACTTGAGGATGTATGGGGAGGAGCCCAAACCAGTACCCACCATTGGTGGTGCACATGGTGATAGATCATCAGAAAGTCAATGCTATTTGAGTTCGTGATTCATATTGCATGCGTACACGACACGAAATCTTGAGACAAGATCTTATATTTACACAAAACCTTGAGACAGGATGAGGAGGGTGGTGTCCATATACCTTCACACTTTGAGAAGGAGTATAGTCTCCCAAATGTGCTAGATGATAACGAGGGTATTGTGGACATGATGGATTCTATTTTTAGGGGCAATGCAACTGATGTCTGAGTATGAGGCTATGTACATGGTAACTTTGATAGAGGAGTTATAGATCTTATGGATAAGAGTACGGGTCTTTAATATTTCCAGAGCTCCTAGACATACCAATGACATTTTTGTGTAGAACACATCGATTCAAAGAGAGTCGCGTATGATTGTGGAGTCATGGCTAACTTCACACAAGACAGCCGAGCAAGTGCTTCGGATACCAATTTTCTCTCCTCGTAGTTGGATTATTATGGGACCATACACAAAATCTATGAAATTAATTTCAGATGATTTAGTATTTTCATATGTATAAAATGGTTTAGAACTATTTATGATGGTCTTTGTTCTTCCTGAGCATTGTGAGCAGGTGCATACTAATGATTTAATTAATTGAATCTTTCGTTTTTACATATTAATTGTTACATGTACTTAAGCATAGTTTCATATAATTGATGGCATTTGGCACCCATCTTCAATATAGGTGGTTTTGTCATGTAGATCATTCTGATCCAAGATGGTGGTACGTGATCCAAGTTGCACCACCAAGTAAGCATATTTTTGAAGATAGAGACGTGGATATGGAAGTGCCACTACCAATGCCAGATCCAATTGATCCAGATGAATTTAGAGAAGAAGATGGCGATCACAATATGAGCCAAGAGAAAGATGTGCATAATGACATCATATGGGAGAAAGATGGAGATCATGATATTGAGGAAGAAGAAGACGATCATCAAGAATAACCCGACTTTATTGAAGAAGATAATCAAGTCTATGGTGAACGTATGATGCTAGAGTACGATGATGACATAGGAGATCAACTTAGTATAGAGTTGTAGATATACTTGCTTGGCACACTAGACTTGGCTCAGGATGAAGCCAAGTCTCAAACGTGGACATGAATATATGAGCTTCAAACTTGATGTACATGCTCTTGTACTTTTATTCTTTCAAAGGATCAAACATGTATGAAAAGAAATCTTTTTGTCATTGGGTAAAACTACCTTTAAAGGTTGGTATGGGGAAAAACACTCTATAAAACATCGCTATATAATGACCTTATACAAGTTTGGCAATTGTCGCTATATAGCGATACTTTATAAACGTTGCTATATAGCGACGTTTATAAAAGTGTCGCTACATAGCGATACTTTTTAAGCCCGCTTTGCATACCGATGATTTGCGCCCCATGCATGCTAAACATCAGTGCGTAACCATCGGAAAAGGGCCTATGCCTTGTAGTGTTTTACCTTTTGGGATTTACAAAAACAATTTAATAAAACCAGCACGGTTGTTGTTTGGGATATACTAAAAAGAAGCAATCTCAATACAAATTCCATTTTGTAGGACAAGTAGACATATTACTTCCTTGCAATGAGATTACATACATTTTCTTAGTACTATCTCACTCATCCTCGTTCATCGCTCCAAGACAACCCAAGATGTGCTTATGCGTGTCTAAATCCAATTTGAAGACACTCTTGTCCTTCTTTCATTGTGGCACAGGTTGCATCTAGACGTCATCTTTAGCCCTTTCTCACTGCAATCTCTGGCAATTCGTTGCCACTGCTCCTCATGCATTTTTAACTTCCGCATGAGACCACCCTCTTTGTGGCATTTATCAAAAGTAGCCTTGCACATGTATAGAATCTCAACATCCTCTATAGACCAAATCATTTTTCCATCCCCATCACTCTCCTTTAGTACTTTTGATGTTCTGACTTTGGATTTTGCACTCATCTCACTTGTTTGTGGCACTTCCGAAATGATGGAATTGGATCTTGGAATGGTTGGAGTAGTAGAACAAGGCTATGGCGGAGGTTGCAATTCCTCAATTTGGGATGATGGCACTATGTCCATGAAGGATTCTTGTGAATCCATGTTAAGATTGACAATTGGAAGCCACAGAAGGTTGGACATTTGGGGAGGCATTAAGCACAAGATTGAAGAGGGAGTTTGTGAGGCCATGGCACTTTGCAAGGGTAGTGATTGGTTATGAAAATGGGGAGGACCATTAACTTGAAATCCATGGAAGGAGAAAGGAAAATAATACGCCATAGATGGACCTACATGATGGATGCTCACAACAACCCATTAGGATGGTATATGACGAATAGATTAGTGCGCACAAGAAATGATAACTTGCTATGCATTGGAGATATGCCATTTCAACATGAAGGATGTTGTGCATTATTACTTTTACTCGTACGAATCTAAGTATGTCAAAGTAATGCATGTGTACATGAATGTGCATGCGTAAGAAAGAAGCATCTAAAACATATCATAATCTAAAGGAAATCATTGAAAATCATGTATTTCTCTTTCGAACATAACAAAACATAAAGTATTTTTGAAACAAGACTAAGATCAGAGTACTCCGCATGTTGCATTGCAGCAGGTGAGGAACATGTAGGCCACAATCCTTGGCCTCGATTCTAGCATTTCTCTACAATGGGAGCTTCGAGACCAAAAAACATGGCCTACGTGGTTCGACTCGGCAAAGCAACTATTAGGAGCTACCATCCGAGAGGAAGAAAAGCTCTACGAAAGTATTCAATTCACAATGAAAGAATAATTTATGTACCAGTAGAGGCTTTCCCGTCAGTTAATGCTGAGAGAGGCAATCCCTGTTTTTGTATTCCAACCTGATGATTTGAGCGACTCCTACAACTCGGATTAAAAGTACTAGAAAATTACAACTCGCAGCATAATCGACATACAAACTCAGCTCGCCATTGGGAATTGTGATCATAGCAATGCGCAAGAACTTGTCGAGCAGGGGCCGAGCGAAGTTGGTTGGAGGAATTTTGTGCAGGAGCCGGCGCTTCTCTAGTCTATTCCTCGCGGGATGCACTACCTAGAAACCTTATGTATCACGTGCATTCAAGGGGTATTAAAAAAAACCCTCAACTAAATTTTTAGCCCCAATAAAAACACCACTCTTTACTTATGAACTAAATGATTTTTTTCTAAATGTGAATTAGAAAACCCCTCCTGTTATTGTAAACCTGTTAAAATTTTCCAAAAAGTTAAATTCAAATAGCCCTCCTTTTGAATGCACGTGGTACACTAAAATTTTATGAGGTGAATCCCCCAAGGTCTATTTTGGACTATTCATGGCCATGGCATCAATTGCAACATGTAGCTCACCATGGCTTGCAAGAGAAGCAGATAGAGGCTGTGATATCACACGAAATATGAAAAGCCTAATCAAGGCACAAGGAACTAAGAGGAAAGCAATGACATGGTATCGAAATGGCAACGGAAGAAACTTACATTTTCAAAGGGAGACACAATGAGAAGAAAGAAGAATCCTTGCAAAGTAGCACTAGGAAGCAGTTTGTAGAGGCATGAATTTGATCATTGCCATCCTCGTTTCCATCGAAGTGAAGAACACGAGTTGTGGAGTCACAATTGGTGGGAACATTCTAGACAACAACATCAAGCCATCCAACTGAATAATATTCTTGAGTCTTCACAAGCTTTATCATGCACCCTAAAGTTCATAGAATAACAACCCTTCCAATACCCTGGGAGATGCACACCCAAGAGGTGATGCTCTCTAGCTTGAGAAATTGTCTATAGACAGTGAAAGGGCTACACATCTTAGATCAACTAGTGGCAAAGAGAGTGACATTAGCTATGTTGGTGTCCCATTGAAACAAAGGAGAAATCGCTTAGGTGCACAATGTCGAAGATGTTGTTAATCAAAAGGTGTCACATGGCTCTAGCGGTGGTTAAACATAGAGTAGAAGCAATGCATGATCATGCCCATTCGAGAAGTCTGTGGGCTTCAATAGAACACAAGAAAGGGATAGATAGCCTAAGTGCAGCAGGAGTCATTGCTAGAGTGATGAAGTTTTGGCACAAAAATATGAGAGTTTCTCCCAAAAGAAAGGACATATGTTAAAAGTAGATGAGACACAATGTGTTTGATGAGCACATCATACACATGCTTGATACAACGTAGGTCAGTGGTGCCTAAACCAGTCTAGTGGGTGTTTGTGATTAAGCTTTGGGATAGTTTACTTGTTTCATTTCTTAAACTAGGCTTGGAATAAATGTGATTGTTCTAAACTAGCACCTGGTTGGAACATCATGCAACCATTGGCTGGTTCAGTTAAAACACCAGTTATGTGAATGTCCTGAACTAGCATGGCTAAATAGACATTAGGTGTTGACCAACCCAGTGGCGTGGTTGAGCAAAAATTAACAGCAATATATTTTGCAATAGAATGGCAATATATTGTTATTTTACTAAACCATCCTAGTGGTTGAAACATCATGCAACCGTGGCTGCTTTAGCTCAATCACCAATTATGTGATTGTCTTGACCCAACGTGGTTGAATAGACATTGGTTGAAATTACTGTGTTTCTTGGTACTTAAATTAGTTAAATTTAATTTCCTACTATTCGGTTCATATACCACTTAATTTCTAGACTGGGATGGCTTGGACTTATGTGAATGTTCTAAACGAGCCCACTGTTGGTTCAAGATACAAACATATTTTATTGATTGAAATTGTGAAATTCAAAAATGAAAAGTAATATATAATTATTTTATAATTGAGAAAGTTATTTTCTAATAGTGAAATTCAGAAATGAAAAGTAATATGCTTGTTATTGTCTAATATGTGAAGTTGAGACTATCAGGCTAAACCAGCCCAGTGGTTGAAATTGTGACAGTGTCCTAAACCAATCCACTAGGATATTTTTAGTACGTTTTTTAAAAGAAAAGTACGTTTTTTTAATTTTAAAACGCTTGTGGACATTCAAAATGCATTAAAAAAATGTTTTTAATAACCAGCGGTTGATTGGCTAAATATCACTCGATGTATCATAACACTGTGCAGTTTTAGGCTGAATATACCGCACGATGTAATACAACACTGCACGGTGAATAAAATACCAATCGATGAGCCCTTGCACTCACTACAAGGCATAGGCCATTTTTCGATGGAAATACCGACGCTTTTTACATTAAATTTTTTTTTTCACGGGCGCAAATGTCACTATAAGTGTCGCTAAAAGCGTCGGAAAAGGACCATCGTTATAAAGCATCGCTATATAGCGACACTGGCAAACGTCGCTATATAGCGACACTAAAAACGTCGCTATATAGTGACACTGTTAATCATCGCTATATAGCGACACTGGTAAACGTCGCTATATAGCGACGATTAACAGAAGTAAAAAAAAAGGGTTAGTGGGGCTAAACAGGGCTTCCTTTTGGCCCTGTTTAGCCCCACTAATCCTTTTTTTTTTTGTAATTACAAAAGAAAGTTTTTTATAACAAAATTTCCCTTGCTTGCAGGGTGATACAAAATTGTTCTTGTGAAATGATGAGTAACAAATGCATATACATGTCGGACATATACAACAGTGTTTGTAACAAAATTATCCTATCGAAAGGGCGATACAAAATTGCTCAAACGAGCGGATATACAAAATGCTACTACCACTACTCATCCGAATCCAAATCATCTTCATCTTGTTGGCCTATTCCTTGGTCCTCGACACCTGTGTCTTCTCCCTCATCCTCGCCACCTGCGTCGGATCCTTGGCCCTGCTGATTGCTTGCCTCCAATGATGGGACGCTTGAGCTTTGACCCTAAGAGTGAACCATATAAATCGAAAATTAGATTGGAACTTAAATTAAAAAGTGAGATTACAAGTAGGAGTAAACTTATACCGTACGAGCAGCCACCTCAGCCCAATCGACTGTCGCTCCCACTGCCTCTTGCTCAATGAACCACGGCTTTGTTCCTATCCAAAATGTACGTCGTGTCTCTGCATCTGTAGGAAGATGACCCATCGCAGCTTGCTGTGGATCCAATTTACGAGAGTTAGAGTTAGCTAAAGTGCATGTAATATGTAAGTAAAACAAATAGAACAATACATTAAATGAGAAGAAGTAGACTTACCACGGTTGCCTCCAACGTATACCGTCTGCCTGCACCAAAGTGCGAAGTACCTACGACATCCAGCCATCTCTTCGCAACCCTCCTCTGACCCTCGAACATTTTGGGATGGTCCCTATGTTGCTTCTTGAAGTACTTCCAATCAGCTTTGTTTGCCCAGCTGGGTTTAGCCAACCCCTTTATAATGGAAGTACTCAAGGTTGATCTACGATGCTTCAGGACCAAACCCATGCGCTCTCGCATATAATCGTCAAATAAACTCCACATTTGGTGGATTAGGGTATCTTTGTTTTAACTCATCGATCACCACCTGCTTCTTTTGGGCATCTTGATACTGCCAATCGGTATTTATGCCGCTCTTGAAGTGATGACTCATCAACCTCCTCATGGTGGCCATCACTGCTTTGCCCTTTTTATCTTCTATTATCTCTCCGGCAAATGTGATTTGATAGGAGAGATCCCCTGATGAGTAAGGGGGATTGACGGTAGCAGAGTCTGAAGGAGTGGAAGCTGCGCGAGCACTTCCGGAGCGAGGAGTAGCAGTGGAGTAGGAGAGGGAAAGGGACCTGATTGAGATACTGTGTCTCCGGACCAAGTGGAGACCTAAAGGAGCATGAGTGTGCTGACTCGTCTACATCTCCTGAGTCAGCACCACATGAGCCGCCCATCCTACTCTTCCTTCCCTTGCGAGAGGCATGCGCAGGTGATGATCCCGTGGTCGAAGGGGCACAAGGGGATGGTTGGGTAGTACGTCCACCCGTCGGTGTATGGGAAGGAATTGCTGAGATCCTTTGAGAGAGCAGAGAGAAGAATCTCGCTACTTCCTCATCGCTCATCTACGCTACAAACTCATCGGGACTCCTGATAAAGCCATGCGCGGCTAGCAAAGGAGTTCCCCGAGGGGTAGTCGTAGTGCTACGTGGAAGAGGAGTCGGACCAGGGGTAGTCGTAGTGCTAGGTCCATGAGGAGTCGGACCAGGGGTAGTCCTCGAGGTAGTCGCTTGAGAGGAATCAAAGTCCTCTGGAGCATATAGATTGTGAGCTCTCCTCTTGCGAGGCTGTCCGTACTCGTCGGATGAGCGACATGATCCCATGTCTAACATAGACACAAACACGAAAACAGAAAACAAAAAAACAAACATAAGCATAGGCATAGGCATAGGCGAGAAGAAAGAAGAGGGAAAGGAAAGAGGGAAAGAAGATGGAAAGGAAAGAAGAGGGAAAGGAAAGAGAAGAGGAAGAAAAGGGAAATAGAGAAGAAGAGTTAGAGAGAATAAGCTCATGCTTATGCTTATGCGGAAATAGAGAATGAGAGAAGGGGGAAATAGAGAAGGGGAAAGAGATGAGGGGGAATGAGAGAAGCATAAGCATAAGCTTATGTGGAGATAGAGAATGAGCTTATGCGGAAATAGAGAATGAGAGAAGCATAAGCTCATGCTTATGCTTCTCTCATTCTCTATTTCCGCATAAGCTCATGCTTATGCATAAGCTTATGCGGAAATAGAGAATGAGCTTATGTGGAAATAGAGAATGAGAGAAGCTTCTCTCATTCTCTATTTCCGCATAAGCTCATGCATAAGAGAAAGCTTGTGCGAAAATAGAGAAGGGGGAAAGCTTATGCGAATGAGAGAAGGGGGAAAGAGATGAGGGGGAATGAGAGAAGTATAAGCATAAGCTTATGCGGAAATAGAGAATGAGCTTATGTGGAAATAGAGAATGAGAGCACATAAGCTCATGCTTATGCTTATGCGGAAATAGAGAAGGAGAGAAGCATAATAGAGAATGAGAGAAGCATAAGCATAAGCTTATGCTTCTCTCATTCTCTATTATGCTTCTCTCCTTCTCTATTTCCGCATAAGCATAAGCATGAGCTTATGCGGAAATAGAGAAGGAGAGAAGGGGGAAATGAGAGAAGGGGGAAATAGAGTGGGAAATAGAGAATGAGCTTATGCGAAAATAGAGAATGAGAGAAGCATAAGCTTCTCTCATTCTCTATTTCCACATAAGCTCATGCATAAGCATAAGCTTATGCGGAAACTAAAGCATAAGCTCATGCTCATGCATGAGCATAAGCTCATGCTCATGCATGAGCATAAGCTCATGCTTATGCTCATGCGGAAATAGAGAAGGAGCTTATGCCAAAATAGAGAATGAGCTTATGCTTCTCTCATTCTCTATTTCTGCATAAGCTTATGCGGAAACTTAAGCATAAGCTCATGCTTATGCTCATTCGGAAATAAAGAAGGAGCTTATGCGGAAATAGAGAATGAGTTTCCGCATAAGCTTCTCTCATTCTCTATTTCCGCATAAGCTCATGCATAAGCATGAGCTTATGCGGAAACTTAAGCATAAGCTCATGCTTATGCTCATGCGGAAATAGAGAATGAGTTTCCGCATAAGCTTCTCTCATTCTCTATTTTCGCATAAGCTCATGCATAAGCATGAGCTTATGCAAAAATAGAGAATGAGAGAAGCATAAGCATGAGCATGAGCTTATGCTTCTCTCATTCTCTATTTCCGCATAAGCTCATGCATAAGCATAAGCTTATGCGGAAATAGAAGCATAAGCTCATGCTTATGCTCATGTGGAAAAAGAGAAGGAGCTTACGCAGAAATAGAGAATGAGTTTCCGCATAAGCTTCGATCATTCTCTATTTCTGCACATGCATAAGCATAAGCGTATGCAGAAACTTAAGCATAAGCTCATGCTCATGCATGAGCATAAGCATGAGCTTATGCTTATGCTTATGCTTAAGCATAAGCATAAGCATAAGCACATGCTTATGCTCATGCGGAAAAAGAGAAGAAGCTTATGCGGAAATAGAGAATGAGTTTCCGCATAAGCTTCTCTCATTCTCTATTTCCGCATAAGCTCATGCATAAGCATGAGCTTATGCGGAAACTTAAGCATAAGCTCATGCTCATGCATGAGCATAAGCATGAGCTTATGCTTATGCTTATGCTTAAGCATAAGCTCATGCTTATGCTCATGCGGAAAAAGAGAAGGAGCTTATGCGGAAATAGAGAATGAGTTTCCGCATAAGCTTCTCTCATTCTCTATTTCCGCATATGCGGAAACTCATTCTCTATTTCCGCATAAGCTCATGCATGAGCATAAGCATGAGCTTATGCTTATGCTTATGCTTAAGCATAAGCATAAGCTTCTCTCATTCTCTATTTCCGCATAAGCTTCTCTCATTCTCTATTTCTGCATAAGCTCATGCATGAGCATAAGCATGAGCTTATGCTCATGCGAAAATAGAGAAGGAGCTTATGCGGAAATAGAGAATGAGTTTCCGCATAAGCTTCTCTCATTCTCTATTTTCGCATAAGCTCATGCATAAGCATGAGCTTATGCGGAAACTTAAGCATAAGCTCATTCTCATGCATGAGCATAAGCTCATGCTTATGCTCATGCGGAAAAAGAGAAGGAGCTTATGCAGAAATAGAGAATGAGTTTCCACATAAGCTTCTCTCATTCTCTATTTCCGCATAAGCTCATGCATAAGCATGAGCTTATGCAGAAACTTAAGTATAAGCTCATGCTCATGCATGAGCATAAGCATGAGCTTATGCTCATGCGGAAAAAGAGAAGGAGCTTATGCGAAAATAGAGAATGAGTTTCCGCATAAGCTTCTCTCATTCTCTATTTCCACATAAGCTCATGCATGAGCATAAGCTCATGCTTATGGTCATGCGAGAATAGAGAAGGAGCTTATGCGGAAATAGAGAATGAGTTTCCGCATAAGCTTCTCTCATTCTCTATTTCTGCATAAGCTCATGCATAAGCATAAGCTTATGCAGAAACTTAAGCATAAGCTCATGCTCATGCATGAGCATAAGCATGAGCTTATGCTCATGCGGAAAAAGAGAAGGAGCTTATGCGGAAATAGAGAATGAGTTTCCACATAAGCTTCTCTCATTCTCTATTTCCGCATAAGCTCATGCATAAGCATGAGCTTATGCAGAAACTTAAGCATAAGCTCATGCGGAAATAGAGAAGGAGCTTATGCGAAAATAGAGAATAAGTTTCCGCATAAGCGTCTCTCATTCTCTATTTCTGCATAAGCTCATGCATAAGCATGAGCTTATGCGGAAACTTAAGCATAAGCTCATGCTCATGCATGAGCATAAGCATAAGATTATGCTTATGCTTAAGCATAAGCATAAGCATAAGCATAAGCTCATGCTTATGCTCATGCGGAAATAGAGAAGGAGCTTATGCGGAAATAGAGAATGAGTTTCCGCATAAGCTTCTCTCATTCTCTATTTCCGCATAAGCTCATGCATAAGCATGAGCTTATGTAGAAACTTAAGCAGTGAGCATAAGCATAAGCTTATGCTTATGCTTATTCTTAAGCATAAGCATAAGCATAAGCTCATGCTTATGCTCATGCGGAAATAGAGAAGGAGCTTATGCGGAAATAGAGAATGAGTTTCTGCATAAGCTTCTCTCATTCTCTATTTTCGCATAAGCTCATGCATAAGCATAAGCTTATGCGGAAACTTAAGCATAAGCTCATGCTCATGCATGAGCATAAGCATGAGCTTATGCTTATGCTTATGCATAAGCATAAGCATAAGCATAAGCTCATGCTTATGCTCATGCGGAAATAGAGAATAAGTTTATGCGGAAATAGAGAATGAGTTTCTGCATAAGCTTCTCTCATTCTCGATTTCCACATAAGCTCATGCATAAGCATGAGCTTATGCGGAAATAGAGAATGAGAGAAGCATAAGCATGAGCTTATGCTTCTCTCATTCTCTATTTCCGCATAAGGTCATGCATAAGCATAAGCTTATGCGGAAATAGAAGCATAAAGAAGGGGGAAACTTAAGCATAAGCTCATGCTCATGCATGCTATAAATCATCCACTGCAACCCAATGCATACCACGAATGAGCGCACACTGCTCAAACTGCAACCAGAGTGATCTACATAAGGTATGCTCAAGAAATCATAGTCCCACGGTAATGAGCGCTACTGAAAATAGAACCTGAGATGCCTCAAAACATGGGCGCCATTGCATAATCGGACTCAGCAAGAAAATCTGCAAGTATCTCTCTTCTGCCAGAACTCCAAAATCCCAACCGATGAGTGAGAAATGGGAGTCAACAGTTATCCACTGCCATGTGGCATAAATCTAAGGTTTCAAAACCTTAGAATGAAAAATGCATAACAGAGAGACGAAATCGAATACACAGAGATCTATAACTCTAAAAATCCTCCACCGAATTGCACAAGAACTGACAGGTAGGGGTTTTTGGGCATCCGGAACGCAATGGGACAGACGGTTTTGGAAACCGTGGTCTCAATCACTGGGTCCAACACACGGACTGAAAAATGTTTTTGGAAACAGAGCTGTTTGTAAACTCCATCGGAGTGCGAATGATGAGCAACATAGCAGTTTTAGGACCTCCTGAGTCCATCGGAACTGACAAATCTACAAATGGTTGCTCCAAACTTGAGTTCCAACACCCGGGCAAAAAACGCAGAAACTGACACAGAGAGCCAGAAATCCAATGAAATGATCCCGGATTCAAGAATGAAGGTGTTTCCAAGCTCCTGAAGTAATGTGGACACCAAAAGCAAGCAATAGTTGCCTCTACAAGTCAATACAGTGTCTCTGTCATCGAACGGAACAGGGAAAAGCTCAAAAAACGACTTTTTCTTTGAAACCACTTAACAGGCTCTCAAAACCACTTCGCAAAGCCAAAGTGACTTTTCCAAAGGTTTCGCCAAGGTCTCTGCACACTCGGATGCAAGTAAAGTCACCCACAAAGCTTCCCACAGAGCTTCTCCTTCCTCCCACAGAGTTGCTGAGCTTCCAAGCATTCACGCATGCTCAGCTAGATCACCCGGGCTCTGATACCAGTTGAGAGTGCTCTCAACGGAAGCAAGAACGGAAGAAGGAGAGAGAGAGACAGAGAACCACACAAGTTTGGTGGGTGCAGAACCACCCTAATCTTCTTTTTCATTCATTTATATATGTGTTTGAGTATTGTACATAACTGGGGTTAAGGCACAGTGACCTTTAACCCCCACAAGACTTTCTGCCCTCCCACTCTTTTCCCCTTCGTTTCTTATGTCATTTTGTGCGACTCTGGGTGCCTATCACTATAAGAGCACACAATCCACCCGCTAGATTTTGCTAATAGCCTAGCCTAGCGTAGGCAATCATCTACATCATCATGTAACCATGGAGTGTGATTAGATAGATGCCATGCTAGAATTTCTTGGTCATCGGAGCCAAGATCATGATAATTCAATGGGATGAGGGGGGAGGAGCGGTGGCACATGCACCCAGCTTGCTGGTAGCCTAGCCTAGCCTAGGCAATCATTTACATCATCGTCTAGCCATGACAAGCAATTATATGATTGCCAAGGGATAATTTCTCAGTCCTCGGAGCCAAGATCATAATAATTCAATGGGATGAGGGGGGAGGAGTGGTGGCACATACACCCATCTTTGTTGGTTTCCTAGCCTAGCATAGGCCGGTCATATACATCATCATCTAGCCATGAGGTGAAATTAGTGGTTGCTCATGACGTGCGATTAGATGGTTTCTCGGTCATCAAAAAAGACTAACAGTCTGATATGTTCTTACAGTCTATCTCCAACTTAATGCTAATCTAAGCATGTGAATTAGATGGTCCCTCATGAAAAGTCATTGTACTTACAATCTGATTTCTATTCAATGATAATCTGGGCTTGTGAACTAGATGGCCCCTCATGCAAAGTCATTGTTATTATAGTCAATTGAAGAAAGGCAAGATCCAAATAGGACATCAGATTAGCATTGAGTCGGTTCATCAGGTTGTAATAACTGTAATATTTCCTATTCTAAACTATTGTTATTATAGCCTGATAAACCGACTGAATGCTAATTAGATTGGCAAAAAATTGAGTTGTACAAATTCCATCTTGCTCAGACGAGGCTCTTAGCAATGGTTGGATGTAATCTTTTGGGATCTCAATGATATTTTTGCTCACTCGATGTAATGTTTTGGTCTCTAAGGCATTTATAATCTCTTTTTGTTCAATTTGAGGCTCTCAGTATGCACTATTGTTAACTTATATATTTGAATGGTTATGGCCACTACTTGTAATCTTTTGGCCTTTAAGGCTCTCAACAAATGTCGAGTTTAATAAATGGAAGATCCTTTGTTTAATGTTTGCTCGATATAAGTTGATAATTTGTATATAACCTGTTATTGGATGTAGATGTATATTGTAATCTCTTTTGCTCAATTTTCACTTAATAAATTGTACTTTTTTCCTGATTTATATTTACTGCAACAAGGACTAAAATACCAAGAAAGAAGGGCTACAATTTCCTAGGTGGAGTTGACCATCATCAAGGAATGCCTTCACACTCTCACCACCTACGTTGCATTTAGGGTAGTGGGTACGAGTCTCTTTGGATGGACATAGGGTGTTGAATGCATCCTCATCTTTGATAGCAGTTTCGGCTGCTTTGCGCAAACTCTTCGGTCAAGGAGTACTATCAGGAGGAGGAGCACTAAAAGTTGGAGGTGTAGTAATGGCGGATCAAGTCAAGTATGCCAAGTTTTTGGGGAAAAAATCCGATGACCCAAATGCTCATGTCCGATAGCTTGAGAAGTATGCGCTCAACAACCTGCCACCCGTGGTACCACTATGATAGGGGGAGTGTTCAAATCAACCTAGGTAGGCAAGGCATCAAGGTGGCTTGCAGAGTATGTGGTTTAATAAAGAGAAAACAATACCCAAACTTTGGAAAGACTGTAGTGGTTGGATCACGAAGATCAAGATGTGGAGAATTATGCATCCCAATTCAGTTTACTTATGTAATGTATGCCACAAGGGAATGGCCTACTCAGTAGGTGCTGAATAACTACTTCATTTTGGGGTTGTACAAGGAATTGCAACGGTGTTGGATATAGTGTATCGGACACAAATAGGACACACAGTAGTCATGGCACAAACAGGACACACGGCGGTCGTGGCACAAGCAATGCGAGCAGGAGAATCTCTACATGGTAGGGTGGCCAAGAACCACAAGTCCTCAAAAAGCAAAGCCAAGAAGAAATTGGCAAAATCTAAGAAGTTTGATAATAGCTATGAAGATTCAGACACTTACATCTTCGAAGAGAGCTTTGAAGAAACCAGTACAGAGGAGTCTGACTCGGAAGCAGAGAAGAAGACTTGACGAGCCTCTAAAGGGGGTAAGGTTGCTCAAGTGGCTTTGTGAAATCGGGGGATCGAGCTCTCCTAGTCATGAGACAACATCCTAATACAACACTAATCTAAGGAGGATGCAATCTAAGTGCAAACATGATGAAGAGAGTGCTCATGACATGTACCTCAAGTAAATTAGGTTCCAAGATAGATTAGCTTGGACTCATAAAGAGAATCTTGAGATAGTGCAAAGTGCTTGATTGATATTACTTCAAATGAACCTCCCTTTTATAGGTGAGTGTACCTACATCCATATGCTTGCTCACATGTGGGATATCTCCTCCATGCCATGTGACAGCTTGCCCTTTACTCATACCTTTGCTCTACATGTGCTCATGGCACCACAACTCTTAATACCTCCCCTTGGTGCCATGATCCTTTGGCAACTGCAAGGTGGTCAAATGTGAGTTACAAGATCAAATCCTCCCCTGGGTGCCTACATGGCTACTCTCAGGTGGTCAGGTTTTGATTTACAAAATATAGGCAAGGTTGGCAAGGTTTTTTGTTTCTCAATACATTCCATTGATGTCATCTTTTGGCTCATGGCTTGATGACGATGCTATGTAGTTGACCTGCTGGTTATTCAATCTACAATCTTCTTCCTTGTGTAGCTTCATGCATGATGCTTTGTTCTTCCATGTGCCTTGATGCTTTATGTGTGGATGCCATGCTTCGTGCTATGGTCATCTCATGCACTTGTGCTTTTGGCATTCTTATGACAATGATGTGTGCATTCATGCTTTGATTTGTCATTTGTTGCAAAGGTCTTACCAATTTATTTCTTTCAATATTGGCAGTGTCTAATTGCATACAATGATTCTGACTCAACAGGCACATAGAGCTCAAAAAGACAATCACTTTTCCTTTTTGCAGCATGGCCAAATTTTTCTTGGATTGCAAGTTATGGCTTGTCGAATTTTCTATAAAGAAGAGGGCCTTTGATGATGTGGGACAGGGATTCACATGCTGAATTCCATACTGTGCTTAGCAAGGGACTTTGTGCTTAGGTGGCACTGGTGACTTTTTAACCTAGTTTGGTTAACCTAAGGTTACACAAATTTTACCATGGTTCAACTAGCCTAGGCAGTTGAACCTAACCACAGTTAAATTTGACCACCTTATCTACCATGTGGCCTTTTTTAAGGAACCTTGGAGATTTGAAGGTTTGATGTGCAGAAAGTGAAAAGAGAAAAAGTGGGGATAAAGGAGAAAAAACGAGAAGGAAAGAGAGGAGAAAAGAAAGGAAAATAGAGGAAAAGAGAGGAGAAAAAAGAGAGAAAAAGAGAGGAGATAAGAGAGAAAAAGAGAGGAGAAAAGAGACGAGAAGAGAGGATAAAAGAGACAATAATAAAAGAGAGTCACAATTCAAACATACATAGGCTTCAAATAATGATGATTTTCAAAACAAACAATATCCAAGTAATGAGTCAAATTAATGCGGGAGCTAACCTCATTAAGGCCGAGACACTTGTGTCCAACCACCCATACTTTGCTTGCAGATTCAAGATTGAGAGACAAGCCTGTAGTTTAGACATCCTAGCACCCTCGTACAACTGTGTTGATTGCAAGTCTCGCATATTGACCTCAGACTCTGACCTCACGTGTATATGTGATGTAGTGCCCCTGAAAATAGAATCCATCATGTCCGCCATATCCTCGTCATCATCCGGCACATATAGTCTTGCTCAAAGTGTGAAGGTATATGTGCACCCTCGCCACCCTCCTCATCCTATCTCAAGATTTTGTGTCAATATAAGATCTTGTCTCAAGGTTTCGTGTCATAATTGTATCCAATATTAATCATCACGAACTTAAATAGCATTGACTTACCGATGATCCATCACCACATGCAACACCAATGGTGGGTACTGGTTCGGGCTCCTCCCCATACATTCGCAAGTGGCGCATGACAATATGACGTTGATGTCATACTTCTCACTTGCAATGAGTGCAATGATAATACAACCTCTCCGTAAGCCACTCTACGCTCTCGGGCATTGGCGCATCATCTAACAAGCTTCCACTCGTCCCTTCCATCTGCACACTTCCAAAATCACAACATGAGCTATAAGGAAATCTATTAAGATCCAAAAAATAGCCATCCATGATCTCCTTTTCTCTCTTCTGACAATAAGTGCCCTGAACCGCCGTCACTATATAGCGATGCTTTGCCCTGAACTGTCACTATATAGCGATTCTTTGCCATGTTCCATTGCTATATAGCAACGCTTTGTGGATATAAACGTTGCTATATAGCGATTGACTAGCGTCGCTATATAGCGACACTAGGGGCTTAAACCCAAAACCCCACGCAATGCCATTTTTCACATCTCTATTGCGAGAAAAGTAAAAATCTCTCCTCCCACCTTATATTCGACGACCTCGCTTTCCTCCTCTCTATTCCCCACTCCTCACCCCTACCCATCCCCTCTCCCAACACTTGTGCTCCCTCTCCACCCTTCTCCCTCTCTGCTTGTGTGAAAGGAAGTTTTTCAAGAGGGTGAATCTCTTTAAGCAATGTAGGTTCATCTTTTGTGAGATTTCGTTCTGTGAGTGTTGAAGCATGTTTCTCCTTGTATTGCTAAGGCTATGTGCTAATTTTCATGCTTGATTTTCAGAGGTTAAGGACAAAAAACGAGATTTGGTGAAAGAAAGAAGACTCACCTCTTGCTCTTTTTGGTATTTCTCTTCCTCCTCTTTCTCCTTGTTGTAGGCTTATGCTTTCTCCTTGTTTGTAGGCTTATGCTTGTCTCCTCAATCCAATCCCTTTGAGAAGTTGCATCTCTAAACTCCTCCTTCCTTTAACTAGTTATCTGAAAAATGGTATGTTTCCTCTCTTTTGTAGGGCCAGTCCATGAAACACTGAGCGCGACTTTTCCAGGTAAGAAAGTACTTCCTCTTTTTTCATTTTGTTATTTTCGTTATTTGCATTGGCCTGCAGCTAGCGCCTTATGCGCTAGCTGTAGTGATGGGTGTACAAACCCTCTCTTCCCCTCTCTTCTCTTGTTCCCTCTTGTTCCCCTCTTTTCCTCTTTTCCTCTCTCTTTCCGCCCCTCTTTCCCTCATATGCTCATGCATAAGCATAAGCATAATATTTCTCTCTTTTTCTCTTATGCATATGTTTTTCTTCTGTTATGCTTATGCTCTTTTCCCCTCTTTTTTTCCCTTCTTTCAATCTCTTTTCCCCTCTTCCTTCTCTTATTTTTCACCTCTTTTTTCCTCTCTTTTTCTTCTCTTTTCATAAGCATATGTATTTGCCTATGCTTATGCTTATGCATGAGCATATGCTCATATGCTCATGCATAAGTCTTTAGCTTATATGGCTTTTTCTCTTTTTCTCTTATGCTCATATGCTCATGCATAAGCATAAGCATATGCTTTCTTTCTTTTTCTCTTATGCTTATGCACTTTTTCCCTCTTCCTTCTCTTATGCTTATGCTCTTTTCCTCTCTTCTTTTTCCCCTCTTCCTTCTCTTCTTTTTCCCTCTTCTTTTCCCCTCTTTCAATCTCTTTTTCCCTCTTCTTTTTTCCCCTCTTTCAATCTCCTTTCCCCTCTTTCAATCTCTTTTTCCCCTCTTTTAATCTCTTTTGCCCTCTTTCTTCTCTTATGCTTATGCTCTTTTCCCCTCTTCTTTTTCCCCCCTTTCAATCTCTTTTTCCCTCTTCCTTCTTTTCCCCTCTTCTTTTTCCCCTCTTTCAATCTCTTTTCCCCTCTTCCTTCTCTCATGCTTATGCTCTTTTCCCCTCTTCTTTTTCCCCTCTTTCAATCTCTTTTCCCCTCTTCCTTCTCTTCTTTTCCCCTCTTCTTTTTCCCCTCTTTCAATCTCTTTTCCCCTCTTCCTTCTCTTATGCTTATGCTCTTTTCCCCTCTTCTTTTTCCCCTCTTTCAATCTCTTTTCCCCTCTTCCTTCTCTTCTTTTCCCCTCTTCCTTCTCTTCTTTTCCCCTCTTCTTTTTCCCCTCTTTCAATCTCTTTTTCCCCTCTTTGATCTCTTTTCCCCTCTTTCAAACATATGCTTTCTCTCTTTTTCTCTTATGCATATGTTTTTTCTTCTCTTATGCTTATGCTTATGCATGAGCATATGTCTCCTTCTCCTTCTCCTTCTCCTTCTCTTCTTTTTCCCTCTCTTTTTCTCTTCTTTTCATAAGCATATGCCTATGCATAGCTATGCCTATGCTTATGCTTATGGTTATGCATGAGCATATGCTCATATGCTTATGCATAAGCATAAGCATATGCTTTCTCTCTTTTTCTCTTACGCATATGCTTTCTCTTCTTTTCATAAGCATATGCCTATGCATAGCTATGCCTATGCTTATGCTTATGCTTATGCATGAGCATATGCTCATATGCTTATGCATAAGCATAAGCATATGCTTTCTCTCTTTTTTCTCTTATGCATATTTGCTCCTTTTCCCCTCTTTCAATCTCTTTTCCCCTTTTCTTTCTCTTCTTTTCCCCTCTCCTTCTCTTATGCTTCTCCTTCTCTTTTGCTTCTCTTATGCTTCTCCTTCTCTTATGCATATGCTTTCCCTCTCTTGTTTTTTGTTTTTTGTTTTCGTGTTTGTGTCTGCATTTGTCCGATCCCCCCAAATAAGACATGGGATCACGTTGCACGTTCGAGGAGTATGAAAACCCTCGTAAGAGGAGACATCATGATCTCTATTCTCCAGAGGACTTTGATTCCACTTAGGTGACACCTTAGGGGCCTACCCCTACGACTACCCCTGGCCTGACTCCTCTGACATAGCAATGTGACTACCCCTGGCCCGACTACCCCTGACATAGCACTGTGACTACCCCTCAGGGAACTCCTTTGCTAGCAGCCCATGGCTTTGACGGGAGTCCTGACGAGTTTGTTACACAGATGACCGATGCGGAGGCAGCGAGATTCTTCTCTCTACTATTCCAGAGGACCTCAGCAAATCTCTCTCCTACATCGATGGTTGGACCTATTGTCCAGTCGTCCCCTCTAGCCCCTTCACCTAGGCATGCCCATCGTAAGGGAAGGAAGAGTAGGAGGGGTCACTTATGTTGTGCTGACTCGGGAGATGTAGATGAGTCAACACACTCACATCCCTACAAGTCTCCACTTGGTCCCGAGACCCAGTACCAGTCAGGTCCCTTGCCCTCTCCTACTCCCACTACTACTCCTCGCTCCGGAAGTGCTCGCACAAACACCACTTGCTCTGACTCTACCACTACCATGAGTCCTCCTTACCCGGTCGAGGACCTGTCCTATCAAATCATGGTTGCTGGAGAGATAATAGAAGATAAAAAGGGCGCAACGGTGATGGCCACCATGAGGTGGTTGATGAGCCACCACTTCAAGAGTGGCATAGCTACTAGACTGGCGGTACCAAGATGACCAAAAGAAGCAGGCAGTCATCAATGAATTGAAAAGAAAATACCCTAACCCCCCAAGTTGGGAGTTCAATGAGAATTACATGCGAGAGTGCATGGGTTTGGTCTTGAAGCATCATAGGTCAACCTTGCATACTTCCATCGCAAAGAGGAAGGCTAAACCCAGCTAGGCAGACAAAGCTGATTGGAAGTTTTTCAAGAAGCAAAATAGGGACCATTCCGAAATGTTCGAGGGTCAGAGAAGGGCTGCGAGGAGACACCTGGACTCCGTAGGTACTTCGCACTTTGGTGCAGGCAGACGGTTGGCATTCGAGGCAATCGTGGTAAGTCTACTTCTTCTCATTTAATGTATTGTTCTATTTGTTTTACTATATATTGCATGCACTTTATCTAACTCTTGTAAATTGGGCCCACAGCAAGCTATAATGGGTCGCCTTCCTACACACATAGAGACGAGATGTGCATTTTGCATAGGAACAAAGCCATGGTTTATTGAGCAAGAGGCACTGGGAGTGACGGTCAATTGGGCTAAGGTGGCTGCTCGCATGGTATAAGTCTACTCCTACTTGTAATCTCACTTTTTAAACTGTCTTATTCTTTACGTTCTAATCTAATTTCCAATTAATATGGTTTCACTCTTAGAATCAAAGCTCAAACGTCCCATCAGCAGAGGTGAGCAGTGATGATGAGGGATTAGGCTTACATGGCTTCAACGAGGGCCAGGGATCAGGCGCAACTCATGAGGGCCAGGGATCAGACGCAGCTCACGAGGGCCAAGGATCGGGCCAACAAGATGAGGACAACGATGACAATGATTTGGATGAGCAATAGTAGTTTACATATACTTCGCCATATATATGCTTTTATATATCAGCTCGTTTGAGCGATTTTGTATCACCCTTTTCGAAAGGGTAATTTTGTAACAAACAATGTTGCATATCTTCAATATGTATATGCTTATGTCACTCGGTTCATTTCAGCGATTGTGTATCACCCTTTCCACAAGGAAAATTTTGTAATAAAAAACATTCTTTTGTAATTACTAAATAAAAAACATTAGTGGGGCAAAACATGGCTTGTTGTGGCCCTATTTAGTCCCACTAATGTTTTTTTAAAGCTTCTATTAATCGTCGCTATATAGCAACATTTACCAGTGTTGTTATATAGCGACGTTTACCAGTGTCGCTATATAGCGATGTTTATTTTTTGACGCTTATCACTACGTGAATAACGACCTTTGCACCCCTCAAAAAAAAAAATTTAGTGTAAAAAAGGTCGGTATTTTTGCCAGAAAAGGACCTATGCCTTGTAGTGCATGCTAATACCAGCTTTTGTTTAGATAGTCCATCTTTTATCGACTACCATATTGGTCCCACCTCAAGATCAATCACCTACTTGATCCCATGCATATCTTCAAGAATGTGGCGTCTACCATTTGGGAACATTTGAATGGGACACAAGATTCCGCAGGCATAAGGGAGGATCTACGCACCACATGGAGGATGTGTGAAGCTTGGCCACACGAGAGGCCAAATGGGCGTGTCTTTTTACCTTGTGCACCATGGAGATTATCAAAGCTAGAGATGGTAGTAGTGAAGCGAGCTATCACTACAATTCATACTCCCACTAGATGCATGAGGTGTTTAAAGGGGGCCTTCACAAAGAGCAAGAAAAGAGGTGTAGAGCAATTATATGGCTTGAAATATCATGATTGGCACAAGATGCTCCAAGTAAGTATTTTATGTGCATAATCTCTTTTTTCTTCCAAATTTGTGAGTGAATTAGAAGCAACTAATTGACCATTCCTCTTGTGTTCAGTTCAAAACTACCCACTAGCATTTCTTGTAGTGCATCAAACGATGTGAAGGATTGTATTTACAAGATGGGCGAGCTTGTGAGATACGTTATAAGATACAAAATGTGAAGCGTATTAATGCTCCATGCAAGGTTTTTATATTGCTAATATGGTATACTTTTTCCTTTCTAGGTATGTGAGCTCAAAGGAAATAAATCCTACCAGGCTTGAGAATGCTCGAGTTATGTCAATGGAGGTGGTTTGTTTAGTGGAGGAGACTTTTCCACATTCTATTCTCACAAGCCAACTACATCTCATAGTGCATTTGGTGGATGAGATTGCTATATGCGGCATTGTACATGCACAATGGTTGTTCTTCCTAGAGTGCTTCATGAAGACCTTGAAGGGTTTTGTGGGACAAAATGCAAGGCCCGAAGGTAGCATGGCTGAGGGTTGGTTGGTATAGGAGTCACTTGTATATATTTCTGAGTTTCTTGTTGATGTGGATAGCTCTCTCCCATGACTATGGAGAGATGATGAAGACCTAAGGATGACCTCTATTGTGCCTCAAGGAAAAGGATAGAGCAAAGTAATAGACAAGGAGTTTCTTAATAATATCAACCTTTAATGCATGCTTAATAGTGATGTGATGAAAAGATGGGTGACAAGATACAAGGATGCAAAGGCCAGAACACAAGGAGAAAGGGCCCTCTTTCGTACACACCACGGATCTCGTGTGCCATACCCTCAGCATCTAAGAGTACTTCCAAAGGATATTCATGTGGATTGGCTACTTGACAAAATGGAGAGAGCAGAGAGAGACGAGGAGATGCATATCACAATGGAAGAATGGAAGTATGCTAGGGGATGCATGAGCAAGGTTGGTATATAGAATGTTATGCATAAGTTAGGGGTTTTCAGCAATTTAGATTGCTTATTTAATTGATTTTATCTTGGTGTAGTGTACTATGTTCAATGGTATATGGTGTGAGGATAGGCATTTCGGACACAACGGATTGATGATAAGAGAGACACACAAGATTGCGGCGTCATTGCTAGCTTTGAGGGAGCCAATGGAGCCATGGATGATTATTGTGGCAAATTCCAAGATATTATTAAGCTTGACTTTCGACGCTTCTTTGTGTATGTTTTGGATGTCAAGTGGTTTAAGGACGTGGTGGAAAGAGGCCCTAATGCAACAATCAAACACCATGCAAATGGCTTTGTAACTATTGACTCCACAAAGTTTTGGCAAAGTAAGAAGGACACACTAGTACTACCGCAACAATGTGAATAGGTATTGTACACACATATAAAAATACTCACTTTTAAATATTTGATACCTTCGATGCAAGGAAAATAACATGATTGTATTTGTGTTTGAATTAGGTTGTCTATCAACCAATGGTGGATAATAATAGGTGGTGGCATGTCATACCTATTACGCCATGATTGCCTTTATCAACAAGTACTATCGATAGTAGTAGTCTACTTTATGTTTTTTAGACCGATGAAGAAAGTCATAGCATCAATGGTAAATAGTAGTTTTTCTACTTTTTTAGTGCAAGAAGGTTTTGTCATCATTGCATATGTGATTTCATGAAAAATATGTTCACAAATGTAAATCATACAAAAAGTGCATGTAACTATGAGTATATGTAATGCTTATTTTTTTTCTCAAAAAAACATGTTATCCTTACTTATGTAAACTTTGTGATATATGGACCTTACTAAACAAATGTCCATATAGCGTGTATTTTAGAATAGTCTTGTATCATCGATAGTGTAGTATATAGAAATGTTAGTCCCTCACCACATAAACAATTCCTCAACCTTACAAAGTTTGCAAGTATATAAATCGTAAACTTGAAAAAATAAAACCAATCTTAGAATCATAACCCTAAGCTTTAAACCCTATAAACCTTAAACTCAAAACCCTAAAATCCTAAATCCTAAAATCATAACTCTAAACCCTAGACTTTTTTTTTAACAGAGAAAACTCTAAACCCTAAATCTTAATCTTATCTTGATCCTAAAATCTTAATCCCCAACTTGAAACCCGAGTCCTAAGCTAAACGTTAAACCCTAAAATCCAAACTATAACCTATACCCTAAACACTTGTGCAAACTTGTAAGGATATGGTCCTTACCTAAAATAGGGCTTGTGCAAAGTTTTCTGCCCATCAAACATACATGTAAGGCATAAGCGTACCAATGTGTAATTTAAAACACTCATGCACCCATGCATGGTCAAAAAATATAGAGACTTTAACTCTTACATACGAACAATGCTCGAATCTTTCAAAACTATGCAAATACTTAGATCTTACTTGAATAAAAAAACATTTCTATTGGAAAAAGGACTTGAGTTTGATGAGAAAGTTTGGCACATCATGTGGAAAGAAAAGGAAATCTCAAATAAACAAGAGTGATTCATCCAACTTTCATGATGAAATTTGTAGATTAATGTCTATAATTGATACCAAAGATGTAAGATACATTATTGTCTACAATTATACTAAATATGTAAGCTAATTGGATTGAGCATCTAACCTTGCACTTCACTATACAAAAAAGTGATGTTAGACTATGAGAGCGAGAGAGAGAGAGAGAGAGAGAGAGAGAGAGAGAGAGAGACTTAGCAAGTTCTAATACATAATTTACTACTTTTTTCTATGGTCTCATTAAGCCCTCCATAAAGCAAACTTATGGATTAAGACTTTTTCAAGAGTTATATACCCAGATGAATCCAAGAATTCCCAAACTCATCCTCTAAAAACACAACATAGTGCAGTTTCAATCTCATGATAGTCACTCACAAGGTTGAAAACCATAAACTACATCATGCATAGCAAGGACTAGCTACTATGACATCCCCACTAACGTCATTAGCGCCCAACAGTGGGTGTAGACCATAGTATAAAAATATGCTCTCACATATAAATCCACACACCCACACATACATGAGCATCCATTTATACAAAGTCTTCGTGCTGAGTTTTTGTCGACACTCCGAAGTTGAAGGGTAGACTCAGCCATGATGAAGGCTAGCACTAAAGGAGAAGGCTAATCAAAAGGTAGTCCAAGATCTCTTCATTCAAGCTACAATTGCGTGTGAAGTCTGAACGTTTTCATTTTAGTCTCTCCCCAACGAGCATCTAGGAGGCCGCAACTTGGATGAAAACTTCAATAAATTTTGTCTTTCCTTATGTAGGGGAGACAAATCTTATGTTCATGCTCAATCACTTTCTTTTAGTAATAAATTGTGTCTTTTCCTTATGTAGGGGGGGCAAACCCATGATGCTAGTTTTTATGCTCAATCACTTTGTTCTAGTGCTCCGTAGAGTACTCGAGTGGCAGCACTATTTGCTCCACTTCTTCTCGCATCATGACTTCCTCGTTCCATGTACCATGTGGAAACATTAATAAACTAGAGACTTTTCTTGTTATCTCATTAAGCATATGTGGTAGCCCGACTTTCAAAGCTCCTGAAACAATAGACGCTAGAGTAAAGCAAAGAATAAACACCTCATGTGAGGGGATTTTGTGGGCAAAAGGTAAAAAGCCCTTTCCTTGGACAGAGGGATATAGTTAAAGAAGTACAGGATCCAGTGCTAAAGGACTGCTTGAGTGTTGAGTCTGTGGAAGGAAGTAGGCCCGAGGGCTTTTTCACCAACAGACAAAGGTCCGTGCCGACCAGCAATCTATCTCGATGGCTACAGAATGCACTCTAGTTTTTTAGGAAAATGCGACGTAAATGCCCGTAGCCACGCCGGCCTCTCGTTCATGAATCGCACAAGATTTCCGGCACACACGCTTGCAGTCTCATGCGATTCTCCAGAACATCGGACATCGCCACGGACATTTTGGAACCAACTGCGAGATGTTTCACCAGTGTGGTCACATGCGATACTCCAGAAAATTGGAAATCGCGACGGAAATGAAAACGAGTGGCGAAACGTTTCGGTGACTCATGTTCCGGCAGGGTACATTGGGAGCGTGATTTGAAAGTGATCGAAAGGAAGCGAGGGGAACACTGTGGAAGCCGGGAAAAGCTGCGATGCGTCGCAATGGAAATCGGCGAATGTTTGGCGGGGATCACTGTGTGAAAATTGCGAAGTCGCGAGAGGGAAGTCGGAACGAAACGCGAAACGTTTGGGGTCACTGTGAAGCCGGAAGGGAGGAGGGGAGGTGCTTCCAGGAGCCGTTGCCGGCGGCAAGCAGGCTGGCGAGAAGGAGCTCGTTCCAGACGTCGGGAAGGCCGGGAAGGCACCAATGGCTGCAATCCTGGCGGTGGAAGGGACGAGGCTCGGCCTTGGAGACATGGTAGACGGAAGAATGGGCATCTTTCCGGAAGTTGGAGAGATACGTGATGTCAAGCAACCGCACCTGGTGCGTCTGTTGAAGGCGTGCGATCTCCGGAATCAGGATGGTATTGCTCCACGGCTCTCCGTCTTCAAATCGCGTGCCTGAAGGCCATGGCTGAGTCTCCTCGTGGCATTGTCCTCCTGTCTTCCATGTTCCTCCGCTGTTCATCATCATCCATCAACACACACACCAACAAGAAGATCGCTCAGCACGCTTCACTTCCCGACTTCATCATATTCGCAAACGTAGCACTTTGCACGATGCATTCTCTTGCAAACAATATCCTCGCTCGTATCATCATCTCTCCGGCCACAAATCACCGTTGCAAAATCCGGCCCCTTTCGTCTCCCACAAATCGCATGCACAATCCAAATCCGCACAAATGGCAATTGCAAAACCGGACTTATCGTCGCTGTAAACCTGCACCCTCAAACCCTTGGACAAGCACCGTAGCAGTATTCGCACAATTGCAGATCATCCATCGCGGTGAACTTCACAGCGGTAAATGCAAATTCTAAGCGGCTGGTGAGCTCCAGCAAACGACACACTCACAAACCAGATAAAAAGGCATTCCCCGCAGGCGCCACATCCTTCCAAAACTGTCGTAAAATCCAATCGTGTCAACCGGTGGACGCAACCAAGAAACCAACCGTTCGCATCCCAGAGAGAGTGGAAAACCAGAGGCACTCAAGCTCGCAAAAGGCAAGCTCGATCATCAGCTAAAAGAATTCCCAACCTTCAAGATCGACCATCGATAATTCCATACCTGAAGTGTACCGGAGCAAACGTCCTGAAGAACACCTGCGTCTTGTGGGGATCAATTTCCTTCGAAATCCACTCCCTCCACGTTTGTATCGCCCTACCGAATCCTGTCCTCACATCGATACTTTTGTTCACTCGATCTCCCACCTGGAAATAGCATCCCCTGAGCGTCATGTATCAAGGCAGAATTAGCAGCTGCAGTTCCGGAAATCTCAACCTGCTGTATAAGACAATTTTTCTTGAATTTCGCGTCTATCCACTGGCGTCCATCTCAGGAGGCAGAACCTTCGACCCTGAACTGAAGTTCGGAGAATCGGAACTTCGAAACGTCAACATTGCAGACAGTAGCAGTCTAGCAGACTTACCCTCGCACCGTCTTTTCATATGTCCACCAATGCCCTGCATTGAACACGAGCACATCGGCTCCCTTCCAACGTTCAGACGTCCAATCCATCGTATCCACTTTCAACGAAGTCCTGACTCCCTTGGGAGAATGTTTTGGAGGATGCCCTTGCGGCACAAGGAACGGGGACCGGTAATACTCCACCGTGCAATTGTAATCCTCGAATCTGAACGACAAGAAACCCTTGTGTTTACTGATCGGCTCTCCGTTTACTTCGTAATGCGACTCTTGTTACGTACAGCCTCTGCTAACATACAGAGCATGGACTCCCACTGATTTCGTCCGATGGAGTCACCGACAAAGACAAACCGAGAACCCCGAAATCGTTCCAGCATGTCTTTGGCTTTGAATCTGTCACAAGAATGTTCACGCTTGAGATCCTGCATACCATCCAGGAGACTTGAATGTACACAGATTGAAAGATTTGATGGCAGGAAGCATCTTGAATGATCACAAGACGTCAAGGAGCAAGGAATGCGAAGATATAAGGCTTCCCGACTCCCGAGTCCTTCTGGTTCAGCCTTTACCTGGGCAGATTGCATTCTGACGGTTGCCACCGCCATTTCAAATACTCCTGGTCCGGCCTCCCGTTTTCTTGGCAATTGAATCCGTCGTCAATGAACGGACATGCCTCTGATTTGTATAGAGGGTAGGTGTCGTCTTGTATCCAACTCCCAGCGAACAGATTGCATTCGCCAGGCTTGTATAGGCTCCCTTCCCTATTATCTGCAGCAAGCTTCGGGCTTGTGCTCACGGAATCCGCTTGAACAGACGTATTCCCGCCTTCAGGAGCAGCATGCGAATCTGCTGGGGAGCCAGCTGCCCTCGAATTTCCATTCTCGGAGCCTTCCGAATATGGAGACTTTTGGGAGGTACTCTTTTCAGAAGCTTTCGACCTTTGCAGAAGACGGCCGAGCTCCGCATTGGGATCTCCGGACAGGGATGTCGAAGAGGGAGAGAGGACAGGGACGGGAGTTCTGTGCAGCTGGCGGCTTCCCAGGTAAGACTCTGCGTTCAAATGACCAAGGGATCTGATAACCGCGGCGGTGTTGAGCAAGAGGCCACGGGAAGGAGCGATTTGGATGAAATCAAGAAATACGAAGCAGAAGAGCAAGACGATGGAGGCGGAAAGAAGGACAGCGCAGATGCTACAGGAGTGGACGTCGCAAAGCAAGGCAGAGGCTGCATCACGGCGGGAGGAAGCCTTACGATGGAGGAATTTGAGGTCCATGGGGGATCAGAGGATTCAGACGGAGGAGCTGGAAGGGCGGGATGGAAGGATGGCGATGGAGGACGGAAGACGGGGAGAAATCAACGAAAACATTGTGATGCGGAGAAATTCGTGGCGGAACGGGAGCTCCGAGAAGCGACGGATTCGAGACGGAGACGACTTCGAAGCTGCTGCAAGCTCGAGAAGATGGACGGAGTCGATGAAACTGCACGCTCGTCACACAAAAACGACAGGAATTTTTCAAGATCCGATAACGACGACGACGAAGAAGAAGAAGAAATGGACAGAAGAACAGTGTAAATGGGGTCGGACGAATTGTTGAGGTCCAAAGATTGTGCTGGTTGACAGCTGAGGCCGTCAGAAGGTATTGAAAGTTTGCCGGATTTGGACGGAATGGTGAGTGACGGATTCATCGGGTAGTAAGATTTGGCGTAAATTTTCGTCAAGAACCCAGTCCGGCATTTCAAAACCTTCTTTCGATATGGATAATGGGAAGCTGCCGTTGATTCCTAATGGATTTGATGAACTATTTTGCCAAAAATGGAAATAGAATTGGAGGATAGGTCTAACCATGGTCATTCACATCACCTCGGGAAGCCCATGCCTCTTATTGGGGTACCGGTTTTAACATTCTCGCTAGGAGAGTTTTAAGGTTTCGCAATCTCAACGCTTCCAAAAAAAGGGAGCTAACAAATGAGACCACCCTCCCCAAGACTCCAAATTTAGTAGTTGTTTCCTCTAGCAGCACCCTGGAGAAATAGGGACATCTTATTACGTGTCATGGCCCCCGGTCTCTCCCGATCTTGGAGGTAGAACTTCTCGCAACACTCTTTGGAGCAACACACGAATGCACTCAACTAGAAATCCAGATTTGTGTTAACCTACAAGCATAGGCCAACACATGAGAGGTTTGCGTGGACGAGTTGCTACCTGAGAGAAACACGAGAGAGGATCAAAGGTTTGGGTGGACAGGTTGCTGCCTAAGAGGAACGCGAGACAGGGTCATTTACTTTCTTCTTTACATGCTTGATGCGTTGATTTATACATTCTTTGCGTTGATTAAAGGAGAGGAAGGGACAGAGATGAGAATACAAATGCACGGACACGTGTGGTATCATGTAGTGCATCACCACCCAACCATAGATCCCAGGATTAGCCTTGAGCTTAGACGTCAGGCAATCTCCATCCCAGGTAAAACTACACATCCCATACCACGCAACCTCATCCATGCATAGATGTCATTACGGAGACACAAGTCTAAACCTAGCTAGGTATTCTCAGGGGGCCCACTCCCAAGCATGAGCCAAGTGAGCAATGCCTATCAATTATATAGATCTAGAGTGTCTTAGATGTGGAAAACCTTCATCTAAAAATCTAAAACTTATATATTAAAGAAATTTCAAGTTTAAAGGGTTTTTGTTCTTCAAATTTTGTAGATATTTGTACTTTAAGGCTTTTTTCGAACACTGTGCCACCAACTTGAGTTCATTGCTCCCGTTTGATTACCTCAAGAAGAACCCTACTTCTTGTCAACATAGACCACGGGTGGATGTGCCCATGGGGTGTGTGATTGCGGGGAAAAAACTTTTTCCCAATGTTACTTGTCACCACCACAACGGCTAGAAAAAAACTGACCTTTAATTCGTTTTGCACCTGCTGAAATTAAGAAATATTGACTTTCATCATTAAAAAGTGGTTAATTCAGACTTTGGGTAAATCAATCTAAAAACCGACAAAACCACAAGTTTTGAGGTGCTGACTTCGAGCACTTGCAACTGCACCTCTAGGCTATAGATTGACCCTCTCATTGATGACTTCTATGTTTTTGCCCATCAAATACATGCAATTTTGCCGATCCCAAAAAATTTGAGTTTTTGTAATTTCTTTAGTATTGCCGGTCAAGCATTGGAAAAATCCCTTGAAAAAATATTTTGAAAATCCCCAATCAAATCTCACCCCTACCCACCTCCACTACCTCAAGTCTCCCTCTATGTTTGCTACAAGAGATGTTTCTCTAGTCAATAGAAAACCAATCAGTTCAAATTTCAAATAAGTTCTTGTTTATGATTTAAAATTTGCTAGTTTCATTGCCATTGAATTGGAAAACCAATCACTTAGAGTTTTTTGTTTTCTAAAAACTTGTCTCTTTGTTTGCCCCTTCCCATGTGCATTTCTATATGTATACACACGCACATTACTTCTCGAGGCTAGAATCTCCCTCCATTTTTAAGCCTAGCAATGTGCCAGGCTGTTGTAAAGAGAACAAAAGCGTGCTTGGTAAGATAAATAATCAATAGGAAAACAATTATTGAGCTTTATTTCATATGTATCAAATCCTTATGAGTTTAATGCACATGCTTTCCTCACTCAATGTTTGAATGCACATATTGCTGTAACAAGAAAAAAGACAAAGAAGGTAGTTATAGCCACAAGGTGTCTTGTACCAAGTCATTAATTTCTTCCAAATGTGTGTGAAATTGTCATTAACATCTTGAGGGATGTCTTCTAGTGCAGGCCTATGTGAATGCAATAGTCGAACGTAGCACATCCACAACGAAAAAGAACCAAACAATATATTGGCTCCACAAGCACCCAAGCTTGCAAAGATCAAGGACTCATTAGGGGAATTTTGGACTCAAAAAGGGCCTCATAAGGAGTGGATTAGCAAAATGGATTAAGAACTAATAAGGCCTACAAAGGGTCCCATCATCCCATATGGGGACAAAAAAGTACATCTCCCTAGGTCCTTGGTGGTCCCCAAAAGTGCACCTCCCTCTCCCAGTTGGAGGGCCCCCCCACTCTCAAAAAGTTAAGTCTCTTTACAACCTTTAGGTGGTCCGCATTCCCAAAAAGTATCTCGCAAGTACACCCTAGCCCAAAAATTTGAAATTTTTCAAAAGTGCACAAAATGGCCCAAAACTCTTCAAAACTTTCCCCCAAACCATGCCTATGCACCCAAATCACTTTTCAACATCTAAATCCTACTCCTTCTCGCCGTAATCATCTTCCAATCCCACATTCATACTCCTTCTATCATAAGCACTTTGCAACACCCAAATCCAACTTCTTCTCATCATTTTGTCCCAAACATGCTTCCATTGATCCTATTATATCTTTCCATTGTCCAAACTTGTTTCCATTGATGCTATTCTATTCTTTGAGCTGATCTAAGGCCTTGATCCAAGGCCTTATTTCTAAATCCCTCTCATGGCTACATTGGAAGATCGCACCAACAAACCACAAAAAAGCACCTTGCACATCGAAGTTGCACCAGAGTATGCCACAACTCGTCAATGTTATGGCCACAAGGTTGTCGGCAAAGATACATTAGAGCAATTAATAGTGTAACATCTAATCTAGGTATGTAACATTGGTACCCATTTTAAGATTCCCTCAAAAATTCATTAAAATTATAACTTTTTCAAAAAAAGGTCATATTTTGGGTAGTGAAAATTTCAAAACTTTTAAAATCCTATCAATTTCAGTACATAATGCCCATAAATTATGAAGGACCTCGACTACAGAGCACAATATCAATGTATTTAGAAAAATCAAGAAGTCTATAATTTTTTTCCTTCCTTTGACCTTTTATCTTCAATAGAAAAACTACATGATACAACTTTCAATCCTATGTGTAGTAACATAACCTTATCAAATTTCTTAAGTTAAACTTTGTAGTATCACATAAAGTACTAAAAGAATTCAATAATATCATCAAATTAATGGGAAAAAGTAAATGCGTCCTTCAAAACATTCAATGCATATGGATTCTCAAATGTCTTAAGAACCCTTGTCTATTGAAACAATTCAAAATCACAAAATTGTCAATATAGTTCCATAATTGGAGTCTATTCAATTCTCCCATATGTGTCATCTACATCATCTTCATAACCATCCCCAACAACAAATTAATGAGAACAACTAAATGTTCAAAACATTCAAAGCATATGGATTCTAAAATGTCTTAAGAACACTTGTCTATTGAAACCATTCAAATACAAAAAACTGGCAATACAATTATATAACTAGATTCTACTCAATTCTCCCATATGTGTCATCTACCTCATCTTCATCACCCTCCCCAATCTGGGTTTCCTATATAGGTTTCTCAATCACTTTCTCTTTCACAACCTCCTTCTCCCATGTATCAGCTAGCTCACCTGCATCCATAAAACTGGGTTTTAATATCTCAGGAGGTTGGGGTTCTCGTGATGAGGCTACCACGGAATCTGCATCGAACTTCCCACCTTTCAAACCAAGCTCCTGATGCTCATTAGGCAAGTGATGAATAGCAGTCACTCTCTTCTTTATGTTATCACATTGAATAGGATCTTTTTCAACTGCAATTACATTTCAACCCTTTTTTAAGGCACATGCTGTGATTGTGCCTGAATCAGCAAATAGATCGAGTACCCACTCATGCTCATTTGAAAATAGATCTATGAGCTGATTAATTAGGAGTTGTGGTTTTGATAAGGATTTACTATCTCCCCATTCTTATCCATGGTCACATGCCTGAGCTTCTTTGTCATAGCTAGAATAATGAAATAATCAGGAGTATATGGAGTAGATGAGGGAAAATTGATGTGACCAATATTTTTTTTTCCATCCACAAACCAATACCCAACTGAAATGTTTTCTCTAGTAGACGTGAATCGATGTCCTTTCATTTATCTGACATTGGGTTTCATCCTACGACATGCAACAAAAATAAGTTTTAAATTTATCAAAAGAAAACACAATTATAACAATAATAATTGACCCGAAAAAATCTTTGCATTTCATTGCTGCACTCATCAATAAAGGTGGTCACGTCCAGCACATTCATCATTAATGACACTCATCACTGCCTCAGACTACAAGTCTGAATGAAAAATTACGACACACCAAAGCGTTGCCATTGTAATTGACATGAACTGGTCAAGAAGACTTATTAGTTCCTTTTCTTTGTCATCAAAGGTGGATCCAAGAACATTAAATCCATATGGTATGTCTACAATGACCAACGTGTACTCATTCTTTGGAACTATCTTTGAAATTCATTGCAATCTCCATTGAGCACACGATAAAAGTTTGGTGGATGGTTTTCCCCCTTGTCAAACTCTAACATGTCACCACTAAGAGTGTTAGATCATTGTCGAGTTCGATGCTCTTTTTCTTTTGCAGCCCGGTCAATCAATTGCTTAAAGCTTGTAGGCATCATTCTACTCTTAGATCCCTTCTTGCCTCTTTTCTAAAGGTTGTTGTCAAAATAACAGTTCAATATTTTAAACATTCAAATCTACAATTCAAAAGAAAAATTCCATTAGAATATGTATACCAAATTTGACATACCATGCTTTTGAATACATTGAAATATAAAGCCAAGCTCTCCATCCTGCTGCTCTCTGGATACTCCTCCCGTGAACACCATCCCAATCTGGCATGTTCAATTGCCGGATCATTGCCTCCTGCATTCTCATGTATATTTTATGCTTGCATTGAAAACACATGTAAAATTCTTCTCACTTTTACAGTTGAAACAAAGTCTATTGAAACATTATTTGTAAAGAGATTAATGTAAAATCAAGGAGAGACATGATGCAAAGGAGAGAAGTTTGCTTACTCATCAAATTCATTGCCCATTTCATCCAAAGAGAGATCCCCAAACACCACTCTGCAAAGCACAGACTTAGTTAGAATCTCATCTTTAATTCCCTACATGCTCTTCCATGCTGTGGCTCAAATTTCTTCAGGTAATGCCTTCAAGGTCTAGGTTTCTTTCTTGACTCCTTTAGGTATGAGTTATTCTGCCCTTTGATTTAAAAATTCTCCCACTTTGATAAAATTGCATTTATCAAATCCCAAACTTCTCCACTACGAAATGCAATTTGAAGCATCCCGTCCCATGATTTGAAGCTGTCACTTCGCCTTGACGAATCTTTAATTGTTGTAGAAATCCCAGTCTCATTCAACAAAGACAAGCGAAACTCTAGAGTGATCAAAGAACGATCCTCATTGAGTTTCGTAATGAACTCATTGTGATAGAAATGAACCCATTCTATCCAAGACATGGACTTCCTATACTCATTGTCATTATTGTGATCAAAAGCCAGTAAGTTTGCCTCTGAATTAGTCAAACCAGCATAAACTGTACAATTACATGTCTTGTAATGAGAGTTGCGCGAAACTTAATATTCAACTGCCTTTTTGCTTCTGCTGAATGGGAGCCTCCAAAAACAAAGTAGTTATAATCATTTGCTTTTCGATGATCAAAAGATGCCTTGTCTGGACAATCTTTTGAATGCACGAGCACAATGTAGTTCACAACTTGTGCATTGCTCCTGCTACCTTTCAAAGATTTATGCAGATGGTGTTTGCTCCTTATTTGGGGGATTTCTTGGAGGTGTTTTTAGATGATTTTTGTATATTCTCGTCACATAAGGAGCACGTCATGAAGCTTAGGTTGGCCTTCCAAAGGGTCAATGATGCGAATGGCAATCTCAACCCAGAGAAATGCACCATTGGAGCCACTCAAGGGAGGTTACTGGGACATATTGTCTCATCCGAGAGTGTCAAGCTTGACCCTGAGAAGGTAGAAGCCATCCTCAAGCTCTCCCCACCAACAACCAAACGTTACGTATGCTCATTTGTCAATCTAGCAGGATACTATCGCCGCTTCATTGATCAATATGCTGCTTTGACACAACCCATGACTATGCTCTCCCAAGCGGAGAGTGCCCCCAATACTTTATCTTCTCTCAAATTTTTAATATAGTGAATGCCAATCAATAATAAATATTCTCTATTTTCAATCAAAATATACAGAAGGGTTTGCATCAAAACTTCATCTATCATACCTTTTTCCTCCTCTTTTTGCTCTCTTTTCTCCTCTTTCTCTTCTGGCTATCCTGTGAGGGATGATATCCCTCCTGCTTCGGGAACCACACCCAACTCTATCATTTGCTCTATTTTTGTTGTGTGCTTTCCCTTGTACAAAGTTGCGCTAGACCAATCTAGAGCAACTGCAGCTTCTACAACCACATCAGGATTCTCCTCAATGTCCACATCTTGCCTTGTTAGAAGAAGAGGTGGCTCTACATTGATGAATGGAGGTGCATCTGTGTCCTCCATTTCCGAAAGAGTTATACAATAGGCTATTTCCAGGGATACAAAATGAGTTCCTATAGGACCCGCTTGCAGATCCAACTCTTCATCCTTGGAAATCCTTCTAAAACTTTTTGGACTAAGGAATTTGCAAATTCTTTGCAACCTAAACTTGAAAGTGCTATCAGCTTGGTGACAGTCAATGAGGAGATTCACAGAAACCCACTATACTCTATCTATGTCTAGCTAGGGATTAGGTAAGGCTTGATTTTCTCTCTCACATAATCTGCCACAACTCTAAAGAGATCTAGATGCTTGTCGACTGTGCCGATGACATCTATCTGATGATAAAAAATGTCATACAACTCTTCCTCTCTACTCGAATGATGAGTAGAAATGACGAAGTCATGGTATGCCTCACGGGGTGTGGCCATTGGAGGTTTGTGGAAGATGGCAAGAACAGACTGTCTAGGAGATGAGGACAATAAAGGCTATGTCATACCTAATGGCCCTTTATATAGTTGACTTCAGTCTCTTTAAATACCTTAAAGGTATGACTATAATTTAGGTAATAAAATATTGGACAATGTAATATATTGGCCTAAATAATTTGCCATCATATTCCACTCCCGCCGCCTCCCCCCACCACCTAAACTACTGGATTTTTTTTTTGGAATTTAGGGGGGGGCCCCTATGTTAGTACAAATGACATCACACTTTACAAAAACTATTACATTTAGTCAAAAACTGTTACAACACAGTTTCAAAACTTTTACATTTATTTAAGTGCTATTACAACACACTTCAAAAACTATATGATATTTTCAAAACTATTACAACACCTCAAAAACTACTAATTTTATTAAGTATACTCATTGCCAGTACAAATGACATCACACTTCAAAAGCTATTACATTTATTCAATACTAGTATGAATGGACAAGTTACAAGGAGGCTTCCATTTCTCAAGCATTGATGTTCCTTTGAGTCGACTTGTCACTATCTTCCCATTTAGTGTAAGGAAAAAATCACTATCATCAAAGGTGACAACGATGTATTCTCGAATGTGCTTCAAGCTCCAACTACCTGTGACCTCAAGATATTGGATATCCCCATTGGGCATATGTATCTCTACCTCTGTGGTGTCCACTATATCATAATCCATAGGTATCCATGTGCCATGATTGTTTTTCCAACGTCTGTAAGCGTATCTCATGTAGAAAATACTCCGCACTACTTGATATCTTATTACTATACTTTCTTTAGTAAGTATACATAGAAAATGGTTGCCCTTCTGCAAACCCTCCCTAACATCCCACATTGGGTATAGAAGATTATCAAGAAATTCATTTTCTAGGCCTTGGCAGACCCACATGGTCTTTGTCTTGTGAATGAAGACTGATTTGAAAAAATAAATAAATGTAATGAAGGGCATGAACCAACTTACACCCACAGATTTTGAATTGAAGGTAAACTTCATTGATGATTGAATATTTGATCTCATCTTCATTCTAAATGCATCTATAGAGAATGGATCAGGAAGAGGCTATTATGGACTATCAAAGTTAGGGAAAGGAATAGGACGTAGGCTTCGATATCCACCTTCTCTTCGAGGAACTTGGTAACATGAATTATAGAAAAAAAAACTAGACTTTGTCAAGGAGGCAACACTCCATCCTGAGAACATTAATTCCCCAATATTTGAAGGAAAGCTTGAAATATTCTCGTGAGACTATCCAGAGGCTGAGTTTCAACTTTGGTAGAGGGAAAGATATCTACATAGAAAGCAAAGAAAGATGTTAATGGGCCAATTAGTTTTCCTCTCTCACTCTCTACCTATCTCTCTCTCTCACACACACACACACACACCTCTCTCTCTCTCTCTCTCTCTCTCACTCACTCACTCACTCACTCACAAATCTCTCCCCTCTACTATCTCCCCCTAACACCCCTCCACCCCCCCATCTCTCTCTCTCTCTCTCTCTCTCTCTCTCTCTCTCCCTCCCCCCCTCCCTCCCCCCTCCCCCTCTACTATTACCACAAGACACCCTCTCTCAAAACGCATGCTCACATACAATCATTAGAATACATAGTTGAGCTGAAAATGAAAAAAAGTTAATGTAAAACAAAGATACAATTTGAAGGAAAGCAAGTTTGACTGGCAAGATCCAAGTTCATGTCTCGAGCCATGTACACGTGCTGAACCTTCACCTTAAGTCCCTTTTTTCTATCACAAAACCCAACAATGCGACCCTTCCAATGCTTCTCTTTCTTTGCTCTATCCTTTCTAGAAACCTTGAATGGACCTATTGCAAATGGTTGCATTGTCACCCATGACATTAACCTAAACTCTTGAGGGATCCTAATATCACTGTTGTCCTTCAAAATGCAACCCACACAAGATTGAATTGATAGATTTGGCCTCGGGGAAGGGGAGTGCTTCACCATTGTAGAAAGAATGGGAGCAAGGAAAGATAAAGAGGTTGGGAGGAGGAAGAGGTTGAGAGGAGGAGGCTGAGAGGAGGTTGAGAGGAGGAAGAGGTTGGGAGGAGGCTAAGAGGAGGTAGAGAGGAGGAAGAGGCTCAAAGAAAGGTGGGGTGCTAATGGGGATAGTTTGGGGAGACTCCTGGGAGGAGTTTGGGGTGCTAGGGATACTATTGGAAATTTTTAATTTTTTGGAGGGAAAAAAATGTCGCGGATTTGGGGGCCTACCAAGAGAGCCTTGGAGGGTATGAGGACCATCCAAAAGTGAAAAAGGGGAGTAAATGCCTCAAGAGGTGGTGGGGGAAAGAGAGAGGCAAGTGGAAGCCCAGTGGGGACCAAGGAGGACTCTCCACGAATGAGAGGCCAATATGGAATCCTCCATTCTTTTAATGCCCAAGCCTTCCCATTGGCTGGTTTGCTAATCACAAATCTTAAGGGACTAATCCAAGAGGCCCTTTTTGAGTCCAAAACTCCCCTAATGTAGTGTGCTTTTATATTTTGAAGGAGCCATAGTCCAAATGTTGGCAACTTGTAAACCCAAACACATGATATACATTAAATGCACCTTTGTCACTTGAATTAGTAGATGAATAATATCTTGGCTGGGACTATGATTTAGTGTGCATGTCCATCATTTTCAATGCTTTGAATCTCTTTTTATTTCCTCATGTTAAACCTCACATTTTAAAAAAAGAGAGAGGGTAGGCTCACTCCTTTAGTTTGTGACAACAAACGCAAGAAAATTTTGAAGTCTTTGACTACAACTTAATGTCCTATAACTCAAAGATACATGCATGGCCATTGCTAAAAATCCAGTGTTTCATGTGTGCACAAAACATATAGAGATTTAGTATCACTATGTGTGTGATTTGAACGAGGACGGGATAGTGATATTGGTCCACTATCCAACAGAGCAAAATGGAGCAGATATCTTCACCAAGGCACTCGGGAAGGATCATCTTCAGAGACTCAGCATTGGGCTGAGAAGGTAGTTCACATACGGGTGGACATTGAGGGGGGGCGTTAGATATGCTCAATGCCCCACCCTCCTGGTAGCCACCAATGGTTCAAGGTGCTCAAGTTGTAAGGCCCCCATATGAGGAGAAGCCATGTGTGAGCCCGGGACACTAGATGGATCCTGACTTGCATGTCAGATGAGGTCCATCAATGAGACTGTTGATGGTAGAAAGGTGATTGTGTGGGAGCCCCTTATTCTTGCTAGGGCCTGGGGGGTCCCAGGGGGGCCAACGGACCCCCTAGTGGGGGTTCAGGGGTGAGAGCCCTCGAGGCGATAGTATAGGGAATATTCCTTGAATATTCCATAAATGACTAGTCGGTTCCACTGACTAGGTTGACTGGTCGGCTTCACTGACTAGGTTGACTGGTCAGTTCCATCCATTATGTTGATCTGACTACCACCCTCATAGCTATAAAGAGGTGACCTCCCCAGTCCATTGTATCAGATCAGTTCAGATCAAATTAGATCTTCCAGCTAGTAGCTCTTTATCTAATATCTGTCTAGATCACCATCTAAGCTCCACTGTGGGAGCACACTAGTGGTATTAGCTGGCAAAGAAATCAGGACCAAAGGCTAGAGGCTAAGCATGGCGACGCTCGAGGGCCACAGAGGAAAGGAGAACATGAGGGCAAAACGTTATCGTGGGAGGGGATAAGGAATTAGAAGGGGAGGGAATGAAGAGGGAGACTATGACACAAGGGGAAAGGGAGAGGGGGAAGAGAAGCATGTACATGATGGGAGGAGGAATGTAAAGATGGAGACATCAAGGGAAGAGGACCATGCTTTATTTTGAAAGGAAGGGAAGGGAGAAATCAAAGTACTACCTAGGAGGCTTTATAAGAATGAGCGTGTCCCATCAAGGAATAGCCCCCTCCTTTTATAACCAAGAGAGAGGGTCTCTCCCAATAAATGCATCCTCCCACATGCATGGTGTGTGTGGAAGAGTCTCCCATGTGGGCTAGGCAGTTACGCACTCAATTGTGTGCGATAATGCTTGGCCACATTTTTTCACATATATCAACTCCCATATCCCAAGTCTATGATACTCCCTTGGTCTCTTCCCAATTTTATAATACATTCAAACATCTAGGAGGACAAGTGTTGGCACAAGGAATCTTGCCACCTCATCCTACTTTTTCCATTATTTAACTTGCATCCTTGGACTATCTATACCTCCCCCACATGGGCCTATCCTATATGGAGGGAATAACACAATATAATATCCCTCTCCACCTATTTTATATTACTTCTCCCATGGACTTTGAGCCATATCTCACTAAATGCAGCTTAGGTGGAGGGGTGGCACATGGAGGAGCCATGCCACCTTACATTTTATAATATTAATACCATGGATCACACCTTATGGGTCCTCTTACATGGAAGGGTGGCACATGGTCATGCCCTGCCACCTTAACCCTGGGCCCCATGCACACCATATTTTATTATACTATTGCCACACATACAAACACACACACATATTAATGCCTTTTTCCTTAGACAAATTTATCCATAACAGTTCCCCCCCCAGGCAGGGAATGCACATCATTTCCATGCTTGGGTCCATCATGCACAAAGAAGGGCTTGAGATAACGCTTGTTGATCACCTTCTTGCCATATGGCTCATGCAGCTCCTGAACTTGTACAGACCCATTGCTACATTCCTTGATGGCTTTGTATGGACTGGTCCACAGTGGCAGAAACTTCTTATCCATTTGGTGGTCCAATCTATTATCAAAGAATAGCACAACATCCCCCTCAGCAAAGTGTCTTTCCCATCCCTTGTGAATCTTAGCATCCAAGCAGGCCTTTTGTCAATTATTTTGAATCTCTATTTGATGTAGGGCAAGGCGTCGAGTTTCATCTAGCTTCTCAAGTTGCACCAACCGAGCCTCTACATGTTCATCTTCTGTCATCCTCTGTTCTTGTGCCAATCTCAAAGCTGGAATCTCTATCTCTAGTGGTAAAACAGCCTCAGTATCATATACCAACTCAAAAGGAGTGTGACCTGTAGATGTTTTATGAGTGATGTTGTAAGCCCATACGGCTTCTGTGACCTTCTGATCCTACTGGCTCCTGTTCCCTGTGGCCATTTTTCCCATGGTTTTACAAAGGAGGCCATTGGTCTGCTCCGTTTGGCCCAAGGATGCTGGATAATAGATGCTAGAAGTGTGATGATAAATACCCATGCGATCCATGAGTAACTCCACTGCTTCATTTAAGAATGGACTCCCATGGTCGGAGATTATTTCCATGGGTGTCCCAAACCTTGTGCAGATACGTTCAAATATGAAATTTGAAATTGCCTTACCATTTGCAGCGGGGAGGACGATAGCTTCAGCCCACTTAGTGACATACTGAGTGGCTACCAAAAGATACTTCTTTTTGTGGGCAGTCATGTGCAAGGGCTCGACAAAATCTATTCCCCACTTCTGAAACGAACGGATGGACATCACTGGGTGATGTTGCCCAGGACGCAAATCCTTCCTACCAAAGAATTGGCATGGTTCACATGTTTTGCAATACAAAGTGACATCCTTGAACAAGGTCGGCCAATAGTATCCAGCATGTAAAATCTTCTTAGCTGTATAGTCACTGGCATAGTGGCCTCCACAAAATCCATCATGATAATGCTGCAATACCTTAGGTACTTCATCTGCATCAATGGCCCATCTTAGTATCCCATCCATGCCTTGACGGTACAACACCCCATCAAAGAGGGTGTAGTGCCTACTATCTCTGCGGATCTTCTTTCTCTCAGAGCTAGTACTTTCTAGAGGAAAGGAGAAAGCAATTAGAAACCTGTAGATACCGCCATACCATGGATCCCCCACTTCTATGGCTGCTACAAGGGTTACATCGAGGCACTCCTCTAAATCAATCAAAGCATTCTTCAAGTTGGAACAACCCCCTTTTACAATTTTGAAAGAAAAATCATATTCTTGTAGAACTGCCAACCATTTGGCCAACCGGCCCATGGGATTTGGTGATTGAAGAACCTGCTTTGCAAGACCATTGCTAGAGATTATAATGAAGGACTTTCTAGGCACATAATGCTTAAATTTCTCAATGCAGAAAACCAAAGACAAGGCATGCTTGTCAGCCTTTGAGTAGCATCGTTCGATGTTGAGCAATTGTCAAGAAGCAAGTCGAACTAGATACATGAATCGATCCTCCCCTTGCTAGAGAAGAATACCTACCAAAGTGTGCTCACCAAACCTATGATTGATATAGAAAGCCTTTGACCAATCTGTGTTGCATAGAATGGGTTCTGAAGCAGAGCATTCATGATTTGTGTAAACCCATGGTCACAATCCTCATCCCAAGAGAAATTAACCCCATCTTTAGCATTACTTCCATTAATCCCCCCTCCATGTCGTGTACTCTTGAAATAAGCACCTCGAGCTCTATAATGAGACTTTTCCATCCCTTGGGCACTCCAAGCATTCGAGGAACATATTGGTGAAGAAACCATGGACCATGAGCATAAAGAATGTGTTGCATACATAGAAAAAACACATGAGTTAAACAAGAATAAATTGATTGCAATTATAATTTTGAAAATAGCAAAGACCAAACATACCATGTAGTGAGTAATGTGTGATTCACCCCATCCATCTACCATGGCTTCAATGAACTCTTTCACGATGACTTTATGTAGTTGCACATCATCATCGGCTTCCTCAAGATCTTTACCAAATTATCCAATTCTTTCCAAACATGTATTCTCAAGGTTCTGACATGAGGATCAGCTTCCAAATTAGTGGTGCAATCACATAACTTTTTCCAATAATTCTAATGCATATTTAATCGATGTTTTCCATGATTGGACAAAAACCTTCATCCTTAGAGCCTCCCACAGACACTTTATTTGGAAGATTTTCTGATTTTCCTGACAATTGTGCGTCTTTGATTAGCTTTACATTCCCCCCATGTAGACCCATGCTTGAGAGTAAAGCTTTGACCCTTGCTATACATGATGCCACTCTCTCCTCCGGTTTCATGTTCCATGCATATACAATGTGCAAGTAAAGCAATTTATCAAATGAGCTGCATCTCTGCATGTAACCATAGAAATGCACTCTTTGTAATGGAATGTTTAAAATTGGATCCCAATTTTTATCGTTCTGATCTCTGTTGAGTGCAGCATTTTGACTGTAGCTCATTTCTCCATTGCTCCAATACATTCGTTTGTTAGCCTCATCATCTGTGATGTCATTCATTACATCTTTAGCATTCCCAAAGTCTTTTCCTCTTTTTATTTGCTCTTTCCCTCTATGTATTCCTATGCTACTGCCTCGAGGTTGGTGTGAGTGCATACAATAAATACATGGATATGTCGCATTTGCACTCAATTCTATTCCAAACATAATTTCAATGTCTTAAGATCTCCAGCCACGTGCCATTCAACTTGAAATGATCCAAACCCTTCAACTTGAAGCAACTCTCCTTTCGTTTGCACATCTATGACACTTGGAATTGGAGATCTATCAAATACCCATTTCAAGAATGGTGTCTCTCTTTAGGAAGTTCAAATGTGGCAAGCCACCAAATGTGCTTTTTCGATTGCACACTAAAATCTTCCCTAATTTCCTTATGTTTGGCATGTCCAAGGACTTTCTGCATCAAAGTAATACTAACCCTCTCCAACTTGTGGCCTCTTACAACCTCACACTGATCCAATTAGATAATGAATACTAACTTTCCTTCACAATTTGATAGATTAAAAGATTTACATGATTAGAAAAGATTTCAATAAAAATTCCAGGTCTCTAAACAATATAATTTTACCCTACCCCATGCTTTCATGTTGTAAAACTCCACCATTGTAGCTTGGACCCTAAGTACATCCAAAAAAACATTATTAGGCTCTGTGTACTCAAAAGTTCTTGGTCCTTGCTTTGCCCCTTTGGTAGTTGGTCCTCCTTTCTTTTTGCTATGTTGGACATTTGTCTTGTTTGTGCCTTTTGTTGAGAGTTCACGCTCAACATCATGTGATCATGTGTGCATAGCACCATCACGTGATCATATGTGCATAGCACTAACCTTATAGAGTGCTATAAAGGAAAGGGTTAGATCCCCTAACCCTAACCCTAAAAGGGTTTGTATATATTCTATTTTTTCAACTAATTCTAGTGTACAGTTAGTCATTTGTGGTGTGCTCTCTAGCTGTGCCCTCTCTCCTCATCTCCACTCTTCTCCTCTCCCCTCTTCATATTTTGTCATGGTATCAGAGCATGATTCTGCCTTCCGTTGAGGTACCATCCTTCTTGTGAGAGTGATTGAGAGATTGAGAGATCGAGAGAGATTGAGTGTTCCATTCTCTTCCGTTGAGAGAAAATTCCGTCCATCGAAAGGAGATTTTCGTCATTTGAGAGAGTTTATTTGGTGTTTCTTGAGTTGAGAGAGAGAGAGAGACTTCCGTTCATTGAGAGCCTAGACTTCTTTGAGAGAGACAGAGCTTGTTTTGAGAGAGAAAAGATCTCAGCTCTTGTATGCAACAATGAGATATCAAATGACATACCAATGGCTAGCCCTTGACCTTCCACGAAATGCCCAAGCTCACAGCCAGGAGCTTGCGAAGTCTGTTGTTGTGTGTGCGAGGTGTTCTGTTGTTGCTGATAAGACTCCTGAGTAGAAGCTTCATCAACAAGGCTATGATCTATAGTTGCAGAGCTCACCTTCCGCCATAGCCAAGCCTTGTGTTGAGCATAGCCAACTTTCAAGGTTGCCTTTACCAACCAACTCCAGTTCAAAAGGAAAGCGAGACAACGAGCAACGCTGAGGACATCTTTGGTGTGGCCAACGAAGCGACGCTCCATCTTCAACAACGAATCGCATGAGCCTAGAGTTCAAAGTGACTCTCTTCCTTTGGCTGCCAGCGAGATGGCGACGTCCTTCTCCAACAAGGCCAAGGTGGCCTCCAACGACAGCCGCTCTGCATCGACTCCTACTCCTCCAACACCCTAGCTCCTCGCCTTTAACGACTCGCCTTCAACGACTCCAAACGTCAAGGAGGCTCTAACGACCATAAACGAGCACTCCAACGCCGCCACTTGAACTACGCGACCCGCATGACGACCAGCAAAGGCTCAGTTTCAACGACGACCTCGCTCTACCTATAGCTTCCACACCCGCGCTCTGACCAACGACGCCTCCTAGGAGCCATCGACGGCCACCCGAAACAGAGCGAAGGAGCTCTGGATCGTTGTGCGATGATGGCTAAGCGCTGGCTATGGAGGAGGAAGCCGTCTGCGATCGCCTCAGCCGACTTCGAACAGCGCCTCCTGTAGCTTCCATCTCCATCGACTTCTCAGACGACTTCTCAGAGAACGCCAACGCGAACGTAGAGCTTAAGGCTCTCACGATCGACTCGACGAAATCTCCCTAGATTCCGTTAGAATCTTCAAAAAGATTCTGTGAAGCAACCTAGCGACACGTGGCAGATAGCCTTAGCCACAATTGCCATGTCATCAGTTCGCCACGTCATCTTATCTGCCACGTGGCAGATAAGCGCCTCATAAATCTGACACGTGGCAACCGACTGCCACGTCAGCAGACACGTCATCATCGACTGCCATGTCATCATCGACTGCCACGCCACCAGGCCACATCACCTACCACGTCATCAGTGCCATGTCACCAGGCCACATCATCAGGCCACGTCATCAGTGCCACCTCAGCACTGCCACCTCAGCAGTCCAGTCAGCACTGACCCTCTGCAGGCACAGTCCCTTGCCAGGCACACCGTGCACACACTGCATGTGCACACTCCTGCCACCTCAGCACAGAGCTTCACTGGCACACCTCTTGTTAAGCACAGTGCCACATCATCCCAACATGTGACTCACAGTGACACATCATCATTGAGCACCATTTGCACTCCTTTTGCTCCTCCACCTAGATCAAGTCGTATCTCTTGATCCAGGAAGAATTTGAGGGTGCTCCAAAAAGGAAAGTCGCTCGATTTTTTGTGCTCTATGCGCTCGTTACATCACATGCACATTTTGGCACAAGTTACACTCACATTTGAGCCTCGCCGTCAAAACCACTTCCTTCACGCACATTTGCCTCTACATCGACACATCTGACCCAGCACTTAAAAAGAACAAAAGAAAAGGAATTATTTGCTGCTCTTTCATCGATCGACGGTTGGTTTAGATCTAGATCAGAGTAGACTAGATCGCCATAGAGGGGACGCTTTGAATTCCCCAAGTTGCCAATCTAAGCCATGCCCGAAATTCCCGACTAGTACCTACTCGGAGTCAGTCCATACCACACATCCGATTTCACATCATTACATTACTTGAAACCTTACGTTCATCAGTTCAGTGAGCAGACTTCAGAGTTCAGAGGCATTGCAGATTGATTCAGTGGGCAGATAGCACTTGATTTCACACACACATGCCACCATTGTAAAGCCTATTCGGCTATCTCACGGCATCGTGCACATCATTTTCAGCCTTGTAAAGCCTCTTGGCTATTCCCGGCATCATTGCCACAAGCCTTGTAATACAGATCAGATCTTATATACTACAGTTCTATCTTCACCGATGGTACAGAGATTTCACTTGGCATCTTCAGTGTATTTGCAGTTGATTCATATAGAGTTTTTTCAGGACACTTTTGAGTACATTGTTTGCACCATGTCGACTAGCAACCTCAATCTGGAGGCATCTGCTAAGTTAGACAACTCCAATTACGGTACATGGAAATACCGAATGGAGACCATTCTTGTGCTTCAGGACAAATGGGAGTATGTCGACGGATCTATACCTAGACCATTGGCCGATCCAACCACCAGTAGCTCTACTCCATCTGTTGTCACAGCACCAGCAACGGGATCTACATCGGGATCTACATCTACACAAACAGTTTCCACACCAGTAGCAGATCCTGCCATTGCCCGAGCTCAAGCAGAATGGGATAAGAAAGACAAGTATGCCTATCACCTGATCAAGTAGAATGTGCAAGATGTCATGCTAGGACAGCTCAACACAGTCAAGACATCAAAAGAAGCATGGGATATGTTCGCAGCTCTCTACGAGTCCAAGAACACATCCAGGATTCTCACCCTGAGAAACCAGATCAACCAGAGTTTCTGCAATAGCAGTGAAACCAGTCATGCTTATGTACTCCGCATCAAAGACTACAACAATCAACTTGCAGCAGCAGGAGAGACTATGAATCCTGCAGAAATGGTTCAAGTAATCCTGAATGGACTAGGAGAAGGATATGAGAATCTAGTCCAGAGTATTGCCATCCAACGGCAAATTCCAACACTGGAAGAACTTCAGTCAGTTCTACTTGGTGAAGAACTCAGGACTCAGGCCATTCAAGCACGTAAAGGTCATTCTAATGATCAGGCATTCACAGCTTCAGACAGAAGCAGAGGCAAAGGCAGAAACAGAGGTAGATCATATCAGAAAAGTGGTCATCATCAACAAAATCAAAGTCAGAATCAGCATCAACATCAGCATCATCCTCAGCAACATCAGAATCAACAAAGAGGAAATCATTCCAATCGAGGAAGATTTCAAGGAAGAGGGAATGCATCCACCAATGTGTCAAACATTCAATGCAACTATTGTCACAAGTTTGGACACTATGAAAGAGATTTCCGCAAGAAACAGTATGACCAAGGCGGTCAATCCAGCAGTAATCGAGGGAATTCCCGAGGAAGAGGAAATCATCGTGGTGGACATTCTAGTCACAGTCATTTTGCAAATGAACATGGAAATATGTTTCTTGCAAGTGAGGAATTGCATCAGACTGATACAATGCACCTAGACACTAATTTCAATCCCAGAGGATTTCAGTTATCAAGTCGACCAAGTGGAACAGGATCCTTGGTACATCGACAACGGTGCATCATCTCATATGACAAATCATCAGGAATGGTTCACAGAAATGAAGCCATTAGAAGGTCAAAAGAATGTCATCTACACAGCAGACAATACACCGAATCCGGTTCAAGGGACAGGTGTTATCCCTATGAACAATTTCACTGGTACAAAAGGATTAGTCAAAGATGTGCTCTATGTTCCGAAGCTCAGCAAGAACCTTTTGTCAGTAGGTCAAATGACTGAACACAACTACAAAGTCATCTTTGATGGTGATGAATGCACTATCAGAGACAAATCCAAAAGAGGTCAGCTAGTAGCAAAAGGTGTCAAGGAAGGACGCTTATACATGATGCTAGCTACAGTACCAGATAAGCATGCCATGTCAGCTCAAATGCAACAAAATAAATAAGCATACATTTCTTCAGCTTGTCAACTAGATCTAAGAAACTTGGTCCTAGGTTGTGGTGCCTCTTAGCCCCCTGTGAGCTTCTCTCATTTGCATTCTCACATTTTGGGTGTTCCACTGATAAGCTTGAGAATATCAAGCGAAACTAGTTTGGAACAAAGCACCCGTTTGTAATACAAAGAGGATTTTCTATCTCTTTTGGTCTCTCTTGTGTCTTTGTGTCTTTGTGTGAGGTCCCGCCTTGTGAGCGCAGGAACCACTTCCCGAACCACCAAGCCCTTCTTTTATGTTTGAAATCATAATACTACACTACATAAAGCATGCCAAACCAATTTCAACTTACTCTATACAATGCACCAATAAATACATTAACAAAGAAAGAGCACATCACAGACAATGATGTGCCACTATCTGCAAAATGGCACAAGAGATATGGTCATGTCAACTTCAAGTACTTGTTAGATCTCAGGAATCAGAATATGGCAATTGGGATTCCGAAGCTATAGTTTCTTGGAAAGGTTTGTGAAGCATGCTACTTCGACAAACAAAAGCGAACCAACTTTGTCAGAAGTACCTCTCGTGCACGAGGTATTCTTGATTTGATTCATACAGATGTATGGGGTTATGCCCAGACCCGCAGCATCAATGGTTCACTTTATTACTTGACCTTCATCGACGACTATAGCAGATATTGTTGGGTCTACTTTCTAAAAGAGAAATCTGAAGTGTTTGCCAGATTTCAAGAATTCAAAGCCATGGTAGAAAACCAGACAGGCAGAAAGATCAAGGTCATGAGATCAGACAGAGGAGGTGAATACATGTCTTCAGCATTCATGAACTTTTGCAAAAATCACGGCATTCGAAGACAATTCACATGTGCAGATACTCCTCAGCAGAATGCACGAGCTGAAAGGAAGAATGGGACTTTAGCAGACAGTGCTAGAGCAATGCTTAGTGAAAAGCATCTTCCGAATCAGTATTGGGCAGAAGCAATAGCTACAGCTAACTATTTGCTTAATCGGCTTCCTACCGAACCGATACAAGGAATGACTCCTTATGAAGCATTCACTGGACACAAGCCACGCATTGGGCATCTCCGCATATTTGGTTGCATAGCATATGCCCACATACATGATGATCATTGTAGGAAATTGGATGCGAAGTCAAGCAAATGCATCATGGTTGGCTACAGTGAAGAAAGCAAAGCATACAAATTGTATGATCCCATCAACCGCAAAGTCATTATCTCCAGAGATGTAATTTTTGATGAGGAATCAGAATGGAAAACCTCACCTACACAGGAGATAGAAGCATCAACTTCACAGTCATCCATAGAACAGGTTGATGAAGAAGAGCAAGAATTGCCAGCAACACCCCAAGCAGCGCCACAGCAGCTCAGACGGTCTACTAGGGAAAGCAGACCACCAGCCAGATTGACATATGCTCAGAAAGGCAAAGCAATTCAGGTGGAAACCACCAACTATGCTCTTATGACTACCATCATGGCTACAGAAGAGCCAGTGTACTTCGAAGACGTAGTAGACAAGCCAGAATGGCAAACTGCTATGAATGAAGAAATGGATGCTTTGTATAAAAATAACACTTGGGAATTATGCGACCTTCCACCAAGAAAGAAGGCCATAGCCAACAAATGGGTATACAAAGTGAAGTACAATCCAGATGGCAGTATTCAGAGATACAAAGCCAGATTAGTTGCAAAAGGATTTGCACAACAATATGGCCAAGATTATGATGAGACTTATGCTCCAGTAGCAAAGATGGATTCCATACGGTTCTTGATATCACTAGCGACACTCAGCAAATGGAATGTGTATCAGCTCGATGTCAAGAATGCCTTTCTCAATGGTTATCTAGACGAGGAAGTCTACATGCAACAACCCGCTGGTTATGTTGAACCAGGAAAGGAGAACAAGGTTTGCCATCTCAAGAAAAGTCTCTATGGCTTAAAGCAAGCACCCAAAAGTTGGTACAGCAGAATTGACAAGTATTTTGCTAATCTGGGATACATGAAGTCCAATGCAGATCATACACTCTACTACAAAGTTCAAGGGGAAGATATTACTATTGCACTTTTGTACGTAGATGATCTGATTGTGACAGGAAGCAAGGATAGCTTCATCAGAAAATTAAAACAAGACTTATCTGCAGAGTTCGACATGAAAGATCTTGGACTTATGCACTATTGTCTTGGAATTGAGTTCTGGAGAGATTCAGATAGCACATTCATGAGTCAGCTCAAGTATGTTGACAGTCTCCTGAAGAAGTTTCATATGGCAGATTGCAAGATTGCAGCCACTCCCATGGAACAGAGTTTGAAACTTACTAAAGATTCAGAAAAGCCTTCAGTCAATGACAGATACTACAGGCAACTCATTGGATCTCTTATATATCTGACAATCACACAGCCAGATATTTGTTATGCAGTAAGCTCACTAGCACAGTTTATGGCAAATCCAAAACAGTCTCACTCGAATGCAGCCAAAAGAGTCTTGAGATACATCAGAGGTACAAGACAGTTTGGGATAGAATACAGAGGAAGTCATCCACGGTTGCATGGATACTGTGATAGTGACTATGCTGGAGATCATGAGACCAGGAGATCGACACAGGGATATGCATTTTTCCTTGGTCAAGGTGCTATATCATGGTTGTCAAACAAACAACCAACTGTTTCTTTGTCTTCGACTGAAGCAGAATATAGGGCACTCACTACAGGTGCATGTGAGGCTATATGGCTCAGAAGACTATTGTCAGAAACAGATTACTTTGATGAGTCAAAGCCAACAACAATATACTGTGATAATCAATCGGCTCAAGCATTGGCCAAAAATCCAGTATATCACTCCAGAACAAAGCACATTGATGTCAGAGAGCACTTCATCAGAGAAAGAGTGTTACTTGGTGACATCACACTGCAGCATTGTGATAGCAAAGAAAATGTTGCAGACATCTTTACCAAACCACTCGGTAAAGAGCTATTCGAGAAACACCGACTAGCTCTTGGTTTGATGCAGAGGAAGGACATTCCCATTAAAGGGGTGTGATGGAATGTAATGCTCAGTCCTTCTTCTATTCCCCAGAATCATCATCTTGAGGGAAGGCCTACTTCATGATGTTGATCTTGAGGGAAGGTGTTGAGAGTTCACGCTCAACATCATGTGATCATGTGTGCATAGCACCATCACGTGATCATATGTGCATAGCACTAACCTTATAGAGTGCTATAAAGGAAAGGGTTAGATCCCCTAACCCTAACCCTAAAAGGGTTTGTATATATTCTATTTTTTTAACTAATTCTAGTGTACAGTTAGTCATTTGTGGTGTGCTCTCTAGCTGTGCCCTCTCTCCTCATCTCCACTCTTCTCCTCTCCCCTCTTCATATTTTGTCACCTTCCAATGTCATGCTTTCTGAGATTCTTTCCTTGCATTTCTAATGTATATTGGTCTCAGCAATAGAGGATTCTTAATGCCTTGACCTCGAAGTGCATTTACAAAGACATTATACACAGCTAAGTACCCTTGTCAACTAATGCCAGTAGCATCACATGCATGGACAACTTCCGATGGATCTACAAGATTCTCTAAATCAGTTGCAACCTCTTGTGATATTGCATGTCACAATGCACATCGACGAGGGTCCCTAAGAATAGAAATGAATTCTTTCTTCTTAACTACACTCTTTACGGCACGAAGTTTGTCAGAGGAATTTCTTCCAATAACCTCATGAAATTTATGTAGAAATCATGATAACATTAGAAAAATAAATGACTCATTTGTAAGTAACCAAAGATATATACCTTGTAGCTTTCACCTTGCGCTTCCTTGCTCCACCACCATATGCAAAGCTCTCCATTGGTTGCAAGGGCTTGATCCTATGCTTGTAACCTAGAGGGGTTCCTTTTATCTTTTCTAATCTCCTAGTCAATGTAGCAAGCTCTTGTTGGATATACCAAGCCTTTTTCATTATTCTTCTCATCTATTAATCTTGTGATTGTCTCTTGTGACCTCTCTTTTGCAATTTCTGAGTCAGCAAGTTTTTTTTGTTCGTGGGTTAGTTGTTCTTGGAGGTATGCATAGTATCTGTAAGAAATTCTTGGATAATTCTTTGTCGCCCTCTTCCCTTTTTGGCCACGCTTCCTTGTTACCACCATCTTTGGGTTATATCGACTCGTGACAGCATCCATGGACTTGGTGAAAAACCAATGCACCTCTATTGACTTGGTGTTTGAACCTTCCTTTCTGACTTTCACAACTTTAGCAATCCAAAAAGGAAATCCACTAGGATCATTTGTTGCTAACACAGCAACCATCATACCCACCTCGATGCTACCACTCCACATTTCTTGAACCCTTTCCTTAGCCTTTTTGGACTTTCATGCTCCAAGGTATATTTCTCTCTCCTCCCCAAGATAGTTCTTCTTAGAAGCTGCATGTAAATGCGCACTTGAAGAAGCATTCATATGCACATTTACAAAATCTTGTTCAATGCATTGTGGCCAACTAAAATCTGACACATCTTGGGGTCATTTAGTAGGTGATTGATAAGTATTTGGGATGCAAAGAATGGATTCCACCATGTCCACACCACATCTTCAAAATGCGTTGCAGCATGCTGGATTGTTTCTCTAATCTCATTGACTGAACTTATAGGGTTTATATCTCTCTCCTCCTTCATGGCTCATTGCAGCTCCCTCACTAATTGTAAGGGTTGTAAGGGTGCCACATACAACTCATGCTCTGGAACACACTTCAAGAACTTCAATCCTTTGACTGGAACCCAAGTCGGTGATGTGGAATAGAACTTCCCCCACAACAACGTCGTGCCTTCTTAATCTTTCTTAATTCAAAATTGGTGTTGAAAGCTTAACTCGTTGAGCTTCTCAATACATCAATCAATTCACTCGTTGTCACCAAACACAAAGCATTTGAAATCTATTGTTTTTTCCATGTTTGCAATTATCGATTTTGGCACATATGCATCCTGTAAAATGCGGATCATTGCATCCCCATCCCATGCTTCTTTCCTTCTTAGCTTTACTAAGAACTGCCTAAACATCTGATCAATATGGTCATGTATGTGACCCACCATCATGAATCCTAATTTCACTTTTAGAAATATGCCTTTCTCCACAAGCATACAAAGATATGCCAACACAACTTGATTCTTTTTCTCTCTCGATGTGTTATCAAGTTGGACATACAACACTTTTGGAAGAGGTTGTGTAAGATTCCTCAATGCATCATTAAGAACGGAAACTGTGAGATTAGGATCATTTCTTACATTTGGTGTCATTAGATAAACCTTGGGGATTTATTCACCATGGTAGATCATGCATCCAACTACATGATATGTGATGAAGTTCTCCTCTTTCAAATCCTTGGGTACTCGTTTGAAGTGTGGAAGATTGGTCTTCTTTTGATCCATCCCATCAATGATGATGGTTATGTACTTATCAAGCCATTGGTAGCTCTTCTTGCAATGCTTCGCTAACTTCTTCCTTTCTAGAGCTTGCATTTCTCGATGCATATGCAACTTTGTGATTGCTTCTTCTGCAGATATAGAAAACAATTAGATGTTGCAAGAAAACAATTTTTGTCAAAACGAAGCAAGTTTTCACGGCATCATTACACACACCTCTCTCTTGTCCTTGACTTCTATTATGCAAGGCCTTAAAGTCCACGCATGTGGCACACACACCAAAGCGACAAAGCTTTGGTATCTTCACGTTGTTGAATTCATTCTTCCAAATCCTACAAAAATGCTGGTATGTCACGTACTTGTCACCTGCAATAACCATGGCATCCTTGTACATGGAATGGATCTCAGCTTGGAGAAATTATCCGATAAGTGCAACTAGTCACTATTTGGAAGAGCCTGAGCATGTTTTTACACAAAGTCTTGCAACCACGAGCATACCATGTTGCCATGTGGTCCAAGCACTCTCATTTGTACTATTGTACAAATGTGGGGGTCTTTATAGAGGTGGGCCTGTAATCTTTTTAGCCTTTTGTTGCCAAGACAATGTGTAAGTCTATATGCTTTGTGACAAACAATCCTTGAACCGAATGAGTACTCAAACACTATTTTGTTCATATTGTTTTCCCTAGGTCTTACAGACCATGCTAAATAAAAATTTTGATCATCTTTATTCATTTCAACATAATTTTTCTGTAACACCCTTCATTTTGCAACCTCAAAAGTTACCAGAGGCACATTACACTAAACAAAGAGTATTGCAGGTCTCTTTCAGATGTGTGGTGTCTAGCATTCTACAAGCTCTCCCTCTTGTGTAGCTAGACTTTTTGAGGTCCACATTCATTGTTCTTCCCTTTAGTCTCTCCTCAATAGACGAGATTGAATTCCGCTTCCCCTTTTGTGATAGCCAAGATAGTCATTGAGATCCATCTAGATTAGATGTCCCTTGTAAGAAATCATTTCTAGCTCCAAAAACAAAACAAATAGAGCCATTGAATGAACTTAGACATGGACCACATACCTAATAACACTTGTTGACCTCTTGTGCTTGGTTCAACATCTATTATTTCATTCTCTTCAATGGGAATATTAGGTCCATGGATTTGAGTGCCTGGGCTTCTATGTCCACCATCATGCTTAGGTGAAGGAGTAGGAGACACATCCAAGGTGGCAAAAGAGTTTCCACCACTAGTATAAGATACATCCAATGTAGCAAAGGAAGCGCTCTTGGAACTATGAGAAGAAATTGAGATAGACGTAGTGTCGAATGAACCTCCCATGCAGAACTTTGGAAAGCTTCAAAGGGGATGCCCCAAAAGTGCCATGCAACAATGAAAGGTGGAAATTATATGCCTGACCAATGAAAGTCAAGGTTAGGTTTAGGGTTTTGAGCATAAAGAAATTTCTAAAAATAGAAAATTTTCTCTATAAACATGAGATTCCCACATTTGTTTCTCATTATTTCCAAATACGCCCAAGAGTTCAAAGAATCACCAGGTATGTGTAATTTTCTTATGGTTAAGTGTTTTTTATTTTTAATTCGGTCATGAAATCAAATTTTACGACATGTTTCACTATAATTTACCGTATTTTGAAAATGGGGGTGGTGTGCTTGAATATGATTTAAAGTACTTTGTGTTTGATTTTTTGAAAACACATTGCTTTGATTGCTAGTCATTCCTATTTACTAAAAATAGCAAGAAATATTTCTAAAAATAAATTACTCTATATTCTACCCCAATCCCTTCTTGTTAGTTCCTCTAACCTCTCCATCTCTCCCTCTACGAGTCTACCCCTCTCAGCTCTCCAGCTTTGCCAGGTAAGCTCTCCATCTCCTCATGCATTTGTTTAAATTTTTTTGGACTGAAGGGAGCTTCTTCCTCGCCATCTTCTTCTTCCCCACCATCTTCTTCTTCCCCGCCATCTTCTTCTTCCCCTAGCTCCCCCGCTGATTCACCCTTCGATTCTCCTCCCCAACCTCTTTTTTTCCGTGCTCCCCGGATTCGCTACGCCTCGCCTTGAGAGCATGCACGTAGCCCGGTTGATGATATCATTGATGGGCGTTAGCCGAGGGAGAGGAGAGAGAGAGTTAGGGAGAGAATGAGAGAGAGAGAGTTAGGGAGAGAGGGAGAGAAGGAGAAAGAGAGTTAGGGAGAGAGGGAGAGAGAGAGTTAGGGAGAGAGGGAGAGAAGGAGAGAGAGAGTTAGGGAGAAAGGGACAGAGAGAGTTAGGGAGAGAGGGAGAGAAGGAGAGAGAGTTAGGGAGAGAGGGAGAGGGGAGAGAGAGAGAGAGAGAGAGAGAGAGAGAGAGAGAGAGAGAGAGAGAGAGAGAAAGAGATAAATAGTGAGAGGGGAGAGAGAGAGATAGAGACAAATAAGGAGAAAGAAAAAGAGGGAGAGAGAGAGAGAGAGAGAGAGAGAGAGAGAGAGAGAGAGAGAGAGAGAGAGAGAGAGAAATAGCGAGAGGGGAGAGAGAGAGAGAGAGAGAGAGAGAGAGAGAGAGGGTTTGAGGGAGAGAGAGAGATTGAGGGAGAGATGGAGAGGGAGGGAGGGAGGGGGAGAGAGAGAGAGAGAGAGAGAGAGAGAGAGATGACTCCCAAGGTGGCGAGTCGTCGACCATCTGCTACCTTGATTCGAGTGGAGGAACGCCTTGTACATTTCAAATTCAATTTCTTCATGATTCAGGGCACCATGATATTACATGCAACTCCCCCATCAACACAAACATTTTTGACACGGCAATTATCTATGATGACATCGATTGTATGTGGAAGTCGATTGATTTCTTCAAAGATAGAAGATACCTCTCTTACCTTTCCCTTTTTCTTGTTCCTCCTTGTTGAGAGCCCTTGCTGCAGCTCCCGTCTCACCTTAGGGCTTAATGCTATTAGTTGAGGGAGCGTGATGCTCAAAGAACGATGAGCAAGGTCCTGAACGATCGAATAGTCTTCTTGCCTCGAGCCGATGGGAAAATTTGAGGGCAACCACTTACTCTTGTGAGATCTTTTAGTCTTCTCTATTGGTGGGTCTGCCATCTCAGCATTTGAGGGCTCTGAGAAGGACACCTTCTTCCTGGGGTAGCCTAGTCCATGGTTTCGAGAGGGGTCCAAGGTGGTATGACTTCTTTTCCCGAGGTCAAGGATCTCTACATCAGAATCCTCAGTGCCAGAATCACTTAGAAAATTCACCCTTGGAATATTGGGACATTCCATGTGATAATGACCTTTCTGGTGGCACTCGTAGCATACAACATTAGCTCGGTCTCTTGGAGGGTAGTTGGCTTGATTTCTGATGCCCACCATCTCAAGCCAAAGATCATTCAGGGCCTTGGCTAGGTCATTGACTCCGGGTTCTTTTGAAAGAGGGGCCTCTTTAGCTGGAGGGCCGAGGGAGTAGAAAGGAGGGGGGCATGTGGGTGAGGCTGGGGAAATCTTTGAGGCGGAGGGTGAGAATATACACCTTGTTGAGGGTAAGCATCTAAGGGAGGACCATACATTTGAGGTGGAGGTGGTGGATACATCCCTGATGAGGGGTGGGGGTATGCCCCTAAGTTAGACCACCCAGGTTATTGTTGCAAGAATTGAAGGGGTTGCAGAGGCACAATCGCCTTCTTTGAAGTGGGATCAGACTGAACTTTATCAAACTTTTGAGCAATCTCATATGCTAGCACCATAGTTTCTAGATTCTCCCATTTAAGCTTGAGGCAAAATTCGTCACTTGCTCCTGCTACAAGGTAGCCAGCATATGTTGAGTCATTCCAGCTCGAAATCCGGCATTTCCCTCCTGTGTGGCAATTGAATGGTCCAAGAGCACGACTGCTCGATCCACATATCAACGTGCCATCTCACCTTTTGACTGCTTCAAGTTTGCCACTTGCAGGTACACATTCTTTGGCTCCTCTTCTTTGTCGAAATATTCAATCATCACTGTTGTCAACCTTGGCAAGCTTTGGCGAACGTCTTCGGCCTGCTTCTCATACCACACTTGAGCCAAACCCTCTAGAAATGTGGGAAGAACCAACAGCCATCTATCTTTAGCAAGAAAGTTGAGAGAAACACAATGGCACTTGAAGGCCATAAGATACTCATTTGGATTTTCTTCAACCCATCCACAAAACATGAGAATGTCAGCCATGCTTGGAAAATGGAAAAGAGAGAGACGAAATGAGCCTTATCTATGGGCAAACAATGGAAAGAGGTAGCTTGAACTGAAAATCAGGTGAAGATACATCCACAAAGCACACATAGGCAGGGTAGGGTGTGACTGGTGTATTGTGAAATACTACACGGGAAGAATTTTCAGCATAGAATAGCTCATAGACAATCTTAAAAGGACCAACCCTCATGATATCGTAGCCATCTTTACAAGCGAGGGTTAGAGACGTGGCACTGCATGAGGTTTTTCATCAAGGCAAACAAGAATGCCATGACAAATGTCAATAGTTGGAGAGCTTGCACATCACCTTCAGCTTCTTCTAGTTCTTGTAGTCGCAATGCTATTTCTTCAAGGGGTGTGTGGTCTGGCATCCTTCTTTTGAGCAATGTCCTTTAGGACCTTTCTGATGATCTTCCGAATTCGGTAAACTCGTATCAAGTATGCCCAACACTTAGTTTCATGATGACCACAACCTTTGCATTCCTTACAAATGATCACCCTCCTTCGTGGCTTGCAGCTTTGTTGGGGTGGTGCTTCCACTCGCATCATGCGTGATTGAAGTACAAGCTTCACGTGCCAAGAAATCAGCAACTATATTTTGAGCTCGAGTTATATGCTGAATTTTTGCCTCTTCAAATTGTTGGCACAGTTCCAATGCTTGTTGATGTTGTGGAACCAAGCCTTTGCTCCGCACCTTCCACCTTCCACTAACTTGTTCACACACTAGTTGAGAATCTCCTTGCACCTCAAGTTGCTTGATGCGATGCCCTTATGCCTTTTGTAGCCCAAAAATGAGTGCCGAGTACTCAGCTTGGTTGCATGTACTTGCAGGTGTAGACTTGCTATAACAATAATTCTCACCACTTGGTGAAGTGAGCTTCACACCCATGCCAGCAGCCTTGGTCGAAGGTTTGTAAGCTCTATCAAATTGAAGGATCCAAGATGTCATCACACCAAGACTAAAATCCAGACATCCCAAGTTTCTCGATAGTCCAAGATAGGTAGAAGGAGAGGATGGGGAGAATTCAATACTTGAGCCAAACGTTCAGCACCAAATAAACTGGCAATCCTTTCTTGATACTTTATCTTTAGACCAAAAAGAATTACAACTTGAAGCTCAAAATGAGGCACAAAGGGTTGATTAGGTACAAATGGATTCCTTGGTTGAAACATTACCAACCATAGCCAAGGCCTAGAAACCATTGTAGTGAGATTGAGAATAAACCATTCAAGACGAGCTTATCCACAAGAATTAATAAGCAGATGCGCCAAATCTCCCCCCAAGCTTGGAGAGCATCCCACCTTTCAAAGAAGGACACCCTTTTAATTACCTCCAAAGCAGCAAGTAGCTCGATCAGCGAGTAGAATTGAAATCAAAGTTCTCCCAGCGTATTAGTAGTTCTTCACCTTGAATCATCCACGGTGTATCATCCCACCTGTTGTCTCCTTGAGCAATGCACTATACAATCAGTTGTTGCAGATCAACATGAAGATCAAGAAAGAGATCTTGCCCATTGGTAGCCATAAGGCACGAAGGACCAGGCACCAAATCCTTGAACTCATCGAGAAGTGACATAAATATCCGCCCTCTTCGTGTGGTGTGCATCCATGAAGTGAACTTGAAAAAGTTTAGAATTTGCAATCTAGTAGGAGATATGAGTAGAGCACGTGAAGTGAAGTACTTTTGCTTTTTACAGCATGTGAAAACTCCCTACGGTTAGAGAGTTATAGTTTCCGAGATTTCAATATATAAGCAAGAATCATTATATTTTCATCACTTCTTATCTGCTGGCCCAATGGTAAGTCTCCCTTTTGTGAAGGGGGAGGTCTTGGGTTCAAATTCCACTCCTTAATAAAAAGAGAGGAGAGGAGAGGAGAAGGAGAAGAGAAAGAGAAGCAGAAGAAGAAGAAGAGAAGAGAGGGGGGGCGCGGGATCTGTCACAGTTTTGCAGAAACTCAAAACAGCAGTCTGCCACCAGAAGACGTAGGAGCCCAGAAAAACGTCACGATATATCCGTGATGCATGTGGGTGTATACAATGGATGCGCATGCGGGAGCACAGATGTTGCAGTTCTGCAGCTACGATTGGTACAAGCAAAAAAATTCGCCAACTAGAATACACGTGGGAACCGCAAGCAGAAAGCAGGCTGACTGGAAGCGTAGAAGTAGGGTGGTTTTGCTGCCGTAGAGACAGGGAAGGCACAAAGTTTGGAGCCACAAAAGAAGAGAACTGCGCAGGAAAGAGGCCACAGTGCCGCACCCAATCATAGAAGTAACATATTTTATACCACTAGCCGTGGAGATTTTGATCCCAGCAGCCACACCATTTCTATTAGTTGGAAAAGAAATCAAGACCAGAGGCTAGAGGCTAAGCATGGCGACGCTCGAGGGCCATAGAGGAAAGGAGAACGTGAGGGCGAAACGTTATCATGGGAGGGGAAAAGGAATTAGAAGGGGAGGGAATGAAGAGGGAGACTATGACACAAGGGGAAAGGGAGAGGGGGAAGAGAAGCATGTACATGATGGGAGGAGGAATGTAAAGATGGAGACATCAAGGGAAGAGGACCATGCTTTATTTTGAAAGGAAGGGACGGGAGAAATCAAAGTACTAGCTAGGTGGCTTTACAAGAATGAGCGTGTCCCATCAAGGGATGCTAACCCCCCTCCTTTTATAGCCAAGAGAGAGGGTCTCTCCTAATAAATGCATCCTCCCACATGCATGGTGTGTGTGGAAGAGTCTCCCATGTGGGCTAGGTGAATATGCACTCTCAATTGTGTGCGATAATGCTTGGCCACATTTTTCCACATATATCAACTCCCATATCTCAAGTCTATGATACTCCCTTGGTCTCTTCCCAATTTTATAATACGTTCCAACATTTAGGAGGACAAGTGGAGGGTTGGCACAAGGAGTCTTACCACCTCATCCTACTTTCCCCATTATTTAACTTGCATCCTTGGACTATCTATACCTCCCCCACATAGGCCTATCCTATATGGAGAGAATAACCCAATATAATATCCCTCTCCACCTATTTTATATTACTTCTCCCATGGACTTTGAGCCATATCTCACTAAATGTAGCCTAGGTGGAGGCGTGGCACATGGAGGAGCCATGCCACCTTACATTTTATAATATTACTACCATGGATCACACCTTATGGGTCCTCTTACGTGGAAGGGTGGCACATGGTCATGCCCTACCACCTCAACCTTGGGCCCTATGCACACCATATTTAATTATACTATTGCCACACATACAAACAGACACACATTTTAATGCCTTTTTCCTTAGACAAATTTATCCATAACAGTGGATAGAGCCATCATTTGTACTACATCAGTATTGAAGGAAAATATTTTTCCTCTCCAGTTTGCTGTGTACTCTCTATTCTTTGTTCAATTTCTGTTCCGCTGCACCATGTAATTTAACAACCACCACTTCTTCCAAAATTTCACAACTTCTATGCTAGCTTTCAAAATCCACAACTGGCAACCAAATAAATAGCAAATATATTACACCTTTGTCTTGTCCTCTTCCTATATATGTATCCTTACCCTTACGATGACCACCACTTGTTTTATTTTTTTATTTTTCTCTCATGTTCCTCTCTTCCATCTCTCTCTGCTCATGGTGTTTTTTCCACCAGGCATGTGCTTTGATTTGATGTGGTGCAGCTAAGCAGGGGTTGTTGTTTGTCTAGGCATGTGCCTTGATTTGGATTTGGTACAACCTTGGTTGATCATTCATGTATTCCTTTACATGTGTTGGAAATTTTTCCATCTCAAGGTGGTCCTCACAATCAAATCGAATAAACAAAAAAAGTGAAAGTCCTTTTTAGTACAGGTGACGACCCTCCAGTATCATCAAAATTCTCACTCTCACTAATTTGCCTAGGCTTGGCACTCTTTAACATTGAATGAATTGAAGACTCATCGAACAATGATGAGCAAGGTTATAAGAGTATAAAGGTTTTGTATCAACACTTACCACTTTATATGATTATTTCCTTTCAAAATTTCTCCTAATGAATGAGCCATGCATACTAGCATTTGAATATTTCTTCCCATCTCATCCATGTAATTTGACTTATCCTTATTAAAGAAATGGAAAGAAATAAATATGCACTTACACAGAGATTCATTCACTTTAACCTTTCAAATAGAGATACATATAGGAAATGTACCCAAAACATCGAATAGTTTGATTGAACCGAATGCAATTCCATTCATATTCTTCAAGAAATGGACATGACCATTGTAATGTGCACAGAGAGGAGGATGAGAGGATGTCAATGTAATATGCTCTAAGATTTGAATTCCTTCATGGATGTTGTCTCCATGCCAACATGGACTTAGGTAGCACAGAATGTGTGTGTAGAGTAGCGACGACAAAGCTCCACTTGTGCTTGCATAAGGCTAGGAATAATCTCTCTTAGGAATCCTCAGCATGCAAGTTCTACTTGAAATTCCTACATGCAAGTTATACTTGCAACTCCTACATGCATGTTCTACATGCAAGTCCTACGTGTGATTCCTACATGCATGTTCTACATGCGAGTTCTACATGCAACTCCTACATGTAACATGTGAGTTCTACATGCAACTCCTACATGCAACATGCAACTCCTACATGCAACTTCTATATGCAAGTTCTACATGTAGAGAGAGAATGTCTTATAATTCTTACATGCAGAGAGAGAGACTGTCCAACTTGTATAAATACCCCATAGTGGAATGAATCCCACACTCTTTGGGGCATTGTGTTGAGTTCTACTTTGGTATTCCAAGCAATTGTCTCCAAGTGTCCATGATTCCTTGCACTCCATGTCCAAAAGCATGTCCTAACCTTGCAACTCCTCCTCCCCTCTCCTCCAAAAAAGACTAATAATCACATAAAGTTCCAATTAGAACTAGCTCCACCAGTACATCTGAGAAACCAAAACAAAATAAGGGAGAGCAAATGAAGATCATACATCAGTTATAGACTAAGGGTCTATTGGTTTTTCTTTGAAGTCTTTGATCAATGCCTTGCCATCTTGATAGACATCCCATTTGCCTTCCTTTCTAGCCGCCTTCACCTTTGCAAGATCTGAGGCTTTGCTCTTCATCTAGGTTTCTGTGAGTGCCTCTACAATCCATATTGGAAGTCTTTTCAACTTGTTAGACTATCTAAGGAATGTATTCTTTCTTGTCTTGTTCCAACAGTGAGAACTGTGTGAGTTCCTTCCTGTCCAATGTCAAATCTACATCTTCCTAATCAATTCTTGGTAGAGATTTGCTATAACCAGAAAAACCTTGGCATGGCAAGGATTTATTTGGCTACCATTAAAGGCCTTGAGAAGAAATTGTCCCAACAAATAATCCAATTGCACCGCTCCACCATTGTCAAACACTTCATTGAGCCTATATGGTTTATTCTGGCTAAGCTTAAGATTAGGCTTGAGAGGACCTCGCTTGATGTTACACAATAGAATGAGCATGCCTTTCTTCAAGTTTGAAATGATATGTCTATAGTGCCATTTGAAATGATATGTCTATCGTGCCATGACTTTCTTCTTCTTTGGATTTCTTGTTGTGACCAGGTTGCTTGAATGCACAACTCATCTAGACTAGTGAGCTCGTGCAATTGTCTTTTGATCGCTTTGAGTTCACTAGGATGATATTCTTGCAGTGTGACTCAAAGAATTGGGATGAGAAATTCCAAAAAAAACCATTGCTTCTAAACCAAATTCCATTTTGAATGGTCATGTTTGTGGTTACCTTATATGCTATCCAATATGGCCGAAGTGCAGCACAAAGCTTGGAGTCCCAATCTCAGCGATGGGTACCCTTGGGGAGAATAGGATTAAGAGTCTTATTAGTGGACTCAGCTCAGCCATTGCACGGAGGGTAGTAGCCATGCTAGCTTACAAGCCTAGTTGTCATGTAGTGCCTTAGCCTCTACCCACTTTGTCACATAATCTGGCAACAAGAATGTACTTATTCTGTGTATACTAAGATGCATTCTTAAATGTCTCAATATCATCCAAGCCCCATCTCTAGAATGCTTCCCATGGCTAGCTTGGTTGTAATAGCATATGATGCTATGGAAGAAATATGGCTATTTGTTTTGACAAACACCACATTTTACAAAGAAACATGTGCATTTTTTAATAGAGCACTCCACCATACCCTTCTTGTAAAAATTTTTAAGTTATTAGCTCATCATGGATTGACCTACCGTAGGCCCTATGTGTGGCTCGACAAGTACTATTGCTCATTCATGTAGCAAGACCCATCAGTGTAGGATGCCATTTGCACCTTGGCATTATAATTGGCTATAATCAAAGTATACTTCCAAAATTTCAAAGCCATCTGGCTTCACTCTCAACATTTGCTTAGCAAATGGGCCTTGTGATAGTATTGTAGCATTTCGTCATACCTGGTCCCAAAAAAATCCAATGTGAACAATTGTCCATGCTTTCATCTCAGATAGGTAGGTAGTACAAGAAGTATACTCTTGCATGGGACTTTCTTGGCTTGTGCATCATTTTGAAATTACATTCTTCTAGCAACAACATTCATCTTACCGTACGTCCCCGAATCACTATTTTGTTAGTCAAGCGTAGCAATTCTTGGTAAAGAGCTTCATGCTAAGTAGTGTTGTAGTCGCACTCTAGTGGCATCATCAACCGACTAGCAAAATAGACTATGTATAAATCGAGTCTAGCATCCAGCTATGCCAAAATAATGATGATGGCATAGCCTAATGCATCCCCATGGATAGGAAAGATCCACAAAATAATGCCAATGGCATAGCTTGATGCATCCACATGTTAGGAAAGATACCACCAAGGTGGTTGGAGAATTGGTGTCTCAATTGCTCGTTGAACTTCAATTCACAAATTTATGCTATAGACAACTCCTTGGTCCACTAGAACTTGGTATCTTGGTCGTTTTATATAGTGGTGCTACAATCTTGGCAAAATCCTTCACAAGTCTTCAATAAAAGCTAATAAATCCAACAAAGGATCTAAGCTATGTCAAAATTTCCACCCCAAGCATAGATAATACACTTAATAGGGATTAAAGAGATTCCTGGCTATCTACACTTGGTCACCTCTAAACAAGCCAAATGCCTGGATATTGCCTAGTATAAACAAAAATCATCTAGGCAGATGGCAATAAACTTGGTCAAATAACCTGAGAAATTCTCAACCATAAACCTTTGAAAAGTGGATGGTGCATTAAGCAACCCAAATGGCATGACTTTAGTGTCATAAGCATCCCATTCTATAATAAAAAGGAAGTTTTGGATTGATTTTCGAAGGCTACCTCCTCCTTCCTCCCTTGATCCTCCTTCTCAACCCTTTACCCCTTGAAGTTGTGGAGGAGACTAGCACTCCACTCCTCAGCCTTGGACTCTTCCTAAACCCTGCAACCTTCTCTAAACCTTGGGACTTCCAACTGTTGCAAAATGATGAAATTTACATTAGTCCACTAATCACAAAATTTATCCTTTAAACACCCCACATGCTATAAAAGCAACATCCCCCCCCCCCTCTCCCCTCATTTCTTTCTCCTTGCTTTTGTAAGCCACCTCCATCTCCTCTCCATCTCCAAGTTCCATCAAGCCACCAAATTTTATATCCACCTCCACTTTTCGTCCTCCACCACCACTTTTTATGTCAAGTTCCTCCCCTCCATCCTCCACCTTCTCCATCCCCTCCACCACTACTTTTTCCACCCATCTCCTCCCCTCCACCCTCCACTTTCCATCCTGGACCATCCTCCACTTTTCACTACCTTCTCCATCCCCTCCACCACCAAGTCTTTTGTCAAGCTCGTCCCCTCCATCCCCCACCTTTCATCGACTTTATCCATCACCTTGGCCACTTATTTTATTATCCTCCACCCTCCACTTGTAATTTTCGTTTGACAAACACTCCACCATTCTATCAAGCACTAAAGGTATACCCTCCCCTCCCTCATGTTCCATCACCCCCTTTCCTCCTTCCCCATTTTTCGTCATCCTCCACCCTAAATTCCATCAAGCCCCTTCACACCTCCAACCCAATTTTTTCTATCCATCCCAACCCCTTCCTCATCATCCTTATCTTCTCTTCCACACACCCCTCTCTCTTTCACACCTCCCTTCCTCTCTCCACCCTGCCTCTTCCTTTTTTCACTCCCTTCCTCTCTCCACCATGCCTCATCCATTCCCACCTCTCTTCCTCTCTCCTTCACACCTCCTTTCCTCTCTCCATTGCCCCCCTTCTCTCTCTACCACCCCCTTCCTCTCATGACCACCACCACCCCCTTTCCTCTCTCTACCACCCTCTTCTTTCTCTCCACCACCCCCTTTCCTCTCTCTCCCATACCCCCATCCTCTCTCCACCACCATTGCCTCCCCCTTGCTCTCTCTACCACCCCCTTCCTATCACCACCACCCCTCTTCCAATTCCCCCTCCCCCTCTATTCCCTCCCCACCAACCAATGCCTCCTCCCCCCACAGTGCTCTCTAAATCCCACCCTTCCGTCTTCCTCCTTCTCACTCCCCATATTCTCTCTCTAAACTCCCCTCTCTCTCTCTTCTCCCTCAACCCCCACACTCTCTCTCTAATATCTACCCTCACCACTCACACACACTCTTTCCCCCCCTCATGCCCCACCCTCTCTCTATTCCCCCTCTATCTCTCTAAATTCCTCCCCCCCTCTCTGTATATCCCCCCTTGAGCGTGCAACCCCTTGGTAGCCATGCCACCTCGAGCGTGCAATACATTTTCTTTCACTAATCTACCTCTTCCTATATTCTATCTCACAAATCCATCTCTTCTTTTTCCCCTGTCCTCGTCCATCTCATCCATTGCCTCCCATTTGCTCTTTCGCTGCCGCCATTGGTCCGCTCTTCCCTTCATCCGCTACTACCAATGCACTCATCCTCCATCATCGGTGGTTCGCCGTTCACCAGTTCGCTTGTTCGCCCTACGGTCGGTCTGTTGCTGCCCATCCGCTCTTCCTCCATCGCTGCCTCCCTCGTAGTCCCCTATAAGAGAGTATTACCCCTCCCCTTACCTCCTAGCGGGCCAAAGAATATGATAATTATATCATTCTTGTCTTTGATAACCTTATTTTATAGATTTCAATGTATTCAAGATACGGGAGTGAGGAAGTGCTACCGAGGAAATTTTAAATAATTCCTTGCTTCTCTTCTATAGTTATAATTACCTTGATCATGATGAGATGGTCTCAACACAGGAATGGGTTGAATCTCAGATAGAAATAGCAAATACTAATGCCTTCTAGTGACAATAATCTAAAGGCTTATTGTAACTTTTTGAAAGGTGTTTATTAACACCATTATAAATATTAGAAGAGTTTCCAACTGCTTCTTATCTTTTGGTGTAATTTATTTGTGTCACATTAAATTTTATAATTTTGATTTTGTTTCCTTCAAAAAACTCTAAAAATTTGCTTGTTTTTATGTTTTTATCTGTCTTTTAAAGAGTGAGTTTTTTTTTAATTTTATCTATAAAATAGTCCAAAAGTATTTATAAAAATGAATTTATACATTGACAAGTCCAAAATTAATGAAATAAGTGTTAATGGTGGTAAATTTATTTATCAATAAAGAAATAAGTTTAAATAAATACCTTAATCTTATCAGTATATTTAAAGATATTTAATTTCTTTTAGGCTTAAACTTAAGTTTGAGTCTTAAAAGAAACATTGTACCCATATCACATTTTGAGTTTGATCATCAAGAAATTTCTTTAGGCTCAACAAACCAAAGATATATGAAATTGCAAAGATTTAATAAGGATTTTAAAAAATGGCACTCAGGTAAGTGCCTAAATTCCTAAATTATACTTTTATGCATTAGAAAATGGGATATCCCTAGGTACAAACAAGATGGTGTATAACCACAAGGGTTCCTTCTACCTCCCTTCTACCAACCTTGCTCATTCATTCCTACCAATTAGTCATCCGTATATTGAAAAAGTGGACAAGGGAAGGGTCCCCCCTCTCAACTAAAACATCCCTCAAAATCCATATTTCTCATAGCAAGACAAGTGTTATTGGAACACTTATGATGTAAGAATCCTAGGAAGTTACATTTTCATAGTCGATGGGGATGGGAAGATGGCCTTAAAACATGTCTCCCAAAAGCCCTTTTGCAAGGGGAATATGAATGGCCCAAACTCCATCATGTAGAATTTGATGATGTCGTACTCAAGTTGGTCGCCTTGTAGCCTTTAGAGCTTCGTCCCAACTTTGTGAGTGCATGTAAGATGGCAATCCACAAACACTCGTCCTAACCATGTTTTCACTTTTTGATCTAGAGACATAATGTTTAACCAAAGTGAAGACTAACATGTCGGTATTCATTCGATCTTGTTGCGTCCATGCATGAGTCCATGCGTGAGGCATAATGGTACTTTACATTCTACATATTTTGGTCCCATTTGGAACCAAAAGACCATGGTCTCACCATCTATACTATCTTTTGAAACCAACATAATTTCACACTTTTTTAGTAGTTTATCCATAGGTTTCTTTTTGTAAAGGCCATAGGATCCAATTTTGTGGGTCCATGGGATGTCATGGCATTACATAAAGTTTTGTCCCAAGCCTTAGCATCTACATAATGTTTCAAACCATGGTCTCACCATCTATACTATCTTTTGAACATAATTTCATACTCTTTGAGTAGTTTATCCATAGGTTTCTTTTTGTAAAGGCCATAGGACCCAATTTTATGGGTCCATGAGATGTCATGGCATTACATAAAGTTTTGTCCCAAGCCTTAGCATCTACATAATGTTTCAAACCATGTAAAAAATGCCTTTTAGAAGGAAGTTTGACCTTGCTAGCCTTATGTCCTACTTGAACTTAACGGTATATGCTAGCAAAAGGGGATATATCTAGGTATAACCAAGGTGATGTATAATGACAAGGGATCGTGGTGGGCCCTCCTACAATGTGGCTTCTACTCACGATGGCCACCACCACCATCAACCCTAGGTATACAATTTATCAAATAAGATACTTGTTAGAATTATTAGAACAGTTACTATGTTTACATTAGTCATCTGTATATTGAAAAAGTGGTCACCTCCCTTATTTATTTTTGCACAATTACTCATCTGTATATTGAAAAAGTGGCCAAAGGGAAGGGTCCCCACACTCGACTGAACCATTCCTAAAACCACTACAAACCAATGGTATGTATTCCTCTTTCCCACTTTGATACACATGAAGCTAATGCTATATTCCTCATATGAGGACAAGTGTGATTGGAACACCTACGGTGTAAGAATTCCTAGATTTTCATAGGGAGTTCTGGGACAAGATGTATCCCAAAAAAGCCTTTTTGGAAGGAGAATACGAACGGTCCAAATTTGTTCATGGGAGTTTGATGATCAATGTTGTTCTCAAGTTGGCCACCTTGTAGATGTGGGAGCTTCGTCTTTTGTTGCTCCTCCCTCTCTCATTGCTCCTTCTCCCTTTTGTCTTGCTTACCTCGCTACTATGAAGTACGCTTGCCTTGCTCCCTTTCGTGGCATTCACAAGGACATCAAAGCTCACCTCCGCTCTATAAGTAGGACTAAACCGCCGCCTTCACCTCTCATCGACTCTTCTTGAATTTGTCTCTTGTTTCTTGTTATTTTCCTTAGCATTGGTACAACATTTGTCAAGTTGCAAACCAGTTGTTGGGCACAGTAAAAAGTTAGCAAAAATTCTAGGAATCACTTACATGCAACTTGTCTTGCAAGAAATTAAAGATGGGCAATTACATGGTTGTGGTGGTTGTTGCTTCTCTGTGGGTTTGAGCTGCACAAAAATCAGATCAATTTTCTTGGTGGTACTGCGGCGGTCCATAGAAGCTCATGTGAGCTTTTGAAGCAACATCCCTTAACCTTCAAGTATATCAAGCTACTCTCCTTCGATGTTTGATTTTAATTGCACATTCATGAAACATCAATTTTAAGGATTTATGTTTCTCAAACTATGAGAAGAAAGAAGAGCTAGGGAACACAATTCTACATCTTATGATGCAATATTCCTTAGGAAACTTTGCCTAGTTGTAGGTATATAAGCCCCTTCCCACAACACTTGTACCCCCTTTACATTCATTTGTCCACAACTATGCTAGAACAAAGAGTTCATCACAGGCGCATCGTCGAATTTCGTATTCTCTAAAATCAATGAATTGAGGATGGTTCTCTTGTTCCAAGCAATGATTCTGTAGATCCCACTTCCATTGCAGACACAAATACATGTCTACAATTAGGCAGGCATGATAGAATAAATAGGTCATCACAAATGCTTTGGACAATGCCCAAGAAGTGGAAGCACAAACTCTTTGGAGTCAAAGAAGGGTATAAGCACGATGAGAGGGCACAAAACGGTGATAATAATTCCCCCCTAAATCAAGTGGTCCCCAAAATTTGTTAGCACTGGCTCTCATAAGGACAATGCTTAAGGATTGAGTTTAGTGGGAGTTTTGTGATTATTCTTAGTTTTATAGAAATTTTTATTAGGGATTTCTAATGACTTTTAGATGGCTGTTGGCTTTTTAGCTTTTAGTGGCTATTGGCTTTTCAACTTTAAATTTAGCTTGTGTGTGCTCTTTATCCCCCTCCAACATGGCTATAAATTAATTTGGGGGGTCCACTCTCCCTCCATGCTTGAGCTCTTCCTAGAAGGTTGCATTGGCTTCCTCTAGCTACAAATCTTCAAGTCACTTCAAGCTTTCCGGTCGCTTATCCAGGTCTCACGTGTTCGTTTGTGAGCAAGGCGCTAGCAAATTTGTGTGTTTGTTTCTGTCAAGAAGACTCCCACAAATCAGGAATTAAGGTGAGAACTTTCTGCACGTCTATTAATTCATCAGATTAATTCTCATTATTTGTCGAAAGTAAGTGTGAATGTAACTCCTACTCCTGCAAATGAAAAGAAACTTTTGTCTAAGAAAGAATTACTAAATCGCCCACTACAAAAATCATGACACCAAGTCAGGTGCCTTCACATTTCCAACAGAAACCTGAAGAAGTTGCCAAAACTGAGAAACACAACATAGTAGTGGGCGAGCTGAAGGGCAACTATAGCCACTCCGGGATATGACCATCATTCTCAAGAGGAGAACATGTGCTTCCCCCTACTTTGCTCTAGCCTATTGCGTATGCTTGTGGATAATAGCCTACATCCATGTACATAGCTTCTTTTCCCACCCTCGTTCCTTTTGTTTCCTTGGTAAATGTCACGAAGAATGTCGGTGGGCCTAGCTGGCGAATCATTGCAAACAACCTTTTTTGCTGGCGTTGCAAGTAGTGCAGAGATGTCCGGATGCTTTCAAGTTCTTGGTAACCAATATCTAATTTCAATAGTACATCTAAGTTGGGTTTGGTTTTGACATCCTTAGCAGTTATAACCCTACCATTCAACTGTGCCTTCCGCATATTGAACTAGCAGCAAAGTGTATTAACATCTTTACTTTTTTGAAGAAAAGGTCTTGGATGTGAGTTGCAAAGTGTGGGTCCCTGTGAAGGATCTCCCATTGGACAACTTTTTGGTAACTGAGGATCATTGAGCATATGCTCATACCTTGGCTAACCAAAGAACAACGTTGGGTAGTTTAGCTCCTCACAATGCTTGTCTTTATATATACCCATTGGCTTTTGGTTTTCGCTTGGAGCGATCACTGTGATGGTTGAGATTGTATCAAAAACTTTGGTTGTGTCGACATATCCATGCACTAGTGTGTCTGTGAATGGGTCAGTCTCTTGTTTTAGAGTCATGCTTTCCTTTGTAAAGGAGGTGTTGCTATTGCGTTGTGCATTCATCCTAAGTTGAAAATGTGGAAGCCGCAGTTGTAAGATTGAGACACCCTCTTGCTTGTACAAGGGTGTTTCAACAAAGCCTTTTTAATGCTTTCATCACTAGATTTGGGCGAGCATCACCACTAGTGTATGGAGTTTGATACTCTAAGTTGAAGGGAAGGGATGCCATATAGGTCACCGATAAGTAGAAATGAGAGAGAAATGATAAGTTGAACACACATCATTTTGTCATTTTGTAATCAACTATGGAGGCTTCTCCCACTTTAAACTGCAATTATTATACTAAACAATGTATACTCACTTGTCTTCCTCCTCTCTATGTATGATCCATGTATCAAAAGTTATCACCTGCTTTTAAGGCTAGGAATGAACAACATAGATGCTCTTGTACTAGCTCTCTGAAAGACTTTTACTAAAAGCATATAATCATTGAAGATCAAGCATTTTTTGGCTTTTATGACAAATATATTGCAACAATCTTCATTGATCTGAATTTCTTGAGTAGCTAGAACTTTTGCTAATTGTGAACAAGTTTTCTTCTAAGCTTGATAAATTTTATACACATGTATTTTCAAGAATCATGTAACTATGCTATACTATGCTATAAGTACGCAGTAGATAACTTAATGCTTCTTGGTTGTCAATTTTTGGAGCCATACTCAAAATCTACCCAACTTAGTATGTTCAACTATAAGAATAAGACAAAGCATTGCTAATTAGAAACAAGATCATCTAATCCATAGTCCTAATAGTAGAGAGCTGGGTATCAATTTCGTGCTTGGGAGATGTTCAGTGGCTTTGAACTATGTGTTATCTTCAAGATTTTACTTAGTGCTTGAGAAGTTGCTTTTTGTAGTACTTCATGGAGCAAAAGCGTTAAAATATGACATGTTTTGAAAATTTGGATATTTGGTTGATCATTCAATTTTCAAAGAGCTCAAAACTATAAAATTGTATGGATTCTAAATGTTATATGCTTATCTCTCTAAATCTAAATGTATATTTACATTGAAATGAAAGGGATACGTTAACATGAATGAATTGCACTCCTAAAAAAGGGCCCCTTTTTATTGTAGTGAAAGTAATTAAAAATGATGCTTAGACATTTTTGTAGCAATTGAAACTAATAGTTACACCATGCTAGAAAAGGTTAGTTAGTATAATGCCACCTCAAAATAGAAAGCATATTCTGAAGAAAAGTTTCTTTTTTAAAATCTCCTTAACATGAAAATTATATGTCAAGGTTGTTGAAACAGTGATGCTAAAGGGTGTATAGTATGCACGATAGATGAGTGCAAGGAAGTGGTATAGAGGAGAAAATTCATGATTGGATGAGAGTAAGAAGATTGGAAGGTGATTGGATGGAGGAGATAGAATGAATGTGATGATGACATGGAGACCTTAGAGTGGATGAAGGATAAGGTCTTTAGGCTATAAAATGCTTGGGAGAAAATCTAGAGTTTTCTTAAAGATGTAAAATTGGGCTAAAGGACATGACTTAAATAAAAGAGAAGAATCAAAGAGATAGATCTCTCAAAAACACACACATGTCACACACATATAACGCACACATGTACGTGACGTAGTCTTTTAGTAAACCTTATAGAAAAGAATAATGTTAGATTGATGGATATCTTAAGGAAGGTAACACATGGGAATATTCTCCGAAACTAATACCGTTGTTTGTCGGGGTGACGATAGTAATTACTAACTATATTTTGTGAATAAACTACCACAAACAACTCAGTCAATCACTCACTAAGGTGCATGGCCTTAAGCAAGGCCTCCAAGCTGCGAGCTGAAGAGCCTCCTTCCTGCGCAGCTGCTTGAGCTGCTGCCTTCCACCTCTTAGCATTGCTGCGCAGCTCCTTGGATTCATGGCCTCCCATCAACGCCCTCACCTTCTTCTCCACCTCCTCCCTCCTCACTATCTCCCCCCGCTCGCCTTCGCTTCCTTCCACCTCCATCCCTACCTTCCACCCATCCACTATGAACCTCCTGTTCATTCCCTGGTCTGCAAAATATGGCCATGCCAGCATCGGCACCCCTGCTACCATGCCCTCCAGCGTCGAATTCCAACCTGCGTGCGTTAGGAACCCGCCCGTTGCCGGATGCGATAGCACTTGCAGCTGCGGCACCCACGACGCGAAAAACGCACGATCCTTCACCCTCTCCAAGTAGCCCTCCGGAATAGAGTCGCCCTGCAGTAGGTCCGAACGAATCACCCACAGCAGCCGCTGCTGGCTTGCCTCCAGCCCCAAAGCCATCTCCTCGAATTGTGCCCGCGATAGTACTGCGACGCTGCCGAATGAGACGTAGAGAACCGAGCCGGTTGGTTGCTTGTCCAGCCACAGTATAGAGTCTGATTCTTCTCGCCAGAGCACCGCCGTCTTGTATTTGGTATCCATCGGGCCATTGAAAAAGGAAATTGGCAACAAAGGGCCAACTGTGTAGATCTGGTGCTGCTTTCTCAGAGCTTGCAGGGTATCATGCTCAGCCTCGTCGAAGGTGTTCACAACTATCCAAGCTGCCTCATCGAGCCTGGCAAAAGAACGCAGGAAGAAGCTGCACATGAAATCTTGGGGATCGTAGATTCGGACAAATGAATTCACGTCTGTTAACTTGAGGGGTGGCGTTCCTGGGACGGCGGTTATCGGTAAAGGCTCTGCAGAAATCCACGATTGAATTAAAACTCTTCCTGCGGATGGAGAATGTCTGACGTTATGCCTAGTTATTGACGTACCTTCCGAAGCTCGGAATCCTTGCAAGGCCAGCATAGTACAAGCATACGTTGCTGCTGACTGGGTCCAGAAAGCCAGCCTCGGCAGTCCAAACTTGTTGGCGGCGTCTTGCGTGCATTCGCCAAGTATGTCTGAGACGACACACGTTACCGGCGGATCCTCCTTCATGAGCCTGCAAATCAGTCCTCCCAAGACGCCCTCCATTTTTGAGAAAGCTTTGCACAGCTCGACAGCATCGTCCTCACCAGAGGTACTCCCGGAGTCTCTCCCGTCCGGGAGTCCAACCAAGCGAATGTCAAGACCTTCCCTCTTGAGTACAGGCTCCGTGCGCACCAAGATGGCATGGTGGTGTTCTGTAAGAACAAAAGTGATGGTGAAGCCGTCGGCCGCAAGCTTCTTGGATAGGTGCATCATGGGAGCAATGTGCCCTTGAGCTGGGAGGGGGATCACCACGGCATGGGGTTTTGAACTAGGCGCCATGCCTACTAAGACTTGGCAAATTGCTAGCCCAAAATGGGTAGTCCAAGGATGGGTACTATATAGGCCTCGTTAAAGAATACGCGTTCAAGGAAGGTTGTCCTTGCAATGCATTGTGATGAAGGGTTCAAATGGAATCGTGCCTTCTTGAACCTACACTCATAAAACGTGCCAAGGTGTGGTTTCTTGATGCTACCCCCCTCACAAGAGTCATGCTTTTCCTCTCTTTCGGGCCTACACTCATAAAACGTGCCAAGGTGTGGTTTCTTGATAGTGCCACTTTTATTCATATCCCTCAACCAATACTAAAGGTGAAGGCGATTCTTCTTGAACCCAAATGCCCCTCTAAGGATGAAGCCCAAAATGCGGCACTAGTAGCTAGCTTTGGAGGCTTGCACAAAAATGGACGCATAGGTGAAGCACCATTGATTTCACAATTCACACCTCACTTTTGGAGGGTGCCATTTTGAGCACTAGAGCTCTATTTCTATTGTCTAGCCAATAGGAAGCTAGCATTTGGTGTTTACAATGGGTTGAATTGCCTTCAATAACTCCTACATTAGTAGAGAGATTTATGGGTAAGCGAATGAAGGATGGCCAGATTTGACATGCAGAGCACCCTGCAAATAAATGCTTCAAGCTATATGGACTACATTAATGTGTGAATCAAATCAGCCTAAGGCACCAACTGTTCTTAAAGGTAAAGGACACCTATTTAATAGACAAGCAACTTGCCTGAAGCTAGGAACTATCTAATGGGTATTTTATAAGCTAGCAAGTTGCCTAGAATTTCAATGTGTGGGGCCCAAGGCATTATGTGAAAATATCATATAGAAAGCGTGTTCAATGGGTATTTAAGAAACCTCCTAGCTCTATATTTTTACAACCTATATACACCACTTCTATTAATTTTCAGATGATAAAAAAATACCCCTCTGATATGGATATTTTCACTTGTTGAATTAAAAAATTGCATATGTATGTATAATTTTTTTAACTCCTCGAGAAAATAAAATCCCAGCTTTTAAAAAAAAATAATAATAAAACACTTTTTTTAAAAAAATGCACACACATATATTTCTTAGTTAACTCCTTGGATGTGGAGTTGTTGAACAATTTGATGGAGAGAGATGTACAATAGATTTTCTTTTCCTTTCAAGAACTTAAGACTCCCACACGTATCCTGTTCATGTTGAGTGGAGAGCCTATATGGTGCACACATTCAATCATCCACGACTCTTATTCTTTCTCCCCATGACACATGGCTTTCATTGCATTCTACCAAAGGAACTTCGACTAGATAAAAGAGGGTCTGAATTCACGCTTCACTATGGGATGGCTTGAAAAAATGACTATTCAAATTTTTTATATTGCTAGTTTTCAAATGAGGAGATATGCAAAGGCAATTTCCTCCAAAATAAAACTCATTTAAAATATATTTGTTTGAAAATCTTTATGCAAGAAATAAAAACTAAAGAAATCTTTTTATTGAAGTAGAAGGCATGTGAAAGGATTTTTCTATAAGGTCCTTCTTCATAGAAATGCCTTATGATCTTGTATCATGATAACATTATCACAAGTAGTGTTAATACTTCTTTCATCTATTAATTTTTTTGAGTGATGAATATGCTAGAATTGGTAAATATAATTTTGTTTCAACAAAGCATAATATATAATGGAATAGCGAGGAGTGTTTCCATTCAAGTCTATCTCAACTCTATTGTATATGTTAAGGGGAAGAGGAGGAATAAACGATGGGAATAGCCTCTTGTGTAGTAGTATCGGATATTGATGGGTACTATATAGGCCTCGTTAAAGAATACACGTTCAAGGAAGGTTGTCCTTGCAATGCATTAGGAGGGGGGAATGGGAGATGAACCCTCTAGTCCTGGGAGACTAGTGATGAAGGGTTCAAATGGAATCATGCCTTCTTGAACCTACACTCATAAAACGTGCCAAGGTGTGGTTTCTTGATGCTACCCCCCTCACAAGAGTCATGCTTTTCCTCTCTTTCGGGCCTACACTCATAAAACGTGCCAAGGTGTGGTTTCCTGATAGTGCCACTTTTATTCATATCCCTCAACCAATACTAAAGGTGAAGGCGATTCTTCTTGAACCCAAATGCCCCTCTAAGGATGAAGCCCAAAATGCGGCACTAGTAGCTAGCTTTAGAGGCTTGCACAAAACTGGAGGCATAGGTGAAGCACCATTGATTTCACAATTCACACCTCACTTTTGGAGGGTGCCATTTTGAGCACTAGAGCTCTATTTCTATTGTCTAGCCAATAGGAAGCTAGCATTTGGTGTTTACAATGGGTTGAATTGCCTTCAATAACTCCCACATTAGTAGAGAGCTTTATGGGTAAGCGAATGAAGGATGGCCAGATTTGACATGCAGAGCACCTTGCAAATAAATGCTTCAAGCTATATGGACTACATTAATGTGTGAATCAAATCAGCCTAAGGCACCAACTGTTCTTAAAGGTAAAGGACACCTATTTAATAGACAAGCAACTTGCCTGAAGCTAGGAACTATCTAATGGGTATTTTATAGGCTAGCAAGTTGCCTAGAATTTCAATGTGTGGGGCCCAAGGCATTATGTGAAAATATCATATAGAAAGCGTGTTCAATGGGTATTTAAGAAACCTCCTAGCTCTATATTTTTACAACCTATATACACCACTTCTATTAATTTTCAGATGATAAAAAAATACCCCTCTGATATGGATATTTTCACTTGTTGAATTAAAAAATTGCATATGTATGTATAATTTTTTTAACTCCTCGAGAAAATAAAATCCCAGCTTTTAAAAAATAATAATAATAAAACACTTTTTTTAAAAAAATGCACACACATATATTTCTTAGTTAACTCCTTGGATGTGGAGTTGTTGAACAATTTGATGGAGAGAGATGTACAATAGATTTTCTTTTCCTTTCAAGAACTTAAGACTCCCACACGTATCCCGTTCATGTTGAGTGGAGAGCCTATATGGTGCACACATTCAATTATCCATGACTCTTATTCTTTCTCCCCATGACACATGGCTTTCATTGCATTCTACCAAAGGAACTTCGACTAGATAAAAGAGGGTCTGAATTCACGCTTCACTATGGGACGGCTTGAAAAAATGACTATTCAAATTTTTTATATTGCTAGTTTTCAAATGAGGAGATATGCAAAGGCAATTTCCTCCAAAATCAAACTCATTTAAAATATATTTGTTTGAAAATCTTTATGCAAGAAATAAAAACTAAAGAAATCTTTTTATTGAAGTAGAAGGCATGTGAAAGGATTTTTCTATAAGGTCCTTCTTCATAGAAATGCCTTATGATCTTGTATCATGATAACATTATCACAAGTAGTGTTAATACTTCTTTCATCTATTAATTTTTTTGAGTGATGAATATGCTAGAATTGGTAAATATAATTTTGTTTCAACAAAGCATAATATATACTGGAATAGCGAGGAGTGTTTCCATTCAAGTCTATCTCAACTCTATTGTATATGTTAAGGGGAAGAGGAGGAATAAACGATGGGAATAGCCTCTTGTGTAGTAGTATCGGATATTGATGGGTACTATATAGGCCTCGTTAAAGAATACACGTTCAAGGAAGGTTGTCCTTGCAATGCATTAGGAGGGGGGAATGGGAGATGAACCCTCTAGTCCTGGGAGACTGGTGATGAAGAGTTCAAATGGAATCATGCCTTCTTGAACCTACACTCATAAAACGTGCCAAGGTGTGGTTTCTTGATGCTACCCCCCTCACAAGAGTCATGCTTTTCCTCTCTTTTGGGCCTACACTCATAAAACGTGCCAAGGTGTGGTTTCCTGATAGTGCCACTTTTATTCATATCCCTCAACCAATACTAAAGGTGAAGGCGATTCTTCTTGAACCCAAATGCCCCTCTAAGGATGAAGCCCAAAATGTGGCACTAGTAGCTAGCTTTGGAGGCTTGCACAAAAATGGAGGCATAGGTGAAGCACCATAGGTGAAGCACCATTGATTTCACAATTCACACCTCACTTTTGGAGGGTGCCATTTTGAGCACTAGAGCTCTATTTCTATTGTCTAGCCAATAGGAAGCTAGCATTTGGTGTTTACAATGGGTTGAATTGCCTTCAATAACTCCCACATTAGTAGAGAGCTTTATGGGTAAGCGAATGAAGGATGGCCAGATTTGACATGCAGAGCACCCTGCAAATAAATGCTTCAAGCTATATGGACTATATTAATGTGTGAATCAAATCAGCCTAAGGCACCAACTGTTCTTAAAGGTAAAGGACACCTATTTAATAGACAATCAACTTGCCTAAAGCTAGGAACTATCTAATGGGTATTTTATAGGCTAGCAAGTTGCCTAGAATTTCAATGTGTGGGGCCCAAGGCATTATGTGAAAATATCATATAGAAAGCGTGTTCAATGGGTATTTAAGAAACCTCCTAGCTCTATATTTTTACAACCTATATACACCACTTCTATTAATTTTCAGATGATAAAAAAATACCCCTCTGATATGGATATTTTCACTTGTTGAATTAAAAAATTGCATATGTATGTATAATTTTTTTAACTCCTCGAGAAAATAAAATCCCAGCTTTTAAAAAATAATAATAATAAAACACTTTTTTTAAAAAAATGCACACACATATATTTCTTAGTTAACTCCTTGGATGTGGAGTTGTTGAACAATTTGATGGAGAGAGATGTACAATAGATTTTCTTTTCCTTTCAAGAACTTAAGACTCCCACACGTATCCCGTTCATGTTGAGTGGAGAGCCTATATGGTGCACACATTCAATTATCCATGACTCTTATTCTTTCTCCCCATGACACATGGCTTTCATTGCATTCTACCAAAGGAACTTCGACTAGATAAAAGAGGGTCTGAATTCACGCTTCACTATGGGACGGCTTGAAAAAATGACTATTCAAATTTTTTATATTGCTAGTTTTCAAATGAGGAGATATGCAAAGGCAATTTCCTCCAAAATCAAACTCATTTAAAATATATTTGTTTGAAAATCTTTATGCAAGAAATAAAAACTAAAGAAATCTTTTTATTGAAGTAGAAGGCATGTGAAAGGATTTTTCTATAAGGTCCTTCTTCATAGAAATGCCTTATGATCTTGTATCATGATAACATTATCACAAGTAGTGTTAATACTTCTTTCATCTATTAATTTTTTTGAGTGATGAATATGCTAGAATTGGTAAATATAATTTTGTTTCAACAAAGCATAATATATACTGGAATAGCGAGGAGTGTTTCCATTCAAGTCTATCTCAACTCTATTGTATATGTTAAGGGGAAGAGGAGGAATAAACGATGGGAATAGCCTCTTGTGTAGTAGTATCGGATATTGATGGGTACTATATAGGCCTCGTTAAAGAATACACGTTCAAGGAAGGTTGTCCTTGCAATGCATTAGGAGGGGGGAATGGGAGATGAACCCTCTAGTCCTGGGAGACTGGTGATGAAGAGTTCAAATGGAATCATGCCTTCTTGAACCTACACTCATAAAACGTGCCAAGGTGTGGTTTCTTGATGCTACCCCCCTCACAAGAGTCATGCTTTTCCTCTCTTTTGGGCCTACACTCATAAAACGTGCCAAGGTGTGGTTTCCTGATAGTGCCACTTTTATTCATATCCCTCAACCAATACTAAAGGTGAAGGCGATTCTTCTTGAACCCAAATGCCCCTCTAAGGATGAAGCCCAAAATGTGGCACTAGTAGCTAGCTTTGGAGGCTTGCACAAAAATGGAGGCATAGGTGAAGCACCATTGATTTCACAATTCACACCTCACTTTTGGAGGGTGCCATTTTGAGCACTAGAGCTCTATTTCTATTGTCTAGCCAATAGGAAGCTAGCATTTGGTGTTTACAATGGGTTGAATTGCTTTCAATAACTCCCACATTAGTAGAGAGCTTTATGGGTAAGCGAATGAAGGATGGCCAGATTTGACATGCAGAGCACCCTGCAAATAAATGCTTCAAGCTATATGGACTATATTAATGTGTGAATCAAATCAGCCTAAGGCACCAACTTTTCTTAAAGGTAAAGGACACCTATTTAATAGACAAGCAACTTGCCTGAAGCTAGGAACTATCTAATGGGTATTTTATAGGCTAGCAAGTTGCCTAGAGTTTCAATGTGTGGGGCCCAAGGCATTATGTGAAAATATCATATAGAAAGCGTGTTCAATGGGTATTTAAGAAACCTCCTAGCTCTATATTTTTACAACCTATATACACGACTTCTATTAATTTTTAGATGATGGATGCCTCGGATGCAAATGCTACATGGGAATTGGTGCCTTTGCCTAAAGACAAGAATGCAATTGGCTGTAAGTGGGTTTATAAGATCAAGCACAATGCAGATGGTTCTGTGAATAGATACAAGGCAAGATTAGTTGTCAAGGGGTATGCACAGACATATGGCATTGATTATGAAGAGACTTTCATCCCGGTTGCAAGGATGGCAACCGTAAGAGCAGCCATTGCTATGGCCGCATCAAAGGGATAGTCTTTACATCAGATGGATGTAAAGAATGCCTTCTTGCATGGTGATTTGCAAGAAGAGGTCTTTATGGAGCAGCCAGCAGGTTATGTTCATGCTATTCATCCTGAGTTTGTTTGGAGGTTGAAGAAAGCCTTGTATGGCTTGAAGCAAGCACCTAGAGCATGGTCTGACAAGATAGGACAATATCTTGTCACTATTGGTTTTCAGATTTCCAAGGCAGATTTCTCACTCTATGTGAAAAAAACAGAGAAGGGTATTATGCTGCTTGTCATTTATGTTGATGATTTGATCATCACAGGTGATAGTGATGAAGACATCCTTCATGTGAAAATGCTATTGAAGCAAAAGTTTGAGATGAAGGATTTGGGAGAGCTACGTTATTTCTTGGGCATTGAGGTGATTAGATCACCAAGTGGGATACAGCTCTTGCAGAGGCAGTATGGATTGGACATGCTGTCCAAATATGGGATGACAGGCTGTAAGCCTATTTTAGTTCCTTTGGAGCAGAATGTGAAGTTGAGCATAGATGCAGGTGAGCTTTTGGAAGACCCTACTATGTACAGACGCATAGTAGGAAGTTTGATTTATATGACCATTACCAGGCCAGATCTAAGCTATGCTATTGGATTGGTAAGTCAGTTTATGCAGGCTCCAAGGAAACCGCATTTGGATGCGGCTAGACGCATACTCAGGTATGTGAAGTCCACATTGCAGTATGGACTATTTTATGAGGCTAGGGTTCAGATACAGTTGCATGGATACACTGATGCTGATTGGGCTGGTTATTTCTGATAAATGATCTACCAGTGGATATGTGTTCTCTTTTGGGAGTGCTGCAGTCACTTGGAGCAACAAGAAACAACCTACAGTTGCCTTGTCGAGCACAGAGGTTGAGTACAGGGGTGCAGCAATGGCTGCATGTGAGGTAGCTTGGTTGCATAAGCTACTCTATGATATGCATCAGTCTACAGATGGGCCAGTTGTCATTTATTGTGACAACATGAGCAGTATACACTTGGTAAAGAACCCAATCTTTCATGCTAGAACAAAGCACATTGAGGTGCATTATCACTATGTGCGGGAGAAAGTGTTACTAGGTCTTATTGATCTAGTTTATGTCAGCACAGAGGATCAGGTAGCTGACATCTTCACAAAAGCATTGGGCACAGAGAAGCTGCGCAAGTTTAGAGACCTACTTGGTGTGTAGGAATTGGGATTGAGCTCGAGGGGGAGTGTTGAGATATCGAGCTCCACTCGCGATATGCCAGGGTGACTGTTGTGCATTTATGTCACCGACTTGTTAGCTGGAGATGCGGTTGATACACCGCCCACGAATAATAGCTGGATGACAGCTATCCTTATCTATTCTAGTTTGTGGCTCAGTTAGTATGCCACCTTAGTTAGTTGAGTTTGGTTTGAGACCCACATATAGGGTTCTTCTATTTTCTTTGTACTAGAGTTCTTTTGGCTTTCACAACTAAGAAGAGGAAAACTGTTTTCAGCCTCCACCTTTGTCTGTATTCCCCCATTGTGCATGTGAGAAAGCCGCAAGTGAGACTCCTTCCCTCTCTCCCACTATCTTCACACCCCATGCATCCATCAAGATGCCTCCTATCTAAGTGATGACATAGAAGATGGTACCATCACCTTGTGGCACGTCTGCATCATCTGAATCATCCCTGCCCCCACCATTACCCCCCCCAAAGCGCTATGCCATGCATCCCCCACTGCTCTCCCTGCTGCTATGCCTGCTACCCTATCATGTTGAGCTAGTACGTTGGCCACTCATATCTAGAGAAGTGACTCTCGACTGCACGAGAGTACGCTAGTGGCTCTGTGAGGCAGAAGGGCCTCCTAACCATAGGTGGGGAGAAGGGGCTCCAGACCGCCGTAGGGGAGAAGAGACACTAGACCATAAGGGAGAAGGAACTTCTAATGATTGGCCAAAAGAGGCGTGGCTCTGTAGCCTATTGGGCTATCTCGACTCCACCAGGGTAATCTCAGATAGTGTGGGGTTGGGGTGGTTTGGAGTCTGTACTGCCGACTCCTTGGGGGTGTTTAGAGTAGCCATCAAGTATGTAAATAACTCCCCAAGAGTGGGAGGGTGCCCCAAAATGTTATATAACTCTTGAAAGATGGCATCCCAAAGATCGAGTGAGGTTGAAGAGCTTCCTCGCCACATGATGAACTAAAGAAAAGAAAAGAAGAAGATTACCATCGAGCATGCCCTCTTTCCATCATGCAAAAGAAAAAATAGAGTGACAGCCTGACATTGAGCAAGCATTTACAAACTCTTGCATTCTTTGAATTAGAGTGACAAAAGTCTGTATCTGATTGCTCAATGTCAAGCTATTGAAGCTTCATGTGGGGAAAAAGAGAGAAGGAAAAAGAGGAGAAAAGAGAGGAAAAGAGAGGGGAAAAGAGAGGAAAAGAGAGAAGGAAAGAGAGGAGAAAAGAGAGGAAAAGAGAGGAAAAGAGAGGTAAAAATAGAGGGGGAAAAAGAGAGGATAAAAGAGAGAAAAAGAGTGTTCAAGGAAAGAGAGGAGAAAAGAGAGGAAAAGAGAGGAGAAAAAAGAGAGAAAAAAAGAGGAGATAAGAGAGAAAATAGAGGAAAAAAGAGAAGGAAAGAGAGGAGAAAAGAGAGGAAAAGATATGAGAAAAAAGAGAGAAAAAGAGAGGAGATAAGAGAGGAAAAGAGAGGATAAAAGAGAGAAGGATAAACAGAGAAAAAGTGAGGATAAAAGAAAGAAAAAGAGAGAAGGAGAGAGAGGAGAAAAGAGAGGAAAAGAGAGGAAAAGAAACGAGAGAAAAGAGGGAAAAAGAGAGAAGAGAGAAAAAGAGAGGAAAAAGGAGAAGGAAAGAGAGGAGAAAGAAGAGGAAAAGAGATGAGAAAAAAGAGAGAAAAAGAGAGGAGATAAGAGAGGAAAAGAGACAAAAAGAGAGGAGAAAAAAGAGAGAAAAAAAGAGAGGAGATAAGAGAGAAAAAGAGAGGAAAAAAGAGAAGGAAAGAGAGGAGAAAATAGAGGAAAAGAGAGGGGAAAAGAGAGGAACAAAGAGGAGAAAAAAGAGAGAAAGAGAATGCTCCATCATGCATGCTCTCTGTCTTTATCCCACCCTCATGCTTTAGTCCCATTTTCCTCTTTCTTCCCTCATGCAATCACTTATTTCCATCATTCATGCAATCCCTTATTTCCTCATGAATGCATTAGGGAAAAAGAAGGAAGGGGAAGGGGAAGGGGAAGGGAAAGAGAAGGGGAAGGGGAAGGGGAAGGGGAAGGAGAAAGGGAAGAACACACAAGAAAACATAAGAAAACTATCATAGCGCATCTATAGATGCATCTAAGAGTGCATCTACAGGCGTGGCTTCCTATTTCTCCAAAAATTCTATGCACTATTAGACGCATCTATAGACGTGCTGCAATAGACGCCTTTTAAAAGAAGCTAAAAAGGAATGTGCCCGACCCCAAAAGGAACAACACTAGTATCAAAAGCATCCCTTCCTTGCATACGATAAAAGACGAATCCAAGGAGAGCAACTTCCAAAGAAGACGAACCGCCAAGAGACTTACCTTGGATAGAGTTATGGAAGCTTCTTGTTCTTCTTCAAAGCTATTTCTCCTTCTTCTCTTCCTTGTTCACCCTCTTCTCTTGTATGCTTGGGGATGACAATGTAAGCCTGGAGATGAGTGTGGATGCCTAGAGTTGTGTTTGTTAATAGGAAAGCAAGCCGCAACACTAAAAGAATGTGGAGAAAAGCAAGTGTGCTAAAAGTAGGCTCGAAAATCAGCTCATAGTCTGTGTGTCTAAAAGCACGTTGTGTGGATAAAAATGAAAAAATGTTTTTCACTTGTTGCATGTTGCTAGGTGAGTGCATAGCTATGTACATAGCTAGTTGGTAGTGGAAATGAGCCATGGACACTCTCATGAAAGACTCCACATTGATGATATACTTTCTTGAGATGGCAGATGCTTCTCCAAGGACTCCTGGGAGATAATTAAATGCAGTGTAGGTTGCAGCAGGCTAATCCAGAGCATGGCATCCAAAGTGTGATGGTGTTTTGTTGAGGGATGACATGTGCTTTCATGGTTGTCCCGAGTGCTTTTTGTATGAGGGCATGAGCATTTTTCTGTCGTGGTTGTCTTGTAAATCCATTGTGTCAGGATGGTGTTCACCATATGTGGTAGTATGGGCAATATGGCACTAAATGTTGGTGGCATGCATTTGTGTGCACATAGTCAATGATTTGAGCAATAAGGGCCTTGGTATAAAGTTTGAAGGGTGGAAGAGTGGTGGAAAATAAGGTGATGACATGGCTATAATAAAAAAGGCATGCATAAATTGTGGCTACGTGAGGTTGAAGGACAAACTTCTAAAGGTGAGGTGGTAGCTGGGAACTGGGGAACGTGATGGTTGCTGAAAGGGGAGGTCCATGGTGGCTTTTGGAGGGAAGAGGATTCGATGCGACTTGATAAGATTGCAGGAGGCTCCTGGGGGTCACTAATATATGAGCTAAACGACCACAGGAAGGAGCTCTATGAATAGAGAAGGATTGCACAAGGATAAGGAGACAGGGGGACTCTTCTTGATAGAAGTAGGGGAGCTCGTGGAGGGCTACTGGGTTGGGAAACACAACTAGGCAGAAGGCAGGACCAAGAGGAAGGATTGCAAATTGTAGGTGTATATGAGAAGGGTGAGGATGATGGAGCTATTGCCTTAGGTGGCTGGAGAGTGGAGCGCACATCGCGAGACTGTAGCTAGAGGACAGATACGATGGAGTGCAGGGAGGATAGTGGGCGATAAGAGACTGGGGATCTCTAAGAAGGAAGGAGTGAGGGACAAATGGTTGCTTATCCAAGAGTTGGGGGTCGCTAAGAGGTGCACCATCAGTAGGAGAAGCAGGGAGTATCTTGAGCAATAGGAGGTTTTACTGGAGAAGTCGGTGGCAGCTGAGGAGCCAAAGGACCTTGGAAATGGCAAGGAGGAGGAGAGCCATAAGTGGGGGTGATATGCGAGCTCAGGGACGGGGAACTTTGGTTGGTGTGTGGATCTTGATTGCGGGTGGAATCACCTTAGACGAGATGGGAGCTTCGTGAGCTCTGAGAACAAGGGATTGCGACTACTAACTAGGCAGACGTGGGCTTGTAGGAGAATTACGAGGAAGAGAGATCTTGAGAGGTGACTTTTCTACATGGACCAGAGGTGATGGGAGCACTGAAGCAAGAATATAAGCTATGGGCTGTTGGTGGTGATACTTCTCTGTATAGGATAGGTAGGTGATGGCGAGTCCATTAGCACGGCTGTGATATGAGAGTTTGTGGGAATGGGTGACCTCTCTGTAGAAGGCTGGAGGACCATGGCTCTAGATGCTTTGTGAGAGGAGTGAAGTAGTGCAAGCTAGTTGAACATCATGCACACACTACGAGGATGATGACGAGCAGTCATGTGCTGGTCAAACCATACAATATGGATGTGGATTGTTGCCTTTATAGGGCACTTTTGGATATGGGCATTTCTACTACACTAAGCTTGGAGCAGCTATGAAGGATTATCATAGTGTGAAGAGGGATGGCAAGCTATGATACAAAAGCTTAGCACATCACAAACTTCCATGAATCCCTCTGGAAGCTTGTGATTGGTATAGATAGTATTGCCAATAGGTGGTTGGTAATTTAGTGGATAAACGTGAAGGAAGGGAAGAAGATGAAATCCTAGTTGTGATGAACTCAAAGGATAGCAAGCTTTTGTAGGAGAGCTTGATTTACTTCGGACTCAAAGAATTTTGATGAGAGCTCATGGATAGCAAATAACTTGTATATGAGATGGGTGAAGACCTTCAGTGGTTGAGCATAGTGAATAATTGCACTTGTGGAGTATGCTTGCAGAGATGAATTTATGTTTCATGTGTCTTTGTGTGCTTTGTGAGCTTGACCTCGAGCTCAGTTCGTAGGGGCTTGTGTTGGGCTGTGTAGTCCATTGGGTTTCCTTTTGAGGTTGTTAGGCTTCCAGAGGAAATGTGGCTAGTGTGTGTGCTAAATGTAGAGGGGTGTAGAGACAAGGATGTTGAATGAATGCCTTTTACCTTGTGATTGTGTTGTTTGGTTGTTTTAAATGTGGATGAGGTTGGCTGTGAAGGTGGATTGGGCTCTACTACTTTTGTCCATCCAACGTCTAAAAGCATGTCTATGAGCACATCTAAACTGTGTTTTAGACGTGCCTATAGACACATTCCACAGTACATACATGGTGTTAGATGCACTTTTAGATGCTACACAGAGTTTTGACATTTACAACTCATGCAAGAACACAATTTTTTGGGTTGTTTATCTGTAGGATGTCTTCATCTTCAACAAGTAGCTCCAGTGAGGATGAATCCCTCTATATCCACCATCGCGAGATGTGGTTGGAGCAAAAAATCAAATGTATGTGTGATCGATGTCGAGGAAACATGTATCGTGCATGCATAATTACACTCAATCATGTCTCAAAGTATGAAGAATGGGATGCGACCGTAAACATGGTAAGTGTTAGAGTTAAGGTTGATTGAGATACCTATGGTTGTTCATGTGTTTGATATAAACTCTTTTGTTAATTTGATACAGGATGTAGTGCCACACCCACATATGCTTCCCTATGCTCGTGAGTCATCGTGAGGAGACGAAACATCGGCGATATGAAGTGGGATCTTCAGGAGAAACCGTTACGGATGCATGGAGTGATGGTGATAGTAGCCCTCTGCCATTACCTCATGAGGCCGTGCAGGAGGAGGTGTTTGATGATATGGTGCGGGATTTATATGTCCATTAGTCCTTAAGTAGGGATAATAGCATGGAGTAGGACAATCTTTTTACTACAGCATCGACTCCACTATTTGAGGGATGCACATGCTCTGTTCTACATGCCTCCCTTGAGTTACTAAACTTGCAGACCAATTATGGATGGAGAAATGCAAGTTTTAATGCATTACTCAAGTAAGCTTTAAAGTCTATTTTGCAAACATGGTGAATTATGCTAGTGGGTCAATTACTCGAATGCTTTTTCTCATTTGTGGTCTTCACGTGTAGGCTATTGTGTAAAATGCTTCCAAGGGAGAATAAATTACCAACCTCAAGAGATATGGCAAGGCAACATGTGACCTCTCTTGGAGTATTAGATTACAAGCGCATCCATGCATGCATCAATGATTGCATTTTGTTTCATGGATCACATAAGGATGCAAGAGAGTATCCTACTTGTGGAGAGGCAAGATATAGAATAGTAACCCCCACATTCTTAAAGATATGCATGGGATCCAAGAGATGATTGATTTGTAACTGACCCCAATAAGGAAGCTCATGAAAGGTCGATAGCCTCTTCATACCATGAGGAGGTTCCTCTCCATTCGCCCTCCAAGCCTGAATCCAATCACTTGCCTTCAAATATGGTGGTGGTGGATCAAGCTGACGTCCACGTGCAAGATGGCCCAGCAGAAGGTATCGAGCATGACCTTCATAAACATTTTTCGTCATATGTTTGGAGTATCATGCAAGTGATTTCAAACCCGGTCCACAAATAGGACAAGCATGGTACCCACTTGTAACAAGTCCTGCACGCGTGCATGAATGTGTTAGTATAAGACATGCATGAAAAAGAGAGTCATCCAAGCATAATGCTATATTATACATGTAAAGACACAACCATGTACCTACGCACTCTCCATATCCTGGGTAATCATGCATGGTCCACATCAAGATACCCCTAACCAAAAGATCATTGGTATGTCTAGGAGCTCTAGAAATATCAAAGACCCACACTCCTCTCCATAAGATCTGTAACTCCTCTATCAAAGGTGCCATGTACACGTCCATATTTTTGGCCTTGTACTTTCCTGGCACAAGTAGTGCAAGCATGAGGTGTCCATTCTTTATTGTTAGCCATGGTGGGATATTGTAATTCACCAAGACTATGGGCCATGTCGACCAAGATGTCGAGCATAACCCAAAAGGATTCACGCCTCCATGGCAAGCCCAAGATATAAGTTGAATGGCTCCCTCACAAAGTCCCGGCCATTGATTGTCTATGTGCTTCCAAGCTGCACAATCTACGGGAATCCTCAATGTGTCATCAGTGGACCGATGAGATGCATGCCAAGTCATCATCTCCGCTATGGATTTGCATCGGAACATGTGCTATATTCTTGCAATGATGGGAAAGTGTCTCAAGACCTTTACCGATATCTGCTCACCCTGCAAGTCATCTCTATATCGTTATTTCCCACACTTCGGACAACTAACCAAATCTCCATGCTCACGATGAAAAAGAATACAGTCATTACGACAAGCATGGATGGTATCATAATCCATACCCACTGTTGTTAGCATCTTCTTCGCTTCTCTCTTGATGTTGGCATGGTATTTGGTGCAGGCAACATCTTTTGGAGCAACCTATCACAATTCAAACATACATAGGCTTCAAATAATGATGATTCTCACCTCTCTTTTCCCCTTTTCTTTCTCTTTTCCCCTCTTTTCAAAGCAACAAAGAAGTCAGATCACTAATCGTACAGCTTAGAATACCTGTAAGACATTGAACAAGCTTAGAATCCTACAGCCTAACATTGAGTAAACATTTACAGACTTCTGCATTCTTTGAATTAGAGTGACAGAAGGAGATGTTGCTCGAAGATGATGCTGGAGCTCTAATGTGACTGTCTAGAGTCACTGTAGGTCATGGGAGCTGCTTTGGAAAGAGGCACGCTCTTGCAGATCTGAAGCTCCTGAAGATGCCAGAAGCTGCTCGTAGTTTTGTGGAAGATCAGCCTATGTGTTGGAGATCGTTGCTGCCCACTGGTGCTATATTGAGAAGGTTAGCATTTGTGCGGCTGCATCAACTAGAGCTATGGTGAAAATGCAGTCCATTGGCTAGCCTAAGGAGAGGGAGTTGTGTCGCTTTCAAGGAGCCGGTTCTCACTTGGAGCAATAGAGGCAACTGCTGAAGAAGGGCTTGTGTGAGGGAGTCAAGCTTGAGGTTGATGCAGAACATCTCTGCTCATTGTAAACTTACGAGTAGAAGCCTTATAGCATCTATAGCCTTTCTGCTGCAAAGAATAACCAATAAAGATGCACTTCTCAGCTTTTGGAATCAACTTGGATCTCAACTCATCTGGCACATGAACATAGGCAATGCAACCAAAAATATTCAAATGAGAAATATCTGGTTTCCTACCAGTATACCTCTTCTCTGGCATCATGCCATGTATTGTTACAATGGGAGTCATGTTCATTATGTAGATTGCTGTAGCAACTGCTTCAACCCAATAATAATCTGGTAGGTCTTTTTTGTTGAGCATAGCATGAGATACCTCTCCAATATATATGCCTATTTTTCCTTTCTACAAGTCCATTTTGCTATGGGGTATGACTGCATGAATATTATTGCTTTATGCCATGCTCCTGCAGGAACCTTGCAAACTCATTTGAGAGGTACTCGAGCCCCCTCCATCTGACCTTAGGCATTTTATTTGCAAGCCTGTTTCTTTTTCAACCATAGCTTTAAAAGGTTTGAAATGCCCAAACACTTCACTTTTCTTTTTCATAAAATACACCCAAACTTTTCTGCTTTAGTCATCAATAAAAGTGACAAAATAATGATAGCCTCCTATAAATGCAGCTTTAGTAGTCCACACATCAGAGTGGATTAATTCCAATGGCCTCTTACTCCCTTGAACATGTCTAGGAAATGGTTTCCTTGCTTGTTTTGCAAATTGACAGGCTTCACACACCTTCTATATTTCTACAACCTTGAACTTAGGCAATCCTATAATAATATTTTGGGCCTGCATTAATTTAAGTCATTGTACATTAACATGACCAATGCGTTTATGCCAGATATCAGTATATGCAACTACATCGGTCCCATGTGCAAACATTACTGCACTCAATTCAGGCATGTCCACATCCAACATAAACATCCTGCCCTTCTTCTTCCCTTTTGCTATCAAGCGACCTTTATTTTTCATATCCTCAACAAAGCATCCATGAGGATTAAATCTGACCTACAAGCCCTGCTCAACCATTTGACCAACAAAAACCAGGTTCTTGGTGATATTCGGGACATGAAATAGATCAGACGGGTCTTTCTTTTTCCCATCCTGCATAGACAAAAAAATTTTACCAATCTGCACAATAGGATGTATAGTATCATCACCAATCTCCACAAATCCTAGTCTTTCCATTTTCCTTGCATCCTGCATCCATTTTGCATGATGTGTCATGTGGTTTGACGCACCTGAGTCAACATACCATCTTCTGCACTTGTAACAAAATTGGTCATGTGCTGCACCATAAAAAGATGCTCACTTCTATCATCACCCTGTCTACTAGAGGATTCATAATTGCCTTACTGCAATTTTCCGATCATGATGTCATTCTGGTTTTTATAGTAGTCTTTCACCATATGAGCCATTTTACCACAGAAGTAGCATTCAACATTGCTGTTTGCATTTTGGCCTCTCTGCCAGCCACCATGACCTCTTTGGCTCCCCCTACCTCTAAAGTTACCATGTCCTCCTCCATAGGACTGGTTTTCTTGAATTTGCTACATATTTTGATTTGTGCCATGGCCTCCAGATCGGCCTGCTCTACCTCTTCCAACATTTGAGTAGAAGACAACTTCTTTTGAAGTTCCTCCTGAAGAAGATGAACCACCATTTCTCTACTCTTTAGAAATTAGAAGAGGAATCAACTCCTCAAAATCAAGAAATTTTTCACACACGGCAATGGATGTCCGGAATTGTGCATAACCCTTTCCTAGACCACTCAAGGTCACAGAAACTAAATCATCATCTTCCACTGGCGACCCAATGGAAGCAAGTGCATCTGCAATCTTCTTCACCTTCATGTGGTAGTCATTGATGCTCATATTTTCTCTCTGCACATTATGCAACTCCCGCTTGAGCAGCAATTTCCTGGCTTGCATATTTGTGCTATACATTTTTGTCAAAGTATCCCACGCCTCCTTCGGCGTGCTTGCATCCTGAATATGCATAATCATAGAATTTGAAATACTGATAGACAACCAGTAAATAACTCTTCTCGCTCTCTCATGCCATCCTTTAAATGCCCGCAACTCCTGTTGATTGGGAACATTAGGAATAACTGGTTTTTATTCAACTCTAGTAATGAAATCCCAATAGTCTTTTCCCTTAAGGCAATTCGTCATTCTAGACTTCCATGCTTGGAAGTTGTTCTTGTCAAACTTTTCAGTGGCTATCTATGAAAGAGCATCAGATGCCATTACAGAACACTGCAAAAAACACAACTTCTGCCTCACAAGGGCAAATCTGCAAAACTGACGAAAGTGGTATTTGGCCACATAGTCACTTTCTAGTGATGACACAGTCACTTTCTAGTGACGATTTTTCATCAACAAGCAACAAGAATGATTTTGTCACCCCCAGTATCTTTGTGCACAAGCATACGATGCAATTTTTGCACAAATTTTCACTAACTTGTAGAACAATGGTCGCACAGCAAAAATAGGGTACTTTTCTGAGTGCCTGTGGAAAACTTTCGCCACTAAAACGGGTCCCAAAATGGCTCAAATAAAAAAAACAATGTCACCGAGGGCGTTGCCCTCGCCCGCAGCATATACTGCCCTCTCGTCACATTGCGAAGGCTGTCTCAATCTGAGACAGTGCACTCTTCCACTTTTTGGCTGTGCTACCTATAGAGATTTGCTCCTAAACTTGAAAAAGGACAGCAACACTGATCCTCTTACCAAGACACTGTGAACTTGGTTTGCTTTCTTGAGCTCATTACCATGAACCGAGTTCTAATACCATGTAAAGAGAGCGGGAGAGAAGTAAGGAGTCTCACTTGCAGCTTTCTCACATACACAATGGGGGAATACACACAAAGGTGGAGGCTGAAAACAGTTTTCCTCTTCTTAGTTGTGTAAGCCAAAAGAACTCTCTCTAAGTACAAAAGGAATAGGTGAACCCTATATGTGGGTCTCAAACCAAACTCAGCTAACCTAGGTGGCATACTAACTAAGCCACTAACTAGAGTACATAAAGATAGCTGTCATCTAGCTATTATTCATGGGCGGTGTACCAAGCGCATCTGCAGCTAACAAGTCGGTAACATAAATGCACAATGGTCACCCTGGCATATCACGAGTGGAGCTCGATATCTCAACACCCTAAGGGTTTTTTCATCCATAGCTAGAGACCTTTAATTGAGTGGGGGTGTTAGAGCTATATATTGCTCGCAATAACTTGAACTATGTCTCACCTATATATGTGTAACTAGTGATCAATATGAATCAGTCTTTGGGAGTCTATTTGGTGTGTCTATGTAAAGAAAGAGGGAGAGAGATAGGAGACTCAAGTTCAGCTTTCTTCACAACACACAAAAGAGAGAGAACACAAGGTTGGAGGGTGAAGCCTTTCTTCACTTTTGCACACAACAACAACAATACAATAGAAGAGGGAAATACCCTATATGTCAAAACCTAGAATACGTGGTTCATATGTGAACCCAAACCAAAAACATACGTGGTAGTCTAACTACACCACGAGTACAACTAACATAGGCGATGACATAAATGATAGTCATCCAGGAGATATATCGGGGGTAGAGCTTGATATCTCAACAGTCTATTCTCTCTTCTTCTTCTCTCTCAATAGATTGTCCAAGTGTCTCTCTCTCTCTCTCTTTGAAGGGGTGGCTGGCATAAGGAAAGCAGAGGTATAGAACTAATTCACACAACAATCATTACGTAAGCACTCCCTCGGTTCTGCTACCATGACAACGTGCACATACGAAAACCAATGCAGAAGCAATTAAGTAATTCACACATCTAGGCCCAATCATAATGCATTACATTAACACTCAACAATCATTACAAAAACAAAAGCAAAAAAATCACGTAAACAACACAACAATCTTTGCTGTGATACGATGGAAGCAAAAAAACAAATTGTACATACAAAGACATTTATTTAGAAATGAAATCAATATCTACGCACCTAATCTAACATGAATTTCTAATAGATAACTATGACATGGACCCTACAAGCAATAGCATAGCTCATACAAATGATCGAGGTGCAAGCAAAATGTAGGTAAGCTGTAATTGGTCCAAGAAACCCTATCAAAGGAGGATAGGCTTTAAAAGATGAAACAGGAAAACATATAATAGCAATCATGATTCAATGAACCAAGATGATCTAGATCAGCATTGTGTGATCACACATCTTGAGGTTGTTGGAAAGGTCAGCATCGAGATGAATCTACCGGCCAAAGCAAGCTATCATCTAGACAATAACCAACTCTATTAACATCTATGTACAATATATATGAATATATGATAGTAGACCAAAACAAGGTGAATCTAGCCGGCCGAAGCGAACTGTCACCCGGCCTTGATCACGTTACTACCTAATAGAACATCACTCGAGGCGAGATGAATCCAACCTACTGAATTAGCAAGTCATGATCCAGACCCAAGTGATAGACATCATACATGCACTCACATAGAAGCAAGCATACATTAGCATCACACATATTCCTCTCTTGCTTGCCCTCTCTCTCTTTCCCTCTCTTAGCTGGGACGAGGTCCATCCAGCCGGCCGAAGCAATCCATCATCATGATACCTAATAGAACATCATTCAAGGCGAGATGAATCGAACTGGCTGAAGTGAGTCATCATCTGCTTATTGCGAGTCATCATCCGACTGCGAGTCATCATCCGACCGCGAGTCATTATCCGATCCCAAGTGATACACATCATACATGCACACATGCAAAAGTAGGCAAACATAAACATATCACATATTCCTATGAGGTGAATCAAGCTGGCTGAGGGGAGCCATCACCGGCCCTAACGGAAAACAAACCAGAACTAAAAGCTCGCCAGAAGTGAAAGGCGAGAAGCAACGGAAAACAGTGGGAAATAGCAAAAAACAACAAAAAATAGCGGAAGATTCTGGTGAAAGTGAAAAAAATGCCGGGAACCTCACCTTTTAAAGACCCAACTCAAAACACCAATCGGTGTATTCAGCCAACGCATGTGCACCACGTGTCCCAATTGACTACACCGACTAGTGTAACACTACACCGACTGGTATAATCCTATTACACCGCCCGGTGTAGGGGTTCGCCGATTGGTGTATTTGATATTGATCAGTCACTACTACACACGGATCCTATTGCGATGTTTACGTACCGACGTTTAGCGCCCGCTTAGAGTTAATCGTCGGTATGAAAAGCGGGTTCCATAAATCATCGCTATATAGCGACTGTTGCTGAAAGTCGCTATATAGCGACACTGATACAAAATATTATAGCGACGTTTTTACAGAGAGGTTTTTTTTTTTAATAGGCCTTAAAAGTTAGTTTTTTCCAATGATAAATTTTTTTAAATTTTCATACATGTTTGAGCTCATAGAGAATAAAAAAATGAGAGCATGTACATCAAGCCTTTGAAGCTCATATATTCATGTCCAAGTTTGAGATGAGAAAAATCAAATAAGAGCATTTACATCAACTGTTTCATCTTGAGCCAAGTCTAAGGCGTAAGCAAGTCTATCTCCAACTCTATACCGAGTTGATCTCCTATATCATCATCGTACTCTAGCATCGTACGTTCACCTAAAAGTATTTGATCATTTTCTTCAATAAAGCTTAAGTGTGGTGATTGATTGTGGTGATTGATCTTGATGATTGTTGTCTTCTTCCTCAATATCGTGATCTCCATCCTCCTCTCGTGCGATGTCATTATGCGCATCTTCCTCTTGGCTCATATGGTGATCTACATCTTCTTCGCTAGATTCATCAATTGGATCCGGCATTGGTAGTGGCATCTCCATATCCACATCTCGATCTTCAAAAATTTTCTTACTTCGTGGTGCAACTTGGATCACATACCACCATCTTGGATTAGAACGATCCGGATGAAAAACCACCTATATTGAAGATGGGTGCCAAATGTCGTCAATTATATATATATCAATGGACTTTAAAAACGAAAGCTTCGACTAATTAAATCATTAGTATGCACCTGCTCACAGTGCTCGGGAAGAACAAAAGTATCACTTTCATTGGTCCAATGTTTGGTGGAGTCTATTGCAAAGAGACTGCTACTATCTTTTCTCACTGTTGCATGGGGATCGTTGTAAGTAGTTCTAAACCATTTTACATCAAGAATGAAAATAGTAAATTGTAAATCAATTTCATAGATGTCGCGTATGGTTCCACAAGAATCCAACTGTGAGGAGAGAAGATTGGTATCCGAAGCACTTGCTCAGCTATCTTGTGTGAAGTTAGCCATGACTCCACAATCATACGTGACTCTCTTTGAATCGATGCATTCCATGTGAAAATGTCGTCCATATGACCATAATGCACTGTACTTTTTGTACTGTAAAAGAGCATCATTAAAACAATGAAGATGCACCTATTTTATAGCATATATTGCCACAAATAATTACTTAATTACGTCAAGAGGTAAGAAACTTACATGCACCATACATCCAGATGATAACTCTCGCTCGCACTCGTTTATTGTCTCTCCATCACGTTCGGCTTTACGTAGACCAGTTGTAGCCAATCAAGTGACATGTGAGTAGGGAGAAGAGACAGATCTTGTGGATATGGTTGTGATCGCCTGTACATTACTCTGAATCTCGTCCTTGCATTTATTCTTTCTGCTTTGGCCACTTCATATCTCTCAATCCACTTCTGCATCTCAGGGCTATTGAGGATACAAAACTTATTGAATTTCTCCATTTTCTCTTCGCTCATCTTTCTTTCAATCCCTTTTCCTTGGGGAACCTCACCAACGATGTGATCATCATCCTTGTTGTGCCAAGCTTGTGGCATATCAGGATCCGTGGATGCAAGAAACTCTGTGATATATACTAATGACTCTTGCACAAGCCATCCCTCTGCCATGCTTGCTTCCGGTCTTGCTCTTTGTCTTACAAACCCCTTTAAAGTTTTCATAAAAAGCTCGAAAAAAAACATCCATCGACTATGAACGGTACCTGCTATAGCCACCTCATCAACTATGTGCACAAGCAAGTGGACTTGAGTTGTCATAATGCTGGAGGGAAAGTGCTTCTCAAGCAAGCATACGGCTTCGATGGATTCCACCCTAGCCTTCTCGATGCTCGATATAGAGATCTATTTTTGAGATATCCACCTATTTCACATGTCCATGCATATGTAAGATATTTGAGATATCCACCTATTTCACATGTCCATTAAGAAAATACATAATGCGATTTGATAGTAAGCATACCTCACAATACCACAGATCTTGAATATAGCATTTCTAACATCTTCTTGTAAGCACCCTTTTATTGTAATTGGGAGCATGAACTATCAAAGCAACAATGAAGTCATGTCAACAATATAACATAATAATAATTACGCTAACGCATCGCTATTATCGGTACACTAATTCTACTTAGAATACCTCTAAGACCTTGTGCCAATCATGGGACTTGAGGCCACTAAGCTTATTGTCCTTTGAAAATGCTCCTTTCAAGCAACGCATGTACCCTATCAGTGTTTGAAAAGAGGTAATGTCTGCCTTGACCACTGCCTCCTCCCCCGTAGAGAGGATCCACATTGCTTTTGGGAGGATAACTTTTCCCGAAGCATGTACTTGGGGCCACAAACGAGACATCCTATTCATAGCACGCAAGTCTTATCGCACTCCTCTCGAGTCCTTGGAACCAACCAAGTGTGCCCAAATAGTAGCCCCCACATTCTTGAAGATATGCATGGGATCCAAGAGATGATTGATTTGTAACTGACCCCAATAAGGAAGCTCGTGAAAGATCGATAGCCTCTTCATACCAGGAGAAGGTTCCTCTCCATTCGCCCTCCAAGCTTGAATCCAGTCACTTGCCTTCAAATATGATGGTGGTGGATCAAGCTGACCTCCACGTGCGAGATGGTCGAGCGGAAGGTATCGAGCATGACCTTCATAAACATTTTTCCTCATATGTTTGGAGTAGCGTGCAAGCGATTTCAGAGCTGGTCCACAAACAGGACAAGCATGGTACCCACTTGTAACAAGTCTTGCACGCATGCATGAATGTGTTAGTACAAGACATGCGTGCAAAAGAGAGTAAAAAAAGCATAATCCCTCATTGTACATGTAAAGACACAACCACGTACCTGCGCACTCTCCATATCCTGGGTAGTCATGCATGGTCCACATCAAGATACCCCTGACCAAAATATCATTGGTATGTCTAGGAGCTCTGGAAATATCAAAGACCTGCACTCCTCTCCATAATATCTATAACTCCTCTATCAAAGGTGCCATGTACACGTCCATGTTTTTTGCCTTGTACTTTCCTGGCACAAGTAGTGCAAGCATGAGGTGTCCCTTTTTTATTGTTAGCGATGGTGGGATATTGTAATTCACCACGACTATGGGCCATGTCGACCAAGATGTCGAGCGTAATCCGAAAGGATTCACGCCATCCATGGCTAGCCCAAGATGTAAGTTGCGTGGCTCCCTCGCAAAGTCCGGTCACTGATTATCTATGTGCGTCCAAGCTGCACAATCTGCGGGAATCCTCAATGTGTGATCAGTGGACCGATGAGATGCATGCCATGTCATCAACTCTGCTATGGATTTGCATCGAAACATGTGTTGTATTCTTGCAATGATGGGAAAGTGTCTTAAGACCTTTACCGGTATCCGCTCACCCTACAAGTCATCTCTATATCGTTGTTCCCCACACTTTGGACAACTAGCCAAATCTCCATGCTCACGACGAAAGGGAATACAATCATTACGGCAAGCATGGATGGTATCATAATCCATACCCACCGTTGTTAGCATCTTTTTTGCTTCATCTCTTGATGCGAGCATGGTATTTGGTGCAGGCAACATCTTCTGGAGCAACCTATGACAAAGACACTATCCAAATGATGATTCTCAAAACAAACAATATCCAAATAGTGAGTCAAATTAATGCAAGGGCTAACCTCATTAAGGCTGAGACACTTGTATCCGACCACCCATACTGTACTTGTAGATTCAAGATTGAGAGACAAGCATGTAGTTTAGACATCCTAGCACCCTCGTACAATTGTGTTGATTGCAACTCTCGCATTTTGACCTCAGACTCTGACATTACGTGTACGTGGGATGTAGTGCCCCTAAAAATGGAATCCATCATGTCGACCATACCCTCGTCGTCATCTGGGAGACTATAGTCTTGTTGAAAGTGAGAAGGTATATGTGTACCCTCGTCACCCTCCTCATCCTGTTTTAAGATTTCATGTAAATATAAGATCTTCTATTTCCTGGTATACAATAAGATTGCGAACTTCAATAGCTTTGACTTACCGATGATCCATCAACATATGCAACACCAATGGGGGGTACTGGTTCTGGCTCCTCCCCATACATCAGCAAGTGGCACATGATAATACGACGTTGATGTCGTACTTCTCGCTTGCAATGAGTGCAATGACAGTATAACCTCTCCGTAAGCCACTTCGTGCTCCCGGGCGTTGGCGCATCATCGGACGAGCTTCCACTCGTCCCTTCCATCTACACTTATAAAACCACAACATAAGCATGAAGAGGAGATATTGACAATTATAAAATAGCATGTTTGAGCTTCTCTAGATGCCACATCAAAAAAGTGACAGTAAGTGTCGCTATATAGCGACGCTTTTCTCTGTAATTAAAAACGTCGCTATATAGCGACGAATAAGCGTCGCTATATAGCGATGCTGTGGGTTAAAACCCGAAATGCTAAACGCGCGGCGTTTTGTTCATACTATTCCCTAATCTCTCAAGTAAGCAACCCAAAATCTCCTCCCACTTATTTTCGACGACCTCCCACCTATTCCAAGCAACCTCCCACTCTATTTTCCACTCCTCACCCTTCTCCTACCTCTTGTACTCCCTTTCTATTCTTTTCCCTCTTTGGTTTCTTGAAAGGAAGTTCTTCAAGAGGTGAGTTTGTTTCAACAATGTAGGTTGTTTGTTTGTTAGCTTTAGTTTTGTGAGTGTTTCTTCTTGTATTGCTAAACCTGTAAACTAGTTTTCATGCTTGTTTTGAAAGGATTGAAATAAAAAACGAGATTTCAAGAAAGAAAGAAAACTCACCTCTTTTTTCTGTATTTCTCTTCCTTCTCTTTCTCCTTGTCTCCTCAATCTCCTCCTTTCCTTGTCTCCTCAATCTCCTCCCTTCAAGAAGTTGCTTTCGTAATCTCCTCCTTCCACTAACATCTTATTTAAAAAAATGGGTTGTTTTCTCTCTTTTGTAGGGCCAGTCCACTACACCGAGCGGGACATACTATTTCAGGTAAGTGCTTCCTCTTTTTTCCATTTATTATTTTTGTTATTTGCATTGGCCTACAGCTAGCGCCTTAAGTGCTAGCTGCAGTGATGGGCGTAGGAACCCTCTCTTCCCCTCCCACTCTTTCCTTCTTCCCCCTTCTCTTATTCTCTTTTTTCCCCCTTCTCCTTTTTCCCCCTTCTCTTTTTTCCCTCTTCTCTTATTCTCTCTTTCCCCCTTCTCTATTTCCCCCTCATCTCTTTTCCCTTCTCTCTTTCCTTTCCCTCTTATTCTCTATTTCCTTTCCCTCTTATTCTCTTATGCTTATGCTTCTCTCATTCCCCCTTCTCTCTTTCCCCCTTCTCTATTTCCCCCTTCTCTCATTCGCATAAGCTCATGCTCATGCATGAGCATAAGCATGAGCATGAGCTTATGCTTAAGTTTCCCTCTTCTTTATGCTTCTATTTCCACATAAGCTTATGCTTATGCATGACCTTATGCGGAAATAGAGAATGAGAGAAGCATAAGGTCATGCTTATGCTTCTCTCATTCTCTATTTCCACATAAGCTCATGTGGAAATCGAGAATGAGAGAAGCTTATGCGGAAACTCATTCTCTATTTCCGCATAAGCTTATTCTCTATTTCTGCATGAGCATAAGCATGAGCTTATGCTTATGCTTATGCTTATGCATAAGCATAAGCATAAGCTCATGCTTATGCTTATGCATGAGCATGAGCTTATGCTTAAGTTTCCGCATAAGCTTATGCTTATGCATGAGCTTATGCGGAAATAGAGAATGAGAGAAGCTTATGCGGAAACTCATTCTCTATTTCCGCATAAGCTCCTTCTCTATTTCTGCATGAGCATAAGCATGAGCTTATGCTTATGCTTATGCTTAAGAATAAGCATAAGCATAAGCTTATGCTTATGCTCATGCATGAGCATGAGCTTATGCTTAAGTTTCTACATAAGCTCATGCTTATGCATGAGCTTATGCGGAAATAGAGAATGAGAGAAGCTTATGCGGAAACTCATTCTCTATTTTCGCATAAGCTCCTTCTCTATTTCCGCATGAGCATAAGCATGAGCTTATGCTTATGCTTATGCTTAAGTTTCCGCATAAGCATGAGCATGAGCTTATGCAGAAATAGAGAATGAGAGAAGCTTATGCGGAAACTTATTCTCTATTTCCGCATAACCTCCTTCTCTATTTCCGCATGAGCATAAGCATGAGCTTATGCTTATGCTTATGCTCATGCATGAGCATGAGCTTATGCTTAAGTTTCCGCATAAGCTCATGCTTATGCATGAGCTTATACGGAAATAGAGAATGAGAGAAGCTTATGTGGAAACTCATTCTCTATTTCCGCATAAGCTCCTTCCCTTTTTCCGCATGAGCATAAGCATGAGCTTATGCTTATGCTTATGCTTATGCATAAGCATAAGCATAAGCTCATGCTTATGCTCATGCATGAGCATGAGCTTATGCTTAAGTTTCCGCATAAGCTTATGCTTATGCATGAGCTTATGCAGAAATAGAGAATGAGAGAAGCTTATGCGGAAACTCATTCTCTATTTCCGCATAAGCTCCTTCTCTATTTTCGCATGAGCATAAACATGAGCTTATGCTCATGCATGAGCTTATGTGGAAATAGAGAATGAGAGAAGCTTATGCGGAAACTCATTCTCTATTTCCGCATAAGCTCCTTCTCTTTTTCTGCATGAGCATAAGCTCATGCTTATGCTCATGCATGAGCATGAGCTTATACTTAAGTTTCTGCATAAGCTCATGCTTATGCATGAGCTTATGCGGAAATAGAGAATGAGAGAAGCTTATGTGGAAACTCATTCTCTATTTCCGCATAAGCTCCTTCTCTTTTTCCACATGAGCATAAGCATGAGCTTATGCTTATGCTCATGCATGAGAATGAGCTTATGCTTAAGTTTCCGCATAAGCTCATGCTTATGCATGAGCTTATGCGGAAATAGAGAATGAGAGAAGCTTATGCGGAAACTCATTCTCTATTTCCGCATAAGCTCCTTCTCTATTTTCGCATGAGCATAAGCTCATGCTTATGCTCATGCATGAGCTTATGCGGAAATAGAGAATGAGAGAAGCTTATGCAGAAATAGAGAATGAGAGAAGCTTATGCTTATGCTTAAGCAAGCATAAGCATAAGCATAAGCTCATGCTTATGCTCATGCATGAGCTTATGCGAAAATAGAGAATGAGAGAAGCTTATGCGGAAACTCATTCTCTATTTCCGCATAAGCTCCTTCTCTTTTTCCGCATAAGCATAAGCATTAAGCATAAGCATAAGCATAAGCTCATGCTTGTGCTCATGCATGAGCATGAGTTTATGTTTAAGTTTCCACATAAGCTCATGCTTATGCATGAGCTTATGCGGAAATAGAGAATGAGAGAAGCTTATGCGGAACCTCATTCTCTATTTCCGCATAAGCTTCTTCTCTTTTTCCGCATGAGCATAAGCATGAGCTCCTTATGCTTATGCTCATGCATGAGCATGAGCTTATGCTTAAGTTTCCGCATAAGCTAATGCTTATGCATGTGCAGAAATAGAGAATGAGAGAAGCTTATGCGGAAACTCATTCTCTATTTCCACGTAAGCTCCTTCTCTTTTTCCACATGAGCATAAGCATGAGCTTATGCTTCTATTTCCGCATAAGCTTATGCTTATGCATAAGCTTATGCGGAAATAGAGAATGAGAGAAGCATAAGCTCATGCTCATGCTTATGCTTCTCTCATTCTCTATTTTTGCATAAGCTCATGCTTATAAGCTTATGCTTATGCATGAGCTTATGCGGAAATAGAGAATGAGAGAAGCATAAGCTCATGCTCATGCTTATGCTTCTCTCATTCTCTATTTTTGCATAAGCTCATGCTTATGCATGAGCTTATGCGGAAATAGAGAATGAGAGAAGCTTATGTGGAAACTCATTCTCTATTTCCGCATGAGCATAAGCATGAGCTTATGCGGAAATAGAGAATGAGAGAAGCTTATGCGGAAACTCATTCTCTATTTTCGCATAAGCTCCTTCTTTATTTCCGATGCTTATGCTTAAGCATAAGCATAAGCATAAGCTCATGCTTATGCTCATGCATGAGCATGAGCTTATGCTTAAGTTTCCGCATAAGCTTATGCTTATGCATGAGCTTATGCGGAAATAGAGAATGAGAGAAGCATAAGCTCATTCTCTATTCCCGCATAAGCTCCTTCTCTATTTCCACATGAGCATAAGCATGAGCTTATGCTCATGCATGAGCATGAGCTTATGCTTAAGTTTCCGCATAAGCTTATGCTTATGCATGAGCTTATGTGGAAATAGAGAATGAGAGAAGCTTATGCTTCTCTCATTCTCTATTTTCGCATAAGCTCATTCTCTATTTCCCACTCTATTTCCCCCTTCTCTCATTTCCCCCTTCTCTCCTTCTCTATTTCCGCATAAGCTCATGCTTATGCTTATGCGGAAATAGAGAAGGAGAGAAGCATAATAGAGAATGAGAGAAGCATAAGCATAAGCTTATGCTTCTCTCATTCTCTATTTCCGCATAAGCTCATTCTCTATTTCTGCATAAGCTTATGCTTATGTTTCTCTCATTCCCCCTCATCTCTTTGCCCCTTCTCTCATTCACATAAGCTTTCCCCCTTCTCTATTTTCGCACAAGCTTTCTCTTATGCATAAGCTTATGCGGAAATAGAGAATGAGAGAAGCTTCTCTCATTCTCTATTTTTGCATAAGCTCATTCTCTATTTCCGCATAAGCTTATGCTTATGCATGAGCTTATGCGGAAATAGAGAATGAGAGAAGCATAAGCATGAGCTTATGCTTCTCTCATTCTCAATTTCCGCATAAGCTCATTCTCTATTTCCGCATAAGCTTATGCTTATGCTTCTCTCATTCCCCCTCATCTCTTTCCCCTTCTCTATTTCCCCCTTCTCTCATTCTCTATTTCCGCATAAGCATAAGCATGAGCTTATTCTCTCTAACTCTTATTCTCTATTTCCCTTTTCTTCCTCTTCTCTTTCCTTTCCCTCTTCTTTCTTCTTGCCTATGCCTATGCCTATGCCTATGCTTATGTTTGTTTTTTTGTTTTCTGTTTTCGTGTTTGTGTCTATGGTAGACATGGGATCATGTCGCTCATTCGACGAGTACGGACAGCCTCGCAAGAGGAGAGCTCACGATCTATATGCTCCAGAGGACTTTGATTCCTCTCAGGCGACTACCCCGAGGACTACCCCTGGTCCGACTCCTCTCGGACCTAGCACTACAACTACCCCTGGTCCGACTCCTCTTCCATGTAGCACTACGACTACCCCTCGGGGAACTCCTTTGCTAGCTGCGCATGGCTTTGTCGGGAGTCCCGACAAGTTTGTAGCGTAGATGAGCGATGAGGAGGTAGCGAGATTCTTCTCTCTGCTCTCTCAAAGGACCTCAGCAATTCCTTCCCATACACCGACGGGTGGACGTACTACCCAGCTATCCCCTTGCGCCCCTTCGACCACGGGATCATCACCTGCGCATGCCTCTCGCAAGGGAAGGAAGAGTAGGACGGGCGGCTCATGTGGTGCTAACTCGGGAGATGTAGACGAGTCAGCACACTCATGCTCCTTTAGGTCTCCACTTGGTTCGGAGACACAATATCAATCAGGTCCCTTTCCCTCTCCTACTCCCACTGCTACTCCTCGCTCCGGAAGCGCTCGCGCAGCTTCCACTCCTTCAGACTCTGCTACCGTCAGTCCCCCTTACTCATCAGGGGATCTCTCCTATCAAATCACATTTGCCGGAGAGATAATAGAAGATAAAAAGGGCAAAGCAGTGATGGCCGCCATGAGGAGGTTGATGAGTCATCACTTCAAGAGCGGCATAAATACCGATTGGCGGTATCAAGATGCCCAAAAGAAGCAGGTGGTGATCGATGAGTTAAAACAAAGATACCCTAATCCACCAAATGTGGAGTTTAATGATGATTATATGCGAGAGCGCATGGGTTTGGTCCTGAAGCATCGTAGATCAACCTTGCGTACTTCCATTACAAAGGGGTTGGCTAAACCCAGCTGGGCAGACAAAGCTGATTGGAAGTACTTCAAGAAGCAACATAGGGACCATTCCAAAATGTTCGAGGGTCAGAGGAGGGTTGCGAAGAGACGGCTGGACGTCGTAGGTACTTCGCACTTTGGTGCAGGCGGACGGTATACGTTCGAGGTAACCGTGGTAAGTCTACTTCTTCTCATTTAATGTATTGTTCTATTTGTTTTACTTACATATTACATGCACTTTAGCTAACTCTAACTCTCGTAAATTGGATCCACAGCAAGCTGCGATGGGTCATCTTCCTACAAATGCAGAGACATGATGCACATTTTGGATAGGAACAAAGCCGTGGTTCATTGAGCAAGAGGCAGTGGGAGCGACAGTCGATTGGGCTGAGGTGGCTACTCGTACGGTATAAGTTTACTCCTACTTGTAATCTCACTTTTTAATTTAAGTTCCAATCTAATTTTCTATTTATATGGTTCACTCTTAGGGTCAAAGCTCAAGCGTCCCATCATCGGAGGCGAGCGATCAACAGGGCCAAGGATCCAACGCAGGTGGCGAGGATGAGGGAGAAGACACAAGTGTCGAGGACCAAGGAACCAACAAGATGAAGATGATTCGGATTCGGATGAGTAGTGGTAGTAGCATTTTGTATATCCGCTTGTTTGAGCAATTTTGTATCGCCCTTTGGACAGGGTAATTTTGTTACAAACACTGTTGTATATGTCTGACATGTATATGCATTTGTTACTCATCATTTCACAAGAACAATTTTGTATCACCCTGCAAGCAAGGGAAATTTTGTTATAAAAAACTTTCTTTTCTAATTACAAAAAAAAAAAGGATTAGTGGGGCTAAACAGGGCCAAAAGGTAGCCTTGTTTAGCCCCACTAACCCTTTTTTTTACTTCTGTTAATCGTCGCTATATAGCGACGTTTACCAGTGTCGCTATATAGCGACGATTAACAGTGTCGCTATATAGCGACGTTTTTAGTGTCGCTATATAGCGACGTTTGCTAGTGTCGCTATATAGCGATGCTTTATAGCGATGGTCCTTTTCCGACGCTTTTAGCGACACTTATAGTGAGATTTGCACCTGTGAAAAAAAAAAATTTTAATGTAAAAAGCGTCGGTATTTCCATCGAAAAATGGCCTATGCCTTGTAGTGAGTGCAAGGGCTCATCGATTGGTATTTTATTCACCGTGCAGTGTTGTATTACATTGTGCGGTATATTCAGCCTAAAACTGCACAGTGTTATGATACATCGAGTGGTATTTAGCCAATCAACCGCTGGTTATATAAAAACATTTTTTTAATGCATTTTGAATGTCCACAAGCGTTTTAAAATTAAAAAAACGTACTTTTCTTTAAAAAAACGTACTAAAAATATCCTAGTGGATTGGTTTAGGACAATGTCACAATTTCAACCACCGGGCTGGTTTAGCCTAATAGTCTCAACTTCACATATTAGACAATAACAAGCATATTACTTTTCATTTCTGAATTTCACTATTAGAAAATAACTTTCTCAATTATAAAATAATTATATATTACTTTTCATTTTTGAATTTCACAATTTCAATCAATAAAATATGTTTGTATCTTGAACCAACAGTGGGCTCGTTTAGAACATTCACATAAGTCCAAGCCATCCTAGTCTAGAAATTAAGTGGTATATGAACCGAATAGTAGGAAATTAAATTTAACTAATTTAAGTACAACACAGTAATTTCAACCAATGTCTATTCAACCACGTTGGGTTAAGACAATCACATAATTGGTGATTGAGCTAAAGTAGCCACGGTTGCATGATGTTTCAACCACTAGGATGGTTTAGTAAAATAACAATATATTGCCATTCTATTGCAAAATATATTGCTGTTAATTTTTGCTCAACCACGCCACTGGGTTGGTCAACACATAATGTCTATTTAGCCATGCTAGTTCAGGACATTCACATAACTGGTGTTTTAACTGAACCAGCCAATGGTTGCATGATGTTCCAACCAGGGGCTCGTTTAGAACAATCACATTTATTCCAAGCCTAGTTTAAGAAATGAAACAAGTAAACTATCCCAAAGCTTAATCACAAACACCCACCAGACTGGTTTAGGCACCACTGACCTACGTTGTATCAAGCATGTGTATGATGTGCTCGTCAAACACCTTGCGTCTCATCTACTTTTAACATATGTCCTTTCTTTTGGGAGAAACTCTCATATTTTTGTGCCAAAACTTCATCACTCTAGCAATGACTCCTGCTGCACTTAGGCTATCTATCCCTTTCTTGTGTTCTATTGAAGCCCACAGACTTCTCGAATGGGCATGATCATGCATTGCTTCTACTCTATGTTTAACCACTGCTAGAGCCACGTGACACCTTTTGATTAACAACATCTTCGACATTGTGCGCCGAAGCGGTTTCTCCTTTGTTTCAATGGGACACCAACATAGCTAATGTCACTCTCTTTGCCACTAGTTGATCTAAGATGTGTAGCCCTTTCACTGTCTATAGACCATTTCTCAAGCTAGAGAGCATCACCTCTTGGGCGTGCATCTCCCAGGGTATTGGAAGGGTCGTTATTCTATGAACTTTAGGGTGCATGATAAAGCTTGTGAAGACTCAAGACTATTATTCAGTTGGATGGCCTGATGTTGTTGTCTTGAATGTTCCCACCAATTGTGACTCCACAACTCGTGTTCTTCACTTCGATGGAAACGAGGATGGCAATGATCAAATTCGTGCCTCTACAAACTGCTTCCTAGTGCTACTTTGCAAGGATTCTTCTTTCTTCTCATTGTGTCTCCCTTTGAAAATGTAAGTTTCTTCCGTTGCCATTTCGATACCATGTCATTGCTTTCCTCTTAGTTCCTTGTGCCTTGATTAGGCTTTTCATATTTCGTGTGATATCATAGCCTCTATCTGCTTCTCTTGCAAGCCATGGCGAGCTACATGTTGCAATTGATGCCATGGCCATGAATAGTCCAAAATAGACCTTGGGGGATTCACCTCATGAAATTTTAGTGTACCACGTGCATTCAAAAGGAGGGCTATTTGAATTTAACTTTTTGGAAAATTTTAACAGGTTTAAATAACAGGAGGGGTTTTCTAATTCACATTTAGAAAAAAATCATTTAGTTCATAAGTAAAGAGTGGTGTTTTTATTGGGGCTAAAAATTTAGTTGAGGGTTTTTTTAAATACCCCTTGAATGCACGTGACATAGGGTTTCTAGGTAGTGCACCCCGCGAGGAATAGACTAGAGAAGCTAGCTTATGAGGTGAGCAAAGAATAGAAGACAATGCCAAACCAAAGTCTACACAAGGTCACATTGAGGTGCGTGTAGGTTGCAGGGCTGGGGTAGGTCGCAGCTATTTAATATTCAAAGATTCGATGGGTAGGAGGTGTGAAAATTCAAAATTCATGGGATTAGAAAAATTTTCAGCTACATGATTTCCCCCCCCAATGGCACTACACCTCACCAGAATTGGATATCCCAAACAACTATAATGTGGCCTAAAATGTTTCAAAACACAAATAGGACAAATGGCATGCTATCGGGTTTGATGCCTTATATTATGAAATGCAATGGTCTTTGGCATGATTATGAGCCATATAGCAAGCAAGTGCATGAAAAAAGAAACAATCCAAAATTGTAAATAGTGTTGGATTTATTAAAAGATCTTTGCATATGCACAAATTTCACATTTTCAACTTCTTCCATTTTAAGGTGAATCTAGATACCAATATCAACAACTGTCAATGTTTTAAGATCATTATGCAATAGTCCCACTAGTTTGGATTCTAAATTTTCAATGTGTTTTTATTTTCAATAAATAAATAAAAGCTATGGAGCGTGCCCTAAAATAGGTGTACATCACTTTAGCACAACATTGGAGGCCCATTAACCCATTCCTAATGTTCTCATTTAGGTGTGTCCTTGGGTTGAGAAGAAGCTCACATAGTGTAAGGGTAGTTTACTTTTCAGTGAGTGACATGGACATTGCATGTATGTGCAAAACAAAAATTTGATGTTTTTGAATAAATTGCTATATCACATAGTCTTCAGGATGCATGATTCACAAGCAACATAGCACTTGTAATTCTTTGATGGTCTCATTCCAAATCCTTATTCCATTATCTTTTGGTCTCATGTTGAATTTTGGAATGTGTCCTACAACTTGAAGACAAAGTTTGCAGAATTCCGTTGAGCAATGCATTAGTCAAGAGTCATGCAAGGTACCTATATACAGAAAATTCCCTGAATCTCACCAAAAATGGCTACATCCAAGCAAACAATGACCCTCATCACTGTATGCTGGGGGAAGACTTGTGAGCAAGACTGCCTTTGAATATTCATCTTCTCTAAGTTGTACCCTAAGATCATAGTTGTTGCAAGATTTTCTTCATCGAGTTTAAGTGCTCTTCGAGTGTTGCATTATCCTTCATTTGCAAGATGAAGGATTATTTCTTGAGAAGAACCTTTGAGTTCTTGAGCATGCACTAAGCATATTCTCAATAGCAATCAAATTTTCACATATTGTCTTGGTGATGAAACTTTATCCCTAAAGCACTGCCTAGTATTCCCAGAGCTTTGCCATTTTTGGCTTCCCATGTCGTGACTTTCTTGGGAGCATCTTGACTAGCCTTTCTCGGTTCGTCTTCTTATCAATGCCCAAAGCCATGCCCCACAGGCCTAGTTGTAGACTGAGCTACCATGCATTATGTAGGGAAATTCATCTCGTTGAAGATCACAAACATTTTGCAAACTTTTACTTTCCTTCCATCGCTTCAATAGCTTTGATACAAACTAAAGACCACTCCTACATCTACAAGTACAACAATCATATAAGATGAAATCCAAATTTGGAAACAAACCCAAATCCTTTGCTGCACGTAAACAACTTTGATACAAAGACCATATCAGGTCCTCCTCATCCCTACGGAGCTTGTTGGAGGACCAAAAGCAAGTTACATGCTAAAAACATCTACTAAATTGATCGCAGAGACTCAAGGGGGTCACTATATGTAAATCCTCTCTATCACATGCGTTCAAGGCCTAATTTAAAAGTCTGTCATCTATTAATTTTTCATGAATGAAATGCACACTCTAATCCCTTTTGTTAAACTTATGTGCTATGCTTATGTATTTATGAGTGAATGCCCCTCTCCTTGTCCCCCCCCTTCTCCTCCCGAGTACATAGACTACTGTGGTTCACACCGATATCATATCAATGAGCCATCTTTGTTAGTTTAGAATAAACCACCTCTCATATCATCCATGGCTATCAAACCTGAGAGTGAGCAGTAGTAATGGCAAAATTATAGGCATGCATCTCGTAGCCTTTATATTTCCACATGCAATGCTAACATTTGCCACATGTAATACTAACCTTTGCCACATGCTCAGGGGTTCACCTCCAAAAATTTTAGTGTACCACGTGCATTCAAAAGGAGGGGTATTTTAATCCCATTTTTGGAAAAAATTTAACAGGATTATAATAATAGGAGGGGTCTTTTAATTCAACTTTAGAAAAAAATCTGTTAGTTCATAAGTAAAGAGGGGTGGTTTTATTGGGGAAAAAATTTTAGTTGAGGGGTTTTTTAAATACCACTTGAATGCACGTGACACCTAGGATTTCTTAGTAATGAGAAGATAACGTTCATTATAGAATGGGGTGTATGCTCCTGTATCATTTCAAAGAATGGTCCAAGAAATGTTTTATGAATATGTGACTTCATTCTTGAGTATCTTTTTTAATTAAGCCTTCCTATTGGCCAATGCCCTAATCCAAAAAATCAAGGTCCTAATGTAAGAAGACCTTTTTTGAGCCCATAGTTTCCCTATCACTATTTTTGGATTAGCTTTGGATGTTTTTAGATGGATAGCATGAGTCAAATTAAGGCCTAATGCCTCGGAGCTCGAAGTATTGCTTTTGCATAGAGGCACCTCATCTGTGTATATAATACAAAGATGAGGCCTTGGAGGACTTCATGTTTTTGGAAAACTTCAAAGATGAGGTCTATTAAAGCCCATGGGATGAACGGGTGCACAACTAGTATATGACTTGTCATGTACTTATGGCAAAGCCCAAAAGGAAAGATAATCTCTCTCTCTCTCTCTCTCTCTCTCTCTCTCTCTCTTAGAAGCATAGGCACAACATTCCATATAATATCTATCTTAACATTGAAGGCCAAAACGTATGAACCACTTGCTCTTGGCATCTCTTCTCTTCATTGTTTACCGTATCTACAAAGACTACTCTTTCATCTCTTACAATTCACACAACCTTTTGAATCACATTGGTCCCATTAAAAGATGCCTTTATTTACGACTAGGATCCACTCACAAGCACTTGCACTTAATGCAATTACCTTGGACATCAAGAAGCTCGAACATACCAAGAAGCTTGAACAAAGAACTGATTGTGCTAGATTGCTCTAAAGATACCAACAGGAGGGATCGAAGAATGGGCTCTCATGAATTGCATCCCATGGTTCAAACTTCTTCCATATAATGTAAGGCCTATGGTCGTGAGAGTTTAAGGAGAAAAGGGCATTCCCGCGTCCCCGAATGAAGGGTTCCAAACTATTAGCTTACCTTAATTTGTACTCTTCATAGTTCTCGCCATCCTTCTAGGTTGAAGCACTAACATCGGAAGTTTTGGAGTAAATAAGTGTGAAATGCGGTTTTCCCCAGTTTTTGGCAGATCCTATCCAAAGTAATCATAGTGTTTCACCTACAAATTTTGCATTGATCTCACGCTCCTCCTTGCTATCTTTCAGCTTGAAAACTCACACCCCTTGAGCCCTCCATCACGGAAATGCTCTCTTAGAGTCAGTGCCCGCGTCGGCCCAGCCCAACAAATTTGCCAGGCTTCGCGCCGTAATCTTCGATGCTGCATCCTGGCAAATCTGGACCCCGATGGAGACGGGAATATGGCTTTTACACCCGAGCATATAGGTGTTGGAATCACTGCAAGCCAAAAATCGCTGCCATCATCACTGATGGCAGCGTTCTCTCGCTAAAAAATCCGCGCCATTCTGCCTAATTGATAAGCACTCCACCCGCCAGCCTTCGACCACTGTCGTTCCTCGTCCTGCTCTCACTCCCTCTTGGAGCTTCGTCCTTACGCAAAGACTACCGTCATTCTGCGTCCTGCTCTCACTCCCTCTTGGAGCTTCGTCCCTGCATATGCTGATGGCGTGCAACTTGAACCTGCGTATGCTGATACTTCTTTAGCCCATGCGAGTTTGAGCGAGCAGGTGGTGCTGGCTGCCTTCAGGTATGACTCTCTCATTCCATCGACAGTGCAAGCAATTCTTCACAATCGTATCGCTGTCAAAATACCAGTGCTTGCAGTAATTACGTCAATTGTAATTTCATGCGTCAAAGTTTGAGCAAACACTCTTTCATTGCTCCTGTACAACGAGTCCATCGGCCCACATCTCATCTCTCTTCGCTGATTGCAGCCGCTACAACTGCTGCAATAGCAGTAGTAATATTGCCTCCATCGTTTCGGCTTGTGGATAAATGAGCTAAGCGTAGAGGCACGTTGCCTCTTTTAACGTCATTCTGCATGCACTGAAAATCGAGCATGATAGTTTTCTCCACCTTCAAGGACTTCGCTACTTCTACTGTTTTGCTCCGCTGCATTAATCCTGCGCGTAGCCATTGCTAGTTTGTGGCTCACACCTTCTCCAATCATCGTCCCCTTGCTCGCCGGCTCCTGCACAAAATTCCTCCAACCAACTTCGCTTGGCCCCTGCTCGACGAGTTCTTGCGCATTGCTATGATCACAATTCCCAATGGCGAGCTGAGTTTGTATGTCGATTATGCTGCGAGTTGTAATTTTTCAGTACTTTTAATCCGAGTTGTAGGAGTCGCTCAAATCAGTCCCTTGTCAACGTTTTCCTTGTTTCCCCATTGGTAAGCTGTAGCTAAGTTCTGATGTACCAGCCCAATCCTTTAAGGTCACCTTTCATTCGTAACTCCAGGTGGTGAGTTGCTATACTATACACGTTTTTTTTGTTCCTTGAACTCTCATCTCATGGCCTCTGCTCTACTCTGAGTTCATCATTTCGTAAATATGTTAAAACACTTCATACAGTCTGAAGTTAATCGGTTTTGTGGCCCATTTAAATACAATATTAAAGGTTCTATGGTTGGGTATGCAAGTTTTGTAGTTGGGTTCTTGCTTCAGTCAGTCCAATAAGTGCCACTTCTGCTTTTGTTTTTATCAGGTTGGAATACAAAAACAGGGATTGCCTCTCTCAGCATTAACCGACGGGAAAGCCTCTACCGGTACATAAATTATTCTTTCATTGTGAATTGAATACTTTCGTAGAGCTTTTCTTCCTCTCGGATGGTAGCTCCTAATAGTTGCTTTGCCGAGTCGAACCACGTAGGCCATGTTTTTTGGTCTCGAAGCTCCCATTGCAGAGAAATGCTAGAATCGAGGCCAAGGATTGTGGCCTACATGTTCCTCACCTGCTGCAATGCAACATGCGGAGTACTCTGATCTTAGTCTTGTTTCAAAAATACTTTATGTTTTGTTATGTTCGAAAGAGAAATACATGATTTTCAATGATTTCCTTTAGATTATGATATGTTTTAGATGCTTCTTTGTTACGCATGCACATTCATGTACACATGCATTACTTTGACATACTTAGATTCGTACGAGTAAAAGTAATAATGCACAACGTCCTTCATGTTCAAATGGCATATCTCCAATGCATAGCAAGTTATCATTTCTTGTGCGCACTAATCTATTCGTCATATACCATCCTAATGGGTTGTTGTGAGCATCCATCATGTAGGTCCATCTATGGCGTATTATTTTCCTTTCTCCTTCCATGGATTTCAAGTTAATGGTCCTCCCCATTTTCATAACCAATCACTACCCTTGCAAAGTGCCATGGCCTCACAAACTCCCTCTTCAATCTTGTGCTTAATGCCTCCCCAAATGTCAAACCTTCTGCGGCTTCCAATTGTCAATCTTAACATGGATTCACAAGAATCCTTCATGGACATAGTGCCATCATCCCAAATTGAGGAATTGGAACCTCCGCCATAGCCTTGTTCTACTACTCCAACCATTCTAAGATCCAATTCCATCATTTCGGAAGTGCCACAAACAAGCGAGATGAGTGCAAAATCCAAAGTCAGAACATCAAAAGTACTAAAGGAGAGTGATGGGGATGGAAAAATGATTTGGTCTATAGAGGATGTTGAGATTTTGTACATGTGCAAGGCTACTTTTGATCAATGCCACAAAGAGGGTGGTCTCATGCGGAAGTTAAAAATGCATGAGGAGCAGTGGCAACGAATTGCCAGAGATTGCAGTGAGAAAAGGCTAAAGATGATGTCTAGATGCAACCTGTGACACAATGAAAGAAGGACAAGAGTGTCTTCAAATTGGATTTAGACACACATGAGCACATCTTGGGTTGTCTTGGAGCGATGAACGAGGATGAGTGAGATAGTACTAAGAAAATGTATGTAATCTCATTGCAAGGAAGTAATATGTCTACTTATCCTACAAAATGGAATTTGTATTGAGATTGCTTCTTTTTAGTATATCCCAAACAACAACCGTGTTGGTTTTATTAAATTGTTTTTGTAAATCCCAAAAGGTAAAACACTACAAGGCATAGGCCCTTTTCCGATGGTTACGCACTGACGTTTAGCATGCATGGGGCGCAAATCATCGGTATGCAAAGTGGGCTTAAAAAGTATCGCTATGTAGCGACACTTTTATAAACGTCGCTATATAGCGACGTTTATAAAGTATCGCTATATAGCAATAATTGCCAAACTTGTATAAGGTCATTATATAGCGATGTTTTACAGAGTGTTTTTCCCCATACCAACCTTTAAAGGTAGTTTTACCCAATGACAAAAAGATTTCTTTTCATACATGTTTGATCCTTTGAAAGAATAAAAGTACAAGAGCATGTACATCAAGTTTGAAGCTCATATATTCATGTCCACGTTTGAGACTTGGCTTCATCCTGAGCCAAGTCTAGTGTGCCAAACAAGTATATCTACAACTCTATACTAAGTTGATCTCCTATGTCATCATCGTACTCTAGCATCGTACGTTCACCATAGACTTGATTATCTTCTTCAATAAAGTCGGGTTATTCTTGATGATCGTCTTCTTCTTCCTCAATATCGTGATCTCCATCTTTCTCCCATATGATGTCATTATGCACATCTTTCTCTTGGCTCATATTGTGATCTTCATCTTCTTCTCTAAATTCATCTGGATCAATTGGATCTGGCATTGGTAGTGGCACTTCCATATCCACGTCTCTATCTTCAAAAATATGCTTACTTGGTGATGCAACTTGGATCACATACCACCATCTTGGATCAGAATGATCTACATGACAAAACCACCTATATTGAAGATGGGTGCCAAATGCCATCAATTATATGAAACTATGCTTAAGTACATGTAACAATTAATATATAAAAACGAAAGATTCAATTAATTAAATCATTAGTATGCACCTGCTCACAATGCTCAGGAAGAACAAAGACCATCATAAATAGTTCTAAACCATTTTATACATATGAAAATACTAAATCATCTGAAATTAATTTCATAGATTTTGTGTATGGTCCCATAATAATCCAACTACGAGGAGAGAAAATTGGTATCCAAAGCACTTGCTCGGCTATCTTGTGTGAAGTTAGCCATGACTCCACAATCATACGCGACTCTCTTTGAATCGATGTGTTCTACACAAAAATGTCATTGGTATGTCTAGGAGCTCTAGAAATATCAAAGACCCGCACTCTTATCCCTAAGATCTATAACTCCTCTATCAAAGTTACCATGTACACAGCCTCATACTCAGACATCAGTTGCATTGCCCCTAAAAATAGAATCCATCATGTCCACAATACCCTCGTTATCATTTAGCACATCCGGGAGACTATACTCCTTCTCAAAGTGTGAAGGTATACGGACACCACCCTCCTCATCCTGTCTCAAGGTTTTGTGTAAATATAAGATCTTGTCTCAAGATTTCGTGTCGTGTACGCATGCAATATGAATCACGAACTCAAATAGCATTGACTTTCTGATGATCTATCACCATGTGCACCACCAATGGTGGGTACTGGTTTGGGCTCCTCCCCATACATCCTCAAGTGGCGCATGACAATACGGCATTGATGTCATACTTTTCGCTTGCAATGAGTGCAATGACAATACAACCTCTCCGTAAGCCACTATGCTCGGTGCATCATCTGACAAGCTTTCACTCGTCCCTTCCATCTACACACCTCCAAAGTCACAACACAAAATGTAAGGAAATCCATAAAGATCCAAAAAATAGCCACCCATGAGCTCCTTTCCAGATCAAGTGCCCTGAATTGTCACTATATAGCGACGCTTTGCTCTGTTTTGTCGCTATATAGCGATGCTTTAGGAGTATAAGTAAATAGTGATACTTTTAGGGTATAAGTGTCGCTATATAGTGATACTTAGGGTTAAAGATCGCTATAAGTATCGCTATATAGCGATACTTTTAGGGTATGAGTGTTGCTACCTAGCAATACTTTTAGGGTATAAGTGTCGCTATATAACAAATGACCAGTGTCGCTATATAGCGATGCTGGGAGTCTAAAACCCGAAACACCGCACGATGCCATCTTTCACAACTCTATTGCAAGAAAAGCAAAAATCTCTCCTCCCATGTTTTCCTTCTCTATTTGGTGATCTCTCTTTCCTCCTCTATTCCCCACACTCCTCACTCCTATCAAGCCCCTCTCCCATTGACACTTGTACTCCCTCTCCACCCTTCTCCCTCTCTACTTGTGTGAAAGGAAGTTTTTCAAGAAGGTGTGTTTCTTTAACCAATGTAGGTTCATTTTTTGTGAGATTTCATTTTTTGAGAGTCGAAGCATGTTTCTCCTTGCTTTGCTAAGCCTATGTGCTAATTTTCATGCTTGACTTTCAAAGATTAAGGACAAAAAACGAGATTTGCTCTTCTCTTTTTGGTATTTCTCTTCCTCCTCTTTCCCTTCCTTTCGTGCTTTCTCCTTGTTTGTAGGCTTATGCTTGTCCCCTCAATCCAATCCCTTTGGAAAGTTGCTTCTCCAAACTCCTCCTTCCTCTAACTAGTTATCTAAAAAATGGTATGTTTCCTCTCTTTTGTAGGGCTAGTCCACGAAACACCGAGCAGGACTTTTCCACGTAAGAAAGTATTTCCTCTTTTTTCCTTTTTTTGTTTCCGTTATTTGCGTTGGTCTGTAGCTAGTGCAGAGATGGGTGTAGGAACCCTTTCTTCCTCTCTCTTCTCTTATTACCTCTTCTTTCCCTCTTTTCCTCCCTCTTTCTCCCCTCGTTCCCTCCCTTTGTTATTTCCTCTTCTTCCTCTCTTCTCTTCTTTTCCCCTCTCTTTTTTCATTCTCTTTTCCCCTCTTCATTCCTCTTCCTTCTCTTCTTTTCCCCTCTCTTATTTCCTCTCTTTCATCCTCTTTTCTCTTCTTTTCATAAGAATATGCATTTGCCTATGCTTATGCATGAGCATATGCTCATATGCTCATATGCTTTTCCCCTCTCTTTTTTCTTCTCTTTTTTCCTCTTCTTTGTCTTCTTTTCCCCTCTCTTATTTCCTCTCTTTCATCATATTCTTTTCTCCTTTCTTCATAAGCATATGCATTTGCCTATGCTTATGCATGAGCATATGCTCATATGCTCATGCATAAGCATATTCTTTCTCTTTTTTCCTCTCTTTTCTTCTTTTCCCCTTTATTTTTTCCTTCTCTTTTCCCCTCTTTCACACGAGCAAAGAGGGAGAAGGATGGAGAGGGAACATGTGTTGGGAGAGGGTTTAGAAAGGGGTGAGGAGTGTGGGAAAGAGAGAGGAGGTATTGGCTCTATTCCACAGCTTCTATGGGAAGAGCAGGGTATTCTCAGTATGCAGGGCTTTGAGGCTTTTTGTCACCTACAGATATATTGGGGTTGTCATTTATAGTATATGTGTGGCTTAGGACCTCGAGTCATATTCTGGTGACAGACGTAGGCTTAAATGTAGTGAGCAAACATAGTGCATGCATGTGTAAAAGGAACATGTATCATCATGGTTGAGGTAATGAAGGCTTTCACCTTCATTGGGGGTTGCAAGGTTTAGGAGTTTAAGGGCTAGAAGGAGGTTCCAAGGTTTAGAAGGATGTTCCAGAGTTTAGAAGAGGTTCAAGGGTTAGAAGGAGGTTCCAAGGTTTAGAGAGAGGTTCCAGAGTTAGAAGAAGGATTCAAGGTTCATGGTAGAGTACATGGTGGAGAACTTGTCTCCTCCTTGTCTCCCTCGTAGATCATGGAGATTAAGGGTTGAGGAGCTAAGGGTTTAGGGGGAGTATAGGAGTGGGAGAGGAAGAAGGTGTAACAGCATGAGGGAAAGAAGAGAGAGGAGGGAGGAGGAGGAGGAGGCACTACTACACATGGATCCTATTGGACCGTTTAAGTACCAACATTTAGTGCGTACGGGGTGCTAATCATCGATATGAAAAGCACATCCCGTAAAGCATCACTATATAGTGTCTTTAGGCAAACGTCACTATATAGCGACTATTATAAAAGTGACATTTTTCAGAGAGGTTTTTTACTCATATAGGCCTTAAAAGTTAGTTTTTTCCAATGAATTTTTTTTTTAAATTTTCATACATGTTCGATCTTTTGAGAGAATAAAAATATGAGAGCATGTACATCAAGCCTTTGAAGCTCATATATTCATGTCCAAGTTTGAGATGAAAAAAATCAATGAAGAGCATTTACATCAACTGTTTCATCTTGAGCCAAGTCTAAGATGCCAAACAAGTCTATCTCCAACTCTATACTGAGTTGATCTCCTATATCATCATCGTACTCTAGCATCGTACATTCACCTAAAAGTACTTGATCATCTTCTTCAATAAAGTGCGGTGATTCTTGATGATCGTTGTCTTCTTCCTCAATATTGTGATCTCCATCTTCCTTCTATGTGATGTCATTATGCGCATCTTCCTTTTGGCTCATATTGTGATCTTCATCTTCTTCGCTAGATTCATCAAGATCAATTGGATCCGGAATTGGTAGTGGCATCTCCATATCCACATCTCTATCTTCAAAATTTTGCTTACTTCATGGTGCAACTTGGATCACGTACCACCATCTTGGATCGGAATGATCCAAATGAAAAACCACCTATATTGAAGATGGGTGCCAGATGTCGTCAATTATATATATGAAATTATGCTCAAGTACATGTATCAATGGATCTTTAAAGACGAAAGCTTTGGTTAATTAAATCATTAGTATGCACCTGGTCACAGTGCTCGAGAAGAACAAAAGTATCACTTTCATCAATCCAATGTTTGGTGGAGTCTATTGCAAAGAAACCGCTACTATCTTTTCTCACTGTCGCATGGGGATCGTTGTAAATAGTTCTAAACCATTTTACATCAAGAATGAAAATACTAAATGGTCTAAAATCAACTTCATAGATTTTGCATATGGTTCCACAATAATCCAATTATGAGGAGAGAAAATTGGTATCCGAAGCACTTGCTCGGCTATCTTGTGTGAAGTTAGCCATGACTCCACAATCATACGTGACTCTCTTTGAATCGATGCGTTCCACGTGAAAATGTCATCCATATGACCATAATGCACTGTACTTTTTGTACTATAAAAGAGCATCATTAAAACAATGAAGATGCATCTATTTTATAGTGTATATTGCCACAAATAATTACTTAACTATGTCAAAAGGTAAGAAACTTACATGCATCATACACCTAGATGATAACTCTCGCTCGTGCTCGTTTATTGCCTCTCCATCGCATTCGGCTTTACATAGAGCCAGTTGTAGCCAATCAAGTGAATGTGAGTGGGGAGAAGAGCCAAATCCCATGGATATGGTTGCGATGGCCTGTACATTACTCTGAATCTCGTCTTGCATTTATTCTTTCTACTTTGGTCACTTCATATCTCTCGATCCACTTCTGCATCTCAGGGTTATTGAGGATACAAAACTTATTGAATTTCTCCATTTGCTCTTCGCTCATCTTTCTTTCGATCCCTTTTCCTTGGGAAACCTCGCCAACGATGCGACCATCATCCTTGTTATGCCAAGCCTGTAGCATATCGGGATCCATGGTCCGTGATATATACTAATGACTTGCACAAGCCATCCCTCTGCCATGCTTGCTTCTGGTCTTGCTCTTTTTCTTACAAATCCCTTCAAAGTTTTCATAAAGCACTCGAGGAAAAACATCCATTGACTATGAACGGTACCTGCAATAGCCACCTCATCAACTATGTGCACAAGCAAGTGGACTTGAGTTGTCATAATGCTCGAGGGAAAGTGCTTCTCAAGCAAGCATATGGCTTTGATGGATTCCACCCTAGCCTTCTCGATGCTTGATATGGAGATCTATTTTTGAGATATCCACCTATTTCACATGTCCATGTAAGATATTTGAATAATCAGACGAAATCTAGCCCCGAAACTTTGTACACTGATCCAAAATCTATACATTGATCCACCTATTGTGAATCTATGGCATACCCAAAAGACTTTGGAATGCTTTTGTTCTATCTGAAAATGATGTTGGATGGCATCGTCGCAGAATCAGACTCGGACAAGGAGGAAAATAGCCTGCAAGGAGGACATGCTTTAGTGGTGGGTGTATTACTTGGAGTCGGCACAGATGGTGATTATTAATTTACCTGGCTATTGTTTTTTTTGCTCCTTTAAGGTACCTGTCAATCTCATGTTGTAGGTTTCTTTTGGCAGGACATGAAGGAGGCTTAAAGATGTATAAAGTGCAAAGAGTACGATGAAGAGGACCCCCAGCGAAAGGAGGAGTTACTATGGGCATATAAGTCAGCAGAGTCAAGTAAGCAGTGTGTGAAGAGGTCTGCCATAGTGCAGGAGATTGGCCTCCAAAGCTAGGGGATGCTTGCTATAGAGAGGTTGATAAGATGGTTGGGAGTTTGGAATTTCCTTGAAATAATAAAAATCTTGCAAAAATTTATTGGACTTGTGGATATTCTCATGGTGCTCGTAATATGTGATTTCATGTTAGTACTTAAATGATTTAACTAGCCCGGTGGTTGAAATCTGATGGTTAACTATACCGAGTCTAAAGGGAACTAGCACTATGCAACAAATTTTAGGATAGCATGGTAGTAGCATAGGGATAGCACGATAGTAGTGTAGGATTAGTGCAGGATAAGTTATCACCAGCATGGTGGTTGGTTGCACTAGAATATGAGTAGCCACCAGCGCAGTGGTTTTCTTTTATTATTACAAGATGAATGGATTCGTTATGGGCTGGGATTTTTTTAGTAAATTTTTTAGAAGAAAAGAACGTTTTTCGAATCAAAAACGTAGGTGGATGTTCAAAACACAAAAAATGCATTTTTTACAACCGGTCAACGTGCACCAGTTGACTGGCTATATAACAAATGGTAAATCCCAACATCGACCGGTATTTTTCAAAAAATACTAATCGATGTTGGGATTTACTGGTCGGTGCAAATAAACCGGTCGGTGAATCACCACACCGATCGATATACTCAGGAAAATACTAGTTGGTGTAGTGTGACACCGATCGGTGTGCATAGACCGAACACATGGCATGCATGCATTGGCCACAAAAATCGACCGGTGTGTGGACATATCAGCCGGTAGTCGAATTGGATTCTATAAAAGGCCCCCTCTGCGTTATTTTTTTCTACAGTTCACTTAAATTCATCGGAATTTTTTGTAGTTTTTAGTGTGTTCGTTGTTTTCCACTCTCCTACAAGTAACCTCGCTATTATTCTTAGTTAGGGCTGGGTGATGGCTTGCTTCAGCTGGCTAGATTCACCTCACCTTAGTTGAGAGAAAAGAGAGAGAAATATGTCATATGATTGTGCTTGCTTGCTTCTATGTGTGTGATTGCATGATGTGTTTCAATCGAGGCCAGATGATGACTCACTTTAGTTGGTTGGATTCATCTCGCCTCAAGTGATGTTCTAGTAGTATCAGGATTAAGGTCAGGTGATGGCTCCCTTTGGCTGGCTAGATTCATCTCGTCCCAATTGAGAGAGGAATATAGAGACAAGAATATGTATGATGCTTATTTATGCATGCTTCTATGTATTTAAATGTGTGTATCACTTGGGGCCGGATGATGATTGGATTCATATTGCCTCGAGTGATGTTATATTAGGTAGTATTATGATCAAGGCCAAGTGATGGCTCGCTTCAGCCATTTGAATTCACCTCACTTTGGTCTACTATCATATATTCATATATATTGTATGTAGGTATCTCGACGATGACCTTCCCAATGAGCTCAAGATGTGTGATCACACAATGTTGATCTAGATCATCTTGGTTCATTACATTGTGATTGTTGTTATATATATATTTTTTCCTGTTCGTCTTTTATAGCGTATCAACACCTATTTCATTAATTTTGGACTTTTTGTGTTGTTTTTGGACGAAGCCCAAAAATCCCAAATGAAAACTTTACTTTATGATATCCTTTCCAAATCAAAATTTTACTTTCTAAATAGTTTCTTCCCAAATCAAAAGTTCACTTTGTGGCACTATCATATTCACATAAAAATATTGTTTTTTCAATCTATACTTTTGCACCAACATGCAAGAATTTGAAATAATCCTATATTAGAAATTCTAGCTATATCTAAGTTATTTGTTAATTTAATTATTTTTAATATTTTTCCTTGACGTTTTTCCTTTCCAAATCAAAAGTTCACTTTGTGGCTCTATCATATTCACATAAAAATATTGTTTTTTCAATCTATACTTTTGCACCAACATGCAAGAATTTGAAATAATCCTATATTAGAAATTCTAGATATATCTAAGTTATTTGTTAATTTAATTATTTTTAATATTTTTCCTTGACGTTTTTTGTTGACGTGATAAATTTATAAATCCATGAAAGGAGACTTAAATATTTCATGAAAATAACATTGTCACTCGGCAATATGCACAAAATTTAACAAAACTTTTAATAAATAGAAAGAAGACATGATGCCATAAGACCCAAGTTTTGTATTGATCCAAAGAAGGATAATAGCAATTATAGCTTTATGTATATGATTACATTGAGAGACGTTGCTCTTAGCTAGAGTCTTTATATCCAAAATGATATAGATTGAACATATGTTTACAATTTAAATTGTTGCTCTTAAAGAGCCTCAATTCGTGCCATCTGCATAATTTGACACCCCATTGTCTTATTGCTCAATGTCACGACAGTCCCTTGCCAGTTGCCATCTGCATAATTTGACCTAGGCTTGTCTTGCCAAGCCTTGCCCCTTGGGTGCATTGACTCCCCATTGTCTTATTGCTCAATGCGATAGTCCCTTGCCAGGTGCCATCTGCATTAACTCCCTGTTGTCTTGCCAAGCCTTGACCCTTGGGTGACATCTAGTGCAAAATACAAGTGCCATCTGCATTAACTCCCACAAGTTATCTTGCCAAGCCTTGCCCCTTGGGTGCATTGACTCCCCATTGTCTTATTGCTCAATGTGATAGTCCCTTGCCAGGTGCCATCTGCATTAACTCCCTATTGTCTTGGCAAGCCTTGACCCTTGGGTGACATCCAGTGCATATTTTGACTCTCATTTGACATAGGAGGTGATGACTCTGATTATAATTGTCTTGGATTGGCTCCTTACCTAGTACCCAAATAAAATCCTTCAATGGACTTCAATACAAAGCTTTAATCATGGACATTCTTCATTTGCACTATCTCCTTCTACTTCCTCCATGGCGAGCATCCTTAAAAATTCGTGTATATGCAAAATAGTTTGCTGTGGTATTTTTATTTTTCCTTCTACCTCATATCCCATGTGCTTCTTTGATTTCTTTGCCCTTGAATGCCAAGACACTATGATTGTCTCCGTCAAAACTTGAGAGATCACTTCATCATTTGGGACCCACTCCTTCATTATACAATTAGTATATAATGTGTTGTTATCCATATTCTCCTTCCTGCCCTTTGGCTCATACCATACCACTGTAAATGTTGTAGCTCTCCCTTGGTCATCTCTTTGCACATCAACTACTTTTGCAACCCAAAACTTCACATTCTCATATTCATCATCCGCCGATGGCCGAACCACAACAAAACAATCGACCTCTATATCTACTTGTGGCATAAACTCTCTCTTCTTTGGTCCACAATATGGACGTGCGAGTAATGATACAAATTCATTTTCAAAGACTGGAGCTGGGCGCAAATCGTTATGAACATTTGGCCAAAACATATTGCATTCTTCCTTGACATCCTTTGAGCCTCGCATTCTCTCAAGGTCCTTTATTAAATTTCGTGTCTTGTTAATCACAGTGGTAGTGTGTTCTCTCCAAGTAGGCTTCGAATCAGGATATCTCCGGAGCATTTCCTCTTTGTATGTAATAAATGCTTTTAATCCATCTATTTCACAATTAGACCTCTCATTAAATTCTTGTATAGGAGCCCATGTTGGATACCTTTCCTTGCTGGGAATTGAAGTTAAGAGACTGTAAGGTTCTTCACGTTCCCATTTTGTATCATGAGAATACTATTGCCATTGCATTACGGGTTTTTCATCTTTTAAAAAAAAACGAAAGTAGTGTGGATTGGTATGACCTGTCAATGCATCACCACCCGTTTGTATGAAAGGTAGAATGAAGCTCTTCCAATCATACATTCTTTCGAGCCTCTCACATACTGTACTTTCCTTACGACCACCAACTTGCCTGCCACATCTTCTTACCAAGTCATCTATTGTCTCCACATCCTTGCATCTAATCTCGGGGGGGTCACTATGTACAAACCCTCTATATCACGTGCGTTCAAGGCCTATATTTAAAATCCCTTATTTGTAAAATTTTTCATTAATAAAATGTACCCCTTTTCTATACAAATCTGTAATTTTTTTCCAAAACTATTTAAAATAGTCCCTTATGTATATTTATTTCTGTAAATTTTAGAAATAAAAAATATCCTTTTGTTAAACTCACGTGATAGAGTTACATATGATGAGTGACCCCCCCGAGCATTTAAGCTCCCTTGAGATTGTGCTAAAAACCTGATCGATATCCTCATATGTATGCCCAACATACAAAAATCCACATTCGACCTCATTGAAGATTCGATGAGCAACTAGCATGGAGCAGAATGCAAACATGAGTACATTCTTATTTTCTCGCCAGCAATTATCAGCTTGTATTCTCAAAGTCGGTGGCAGGCGACCTTTTTCTGCATGTACATTGCGAATTGCCTTCATAATAGATGTTACAACTTGATTGCTATCATGTACATGCAAGGAATCAATCCATATATCTGCAAAGAACTTAATTCCATGCACTAACACTCCACATAGATGTGTCTTTAGAAAGTGCTTTCCTTGTAATTTAGGTGGAGTGGCAACAAAACGAGGCAATGTTGTTGTATTCTGATCCATGCCATCTACAATAAGGCACATGTAGTCATCAGGATGCGAGATAGCTTGCTCCTTCCAAAATGCATATTTTTGTCTGGAATGTCGAATAAGGTCATGATGAGATTTTCAGTTTTTTTTGTATAATTCCCTTTGATTTGGACATGTTGCACTCTCAATCGCTCGCTTTAAATCATCACAGACATTGCACTTTGACATTTTTTGCCTCCTTGGGATTTTAACATATCCAAAGTTCTTCTTCCAAAGAGTATACAAAGTATGAGAAGAAGCTACGACATCCCCTCTTTGCCTTTGCTTTTCTGCAATAGAGTCAAATACTTCGAGCTTTGTCAAGCCCATTGGAAGGTGCATTTCAGTGATCGCATCACCGTTAGGGAGTTTGGTAGATATATGGGGTTGAGGCAAAGCATTTTCATGTATGAAGTCTTGCAAAATTGATGCTGCCCTGACAGTTGAGATTCTTGATTTGGACCTTTTTCTATTACCGTGAATGCTAAATTTGTTGCCGCCCTTTGCCTTGGTGACTAAATCCCAATATGTACCATGGGATAATCCAGTAATATTGCAATATGCCTTATTGCAAATCCTTTTTCCATTTACGAGAGGTTTTACCTTTTGTCTTGAACTTAGCCTTTTATTGCCATTCTGAAGAAAGCAAGAGAGACTTGTGAGAAGGTATTCATTTCTTTCGCTTCCCCTTCTTTGCCACACATGTCCTCTACATTCCCTGATGTCTGCAAGATCAATGAAGTGCATACATCTTCGCTTGCAACATAGATATCCCAATGCATTTAACATGTTCTCCTCCTTCATTACTCTCTTCCTCTTTGGTTGCTTTTGTGGATCTGCCTGGATTCTCTTTCTCTTCATGCATATGTATGACCATTTTCGTTCCTCGTGCACGTTGTTATCTGTATTTATGCACTTCTTCTCCTCACATTTGTTTGTAACCAAGCATCCATGATTGGTCGTTGCATCCTTGTTCATATCACAATCAAAGTTAGATACTGAATAATCCTCTGTTGATCTCATCCTCGTTTTTAACATACTCTTAGGACCATTCAATGAATTCAATATTCTACGAGAGTATTGAGAACCTTGAAACTCTTCCACTCCTGAGAGAACATCACTCATTGGGACATCTTGCATGGCTTTCACAAATCCACAACCTTGATTGACACCAGGTTTGTTAATATGCATGAACTCATCCACACTTAACAAGACATCGCTATTGAAACCTTTGCCTTTCTCACTGTGCAAGAATTCATCCACCCCAGATAAGGCTTCGCTTCTAAAATCATTTTGTTTCTTGGAACCAATGAACTCATCCACTCCAGATAAGATGTCACTTCTATAATTGAGTATATTGAAATCATCCCCATTTGAAGTGATAGAGCCTGGCACATGGGCACGCTTTTTAGGTCCTTTGATATTGTAGTATACGTTGTCTTTATCATTGAAAACCATGTGCCTCTTTCTCATGTTTAAAAATTGCATGCTCCATCTCATATTCTTGCCTACCTCATAGTAGGGATCACATAAGGATGTTATGTTATCAACCATACCATCATCAGTGACTTTTAGAATCCTCATCTGCGCAAATGACCATTGCTCCACTTGTTCAAATCCCAATACTTCACCTTCTGCTACAATCTTATTTGCAAATGATCTCATTTGTAAAATGTCCCCTATAGTAAAATCCAAGGTGGTGCACTTTGTATTCTTGATATTAATGTCTGTTGCATAAGTCTCATCTTTGTCCCATGCTATAAATGATTTGTTGGATGTATTGTAGGGCATAACATCTCCAAGTGTTTCCATATCTCCACATTTATACTTTAGGTCAACATGTGCGCTAAGAATCTTTGATACAGTAACTGCCACCTTATCTTCGCCAAGTCTTCAAAAGTGGCAAAGTGAATTGGGATCACTATCATGGATTGTAGCAAATGCAACTACTTCTCTTTTGCTACATAAAATCACATCCATCCCTGAAACAAAATCTATAGCCATCTCCTTTGTGAGAGTCCTTCGCAAGCAAGCTGCAGTAGCAACAATTACATAAATATTAGTCTCTTTTTAATAATCTACTCATTTATTATAATTTTTAATTAGTACTTAATTTATTGGTGGGAGAAGTTATCCGATCATGCCAAGTTATCCTTTGCATGGTCAATCAAGCATTAAATACTATTTTTGCTCTAGTGTCATGCACATCCGTAAAAAAACATGAGCCTACTAGGTATGTTATCCAATCAAGCACTAATGGGATGCGGGTGCCACTTTGCATGTAAGTCAATTCCACCTAGTTGAGGTGTACAAAAAGTGTTGTGCCCATCGGATATGCTTTGCATGGTCCATCGAGCATTAAATACTATTTTTTCTCCTGTCATGCACATCCGTAAAAAAAACACGCTGCTAGGTGTGTTATCTGCTCAAGTACTTATGCGATGGGAATGCCACTTTGCATGTAAGTCAATTCCACCTAGTTGAAGGTGTGTGCAAAGTATTGTGCCCATCCAATATGCTTTGCATTGTCGATCAAGCATAACACACTGTTTCTGCCTTACTGTCATGCACAACCATATAAAAACACGGCCATAGGTGTGTTATTCAAATAAGTACTTATCAGATGGGGGCTCCACTTTGCACGCAAGTCTTTTTTAACTACATTGAGGTGCGTGCAAAGTATTGTCACCATCGGATATGATTTGAATCACGCATTATACATCATTTTTTCCCTAATGATATGCACATTCGCACAAAAACACGCCATTAGGTGTGTTATCTGACCAAGTACTTATCAGCGGATGGGTGTGCCTCATTGAGAACATTTTAATACCACCTAGGTTGAGGCGTACAAAAATTTTTGTGCCCATCGGATATCCTTTGCATGGTCAATCGAGCATTAAATACTATTTTTACTCTAGTGTCACGCACATCTGTCAAAAAACACGCTGCTAGGTATCTTATCCGATTAAGCACTTATGGGATGGGCGTGCCACTTTGCATGTAAGTCGATTCTACCTAGTTGAAGGTGTGTGCAAAGTATTGTGCCCATCGGATATGCTTTGCATTGTCGATCAAGCATAAAACACCGTTTTTGTCTTAGTGTCATGCACATTCATCAAAAAACGCAGTCCTAGATGTGTTATTCAAACTAGTACTTATCGGATGGGGTATCCAGTTTGCACACAAGTCTCTTTCAACTAGGTTGAGGTGTGTGCAAAGTATTGTCACCATCGGATATGATTTGCATGGTCGATCACGCATTATACACCGTTTTTTCCCTAGTGGTATGCACATCCGCAAAAAAACACGCCCTTAGGTATGTTATCTGACCAAGTACTTATCGGATGGGTGTGCCTCTTTGACAAAATTTTAATACCACCTAGGTTGAGGTATAAGAAAAGTATTATGCCCATCGGATATGCTTTGCATGGTCGATCGAGCATTAAATACCATTTTTGCCTTAGTGCCATGCACATCCGTAAAAAAACACGCTGCTAGGTGTGTTATCCGATCAAGAACTTATGCGATGGGAATGCCACTTTGCATCTAAGTCAATTACACCTAGTTGAAGGTGTGTGCAAAGTATCATGCCCATCCGATATGCTTTGCATGGTTGATCGAGCATTAAATACCATTTTTGCCTTAGTGCCATGCACATCCGTAAAAAAACATGCTGCTAGGTGTGTTATCTGATCAAGCACTTATGCGATGGGCGTGCCACTTTGCATGTAAGTCAATTACACCTAGTTGAAGGTGTGTGCAAAGTTATGTGTTCATCGGATATGCTTTGCATTGTCGATCAAGCATAACACACCGTTTCTGCCTTAGTGTCATGCACAACCATATAAAAACACGGCCATAGGTGTGTTATTCAAATAAGTACTTATCAGATGGGGGATCCACTTTGCACGCAAGTTCGTTTCAACTACGTTGAGGTGCATGCAACGTATTGTCACCATCGGATATGATTTGCATGGTCGATCACGCATTATACACCATTTTTTCCCTAATGATATGCACATCCGCAAAAAAGCACGCCATTAGGTGTGTTATCTGACCAAGTTCTTATCGGATGGGTGTGCCTCATTGAGAACATTTCAATACCACTAGGTTGAGGCGTACAAAAAGTTTTGTGCCCATCGGATATCATTTGCATGGTCGATCGAGCATTAAATACTTTTTTTACTCTAGTGTCATGCACATCCGTCAAAAAACACGCTGCTAGGTATGTTATCCGATCAAGCACTTATGGGATGGGCGTGCCACTTTGCATGTAAGTCTATTCCACCTAGTTGAAGGTGTGTCCAAAGTATCGTGCCCATCGGATATGCTTTGCATGGTCGATCGAGCATTAAATACCATTTTTTCCTTAGTGCCATGCACATCCGTAAAAAAACACGCTGCTAGGTGTGTTATCTGGTCAAGCACTTATGTGATGGGCGTGCCACTTTGCATGTAAGTCAATTCCACCTGATTGAAGGTGTGTGCAAAGTATCATGCCCATCGGATATGCTTTTCATGGTCGATCGAGCGTTAAATACCATTTGCGCCTTAGTGCCATGCACATCCGTAAAAAAACACGCTGCTAGGTGTGTTATCCGATCAAGCACTTATGCGATGGGAATGACATTTGCATGTAAGTCAATTCCACCTATTTGAAGGTGTGTGCAAAGTATCGTGCCCATCGGATATGCTTTGCATGGTTGATCGAGCATTAAATACCATTTTTGCCTTAGTGCCATGCACATCCGTAAAAAAACACGCTGCTAGGTATGTTATCTAATCAAGCACTTATGCGATGGGCGTGCCACTTTGCATGTAAGTCAAATCCACCTAGTTGAAGGTGTGTGCAAAGTATTGTGCCCATCGGATATGCTTTGCATTGTCGATCAAGCATAACACACCGTTTTTGCCTTAGTGTCATGCACAACCATATAAAAACACGGCCATAGGTGTGTTATTCAAATAAGTACTTATCAGATCGGGGCTCCACTTTGCACACAAGTCCGTTTTAACTACATTGCGGTGAGTGCAAAGTATTGTCACCATCGGATATGATTTGCATGGTCGATCACGCATTATACACAATTTTTTTCCTAATGATATGCACATCCGCAAAAAAACACGCCATTAGGTGTGTTATCTGACCAAGTACTTATCTAATGGGTGTGCCTCATTGAGAACATCTCAATACCTCCTAGGTTAAGGTGTACGAAAAGTTTTGTGCCCATCGGATATGCTTTGCATGGTCGATTGAGCATTAAATACTATTTTTGCTCTAGTGTCTTGCACATCCGTCAAAAAACACGCTGCTAGGTATGTTATCCAATCAAGCACTTACAGGATGCACATGCCGCTTTGCATATAAGTCTATTCCACCTAGTTGAAGGTGTGTGCAAAGTATCGTGCCCATCAGATATGCTTTGCATGGTGGATTGAGCTTTAAATACCATTTTTGCCTTAGTGCCATGCACATTCGTAAAAAAACACGCTGGTAGGTGTGTTATCTGACTAATTACTTATCGGATGGGTGTGCCTCCTTGCGAACATTTCAATACCACCTAGGTTGAGGCATACGAAAAGTTTTGTGTCCATCGGATATGCTTTGCATGGTCGATCGAACATTAAATACTATTTTTGCTCTAGTGTCATGCACATCCGTCAAAAAACACGCTGCTAGGTATGTTATCCGATCAAGAACTTATGGGATGGGCGTGCCACTTTGCATGTAAGTCGATTCCACCTAGTTGAGGGTGTGTGCAAAGTATTGTGCCCATCGGATATGCTTTGCATTGTCGATCAAGCATAAAACACCGTTTTTGCCTTGGTGTCATGCACAACCATGAAAAAACACGGTCCTAGGTGTATTATTCAAACTAGTACTTATCGAATGGGGGCTCCAGTTTGCACACAAGTCCGTTTCTACTAGGTTGAGGTGTGCGCAAAGTATTGTCACCATCGGATATGATTTGCATGGTCGATCACGCATTATACACCGTTTTTTTCCTAGTGGTATGCACATCCGCAAAAAAACACGCCCTTAGGTATGTTATCTGACCAAGTACTTATCGGATGGGTGTGCCTCTTTGACAACATTTTAATACCACCTAGGTTGAGGTATGAGAAAAGTATTATGCCCATCGGATATGCTTTGCATGGTCGATCGAGCATTAAATACCATTTTTGCCTTAGTGCCATGCACATCCGTAAAAAAACACGCTCTTAGGTGTGTTATCCGATCAAGCACTTATGCGATGGGAATGCCACTTTGCATGTAAGTCAATTACACCTAGTTGAAAGTGTGTGCAAAGTATCGTGACCATCGGATATGCTTTGCATGGTCGATCGAGCATTAAATACAATTTTTGCCTTAGTGCCATGCACATCCGTAAAAAAACACACTGCTATGTGTGTTATCTGATCAAGCACTTATGCGATGGGCGTGCCACTTTGCATGTAAGTAAATTCCACCTAGTTGAAGGTCTGTGCAAAGTATTGTGCCCATCAGATATGCTTTGCATGGTCGATCGAGCATTAAATACTATTTTTGCTCTAGTGTCATGCACATCCGTCAAAAAACACGTTGCTAGGTATGTTATCCAATCAAGCACTTATGTGCTTTCAAGCGTTGGTGCATCATCAAACTCGTCCCTTCCATCTACACTTATAAAATCACAGCATAAGTTGCAAGGAAATATATTAACAGTTATAAAATATGATCTATGAGCTTCTTTTTTAACTTCAAACATAAAATGTCTTAAAGCGTCGCTATATGGTGATGTTTGGCTCTATTCCAACGCTATATAGCAACAGAATAGTGTCGCTATATAGCGATGCTGTGGGTTAAAACTGAAACTCGATGCGATGCATGGCGCTTTCTTTAACACTCTCTAATCTCTATTGCAAGCAAAGCAATCTCTCCTCCCACCTATTTCCAATGACCTCCCACTCTATTCTTTACTCCTCACCACTACTCACCCCTCTCCTAGTACTTGTGCTCCCTCTGCACCCTTCTCCCTCTTTGGTTTCTTGAAAGGAAGTTTTTCAAGAAGGTGAGTCTCTTTGAACAATGTATGTAGTTTTTTGTGAGATTTCGTTTTGTGAGTGCTTCTTCTTATATTGCTAAAGCTGTGTACTAGTTTTCATGCTTGATTTCAAAGGATTGAAACAAAAAATGAGATTTCAAGAAAGAAAGAAGACTCACCTCTTCTAGTCTTTTTTGTATTTCTCTTCCTTCTCTTTCTCCTTGTCTCCTCAATCCAATCTCTTTGAGAAGTTGCTTTTGTAATCTCCTCCTTCCTCTAACATCTTATTTGAAAATGGTATGTTTTCTCTCTTTTGTAGGGCCAGTCCACAAAACACCGAGCGGGATGTACTATTCCAAGTAAGTGCTTCCTCTTTTTTCCATTTGTTATTTTTGTTATTTGCATTGGCCTACAGCTAGCACCTTAAGCACTAGCTACAGTGATGGGTGTAGGAACCCTCTTTTCCCCTCTCTTCCCTCTTCTTTCCCTCTTCTCTTCTCTTCTTTCCCTCCTTTCCTTCTCCTTCTCCTTCAATCTTTCAATCTCTTTCCCCCTCTTTTTCACTCTTTCCTTTCCCTCTTCTTCTCTCTTTCCCCCTTCTCTTATGCTCATGCATAAGCATAAGCATGAGCATATGTCTCCTTCTGTTGCATAAGCATAAGCATAAGCATAAGAGAAGGAGACATATGCTCATGCTTATGCTTATGCTTATGCATGAGCATAAGAGAAGGAGACATATGCTCGTGCTTCTCTTTTCCTCTTCTTCTCTCTTCTCCTCTTTCCCCCCCTCTTTTCCTTCTTCTTCTCTCTTTCTTTCCCTCTTTCCCCTTTTCCAATATCTCTTTCCTTTCCCTCTTCTTCTCTCTTCTCCTCTTTCCCCCCCTCTTTTTCCCTCTTTCATGCTCATGCTCTTATGCTCATGCATAAGCATAAGCATGACCATATGTCTCCTTCTCTTATGCTTATGCATAAGAGGAGTCTTATGCATAAGCATAACCATAAGCATAAGAGAAGGAGACATATGCTCATGCTTATGCTTATGCATGAGCATAAGAGAAGGAGACATATGCTCATGCATAAGCATGAGCATATGTCTCTTTTTCCCTCTTTCCTTTCCCTCTTCTTCTCTCTTTCTTTCCCTATTTCCCCTTTTCCAATCTCTCTTTCCTTTCCCTCTTCTTCTCTCTTTCCCCTCTTCCAATCTCTTTTCCTTTCCCTCTTCTTCCTCTTCTCCTCTTCTTTCTCTTTTCCCTCTTCTTCCTCTTCTTTCCCTCTTCTTCTCTCTTTCCCCTCTTCCAATCTCTTTTCCTTTCCCTCTTCTTCCTCTTCTCCTCTTCTTTCTCTTTTCCCTCTTTTCTTTCCCTCTTCTTTCCCTCTTCTTCTCTCTTTTTCCCTCTTTCCTTTCCCTCTTCTTCTCTCTTTCTTTCCCTCTTTCCCCTTTTCCAATCTCTCTTTCCTTTCCCTCTTCTTCTCTCTTCTCCTCTTTCCCCCCTCTTTTCCCTCTTTCATGCTCATGCTCTTATCCTCATGCATAAGCATAAGCATGAGCATATGTCTCCTTCTCTTATGCTTATGCTTATGCATAAGACTCTTATGCATAAGCATAAGCATAAGAGAAGGAGACATATGCTCATGCTTATGCATAAGCATGAGCATATGTCTCTTTTTCCCTCTTCTTCTCTCTTTCTTTCCCTCTTTCCCCTTTTCCAATATCTCTTTCCTTTCCCTCTTCTTCTCTCTTCTCCTCTGTTCCCCCCTCTTTTCCCTCTTTCATGCTCATGCTCTTATGCTCATGCATAAGCATAAGCATGAGCATATGTCTCCTTCTCTTATGCTTATGTATAAGACTCCTCTTATGCATAAGCATAAGCATAAGCATAAGAGAAGGAGACATATGCTCATGCTTATGCTTATGCATGAGCATAAGAGAAGGAGATTATGCTTATGCATAAGAGGAGTCTTATGCATAAGCATAAGAATAAGCATAAGAGAAGGAGACATATGCTCATGCATAAGCATGAGCATATGTCTCTTTTTCCCTCTTTCCTTTCCCTCTTCTTCTCTCTTTCTTTCCCTCTTTCCCCTTTTCCAATCTCTCTTTCCTTTCCTTCTTCTTCTCTCTTCTTCTCTTTCCCCCCCTCTTTTCCCTCTTTCATGCTCATGTTATTACGCTCATGCATAAGCATAAGCACGAGCATATGTCTCCTTCTCTTATGCTTATGCATAAGAGGAGTCTTATGCATAAGCATAAGCATAAGCATAAGAGAAGGAGACATATGCTCGTGCTTATGCTTATGCATGAGCATAAGAGAAGGAGACATATGCTCATGCTTATGCTTATGCATGAGGATAAGAGAAGGAGACATATGCTCATGCATAAGCATGAGCATATGTCTCTTTTTCCCTCTTTCCTTTCTCTCTTCTTCTCTCTTTCTTTCCCTCTTTTCCCTTTTCCAATCTCTCTTTCCTTTCCCTCTTTTTCTCTGTTCTCCTCTTTTCCCCCCTCTTTTCCCTCCTCTTTTCCCTCCTCTTTTCCTCCTCTTCTCCTCTTTTCCCTCCTCTTTTCCCTCCTCTTCTCTTTTCTCTCTTCTTTTCCTCTTCTTTCTCCTTTCCTCTTCTTCCTCTTCTTTCCCTCTTCTTCTCTCTTATTTCGCTCTTTCCTTTCCCTCTTCTTCTCTCTTTCCCCTCTTCCAATCTCTTTTCCTTTCCCTATTCTTCCTCTTCTCCTCTTCTTTCTCGTTTCCCTCTTCTCTCCTCTTCTTTTCCTCTTCTTTCCCTCTTCTTCTCTCTTCTTTCCCTCTTTCCTTTCCCTCTTTTTCTCTCTTTCCCCTCTTCCAATCTCTTTTCCTTTCCCTCTTCTTCCTCTTTTCCTCCCTCTTTTCCTTTCCCTCTTCTTCCCTCTTTCCCCTCTTTTATGCTCATGCTCTTATGCTCTTATGCTTATGCATATGCATAAGAGGAGATATATGCTCATGCTTATGCTTATGCTTATGCATGAGCATATGTCTCTTTTTCTCTCTTTCCCTCTTCTTTCCCTCTTATTCTCTCTTCTTTCCCTCTTTCCTTTCCCTCTTCTTCTCTCTTTCCCCTCTTCCAATCTCTTTTCCTTTCCCTCTTCTTCCTCTTTTCCTCTTCCTCCTCTTTTCCCTCTTCTTTCTCTTCTTTCCCTCTTCTTTTCCCTCTTCTTCCTCTTTTCCCTCTTCTTCCTCTTTTCCTCTTCTTCTCTCTTTCCCCTCTTCCAATCTCTTTTCCTTTCCCTCTTCTTCTTCTTTTCCTCTTCTTCCTCTTTCCTTTCCCTCTTCTTCTCTCTTTCCCCTCTTCCAATCTATTTTCCTTTCCCTCTTCTTCCTCTTTTCCTTTGCCTATGCCTATGCCTATGCCTATGCTTATGTTTGTTTTTTGTTTTTTTTTTTTGTGTTTGTGTCTATGTTAGACATGGGATCATGTCGCATGTCTGATGAGTATGGACAGCCTTGCAGGAGGAGAGATCACGATCTATATGCTCCAGAGGACTTTGATTCCTCTCAAGAGACACCTGAGGGGATGACCCATGGTCTGACTCCTCTCGGACCTAGCACTGCGACTACCCCTGGTCCCACTCCTCTCGGATGTAGCACTATGACTACCCCTCGGGGGACTCCTTTGCTAGCCGCACATGGCTTTGTCAGGAGTCCCAATGAGTTTGTAGTGCAGATGACCGATGAAGAGGCAACAAGATTCTTCTCTCTGCTATCTCAGAGGACCTCAGCAATTCCCTCCCCTATATCGACGGCTGGACCTACTACCCAGCCGTCCCCTCGTGCCCCTTCAACCGAGGGGTCATCACCTGCGCGTACCTCTCGTAAGGGAAGGAAGCGTAGGAGGGGTCGCTTATGTTGTGCTGACTCGGGAGATGTAGATGAGTTAGCACACTCATATCCTACAGGTCTCCACTTGGTCCGGAGACATAGTATCACTCAGGTCTCTTGCCCTCTCCTACTCCCACTACCACTCCTCGCTCCGGAAGCGCTCACATAGCTTCCACTCCTTTTGACTCTGCTACCATTAGTCCTCCTTACTCATCAGAGGATCTCTCCTATCAAATCACGACTGTCGGAGAGGTAATAGAAGATAGAAAGGATAAAGCAGTGATGGCCACCATGAGGTGGTTGATGAGCCATCGCTTCAAGAGCAGCATTGCTGCCAATTGGCGGTATCAAGATGACCAAAAGAAGCAGGCGATCATCGATGAATTAAAACAAAAATACCCTAACCTGCCAAATTGGGAGTTTAATGAGAATTATATGTGAGAGCGCATGGGTTTGGTCTTGAAGCATCGTAGATCAACCTTGCATACTTCCATCGCAAAGGGAATGGCTAAACCCAACTGGGTAAACAAAGCTGAGTGGAAGTTCTTCAAGAAGCAGAATAGGGACCATCCCGAAATGTTCGAGGGTTAGAGGAGGGCTGCGAAGAGATGGCTGGACATCGTAGGTACTTCGCACTTTGGTGCAAGCGAACGGTTGGCATTCAAGGCAACCATGGTAAGTCTACTTCTTCTCATTTAATGTATTATTCTATTTGTTTTACTACATATTACATGCACTTTATCTAACTCTAACTCTCATAAATTGGATCCACAGCAAGCTGTGATGGGTCATCTTCCTACAGATGCAGAGACACGATACGCATTTCGCATAGGAACAAAGCTGTGGTGTATTGAGCAAGAGGCAATGGGAGCGATGGTTGATTGGGCTGAGGTGGCTGCTCGCACGGTATAAGTCTACTCCTACTTGTAATCTCACTTTTTAAATTGTTTTATTCTTTAAGTTCCAATTTAATTTTCAGTTTATACAGTTCACTCTTAGGGTCAAAGCTCGAGCATCCCATCACCGGAGGCAAGCGATCACTAGGGCCAAGGATCAAACACACGTGACGAGGATCAAGGAGAAGGTGCAGCTCATGAGGACCAAGGATCAGGCCAACAAGATGCGGACGAGGACAAGGTTGACGAGGACGATTCGAATGAGTAGTAGTAGTAGTAGTAGTTTCCATATACTTCACCATGTATGTCATTTTATATATCCGTTCGTTTAAGCAATTTTGTATCACCCATTTCGAAATTGTAATTTTGTAACAAACAATGTTGTATATGTTCGACATGTATATGCTTTTGTTGCTCGATCATTTCATTTGAGCGATTTTGTATCACCCTTTTTGCAAGGGAAATTTTGTCATTAAAAACTTTTTTTTGTAATTACAAAAAAAAAAACATTAGTGGGGCAAAATAGGGCTTGCTATGGCCCTATTTAGCCCCACTAATGCCTTTTTTTTAGTTCTTTTAATCGTCGCTATATAGCGACATTTAAAAGGGCCTATGCCTTATAGTGAGGAGGAGGATGAGGGAGGAGGAGGAGAAGAAGGAAGCAGGAGGAGGGGGGAGGAGAGGGAGAGGATGGGTTGCAAGGTTGGAGGAGAGGGGAGGAGGAGTTGCAATGTTAGGACATGCTTTTGGACGTGGAGTGCAAGGAAGCATGGACACTTGAGACAATTACTTAGAATACCAAAGTAGAACTTAACACAATGCCCCAAAGAGTGTGGGCTTCATTCCATTATGGGGTATTTATACAAGTTGGAGAGCTTCTCTCTCTACATGTAGGAATTGTAAGACATTCTCTCTTTCCATGTAGAACTTGCATATAGAAGTTGCATGTAGGAGTTGCATGTAGAGTTGTATGTAGAACTCACATGTAGGAGTTGCATGTAAGAGTTGCATGTAGAACTCGTATGTAGAACTTGCATGTAGGAGTTGCATGTAGAACTCACATGTAGGATTTGCATGTAGAACTCGCATGTGGGAGTTGCATGTAGAACTTGCATATAGGAGTTGCATTTAGGAGTTGTATGTAGCACTCGCATGTAGGACTCGCATGTAGGAGTTGCATGTAGAACTCACATGTAGAACTCGCATGTAAAAGTTGAATGTATAACTCGCATGTAGAACTCGCATGTACGAGTTGCATGTATGAGTTGCATGTAGAACTCGCATGTAGGATTTGCATGTAGAACTTGCATATAGAAATCACATGTAGGAATTGTATGTAAAACTTGCATGTAGAACATGCAAGTTACATTTCTAAGAGGGATTATTTTTAGCCTTATGTAAGTACAAGCGAAGCTTTGCCGCTACTCTATACACACATTTTGTTCTACCTAAGTCCACGTTGGCACAGAGACAACAAGAGGAAAGCAAGGTCATCAAATATAAGGTTGAAGGAGAGATTTTTGCTTTTCCCACAATAGAGTTGTGAAAGATTGCATCGCACAAGGTTTTGGGTTTTAGCCCTAGGCGTTGCTATATAGTAACATTGGCCAGTCGGCTAAAAGCTTCTTTTTAATGTCCCTTTCCAAGTGATGAATATCTCTATCACTCAGTTCAAAAGCAGCAAGAAGTGAAGAGGTGGGTGAAGTTTATTACCCCCAACTTCATGTCACATCTTTTTGGTGGAGACGCTGGGTATGTTTGGTATTGGATTCATCCCAACTTACTAAACGGTCTTGGGTGTACTTGATTGCATGTTATTCCTAGTATAGGCATGTGTTTTCTGATGTAATAAGGAAGATGCCTGGAAGAACTCCGTTAGAAGAGATTGCATCCCATTTAAGAGAACTAGAAGATTATGAAGGTAATTCTCAAGCTATTTGCACGGTCATCATGATCATATCCTTTATGTTTGCACTCTTGAATATGTTGGTGAATTGACAATAGGCACAATGATAGATTGGAGATTGTTTCATGCACCAGCAGCTTGGTGTGAAGAAGAGTTGAGTCATTAGGTAGTCTGACTATAATAGTGGAGTGGTGATTCTCAATGCTTTCAACTTCTTTTTCTATGCAAATGATGAAGAGTACAATATCTTGAAGCTCTTATGTGCACTTCCAATTGTGAGAAGGGTGATTCTTGAATGCATGTACACACAATGTTTTTGTGGTGTTGGTTGGTCACTTATTTTTAAAGATTTTATTGAGGATCACATTGTGGAGGGTTTTCAACAAGTGGTTATGCATAATAAGTTGGTCTTGGTATACTAAGGCTCTGTGGGATCTTGTTTGGGATATTATTTAGATCTTGGTGTTTCCATTTTGTGTTTCATCATGGTGAAGATTCCAGTGTTTTGAGGGACCCAAGGGGAAGACCCGAAGTCTTATCTTCGGGATTTTGTATGAGGATGCCAAATTTCTAGATGGTCCATGGGCAGAGATTTTGCCTGATTTTCTTGAAGGTTTAGCCTTGAGTTGGCATGAGGCCTTGCCAGACTCTACCAAGGAGGACTGGGACCAAGTGATAGCTATAATGAAGCAGAGATTTGGGATAGTGGAGTCACCAAATGCTTTGATGTTGCAGTTGGATCGATTCTATCAAGGAGAGGGTGAGATCGTCTCTATGTTGGCAATCCGATATGAAACTTTATTGACAAAGTATGAAAGTGTAGCTTTGTGAGCTATGGCATCTGCATCATCGGCCCCTCAAAGTCTCATAGGGATGGAGCACTTAAAAATGGGAAAATTTGTTATGGCTTTGGAGCCTCGTCTTCACTCAAAAACAATGAGTAAATATCCAACAACATACGTGGAGGCACTTCACATTGCAACCAAGAAAGAAGCTTCTCTAAAGATCGAATCCTCTTTTGTGTCTTCAATAGCTTCAACTTCTAAGGTGGATGTAATGGGCACTCCTCAGGTACCAAAGTCCTTTGAGTTAGATCATAATATCTCCAATTGATCACAGAGTTTGCTATTTTGAAATTGCATTTGGTTAATGCACGACAACCTAGAGCACCAAAGAGTGAGGATAGGCCTCGAGATAAGAGTGGGATCACTTGCTATGAATGTAATGAAAAAGGTCACTGTCACCTTCAGTGTCCTAGATTGAGAAAGAAAGAAGAAAAACAAGTATCCTTGTTAGAAGCTTCTTCAGGGGATGAGGAAAGAGAGGTAATGAGCTAAACGGGGGCGTGGTAAAGCAAAAGAAGAAGAAGAAAGCAAGGAAGAAGTAGATGAGGAACATCAAGAAGAGGAACACCGTAGTAAGAAAAAGAGGGCATCTAGAAGGAGAATTAGCGAGTCAGAGTTTCCTTTAGGACACGGCATTGGAAGCTATGACTTGTTGTCCAACCTTAAAGAAAAGGAAGCTTATATCACCTTTGGTCAATTTCTTGCTTTGTCTCCAAAACTATGGAAAGAATGGGGAAAGCTAGCAAGCATAAGAGTGTCAAAAAAGAAAAGTGCCATTCTTATTGTTCAAAAGGTAGATATAGATGTTGGTGATGATGTACCTGTGGTTGATGTGATATTTATGGTCACGTGACTTCTAATGTGTACATTCATGGAGGTGCATCAATTAATTTCATGAGTGAGAAGACCATGATAGATGCTGATTTAAAATACTCTAGTACTACCTCTCCTTATCACATCAAATTGGCTGACAACACTAGGGTTAAGACCTTGGGAGTTGTGAAGAATCTAGAAGTAAATGTATATGGAATTTATGCGCCGACTACTTTTTAGGTGATCCCTACCAAGCCAGATGCACGTGCCTATCCATTGATTTTGGAAAGGCCTTCGCTATGCAAGGTGAAGGCTATTCAAAAGTGGGATACTGGATAATTGATTTTGTAGCAGGGAAATGATAAGAAGGTGTGCTACAACATCAAAAGTCACAAAAAGGAAGTTGTCAAGGAGGATTCTTCAACATCAGAGAGTTGGAGCTCTGACTTAGCCGATGAAGAAGAAGAGAGGGTGTAGCTCCGAGGAGTCCAGCTCAGAGGGTGAGGTGGAAGGAGTGGCCTTTGGTCTTTGTCTTGGTGCTAATCGGGATTTGAGTCAGGAGGGAGCAAGGTGGTGGCATAAGAAGATCCTGTAGAGACACTTCATGTGGAGGATATGGAGCACACTAAATGACACCAATGCAATGAAGAGCTTCTTGGTTATTCTCTATAAGGTAGTGAGAAGCTCTAGTACTTGGATATGTTAGATGATTTTCCATGTCTCTTTGCAACAAGGTATTCACAGGTTTGACTAGTCTCTCTTGTGGAGCATAAGATTGAGTTGAAGCAGAAAGCAAGCTAGTTGTGCAACGCTTAAGGTGATTTGGGGTGATCCAAGTTGAGGCACTAAAGAAAGAGGTAACACAACTACTTGAGGCAGGATTCATCTTTCCTATTGATGATTCATAATTGATATCTCTTGTAGTTGTCACACCAAAGAAAGGAAATACGTGGTGGGTTTGTGTGGACTTTCGTCCTTTGAATGCATACACTAAGAGGGATCATTTTCCTTTTCCATTCCAAGATAAAATACTAGACCAAGTAGCAGGGCATGAGATGTATGTATGTGATGGGTATTTTGGGTACTTTCAAATTCATATTCGCGAGGAAGATCAGAAGAAAACATCATTTGTCACACCTTCGGGAGTTTTTGCTTATAGAGTGATGCCTTTTGGCTTGACCAATGCACCAGCTATATTTCAAAGGTTCATGAGTCAAGTGCTTGAGCCTTACTTGGGAAAGTTCATACTTAGGGTGATTTTGGATGATTTTTGCATTTATTCTCAGCACATAGATCACATGGAGAAGTTAAAGATGGCCTTAGCTAGGATTAATGAAGCAAAAGGGTGTCTAAATCCTAGCAAGTGTCATTTGGCTCAAACAAAAGTAGTCTTATTGGGGCATATCATGTCTGAAGAAGGCCTGCAAATGGATCCTAACAAGGTTCAAGAAATCATGGCATTGCCAAGTCCTGAGAGTGTCATTGGTGTTCACAGAATTATAGGAAAAAGCAAGTATTATCAATGCTTTTGTGATGATTTCACAAAGACAGTGCATCCCATGATCTTGTTGATAATAAAAGGAGTTTCTTTCCAATGGGGTGTGGAGCAACAAGAGTCTTTTCAGCAACTTAAGGAGGCCATGAGTAAGGGCCCAATATTGAAGGCCCCTGATTGGTCTTAAGATTTTTATGTAAATCCAAGTATATCTTTGCATTCGTTTGGTGCTACATTGCTACAAAAAGGAGAGGCAAGTAGAATGTAACCCATCTATTATGCCAGCTGATAGCTTATAGAGGTGGAAACAAGGTATGAAGAAATGGAGCAGCAAGCCCTCTCTTTGGTGTTTTCAATCATATAGTTTCACTCCTATTTATTACCTCAGCCATTTTTCTTCCTTACCTCTCAATCTGTATTAGCATATCTAGTTTGCAAGCCTAATCCTGGGGGGAGACTTGCAAAATGGTTGTTAGAGCTTCAAGAGTTCTCTTTCTCTTTTGTCACTGAAAATACCACTAGGTCCACTATCGCGAATTTGCTCACAGGATGGCAAGATCTAAGAGAAGAAAAGAAATATAAGGAGGACATTAATGATGAAAGGGAGACACCACCAACAGCTTTTGTCTTGCATTTTGATGGGGCTTTAAGTCCTTCATGCCAACAAGGAGCCGGGGGGATAGTCTTGATGAATTTTGAAGGTCAAGAGGTGTGGGCAAGAGGACAAGAGCTTCCAGATATCACAACTAATAATGCAATTGAGTATAATGCTTTGATTCTTGGTTTGGAGGGTTGTCTTCAAAGTCAAGTTAAAGAATTGGAACTAAGAGGAGATTCTTAGCTTATTATAAAGCAAATGCAAGGGCATTGCAAGACAGGAAGTCCTCATTTGAAGAAGCTTAATCAAAATTCTATGGCACTATGTAGTCAATTTGATTTTTGCAAGTTTGTTCATATAAATAGAAAAGAAAATCAAAGGGCAGATGAGCTAGCTACTCAAGCCATTGTAATATAAGACCGAGGGGTGGTTTCTTTGGTAGACACTGGATGGCCAGAACTGCAAGATGTTCAGCAATATGTAGAAGAAGACACATTTCCTTGAGGGATAACTCCACAATAGAAGCAGAGATTGGTAAGGAAGGCTTGTCCCTATACTATTGTTGATGAAATTCTTTATAAATTGGGAAAAGACAAGGTGCTTCGTCAGGTGGTCCATCCCATGGAGACTAGGAGAATCCTAGAAATGTGTCATGAATGCTCCGGTCATTTTGCTTTAGCGAGCACAGCTAGGAGAATTCTTAATGCAGGTTACTTTTGGCCACACCTCCATAAGGATGTATATGAATGGTGTCAAAGTTGTAAAGTATACCAAAAGTTTGGAAGATGATATTTGATTCCTAGGCCCTTGAAGCCTATTCCAGCATATGGACCATTTGAGATGTGGAGGTTGGACTTTGTGGGACCACTCCCTCGCTCATCTCAGGGCAAGCATTATTTATTGGTGGCCACAAATTATGAGACTCGGTGGGCAGAGGCCAAGGCCACAGTCAATAGCAAGGCAAGCATAGTTGCAAAATTTCTCTTTGATCAAATTTGTTCATGCTTTGGTTGTCCTTTGGAAATTCTCATTGATGGAGGAACCTCTTTTAGAAATGAAATAATTGAAGATGTGGTGAATAAGCTAAAGATAAATCATAGCATGTCCATGCCATACTATCCCCAATGTAATGGCTTGGGTGAGAAAACAAATGGATTGTTGTGCAATTCAATGGGAAAGCTTGTAGACACCAAGAAAAGGCATTGGGATAGGCACTTGGTAGAAGTTTTATGGGCTTAAAGAACCACACAAAAGCTAGCTATTGGGTTTACACCATTCCAACTAGTGTGTGGAATAGAAACCATTTTGCTCAGTGAATTGGAGATACATAGCGTTCGCACTGCTGTTGCAAGAATAGAAGGACAGGAGGATGCCTATGCTCAATACTTGGTATAGCTAGAAGCCTTGGATGAATGTAGATTACAGGCCTTACAAGACTTGGAAGCTTCTCAAAAAAGGCGCAAGGCCCATTTTGACACCAAATTACGAAAGAAGAAAGATATTATAGAAGGAAATTTGGTCATGAGATTTGATAGCTGTCTAGACAAGTGGCTAAATAGAAAGTTTATCGGCCAATGGGAGGGACCATATCAAGTCAAAAAGAAGTTCATAAATGGAACCTATCAGCAGCTTGAGGATGTTGATGGCATGGTGATACCCGGATGCACCAATGAGTATCACCTTAAATTCTTCTATGCTCGACCACCTTGAGAGCTAGCACACCCTCTCTGTCTCAGTAGAGAGGATCTATTGGGATGGGAAAGATGTGATGCCCAAAATTGATATTTCTTATTTGGCATTGGTATTGTTTTCTTCTATGTTTGATAAGAGTTTGAGTATCAAGTGATAGCCTAGCAGCTCTCACTTATTTCTATTTTCTAAGATATTGTATGGGATTGAGAGGATGAGTGGAATGGATCATTGTAAATACCATAGGTATGAATTATAAATACCTTGGTATGGGGTGAGAGTTATTTGTGTATGGGATATTATGGGGTTTTTTAAAAATAGGAAGAGTGAGTCATATAAAGAGGTGGCTCATGTCCATGTGTTCCAATACTATAAGAGATGCCACATGCCAAGCATGTGAAAGGCATGTGGAGGAGTGTGGAGTAAAGAGGAATCCTTCTAGAATTCCCATGTGGAATAAGGAGGATGTGGACATATGGAGAAGAGAGCATCGATATGGGCTCCATGTAGGAGACTCTTGACTTTCTCAATATTTTAAGAGTCTTGAGCATCTTTTAATGGAACACATGGCATGAGAAGCCAAAAAGGACATGGATGGTGACATACAGGCTTATGTGATTGATGGGGAAAGGAATCTACAAGCAACAATTGTAAATGGGTGAAGGAGGGTGACAAATTCTCTATAAAAGGAGCCCTCCTCTCCCTTGTTCATCATCTCTTCCACCATAAGGTGTCATGTTGTTGTAGCTCTAGTCTCCTTAAGCCTCTTCCATGAACCTTCTCTCCCTCTTGTAGAAATTCTCTTATGTAGACTCTTGAGTCCATCTCTCTCTAGTTCATTCTCTCTCTACGAGTAGTCTTGGAGCTTTCGCTCCCTCTTGTACATATGAAACCTCTTCTTCTCCCTTGTGGTTGTAGTATTTTGAGTTGCATTAGAGTGGAGTCTCACTCTATTGATAATGAAGGTCACTTCAGGTTCTCTCTCTTAAGTGTCTCTTCCCTTTTTTTCCGTGTTTTCTCTTCCAAAAAGCTTAGAAGTGTTGTCTATTCAGCTGCTCATTGTGCATACGTGGTTTATCTATTTCCCAAGCCACAAAAGGGGCTCTTTTTTTCCTCGTAGGCAACCTCTATGCTAGGAAAATTCTTAATGCAGGTTACTTTTGGCCAAGCCTCCATAAGGATGTATATAAATGGTGTCAAAATTGTAAAGTATGTCAAAAGTTTGGAAGGCGACAGTTGATTCTTGGGCCCTTGAAGCCTATTCCAGCATATCGACCATTTGAGATGTGGGGGTTGGACTTTATGAGACCACTCCCTCGATCATCTCAGGGTAAGCATGATTTAGTGGTAGCCACAGATTATGTGACTCGGTGGGCAAAGGCTAAGGCCACAGTCAATAGCAAGGCAAGCATAGTTGCAAAATTTCTCTTTGATCAAATTTGTTCACGCTTTGGGTGTCCTTTGGAAAAGGCATTGGGATAGGCACTTGGTAGAAGTTTTATAGGCTTATAGAACCATATGCTAGCTAGCTATTGGGTTTATACGATTGAACTGGTGTATGGAATAGAAGCCATTTTGCCCATTGAATTAGAGATACATAGTGTTCGCACTACTGTTGCAAGAATAGAAGGACAGGAGGATGCCTATGCTCAATGCTTGGTATAGCTAGAAGCCTTGGATGAATGCAGATTACAGGCCTTACAAAACTTGGAAGCTTCTCAAAAAAGGCGCAAGGCCCGTTTTGACACTAAATTACGGCAGAAGAAAGATATTGCAGAAGGAGATTCGGTCATGAGATTTGATAGCCATTTGGACAAGCTTGGAATACTTTCATTTAGCCACCTTTATGAAGCATGCAAGTGAAAGCATCATTTCCATTATGTTTTGTAGTATGGAATTTGGTTGCAAGCCTTTGCTACACTAAATGCTTGTACTTTGAAGGAATATTTTTTATTGCTCATATTTTCACTTGTAAGGCACTAGACACTAACCTCGGGTAAGACCTTGCCATGGAAGCTAAGACCTTTTTTGATAAGTTTAATGGAACTAGTTTTCATACTTGGCAAACAAAAGCTGAGTTTATGCTTATGAAAAAGAAGATATGGAATGTTGTGAATGGAAAGAAGTCTACAAAAGAAAAAGCTAATTGGTTGATCAAAGACAAGAAGGCTCTTGCTATCATAGCTTTGGGATTAAGTGGCTCATACTTTAACCACATTGATGAAGGGAAGTGCTTCAAATATATCTTGTTCCTTTGCCTACAATTGGAAAAGGGAATGTGTTATTCCATGAAGAACAACAAAGAGAATCAAGAATTTCTTATGAAGAAGGACTACTTCAACAACAAAGCAAATCTGGCTAAAAAAAGAACTCCATCAGCAAATGAAGAAAATGAATTTTAGGCACTTTGTCTTTTTTTGTTTATCATCACTTGGTCAAATTTTGAGGTTCTCTACCTGGAGTAGTACTCCAAAAATAATGTGTTATGTAAATCACCTCTGGTCACCATATGATGTAGGCCATGTGATATGTGTTTTGACTATCCCATTTCTGTGAACCTCACACCCTTGGGAACCCTTGGTAGCATGAGATCCTAGCTATAGATTAATCCTTGACCACCATGAGATGGCATGAGAAACTGAGACTAGATGTATCCTTGACACTACAAGAGGCAACCCCTTGAGAGGGAGTTTGTTGGGGTAAGTATGATCAAGGGCTTGCTCTATGGTGCATGTGTGCATCTAGGGGAGTCACATGTGTGTTTGTGTGTGTTGTAAATGCACATCAAGTGCTATGATGTGTCTAGTGTGTGACCTAAGTGATGATGTAAGACAAAGGCCATCCCACTGATGTAGGGATTGACTCCCACTGATGTAGGGGCTGATTGGCACTATGTAGGGAAGGTATTACCTTCTCCCCCTTTTTATAAGAGAGAGTCCTCTCTCACACAATCATAATAGAGATCTACCATATTGCTTTCATGATTGTGCTCTCACACCTCTTGCAAGATGCATCTATTCTATCCTACAAGATCCTACACAATGCACCTCTATTCACTTGGTGTTTGAACCTTCCTTTTTGACTTTCACAAATTTAGCAATTCAAAAAGGAAATCCACTAGGATCATCTCTTGCTAACATAGCAACCATCATATCCACTACTAAGTCCTCGATGCTACCACTCCACATTTCTTGAACCCTTTCCCTGGCCTTTTTGGACTTTCTTGCTCCAAGGTTCAATTCTCTCTCCTCCCCAAGATAGTTCTTCTTTGAAGGTGCATGTAAATGTGCACTTAAAGAAGCATTCATACACGCATTTACAAAATCTTGTTCAATGCATTGTGGCCAACTAAAATCTGACACATCTTGGGGTCATTTAATAGGTTATTGATATGTATTTGGGATACAAAGAATGGATTCCACCATGTCCATGCCACATCTTCAAAATATGTTGCAGCATGCTGGATTGTTTCTCTAATCTCATTGACTGAACTTATAGGGTTTACATGTCTCCCCTCCTTCATGGCTCGTTGCAACTCCCTCACTAATTGTAAAGGTTGTAAGGGTGCCACATACAACTCATGCTCTAGAACACACTTCAAGAACTTCAATCCTTTGATTGGAACCCAAGTCGGTGATGTGGAATAGGACTTCCCCCACAACAACATCGTGCCTTCTTGATCTTTATTCATTCGAAATTGGTGTTGAAAGCTTAACTCGTTGACCTTCTCAATACATCGATCAATTCGCTTGTTTGTCACCAAACATAAAGCGTCTAAAATCTATTGTTTTTTCCATGTTTGCAATTATCGGTTTTGGCACATATGCATCCTATAAAATGCGGATCATTGCATCCTCACCCCATGCTTCTTTCCTTCTTAGCTTTACTGAGAACCGACTAAACATCTGATCAATATGGTCATAGTGTGACCCACTATAAGGAATCCTATTTTCACTTTCAGAAATATGCCTTTCTCCACAAGCATGCAAAGATATGCCAACACAACTTTATTTTTGTTCTCTCTTGATGTGTTATCAAGTTGGACATACAACACTTTTGGAAGATGTTTTGTAAGATTCCTCAATGCATCATTAAGAATGGAAATTGTGAGATTAGGATCATTTTTTACATTTGGTGTCATCAGCAGATAAACCTTGGGGATTAATTCACCATGGTAGATCATGCATCGAACTGCGTGATATGTGATGAAGTTCTCCTCTTTCAAATCCTTGGGCACTTGTTTGAAGTGTGGAAGATTTGTCTTCTTTTGATCCATCCCATCAATGATGATGGTTATGTACTTATTAGGCTATTGGTAGCTCTTCTTGCAATGCTTTACTAACTTCTTCCTTTCTAGAGCTTGCATTTCTCGATGCATTTGGCGATTGCTTCTTCTGCAAATATAGAAAATGATTAGATGTTGTAAGCAAACAATTTTTATCAAAACGAAGCAAAATTTCATGGCATCATTACACACACCTCTCCTTGTCCTTAACTTCTATTACACAAGGCCTTCAAGTCTTCCAAATCCTACAAAAATGCTGGTATGTAATGTACTCATCACCTGCAATAACCATGGCATCCTTGTACATGGAATGGATCTCATGCTTGGAGAAATTATCTTAGTAAGTGCGCGAGCCTGTAATCTTTTTAGCCTTTTGTTGCCAAGAAAATGTGCAAGTCTATATGCTTTGTGACAAACAATCCTTGAATCGAATGAGTACTCAAACACAATTTTGTTCATATTGTTTTCCCTAAGACCATGCTAAATAAAAATTTTGATAATCTTTATTCATTTCAACATAATTTTGCTGTAACACCCTTAATTTTGCAACCCCAAAAGTGACCAGGCACATTCTGCTACAACAAAGAGTATTGCAGGTCACGTCTTTCAGATGTGCGGTGTCTAGCATTATAAGAGCTCTCCCTCTTGTGTACCTAGAATTTTTGAGGTCCACATTCATTGGTCTTCCCTTTAGTCTCTCCTCAATAGATGAGATTGACTTCCGCTTCCCCTTTTGTGATAGCTAAGATAGTCATTGAGATCCATCTAGATTAGATGTCTTTTGTAAGAAATAATTTCTAGCACCAAAAACAAAACAAAGAGAGCCATTGAATGAACTTAGACATGGACCACATACTTGATAACACTTGTTGATCTCTAGTGCTTGCTTTGACATCTATTATTTCATTCTGTTCACTGGGAATATTAGGTCCATGGATTTGAGTACTTGGGCTTCTATGTCCACCATCATGCTTATGTGAAGGAGTAGGAGACACATCCAAGGTGGCCAAAGAGGTTCCACCACTAGTACAAGATACATCCAATGTAGCAAAGGAAGCGCCCTTCGAACTATGAGAAGAAGAAATTGAGATAGACGTAGTGTTGAATGAACCTCCAATGCAGAACTTTGGAAAGCTTCAAAGGGGATGCCGCAAAAGTGCCATGCAACAATGAAAGATGGAAATTATATGCCTGACCATGAAATTCAAGGCTAGGTTTACAGTTTTGAGCATAGAGAAATTTCTAAAAGTAGAAACTTTTCTCTCTAAACATGAGATTCCCACATTTGTTTCTCATTATTTCCAAATACGCCCAAGAGTTCAAAGAATCACCAGGTATGTGCAATTTTCTTATGGTTAAGCGTTTTTTATTTTTAATTTGGTCATGAAATCAAGTTTTACGGTGTGCTTCACTCTAATTTACCATATTTTAAAAATGGGGGTGGTGTGTTTGAATATGATCTAAAGTACTTTATATTTGATTTTTTGAATACACATTGCTTTGATTGCTAGTCTATCCAATTCACTAAAAATAGCAAGAAACATTTCTAAAAATAAATTACTCTATACTCTACCCCAATCCCTTCTTGTTAGTTCCTCTAACCTCTCCATCTCTCCCTCTATGAGTCTACCCCTCTCAGCTCTTTAGCTTTGCTAGGTAAGATCTCCATCTCCTCATGCATTTGTTTAAATTCTTTTGGACTAAAGGGAGCTTCTTCTTCTTGCCATATTCATCTTCCCCTAGATCCCCCACTGATTTTCCCTTCGATTCTCCTACCCTCCCCAACCTCTTTTTTTCCGCGCTCCTCAGATTCGCCACGCCTCGCTTTGAGTGCATGCACATAGCTCGGTCGATGATATCATCGACAGGCGTTAACCGAGGGAGAGGAGAGAGAGAGTGAGGGAGAGAGGGAGAGAAGGAGAGAGAGAGTTTGGGAGAGAGGGAGAGGAGAGAAAGAGTTTGGGAGAGAGGGATATTTAGGGAGAGAGGGAGAGAGAAAGTTAGGGAGAGAGGGAGAGAAGGAGAGAGAGAGTTAGGGAGAGAGAGAGTTAGGGAGAGAGGGAGAGAAGGAGAGAGATAGTTAGGGAGAGAGAGAGAGAGGGGAGAGAGAGAGATAGATCCTCCTACTTGACTAATATAGTGCAGCAATGAGTGATCTCAAATGCCTCCTGCATCAATTCAACAACCATTACATTAGCAGACCTAACAAACCACATTACATTAAACGACCATAATCCCTCTCTTCAATTTTTTGATAGACTTATCTGTGGGCAGTCTGTCGCAATTGCTAACTCCCCTCACCAATGGGTTTCATTGGATATTTTGAGATCTTTTGACCAGAGTGCTAACTTCAAGAAGGCACTAGGTAGGGCCATGGATAATGTCCCTCTCTCTCTCCATGAGTACGCTATTCCCATCAGGGATGATTCATCTTCCCCAATTCATTTGATCGAGAGAGATGTAGCCCTTACCATTCTCCTTTTGCGACTAGCAAGTTTGATGAGGATGTTGGCGAGCAGCCTGAGGGTCCTGCATCCACAAGTGGTGGATCAAGTCCATCAACCTAGACTTGGAGCCTGAGGAGCATACTATTAGCCTAGCTAAGGAGCAAGTTGCAAGCGAGGTCATCTTATCTTCATATCCGACTCATGCATATCCATCCTCTACCTATGATCTAGATGAGGCAGCAAGCAAGCCACACCTTGCTTCAGTTGATCCAATCAGGATTGAGGGTGAGGAATACCTTATCCTATTGGAAGTGATGGAAGAAACCAGTCACCGAGAGGACGAGGTGCTCTGTCAGCTCTCGAATGACACTTTTGATGATGTCATTGACTTTGATGCTCTAGTGAATCCAGCAATCGATGAGATTGCATGCTTTGATGACTCGAGCCTCATCGATTTGGAGGCAATCCAACTAACACAAAAGGCAATCGAGGATGCCGCACCAGAGTACGACATGTCTAATGAGCAGTTCATGAATTTGAAGAGGGAATTCTTCGAGGACAGAGATGAAGAAGTTGGCACCTCAAGCCAACATGAAGTTCAAGATCTACCACAAAAGGGAGTCTAGTTGGACACTATAGGCTGATGCACTTCGCGATGAGGCAGAAAAGGTATGTAGCTTTGCCAGCTTCATCATGTAATTCAAAATCATCAGTATTATTCTATGTTCCATTTTAGGAACAAAAAGCATTGCTTTTTCTTCAACTGGTAGGGAATAAAAAATAGGGTTTAGGGTTTACAGTAGAAAACCCAAGTAAATTTTATGACTTTTAAACCCAAGACATCCACATCTTATTTTTCATTCCCTAAATCAAATTTGGGAGGCCTCTGACACCCTAGCAGCCATGTCCATCATTTTCAAGCCAAAAACAGTAGAAATAGGGCTTGGTCACATGATGTTGAATTTAGGGTTTCCAGGGGGTCTTTGGCTTGAAAATGATGCACATCCTTGCTAGGGTGTCAGAGGCCTCCCAAATTTGATTTAGGGAATGAAAAATAAGATTGAGGGTTTAGGGTACAAAACCCAACCAAATGTTATGATTTTGAACCCATGACATCCTACCATTGTCACACTTGCCCTACCACTTTCCCCTGCCACTTGCCCCTTACACATGCCCTTGCCACTTGGCCCTCCCATTCCATTTGTCTAAACAAGGTTATGGTTTTTTCACATATTAAAATCATATCTTTAAGAAATATTTTTTGGGAGGCCACTGGGACCCTAGCAACCATGCCCATCATTTTTATGCCCAAAAGACCCTTGCCAGCCCAAAATCCGACATCATGATGTAGGAGCCCAGTTTCTGCAGGAGCCCAGTAGAAACTGGGCTCTGGTCGCATGATGTCAGATTTTGGGCTGGCAGGGGTTTTTTGGGCATAAAAATGATGGGCATGGTTGCTAGGGTCCTAGTGGCCTCCTAAATAAGATTTCTTAAAGATATGATTTTTACTTGGAAAAAAACCCTTATTAATTCTTGAAAATTATATTTTATTAATTTATATAATCTTTGGATTTTGATGTAATATGTTGGTTGCAGGATATTTTATGGGTTGATGAGTATGCTGGACGCAAGGGTGGAACCAGAGGGTCTTCTGATGGGGGGATGGTGTTAATCGGCCACTACATCAACAGAGTGGCTCAACACATTTTGGTGTTCCATCAACAATTATCACCAGATGGAAAGTTAAACATCATGACGTTCAAGGTCCTCAGTCAGATCACAGATGAGGCCCATCCATTCTACTGCTGATCGTGTTGTTCTGATTAGGCGTAGTGTAGCTTTATTTTTATTCTCAGACACACGATCTGGTCCGCTTCATAGTATTATAGCTATTGCAGGGCTAGCTAGCATTACAGATCCCTTGGCTATAGAGAATGAAATTGTGCAGCCCTCTCTGCTTCAGCAAGCAAAAAAGGGATCTGAGCCAAGTAGGAAGAAGCGTAGACTCGAGTAGCTTAGGCATTCAAGCTTTGATGATCTTTGTGATACTACTCAATGTAAATAAAGAATACCATTTTCAAATAATTTTCTCTTTCCGTTTACAGAACATTGTTTCCTTTTCTATGATGTTAAGTATAATTGAGTATTATCTCCTTTTGCACGTTCTATTAAGATTTGATGTTTATTATTTCATTTTGCTTTCAAAAAGTAAATTTAATCCTATATTTATAAATGATTTATTCATTTTAAAATATAATTTAAATTCTAAACGATTTAAAACATAAGTTTAAGTATGAAATACTAAAGTGATAAGTGATTTATTTCATTTAAAATATACTTTAAATCCTAAATCATTTAAAAAGTAATTTCTAAATCCTATCTTCTACATTAAATTAATTTAAAGTATATTTCAAATTATTTATTAAAAAACATAATTTAAATCTTAAAATATGTTTAATCCTAAACATAAAATGTATTTTAATCCTATATTTCAAATCATTTTTAAATTATTTTTAAATTCTATATCACATATTTTAAATTAACTAGATATATTTTTAATTATTTAAAAATATTATTTAATTGAAATTATGTATGAAATCCTATATTTTAATCTTATATTATTTAATTTAATTTATGTATTAAATACTAAATCCTATATTTTAATTCTAAAATATATTTAATTATAATGAAATATATTTTAAACATACATTTTTATATTATAATATAATATAGATTTAAAATTTATTTACATTATAATTTAGGTTTGAAATATATTTATATTAAAATAGAAATAAATTTTAACCAATAGCCTAACTAACTTCGTCAGAATTGGTCAGGGTAGTCTATGACAATCAGAAAGTTTTTATCTTGGATTCATTGTAGAGATTGGAGTATATGCAGATCATTCTTCAGGATTTGGTCTTGGTTGGATGTTTTATACATCATCTTGCCTTCAATATGAGAACTACTCTTATTGTAAGAAAGCTTAGCGATGGGCTTGACTGAAAAAAAGCGGTGCCCAGTAGTTAACGTGTTTTCTTCTTGCTATCACTATTTTAGCATATTGGCTCAGGATAGATCTATGCGGGGTCCTTTTGGAGTATATGCAATGCTGGCATATGGACCCCGCAACATCTTTGTAGCTATTCATGAGAATTCTAGATTGAACTATCAATATTCTTCATTGTAAAATCGAATTATTTACATCTGCATTCAAATTTAGGGTGGGAATGCTTGCAAAATCCTCATTGGGGGGCCTTGGTTACATCATATGGGAGCTATGATCCTCTAATTGGTGTGTGGCAACAGACAAATAACAATAGCACGAAGTTTATGTGGCATTGCATGGTTTCAACATGGATGTACAGTTAGCATGGCTAGTCAATCGAATTAAAGTGGCTTCTACATTCATGAAGCGGTTCGTAATTTGAGGCAATGAAGTGTTCTATTAAGTGAACTAAGGCTACATAGTGGGAATCATAGTTTTTTCCATAAGTCACCATATGCATACATCATAAGAGTACGGAAGTATGATTGGAGTATGGTTCAACCCCTAGGGCTGAAACATACTGAAAGGTTTATACATGACCCTAATTTTACCCAAAATTTTCAAAAAAATATAGATTGATCATTGTACACATTAAATTGACATAGAGGTATTAAACTTCCAGCTTGAAACTTGAAACTTGTATTAATTTTAAAGTCATCACTCATGAGTCATGATTCATCATTCATGAAAGACTCTAGCCTCCAGAAACCATAGTCATCTAGATTCTAGATTTTGATACATAGTGTCAAATGATGGAATCATAGATCATAGATTAATCATCAATACTACACCAAAACATCATGATCAAAGGAATTAAGTACTAGTAACTACACCAAAACATGAAAGGCAAAACATCATAAAGAAAAGGTTGCCAGTGTGCCACAGCCCGGAAATAAAGCATGCATGACAATTCACAACTGATGAGGCTCAAGCCTCAAGCTGTATCTTCATCCTTATCCTCTTGCTCATCCTCATCATCATCTGCATCAAATCCTCATCTGCCTCACCATGGAACTCCAAAAGACTAGAGCTGCTTGAAGCTGTAGCAACATCCATCATTCTTGTAAGTGTAACAATAGGGGCTGGAATGTCTTCTCCCTCTGTATATGCTTGCCTTGCTAGCAGCCTATCATCATCCTTCTCCTTATTGATCATTTCCAGGGTCACGTCTATCTTCTCAAATCCCCTTTCCTTGATTTTGGAAATGAGACGCAAATTAGTATGGATGTACACTAATTTCTTGGTATTCTTTGGAAGCATCCTATTCCTTCTTTTAGTATGGATAAGAGAGGATGTGCTCCAATTCCTCTCACAAGGAGAAGCACATGTGCCTTGAAGAGCTAACCACTGCAAATTTGGTGTGTGAGCTCCAAATGTCTCCCACCATTTCACCCCTTGGTGCATTCTCTTTTCATCCTTTGCAATCGCATGAGCAAATGTGCCTGACATGGATTTGTAAATATCCAACTCATCACATAAGGTGCCCTGGCTGTCAACATCGTACTTGGTGTACCACTCTATGACATCCATCCACCCATCATGCACCTCCTTGTCACCATCTAGATTTTCCTCTCTCCAAATAGGATGGAGAACAAAAGTTACCGCATGCAATGGAGAATGCATCATATCCCACCTGTCAACACACAAGGCTCTAGCAGAGTCAATCCCATCAATAGTTGCCATCTTCTCGACCATCCGATCAGTGAACTCATGTACAAGTCCCATGGTATCCCCTTCCCTATCAGCCAAGCGAAGGATCTTCAAAATAGGTGCACAAAGATTCACAATGAGTCTTGCATCTTGCCAAAATGAAGCACCCAATATAATAGAAGACACCTATTGTGCTTTCACAGTGTGTGACACCTTCTTCATGCAATACTCATCACTGACAACCATGTGGCGCAATCCATTGTATACCCTCTCATTCAACAAGTTTGTTAACATGATAAACATGTAAGCAAACCGTGTTTGTGCTGGCTTCACCAATTCGATCTTGCTGAATTTTCTATACATTGCTAACACGGTGTGTTTCTGGGTAACAAATGCCACAATCATGTTAGCATGTACCAACAAATATCCTTTGGAAAGAAAAAACGACAAAGAGCAATGTATGCATCCTTCCGTGCCTGTGACTCCCATGCCTTGGCCAAGGCTCTCTTTGACATCTTTTGCTTTGACTCATATGCACTGACATATGCATTTCCACTTGTAGTACCACTCACTAAGGCATCTCCCAAATCAGCCACATCTTTATCAAGCTATTTTGCAACAGTTTTCAGAGCCGCCTTTGCCTGTAATCTTCAACAAGTAAGCGGTACACTTGTCAACCCCCAAGCCAAAGAAAACAGGCCCTTATACGGGTTAGTCCTCCATCCCATGAATGAGGACAATATTTACATTTACAAGTGTATTGGCCCTTCCCGAAAGGCTTTAAGGCCTCTACAAATTCCCATTCTGGTCCTTTTGTTCTTCCCATTTGCAGATCTACAAGCTACAAAGTTGCAAAAGAGGGCAAATAAGGCATTGGGCAAAGGAACAATTTCCAAAGAGGGCTTGAAGCCCCTGCAGGCTACCATGTTATCTGGCATCAACTAAAGAGAGAGAACTTGCTACGAAATAGGAAAAGAGAGCAGCCATTACAATTACCTTCATGTTTGGAGTAGGTAGAGCATAGAGGTAGACTGCGGGCTACAACTGTATGGTGACCACTGACCTCCAAAGCAGGTAGAGGCTGCATAAACTCAAGAGTGAAGGGCTGAGGGCAGTCGGGACTCAGGACTGTGTGCTAAAGAAGAGAGCAAAGGGCTGCCTATATAGGCTCTTGAGGCAGCAAGGTCAGTTTGCAGGTCAGAGAGTCAGGTCATGGACATACAACCTTTCTCAAGATTCGAGGTCCTTCACAAACGACACGTAAGGAATAAAAATAGGACGTCAAATTAGGTTATAAGGTTCGGATCTCGATTTTCCTCCCCCCTAAAAAGTCACATATGGAAAGCCGTATGGAATGCGTACAAAAAAATGTCTGTATACATGCGTACGCATACAGATGAACTTATGGTGGGAATCCTTTTTGTCCAAACTCTATGATGAGAGACATCAGTAATCTAAAATATTAACCATAAGGTTAACACTCTTCCTCTGTCCCTCTTGCTCCCTCTTTTTACCCACTCCCTCTGTCCCTCTTATATCTCTCTCGATTCTTCTTTCTCTTCCTTACTCGTACTGTATTTCTTACTCCGCTCTCCCTCCCTCCTCCCCCCCTCCCCCCCCCCCCCCCCTCTCTCTCTCTCTCTCTCTCTCTCTCTCTCGTGCGTGCTACTCATTCGCTTTTTCTCAATCCGTCTATCTCTTTCTGACTACCTCTTTCTCACTCCCTCTATCTCTTTCTATCTTTTCTTTTCTCACTTTCTTTGTCTAGGTGTGTTGCTCTCTCTCTCTCTCTCTCTCTCTCTCTCTCTCTTTCTCTCTCTCTCTCTCTCTCTCTCTCTCTCTCTCTCTCTCTCATATAACACACGTATAAAGATACATCTACAATGGTTTACATATAGAGATTTAGCAATTTGTCATTGATAGACGATGGAGATCCATCAATATACAAAATATCCATCTTGGTTCAGAATTTGTCGATGTGTGTTGCGCTCTCTCTCTCTCTCTCTCTCTCTCTCATATAACACACGTATATAGATACATCTACAATGGTTTACATATAGAGATTTAGCAATTTGTCATTCATAGACGATGGAGATCCATCAATATACAAAATATCCATCTTGGTTCAGAATTTGATCTCTCTCCCTCCCTTTTTCATTTTCCCTACCCCCTCACACAATCAAACAAATAAAAAACTACTTCAAAATACCTATCTTGGTTTAGGATATGATCTCTCTACCTCCCTGTGTCTTTTCTCCTAGCCCCTCACACAATCAAACAAACAACAAATTGTTTTGAGATTTGTATCATTTGGTTTAAAAAAACTCCTTGCATGCCTAAAACATGACTAAAACGGCTTGAGATGGTGGTAGGGCTTTGTTGCGGAAATGTTCTGACCAATATTAGCGTCACGGTGACATTGTCCTATGCCTACACACAACACTCAACTTTTGTGCCCACGCTCTTTCCGACCCTGCAAATAAGGTGATGCATTGTTTGAGATACGTCGTGTTCCTATCCAAACAGATGTTCAATTAGAGTAATGGCGCAAAGAGAAACGCATGGTTCATGAACCAAATGAGTCGAGCACTGTACAAATTTGGGAAAAGCATGGAAGGTAAAGCATTTGAGGACTCATTTCATACATCGCTTGAGAAAGTACCAAGGATAGTCAAGAAGGCTTACATTTCAGTGAGATGTACAAGATGGTAGAGGATATGTTAACAACAAGTGATTGATGACGAGAGGTCTTTCACAGTCTGTGGGTGGGAATAAGCAGTAAGCATTGGTGGCATTGCCCAATGCTGATACGGGTTTACAAAATTGGTGATCTTGGGGTGCAGGATATCCCTATACAATAGCAGGTGTTGGAACAACGCTCTTCCCATTCTTTGCATGACGAACAGGACTTGACACGCTGCTTGCCTTCATTTGAGATGTGTGAGAAACTTGCTCTCTCCTTTCATCAAGCCTCATCTGAAGCTCTCTACACTCATGACTGCAGAAGGCTGTGTCTCCCCTATCACAAAGCAAGGAATCATTTTAATAGATAAGAACGATGTTCCACATGCCAAGTAAAAGCAAATACTCCTGCTGCTCCTGCTGCAGCCCGAATCTTAAATTTCCTATTAAACGAACACTGCAACTCAGGGCAGGAAAGGACAGCTTCCCAAGAGCATTCTCACACTTCGAAGCTGAAGGCCTTGATGCTTGCTTGTATAACCAAGGAATTTGCAAGAAAGGCTTTCAAATCCTTAAATCATGGCGTACCTGTACATGAATATGTCTACTCGCGGTCCCAGCCTTTTCTTGCAGGAAAAGCATGCATCTAAAAAATGTGGTGGCGGAGCAGATCCTAGCTCGTTGCTCGCAAATGACACACCCAATGGGATGGATGTCCTTGTGTTTCGATGCCATACCGCCAACTGATTGTCGCTGATAAAATCATCTTCTGTTTCGGAGGACTCTGAGAGGGCCTCTTGTGGTTGCGCGCAACCAAAAGCAAAAGGTGCTAGCTTCGAAGGGGACGCCAAGGGGCGCGAGCATGTGAGACTGTGACTCTCCAATTGCATATGGCCTTGCACTACCAGCTGCTCTGCAAGGAAATCGCCTTCAAAGCGCATCCTGGAATTGCCGTCGTGGAACATCATGACATCTTTTGGACTCACATCTGTGGCGGCTCCCTTTGGAAATCTTTCCAGGGTATTTTCCCGTAACGAAAATGAACTCGCAGACTCGGAATCGGACATGTTACTCGGTTTGCGGAAGGGAGATCGTGCACGCAGCATATTTTACAAATGCTGAGAATTGAGGACGAGGCAGAGGTAAAAACCAGCGTCACCTGCACTGGACGAAAACTTAGTGTGCGCCACCTGGTTGCTTTGTGAGTACGACACTTTCCTCTATCCACACTAGCTCCACGCTACGCTACAGCCTTGACGGATTGGCGAAGCAAGAGTTGTAGCTGTGTATCTGGAGAAGCACACGGAGCTGTGTAAGTACGATGCTCCACGAAACGAAACGTGCAATGGCTCTATCCACACTAGCGCACCTCAAGCTTCGTGCGGATTCGAAAGGGCTGTGGTCGTGTAGGTGCTCGAGAAACTCGGAAAGAAACGTGTACGAGAGAGAGCAGGAAGGAGAGAAACTTTCCTGAATGATGAAGCGGGGGTGAAAGAATTAATGCGAGAAGGAGGAAGCAAGAAGAAAAGGATCACGAGGAAGGAGATGGATTGGCAAAAAGATGATCGAAACAACTGGGGGGTTGTAGTTTCGGGAAGATGCGATCAGGTCAAGCGGAGCCAATATCGACAGAAGAAGGCTTGGGGAGGTGGACGTTGTGATGAGGTGAAGCCGAGCCAATATCTACACACTCAAGCCGAGCAAATATCCTGTGATCAGGTGAAGGCGAGCCAATATCTACACACTCAAGCGGAGCCAATATCCACACACAGAAGGCGGCTTGGGGACGTTGTGATCAGGTCAAGCCGAGACAATATCCACACACAGAAGAAGGTCAAGTCGAGCGAATATCCACACACAGAAGAAGAAGAAGCAGCAGCAGCAGCAGCAACTGTACAAGTCTGAAGAAGAGGAGCCGGAGAAGACGACGAGGAGACGACGCTCGCCAAATATCTTTCTGTTGTTTTTTCTTTTTCTTTTTCTTTGCGCTCAGAGAACGTCCCTTGACCATACCTTTCCGTTACTTTTCCCACGTGTCCTCCCTTCTACCGTTCAATCCACCGCCCTTTCCACGTGGCCTCTCCTCTACCGGCCGCCTCGCCGGCCTTTCCGGTCCCTGTCCCCGGCGTTTTTCCCCACATTCCCAATGTCAGGGCGACTCTTTCTCTCTTTTTTCAAAAATTATAATTATATTATTGGCATCTCTCTCTCTCTCTCTCTCTCTCTCTCTCTCTTCTCTTCTCTTCTCGTTACCTTTTCGAATATTCCCTCCCACATCTTTGGGGCCCTTTTGCAGTTCTTTATTTTTTGGCAATCTCCAGAAACCTTCCCCCACTTTCCCACTTTTCGTCCCACTCACCCACTTGACACCCTATCATAGTCATTGGGTCAAATGGAAAATGGAAATTGACAATATAATTTGTCAAATGGAAAAGGCAAATGGGTCTAAAAACTTTCATCTTTATGGATTGGGTTCACCCCAAGTCCCCTTTGGGAGACTCATTGGCATCATGTTCAAACAGACGGCCAAAGGAGATATGTCGGAGATGATCATTTTTACATCATGCCCATGACTGGTAGATAGGTGGTGCTTGGGCCGCGGGGATTTGGAGGGGTGGTGCCGGATAGAGATATCTATTGTCGGACTTGAAGTATGTCGAATCAACTTGCTATGCATCCTCCCATGCCATTTTTGCTGTCATGGCCAATGCCTCATCTAGACCCACCCATACTTATAGATTGGTTATATAGGATTTTTGGTTATATCCATACTTATGGATTACATAGGATTTTTGGGACTGACAACAAGCAAGGCCGATTTTCATTTGAACATGCTGAATTTTAGTCCCTACTTCGACCTTACCTCACCCTCATGACCACAATTCAACAACAACCATATAGCCTACAATACAAATTCACCTTTGGTCTACTTGTTCTGAGGTTGTAGACCTACCTCGAATGTAGTTGTTTCGAGACTAGGAAAGCCTCCCTAACAGCCTACCTCTAATCTATTTGCTCTGAGACTATGAAAGTGCATCGATTTCGTGTTAAACTCCATTTTGTTGGCTTTCAAGTAGCTCATCACCACTCCTTAAGCTATTCTACATGGGAAAACAAGAATTGCACAGTAGAGGCAAACAATGGGACTTACGCGTCCAAAAAGAAAGAAAGACTCTTGACCTTTTGGTATCCACCTTTGGCCTGTATCATTACATCCTCAAATCCTTATACATTCCCCTTCCAAGGCCCTCATTCCTGCATCCACCTTTGGCCTGTATCACTACATCCTCAAATCCTTATACATTCCCCTTCCAAGGCCCTCATTTCAAGTCTACTTTTACCATGGGACTCATGCACGGAAGCTCTTAGACCACCTTCATAACTCCAAAAGGAAAGGAAGACTCTTACCCTTTATGCATCAACCTAGGGCCTCTATCATTACATCCTCAAATCCTTAACATTCCCCTTTCAAGGCCCCCATTTCAAGCACACTTTTACTACCATGCACATAATATGCAAGCTTTCAAGTATCCCTTTTCTTATGTCAAAGTGTGTAGCCCTTTCTTTTGGCATTTTAATATTGTCACTTTGAACAAGCTTCACAAGGTTTTTTAAATATGTATTTGCTTTGTTCTCTTTTAATTATAGGTTGCCACTTGTCATCTGCCTCCAACCGCCACCTATTATCTATGCACAGCTTTTCCACATTGATCCAGATTCAGCTACACAGTACATATGGGTATATCCGATTCATCAGAAGCATGATGTATATGGTACATTTCAACGCTTCTTGGGTAATGCTGAAAATCAGTCAGGAAAGAAGCTATTGAGCTTGATGACTGATGGTGATAGAGAGTTTACCTCTCCGAGATTTCAGCATCTATGTGATACACATGGTATCAGGAGGGATTTGACCACCCCTCCTCATTCTACTCATGATGACTTTGCAGAAGGCATACATTGGATTTTATTGGACAGGATTGGCAACATGCTACGATATGCAGGTCTTACCGAATGCTATTGGGCTGAGGCATGTAAGGTGGCTGCATACTTGCTTAACAGGTCCCCCAGGAGATCTCTGGATGGTAGAGTGCCATTTGAGTTCTTGATAGGCAGGGCACCATGTTATGAGCATTTACATGTGTTTGGTTGCGAGGCTTATGCTCATGGTTCAAGAGATATGCACACACAATTTGGATCCAAATTGAGGAGGTGTGTCTTCCTTGGATATAGTGAGTCCAACAGGGACTACAAGTTATGGGATCCCTTAGCTAAAGAGCTGATACACAGCCATGATGTCTATTTCAGAGAGGATGCTATGCTTAAACAACCCAAGACTATGGATAGCAGGAGAGTGGTGTTCCAAGAGGGTGTAAGTGCAGAGTTACCTCCAAATTGTTTACAGGGGCAGTCCATATCCCTTGCAGTGGGAGGTTTTTCCCACAATGAGCAGGTTATAAAGTTGGGACAACCACGATTACTTCCTGATTTTGGCTAGAGATGGTCAAATGTCTTAAGGATTCCACATGTTTATACTCCTATGGAGATTGTTGATGCATCTTCTATGGACAGTTATAGTTTCGAGGATGTGGAGTACCTCTTGCTAATGAGGTCAGGCTATGCATGGTGAGCAGGACACCTTGGCTAATGATGCCTAGTATGATCCATTGGCTAGTTATGCCAGGACAGATGTGGTTTCTGTAGTTATTGACTCAGGTCATATTGCGCATGGGCAGGAATCATTAATATGTTTGCTTCGTAAGTGCCTCCATGGCCAGAAGCAATCCCCTCGAGATTGGCTTCATAGGTTTGATACCGTTATGAGAGCTCAAGATGTGATGTGCAGTGAGACAGGTTATGGTCTCAGTATTCAGGACATTGCTATTCTTCTGAGGTTACTTGCCATATGGTCCTTTATGGACAGGGATGCTTTGCAGTGGGAGCTACATGGTCTTGATGATGTTTGTCTTCAAATACTTGGTTGTTTCAATATGGAGAGGGGGAAGTTATTGAGTGCTCCATTGCCTGCAATGGCTCCATACTTGAAACACAGCAGGTTTGACGATCACAGATGAGTTGAGCTGTAGGTTATGGTTGCAATGGCAGCCATAGTATATCATGCATCCATGATTGGGTTGAGACTTGGTTCTCACATGTTTGCCATTGGGGCTACACTTCCAATTCTTACTTTCGTTGCAATGGGAGTTGGTAGCATGATTATGGCAGATTTTGGTAGTAGGGAGGCGGTTGTGGACTTCAGGTCCTTATGCTTCCAGGAGCTACATGTAGGTGATGCAGGTTGGGTAGACTAGAAGAGGTCTACTACAGGACATATGCTTATGGTGGTCACAGGTGGTACAAAGACATCTTCTTTACACAGTGACAGTTTGGGTGCTATGAACTTAGCACAGGAGCACATGGTGGTGAGAGTTCACTCTCCCAGTGAGATCTGGCATGAGATCTTGGTTGACAAGCATCTAGAGCTTGTCATTTCTATCCTGCAAACCTGATGTTTGCTAGCAGCTTATCCTCTATGCACTTTGCACATTATAGAGTGCCAATGGGCATAGGATAACGGTCTGGCCATCTTGTTTTTTAGAATATGGCTGATTGTATTGTATGTGTACTATACTCCCTTAAAGGCACACTGCCTTTAAGTGGGAGATTGTTGGGGTAAAGGGCAATGTGCCCGCCCACTTGTACAGTGCCTCATATATATATGATAGAGGAATAAGTTGGAGTAACCTTTGCTCCACCATATACGGTGTCTCTGATCCCTTCTTGAGTGCTCCCTCTTCCCCCGCATATGAGAGCTGGAAGGAAGGAGCGTGGAACAAAGTAGTCAGATCTTAGAGCAAGGGAGAGCATGTGCAGATGAGATCACAAAGGGGGGAGCATGGAGCAAAACATCCAAATAACAGACTCCATGTTTGGGGCCATGGTTAAATAGTAGTAGTGGCACTCTACTTCATTGTCCAAATAATGAACCACCTTCAATTAATCAAAGTTTAAGCCACCGCCACAGTCACTAGAGATTAACTACACGTATGCAAGCCTGGTGGTGCCATCCAATAATCATGAGCCATCCTCAAAATTAATCAAAATTTGAGCTACCAATTAATCACATGCTTGGCCGCTCGAGCATGCTGTATTTTGCAGACATTCTTTGCCATGCAAAGCTTCATTAAAAGGCCTTACAAAATTTTGGGCTTTAAAATAAGGCCGCCATTACTAAATTTTAGAAGACTAGAGTAAAATTTTTCCTTCTAAGGGAACCACAATGTGACTGCCAATTAATTGGACTAGATTGCTTGTTTTGCCCCAAAAACAAACGCATGCAAGCCCATCCAATTATAGAATCATGCGATGCTATTTAATCATACGCCACCATGATGAATGGTAAAATTTAATGCACTAGAAATAATCAAAAAATAATCACTTCTTAATGAGGACATAAAATCACATGCAAGGCCGTCCAAATAATCATACAAGAGCTGCCATGCTTGTGACTCTTAATTAAGCCATAATTAATCACATGCATGTTGATGGTGCCATCTAAATAATCATGAAGGAGCTACTATGCCAGTGACTTATAAGGTTGTTTATAGACTCGTGCAACTTGGGCACTATCCACGGATCAAGGATGGGCAAGATTGCCCACCCATGTTGATAGTAGTAGAGAACTTGAGCGGATGTCTGGTCTCTTTCTTTCTATGTAGGAGAGAAATCGTGAAGTTGTGGCATGTTGAAGTAGGAGTAGAGAACTTGAGTGGATGTCTGGTCTCTTTCTCAAGGGTGTGATCTCTAGGACTGTGATGACTAAGTTAAAGAATTGCAGGGATGGCAAATCCAAAAGCTAGGCAAAGTTGCTATGCTTCTGATGGGGAATTCCCCTAGCCAGTCTCCACAGTTGCTATGCATCTAATCAAGAATTCCCTCCAATAAGATTTTGAGCAATACAATAAGAAGATGACTTTTCTACATATGAAAGCCATTAATGCAGCAAAGATAGTGCTACATGAGAGAATGCTTAGGGAGGGTGCAGAAGATAAGGTGAAGGAGGCAAATGAATGGGCCTTGCGGGCACAAAAACAAGATGAGGCCGCTAAAAAAATAGTCGAGATGGAAAGGAATTGAAGAGAAAAAGCATGCAATTGGATGAAGTTTTCCTCCTTCACATTTTTTGGAGTGCGGATGAAGTGAGGTAGCATGATTTTTTTTATATCCATACCATCAATGACCAAGCCCAAGTATTTTTCTTTCTTCTCCAAATTTTTTTTCCTATGCTTTCACTAAAAAGAATAAGCCATTTTCCGATGGAAATACTGACCTTTCCTACACATGGGCACAAAAGTCCCTATTTACATCGTTGTTAATGTCAAAAAAGATATGTCGCTATATAAGCGTTGCTATATAGCAACTCTGGTAAAGGTCGCTATATAGAGACACTGGAAAAGTGTCGCTATATAGCGACCCTTAATAGAACTAAAAACAAACATTAGTGGGGCTAAACAGGGCCACAACAAGCTCTGCTTTGCCCCACTAATGTTTTTTTTTTTGCATTACAAAAGAATTTTACAAGCACACAGGCGAGATAAAACTCTCAAACCTTGTTTGTTACAAAATTTCCCTTGTGAAAGGGGTGATACAAAATCGCTCAAACGAGTCGAGAGACAGAAGCATATACATGCCGAAGTATATACAACCTTGTTTGTTACAAAATTTCCCTTTCAAAAAGGGTGATACAAAATCGCTCAAACGAGTCAACACACAAAATCATATACATGCCGAACTATATACAAACTACAACTAATACTACTACTACTGCTGCTCATCCAAATCATCATTGTCGTCATCGTGTTGGCCTGATCCCTGGCCCTCGTGAGCTACATCTGGTGGTCCCTGGGCCTTATCAAAGCTGTGTAAGACAAATCCCTGGAGACCTACCTTTTCGTCATCATCGCTTACCTCTACTAATGGGACGTTCGAGCTTGCACCCTAAGAGTGAAACCATATTAATTGGAAATTATATTGGAACTTAAAGAATAAAATAATTTAAAAAGTGAGATTACAAGTAGGAGTAGACTTATATCGAGCGAGCAGCCACCTCAGCCCAATTCACTGTCGATCCCTGCCATGGATGCTTTTATCAAAGGTATATATATATATATATATTGATATAAAATTTTGACAAAATTTTATTGAGATATTTTTTTAAGTTTCACAATATTGATAGCATATAGCCCAATTTTGTATATTTTCTTTTGAATTTTCAAGTAAAATATGTAAATCCTGGTGAAACTTTCAAAATTTTCACATAAAAGTTTCAAAAACTAACATGAAAAAATCATCCGTGGTCCCTGCGCCTCCATCTCAATAAACCATGGTTTGCTCCTATACGAAATGTGCATCTCGTCTCTTTGTTTGTGGGAAGGCGACCCCTCGCAGCTTGCTAACAAATAGAATAATAAATTAATTGAGAAGAAGTAGACTTACCACCCATGCCTCGAACACGGCCCGTTCGCCACTGTCGAGGTGCCAAGAACCTATGATATCCAGCCATCTCCTCGCAGCCCTCCTCTGACTATCGAACTTTTGGGGTTCGTCCTTGTACTCCTTCAAAAACTTCCAGTTAGCTTTGTTTGCCTAGCTAGGTTTAGTCTTCCCCTTTACGATGGAAGTTTGCAAGGTTGACCTACGATGCTTCAAGACAATGCACATGCACTCTCGCATATAATCCTCATTGAACTCCCAATTTGGGGGGTTAGGGTATTGTCTTTCGAATTCCTTGATGACTGCCTTCTTCTTTTCGTCATCCTAGTACTGCCAGTCAGTAGCTATGCTACTCTTGAAGTGGTGAGTCATCAACTGCCTCATGGTGGCCAGCACTTCTTTTTATTTTCTATTATCTCTCCACCCCTAGTGACTTCATAGTACAAGTCCTCGGGTAGGAAAGGAGGAGTCATGGGAGTGGCATAGCAGAGCTATAGCGAGGGGTGGTAGTGCAAGCTCTTACAGAGCGAGGAGTTGCAAAGGGAGTGGGAGTGGGAGAGGGCAGGTACTAGGTCTCATGACCAAGTGGAGACCTATGGGGATATGAGTGTGCTGACTCCTCTACATCCCCCGAGTCACCACAGTAGCATCGACCCTTCCTACTCTTCCTTCCCTTATGATGGGTACGCCCAGATGATGACCCCTCGGTCGAAGGAGCTAGAGGGGATGGCTGTCGAGTAGGTCTAGCCATCAGTGTAGGAGAGGGAATGGGTGAGGTCCTCTGGGATAGCAGATAGAACAATCTCGCTTCCTTCGCATCGCTCATCTATGCGACAAACTCGTCAGGACTCTCGGTGAAGCCATGGGCTGCTAGCAAAGGAATTCCTTGAGGGATAGTCGTAGTGCTATGCACGAGAGGAGTTGGGCCAGGGGTAGTTGCAAGGGTAGGCCCCTGAGGAGTTGGGCTAGGGGTAGTTGCAAGGGTAGGCCCCTGAGGAGTCGACTGAGTGGAATCAAAGTCCTCTCGAGAGTACATATCATGATGTCTCCTCCTATGAGGGATTTTGTACTCATTAGACATGTGACGTGATGCCATGTCTAATTTGGGGGGATTGGACAAATGCAAACACAAACACAAAAAGAAAAACAAGTACAAGAGCAAATAAGAAGCAGAATGACAATTAATTACTTAAGAGCGGAAAGACAATTAATTACTTAAGACAATTATGAAATTCAAACTCAAATTCAATTTAATAAAACTATGAAAAGATAATTAATTACTTAAGAAAATTATAAAAGGATATCAATGCAAAAAGGACAATTATTTACTTAAGACAATTATGAGTATTCAATTTTGAAAGCACAAATATTTATGAAAGACAAGTGGAATCCAAGAAGGTTTTCATATATAAAAAATATTGCAAAAAATACTATTATTAAACAAGAGTTCTCATATACAAAAAGAGAGCGCAAAGTCTGTCTCCAAAAGTATGCTTAAACAAAATCTATCTCCAAAAGAGACATTCTCCAAAAATGCCAAAATAGTGGAGGAGGTCTACTGCTCTGCATTACTATCCAAGGTACTTTCCTCCTTCGAGCCACTAGGTGGGTCACTCGGGATCTCATCTTCCACTTCTTCTAACATGAGGTCATACTCTTCAGGGATTACATACTGGCAGTCCACAAAGACCTCTACATAACCCATTATGTCCTTTATACATTCATCTTTGGTGCTCCAATAGTTGTGGTAGTTTCTCCAAAACCTACAGAGATCCCGTAGGTTGTATCATGCATTCCTCAGTCACCCCTGCTCCATGCACCTTCAGTGAGGACCCCACCCAAGTGCACACACTTGGACATTATACTTCACCTAGTCTATATCGTGCGCAATCTTCTTTGCTACATGTAATAGCAGAGAAGAGATGTCCCGAATCACTCCAATGTGGAGAAGCGGGTTGGGGTTTTGGACGGACAGTCGTGGGTGAGGGCGTGGTTGTTCCATTTAGAATGTGTTTGAAAAAAAAAGAACCAAATATGGCTAAGAAGCAAAAGAAAAAATAGGAAAGAAAAAGATAGCCTGACATTGAGCAAGCATTTATAGTCCTACATTCTTTGAATTAGAGTGACAGAAGTCTGTATATGCTTGCTCAATGTCAGGCTATTGAAGCTTCACATGAGTGGAAAAGAGAAAGAAAGAGAGGAAAAGAGAGGGGGAAAGAGAGGAAAAAAAAGAGGGGAAAAAAGAGAGGAAAAGAGAGAGAAAAAGAGGAGAAAAGAGAGAAAAAGAGAGGAGAAAAGAGTGAAAAAGAGAAGGAAAGAGAGGATGAAAAAGGAGAGAAAAGAGTATGAAAGAGAGGAAAAAAGAAGAGAAGGAAGAGGGAAAAGATGATGAAAGAGAGGGGAAAAGAGAAGGAAAAAAGAGAGGGGAAAAGAAGAAAAGAGAGAAAAAGAGAGGGGAAAAATAGAAAAAGACAGATAGGATATGCTTATGCTTATGCATGAGCATATGAGCACATGCTCATGCATAAGCATAAGCATATGAGCATAAGCATCTACTTTAGCATATGCTTATGAAAAGAGAGAAAAGATGATGAAAGAGAGGGGAAAAGAGGGAAAAAGAAGAGGAAGGAAGAGGGTAAAAGAGAAGGAAAAAAGAGAGGGGAAAAGAAGAAAAGAGAGGGAAAAAGAGGGGGAGAAGATAATAAAGAGAGAAAGTGTATGCTTATGCTTATGCATGAGCATATGCTCATGCATAAGCATAAGCATATGAGCATGAAAAGAGAAGGAAAAGAGAAGGAAATAAGAGAGGGGAAAGAGAGGAAATAAGAGAGAGAAAGAGAGGAAAAGAGAGGGAAAAGGGAAGGAAAAGAGAGAGAAAAGAGGATGAAAGAGAGGAAAAAGGATGAAAGAGCATAAGCATATGAGCATATGCTTATGAGCTCATGCATAAGCATAAGCATATGTTTATGAGCTCATGCATAAGAAAAGAAGAAAAGAGGGGAAAAGAGAGAAACATCTGCTTATGCTTATGCATGAGCATATGAGCATATGCTCATGCATAAGCATAAGCATATGCAAACACATATTCTTATGAAAAGATAGAAAAGAGGATGAAAGAGATGGGAAAAGAGAGGGAAAAGGAAGAGAAGGAAGATATTGAAAGAGGAAGAGAGAAGAAAAAAGAGAGGGAGAAGAGAAGAAAAGAGCAGAAAGAGAGAGAAAGAATATAAGCATAAGCATATGCAAATGCATATGCTTATGAAAAGAGAAAAGAGTATGAAAGAGAGGGGAAAAGAGAGGAAAAAAGAAGAGGAAGGAAGAGGGGAAAAGAGAAGGAAAAAAGAGGGGAAAATAAGATAAGAGAGGAAAAAAGAGAGGGGAAAAAGAGAAAAAGAGAGAAAGCATATGCTTATGTTTATGCATGAGTATATGAGCATATGCTCATGCATAAGCATAAGCATATGAGCATGAAAAGAGAAGGAAAAGAGAAGGAAATAAGAGAGGGAAAAGAGAGGAAATAAGAGAGAGAAAAGAGAGGGAAAAGAGAAAGAAAAGAGAGAGAAAAGAGGATGAAAGAGAGGAAAGAGGATGAAAGAGCATAAGCTCTCATAAGCATAAGCATACTCAAATGCATATGCTTATGAAAAGAGAGAAAAGAGGATGAAAGAGATGAAATAAGAGAGGGGAAAAGAAGAGAAGGAAGAGGATGAAAGAGATGAAGAGAGAAGAAAAAAGAGAGGGGGAAAGAAGAAAAGAGAGGAGAAAAGAGAGAAGAGAGGATGAAAGAGTAGAAGGAAAAGAGAGAATAAAAGAGAAGAGATTGAAAGAGAGGGGGAAAAGAGAAAAAGAGAGAAAACATATTCTTATGCTTATGCATGAGCATATGAGCATATGCTCATGCATAAGCATAAGCATGTGAGCATATGCTTATGAGCTCATGCATAAGCATACACAAAAGAGAGGAAAAGAGAGGGGAGGAAGAAGAGGAAATAAGAGATGGAGGGAAAGAGGGGGGAAAGAGGGAGGAAAAGAGGAAAAGAGGGGAAGAAGAGGAAATAAGAGAAGAGAGGGGAAGAGAGTGTTTCTATGCCCATCACCGCACAACTATGCTTATGCTTATTGCATATGAGCATATGCTTATGAGCTCATGCATAAGCATACACAAAAGAGAGGAAAAGAGAGGGGAGGAAGAAGAGGAAATAAGAGAGGGAGGGAAAGAGGGGGGAAAGAGGCAGGAAAAGAGGGAAAGACTGGAAGAAGAGGAAATAAGAGGAGAGGGAAAGAGAGGGTTCCTACACCCATCACTTCAGCTCTCCCTGGCCAATGCAAATCACAAAAATTAAAATAGGAAAAGAGAGGAAGCACTTTCTTACCTTAAAAAATCCTGCTCGAAAAAGGAAGTGTTTCGTGGACTGCCCTACAAAAGAGAGGAAATATACCATTTTTTAGATAACTAATTAGTGAAAGGAGGAGTTTGGAGAAGCCACTTTCCAAAGGGATTGGATTGAGGAGACAAGCATTAGCCTACAAACAAAGAGAAAGCACGAAAGGAAAGGAAAGAGGAAGAAGAGAAATACCAAAGAAAGAAGTATCTTCTTTCTTTCATTAAATCTCGTTTTTTTTCCTTCAACTCTGAAAATCAAGCATGACATGGGCTTAGCAATGCAAGGAGAAACATGCTTCAATACTACCTACATTGCTTAAAGAGACACACTTTCTTGAAAAGCATCCTTTCACACAAGGAGAGAGGAAGAAGGGTGGAGAGGGAGTACAAGTGTTGCGAGAGGGGCTGGGTAGGGGTGAGGAGTGTGGGAAAGAGGTTGAAGAAAAGTGAGGTCGTCGAATGTAACTAAGGAGAATAGACTTTTGTTTTTCCACAATAGAGTTGTGAAAGGTGGCATCGCGCGGGGTTTAGGGTTTTAGCCCCCAGCATTGCTATATAACGACACTGGTTAGTCGCTATATAGTGACTCTTTATATCCTAAAAGCATCGCTATATAGTGATGTAATAGGGTATAATGTCGCTATATAGAGAGCGACAGTTCAGGGCACTAAATCTAACAAGAGAAGGAAGGAACTCATGGGTGGCTATTTTCTAGATCTTAATGGATTTCCTTGCATTTAGTGTTGTGATTTTGGAGGTGTGCAGATGGAAGGGACGAGTGGAAGCTCCAAGTGGAAGCCCATCAGATGATGCACCAACGCCTAAGAGCACATAGTGGCTTATGGAGAGGTTGTATTGTCATTGCACTCATTGCAAGTACGACATCAATGCCATATTGTCATACACCACTTGCAGATGTATGGGGAGGAGCCTACACCAATACCCACCATTGGTGGTGCACGTGGTGATGGATCATCAGTAAGTCAATGCTATTTGAGTTTGTGATTTATAATGCATGCATACATGGCACGAAACCTTCAGACAGGATGAAGAGGGTGGCAAGGGTGTGCATATACCTTCATACTTTGAGCAAGATGATAGTCTCCCGGATGTGCCAGATGATGACGAGGGTATGGTGGACATGATGGATTCAATTTTTAGGGGCACTACATCACATGTACAGGTGATGTCCGAGTCTGAGGCCAATATGTGAGGGTTGCAATCAACACAACTGTATGAGGGTGCTAGGATGTCAAAACTATTGGCTCGTCTCTCAATCTTGAATCTGCGAGCAAAGTATGGGTGGTTGGATACAAGTGTCTCGGCCTTAATGAGGTTAGCTCTTGCATTAATTTATCTCATTATTTGGATATTGTTCGTTTTGAGAATCGTCACAGTTTCTATTAGATATCAATGCTCCACTCTCGTGTAACTACGCGGGAACTAGCTAACTCTACTTGTAAGCCCCCCATATGAGGAGAAGGCATTTGAGTAGCTCAGTTATCTGCTAGGTCCTGGTTTGGACACCAGATGGGGGCCATGTGTGGCCTGATGTCTGGACGGCTTCAGATAGAGTTGGCACACTGCCAACTAGGCTACATGCAAGTGTGGGAAGGCATCCCTTGACTGACCGCACTGAGGGTAGACAGAGCATTTCCCGGGGCAGCCCACTCTTGGGTTGCGGGGCCCCTTTGAAGCCTCACATGATCCCAGATGGCTCTGGGCCGAACAAAGACCATAGGTTAGTTGCTCTGTTTTGTGCACCGGTTCTATCGTATGGTCGGTGGCCTCTGACCCCCAGTCGACCGTTTTGGGTGGACTGGGTCACCCAATTGAGCCTAACCGACTACGACTAGTAGTGGCTATATAAGATCAAGCCCATGAAGCCCATTTCATCACTGGCTACAACAACCCTGATTCCTTAAGCATCTAGCCTCCGTCTTCTACTATTTCTAGCATGCCATCAAAGCTTCTTTCATAGGAGCACACGGTTGGGAGGTAGTGCCATCTATTGTATCAGTTCTATAGTAATCATATTTTTTATTCTCCATACTATCTTGTTTTCTCTCTTGCATACGAGATCCTATTATCTGTTGAGCACAGATGTTGTATTAGTTTCTTACATGGTATCAGAGCCTGGACTCTAGCAAGAAGATTTGGTAGTGTGTTTCTGTTTGCGAGCAGATTGTGAGAGATGGCCCAGCCCGCAAGACTGCGAATCCCACCATTCGGGGAAAGAGGAAAGTTTGATGGCTCGAACTATCCACTCTGGAAGTTCAAGATGAAGAACATCCTAAGTGCATACGAGCTTTGGGACACTGCTACTGGGGTGGACATGAGGCTGGTTGCGAGATCGGATCCAGCCAATGCAGGACAACAGATAGTACCAACTATTGATGACATTCTCGTGTGGACAAGAAGAAATGCAGATGCGATGTGTTCTATTGTCTGCAGTGTTAGTGATTCCGTCATGGCGTTAATTCGACATGTCACCACAATGGAGGATGCATGGACGGTCTTAAAAAATCAGTACGAGACCATGAATCAGATGCAAATTCAGAATCTGGAGACTCAACTCGCGAATGAGAAGTTGTCTGAGTCTAAAGCGGCAGAGAAGTTCATCACCAGGGTGAAGAATCTACACGATCACATGACTGCGATTAGCATCACCATCACGAGCGAGAATCTAGCAAGAAGGTGCATACGGATTCTCCCACCAAAGTACGATGGTCTTGTTACAGTGCTGAATACGTAGAACAAAAATCCGCCCCTCAACTTTGAGGATTTTAGCGCGATGCTTCTGGAGGAGGAGATGCGTCAAAAGACGAGGACTGGAGAAGATTCGACTTTGTGGACTGGATCAAAGAAAGGTAAGGGTAAGGACTCTGGTAACCCATCTTCTTCTGATGATAAAAAGAGAAAGAAGAAGATCAAGTGCTGCTATTGCAACAAGGCAGGGCACAAGCAGAATGAGTGCTGAAAGAAGATTGCAGATGAGAAGAATGGAGTAAAGAAAGAGTCCAACAATAGCACACAGACAACACCAATAGAGCTGTTTATAGCAATTGAGGAGATTTGCACGGAGGCAGTTCATGTACCTGCGGATGAACCTTGGATCATTGACAGTGGTGCATCGCACCACATGGCCAGTCAGAAGGATTGGTATACCTCTCTACAGCCGGTAGGGAATGACATCCTAGTAGCAGTCGGCAATGATGCAAAATGTCCAGCAAAAGGAAGAGGTATGATTGCTCTCAAGTTAGATGGAGCTGTAAAATAGTTATCCGATGTTCTTTATGTGCCAGATATCAAGAGGAACTTGTTGTCCATTTCTACGATCACGGATTGGGACCTCAAAGATCGATTCGATAAGAATGGTGCACAGATTCTGGATCTTCAAGGAAAGGTCGGTGGTATAGGTACACGGTGCAACAACATTTATGAACTCTCAGCTTTCAGTGCTCGAGCGGATGTGAAGAACACTAAGCCATGGCATGAGAGTTTTGGTCATCTAAACCTTAGTTCTTTGAAGGAGATGCATAAAAGTGAAATGATTACAGACCTACCAAAAATTTCAGATCTACCCGATGTATGTGAAGCTTGCATGATGGGCAAGCAGCATCAGCATCCCTTTCCTAAAGAGGCCAGTAGGGCAAAGGCTCTTCTAAAGCTCGTTCACATGGACCTCTGCGGACAGATGGAGACGGAAACTTTGGGTGGTTCCTACTACTTCATGACGTTGATCGACGACTACAGTAGAAGGATATGGATATACTTCCTAAAGACTAAAGACGAGGCTTTTAGTAGGTTCAAGGAATGGCATGTAATGGTCGAGAAAGAAACGGGGAAGAAGGTGAAGAAATTGACATCAGACAAAGGTGGAGAGTTCACATCAATTGAATTCAAAAGTTACTGCAAAAGTCACGGAATCAAGAGGCAGAAACCCCCGCCACATACATCACAGCAAAATGGAGTAGTAGAATGCAAGATGCACGTCATTAGCGAAATGGGCCGGAGTATGATGAAAGGGAAAGATTTGCCAAAGACTTTCTAGGCTGAAGCATGTAACACTGCAGTTTACATCCTGAATCATAGCTACACAAAGGCTGTGAACAGGATGACTCCACTGCAAGCCTGTTTTGGTAAGAAACCTTCAGTTGCACATTTCAGAGTTTTTGGATGTGACTGTTTTGTGCATGTCCCTGATGCTACCAAGACCAAATGGGAACCGAAGAGCCGAAGTGTATTTTCTTGGGCTACAGTGAAGAGGCGAAGGGTTACCGTCTCTATAACCCTATTACCAAGAAGATAATTGTAAGTTGCGATGTGGTTTTCTCAGAACAGCCGCATCAATTGGAGGAGGATGCTTCCTTCCCAGACAACCAAGACCAGGATATCCATCCAGTTCCGCCACCAATAGCAAACCGAACTCCCCCAATGGTGCTTGGGAGGATTCAAGACAAAGAAGAAGAAGAGCCTATAGAACCACAACGGCAACAACCATTCTTGAAGTGGGTAAAGCAACTTTTGGATGGCAGAGAACCCCCAGCCATTGAGGAGGAACCATCCGAACACCGTCAGTCCAAGAGATTAGAGGAGCAAAGAAGGCGTAAGAACACTTGGTCAACTACGCGTTGATGACAGAAGTGATCCATGCTGATGAACCCAAGTGTCTTGAAGAGGCACAGGGTGATGATAGGTGGATGGAGGCTATGCAATTGGAGTATGGCTCCATAATGAAGAACAACACTTGGGACCTTGTGGATCGACCACCAAAACACAAGGTAATTGGAACCAAGTGGGTGTATAAGACCAAGTACAAGCCCGACGGCACGTTGGATAAGTACAAGGCTCATCTCGTGGCAAAAGGATTTGCACAGGTACATGGTTTTGATTATCAAGATAATTTTGCTCCCACAGCTAGACTAACCACAATTCGCAGTGTTTTGGCTTTAGCTACCCAGGGAAGTTGGCCCGTGTTTCAGATGGATGTGAAATCTGCCTTTCTGAATGGAGATCTCAAGGACAAGGTATACGTGGAACAACCACTAGGTTTTGAGATCCCCGGTTCAGAAGGTAAAGTCTGCAAATTGAAGAAGGCACTTTACGGGCTGAAACAGGCCCCACGAGCATGGTACCAGCGAATTGATGCCTACTTTCTACAAAATGGGTTCAGGAGGAGCCATCTAATGCAAATTTGTATATCTTCAAAGAAGGAGGCAGGTGTATGATCGTGGTCCTTTATGTGGATGACCCTATCATAATAGGGAACCATGAAGAGAAGATCTCGCAGATGAAGCATTTGCTAGGAAGACCTCAGACTGATGCATTTCTGTTTGGGGATTGAAGTTTTGCAGGAGCCGAAACAGATCTTCATTTCACAACTGAAGTATGCTGGAGAGATACTGAAGGCATTTGGCATGGCTGAGTGCAAGAGAGTTGGTACCCCTATGGAGGTTGACGTGAAGCTCTCAAACGAGGATTCATCACCACTGGTGGACGAAGCGAAGTATAGAAGGCTTGTGGGCAGCTGGATTTACCTGTGCAACACATGGCCAGACATCAGTTTTGCAACTGGTGTACTAAGCAGGTTTTCCAATAAGCCTCAGGAGAACCATTGGAGGGTAGGGATGCGGGTGCTGAAATACATCAAAGGCACACTTGATTATGGCATCACCTATACCAAGGGCAACATCTTGACCAGATTCTGTGACTCAGATTGGGCAGGAGACATGGACAGCAGGAGATCAGTGACAAGGTACTGTTTCTCACTTGGATCTAGAGTTGTGTCATGGGTCAGCAAGAAGCAACCCACAGTTGCTCTTTCTTCTACCGAGGCTGAGTACAAATCTGCATGCTTTGCTTCTTGCAAGGCAGTGTGGTTAAGGGGGATTTTAGGGGACATGGGTGCAGTGCAGAACAAGCCTACACAGTTATCATGTGATAATCAGAGTTGCATGGCGATTGCAAAGAACCCGGTGTTCCACACTCGCACAAAACACATCGAGATTCAATATCACTTTGTACGTGAGCTCATCATGGATGGAGAGGTCGACTTGGTGTACTGTCCGACTACAGAGAATGTTGCGGACATCTTCACGAAGGCTCTTGGAAGAGACTTGCTGGAGAGGCATCTTCATCGACTTGGCATTGGGCCAAAAAAGTAAGTTCACTTGCGGGTGGACATTGAGGGGGGTGGTTAGATATCAATGCTCCACTCTTGTGTAACTACGCAGGAACTAGCTATCTCTACTTGTAAGCCCCCCATATGAGGAGAAGGCATTTGAGTAGCTCGGTTATCCAGTAGGTCTTGGTTTGGACACCAGATGGGGGCCATGTGTGGCCTGATGGCTGGACGGCTTCAGATAGAGTTGGCACACCGCCAACTAGGCTACATGCAAGTGTGGGAAGGCATCCCTTGACTGACCGCACTGAGGGTAGATGGAGCATTTTTTGGGGCAACCCACTCTCAAGTTGTAGGGCCCGTTTGCAGCCTCAAATGATCTCGGATGGCTCTGGGCTGAATGGAGACCATAGGTTAGTTGCTCTATTTTGTGCATCGGTTCTATCGTATGGTCGGTGGCTTATTTCGGGCTGACCCCTAGTCGATCGTTTTGGGCAGACTTGGTCGGTCACCCAATTGAGCCTAACTGACTACGACTGGTGGCTATATAAGAGCAAGACCGTGAAGCCCATTTCATCATTGGATATAGCAACCGTAATTCCTTAGCATCCAGCCTCTGTCTTCTCCTATTTCCAGCACACCATCAAAGCTTCTTTCACAGGAGCGCACGGTTGGGAGGCAGTGCCATCTATTGTATTAGTTCTACAGTAATCAAATTTTTTATTCTCCATACTATCTTGTTTTCTCTCTTGTGTACGAGATCCTGTTATTTGTTGAGCACAGAAATTGTATTATTTTCTTATAGTTTCTCATTATTCAAAGCCTATCTATGTTTGAATTGCGATAGGTTCCTCTAAAAGATGTTGCCTATACCAAATACCATGCCTGCATCAAGAGATGAAGTGAAGAAGATGCTGAGACAGTGGTGGTTATGGATTATGATACCATCCATGCTTGCCGTAATGATTGTATTCTCTTTCATCATGAGCATGGAGACTTGGCTAGCTGTTCGAAGTGTGGGGAACAACGATATAGAGATGACTTGTAGGGTGAGCAGATCCCTATAAAGGTCTTGAGAAACTTTTCCATCATTGCTAGAATACAACATATGTTCTGATGCAAATCCATAGCACAGTTGATGACTTGGCATGCTACACATTGGTCCACTGATGACACATTGATGATTAATGCTGATTATGCAACTTGAAAGCACATAGACAATCAATGGCTGAACTTTGCGAGGGAGCCATGCAACTTACACCTTGGGCTTGCCACGGATGACGTGAACCCTTTCGAATTATGCTCGACATTTTGGTTGACATGGCCTATAGTCTTGGTGAATCACAATATCCCACCATGGCTAACAATAAAGAAGGGACACCTCATGCTTGCAGTGCTTGTGCCAGAGAAGTACAAGGCCAAAAATATGGATGTGTACATGGCACCTTTGATAGAGCAGTTACAGATCTTATGGAGAGGAGTGTAGGTCTTTGATATTTCCAGATCTCCTAGACATACCAATGACATTTTGCTCAAGGGAATCTTGATGTGGACCATACATGACTACCCAAGATATGGAGAGTGCACAGGTACATGGTTGTGTCTTTAAATGTATAATATATGATACTTTTATGACTCTCTTTCTAGCACATGTCTCATACTAATACATTCAAGGATTCCTACAAGACTTGCAATAAGTGGGTACCATGCTTGTCCTATTTGTGGGAAGGATTTGAGTGCTCTTTCATGACACTCCAAACATATGAGGAAAATGGTTTATGAAGGTCATGCTCAATACCTTCCTCTAGACCATCTCACCCGTGGAGGCTAGCTTGATCCACCACCACCATATTTGAAGGCAAGTGACTGGATTCAGGCTTGGAGAGGACGAATGGAGAGGAGCCTCCTCTTGGCATGAACAGGCTATCCATCTTTCATGAGCTTCCTTATAGGGGTCAATTACAAATCAATCATCTCTTGGATCCCATGCATATCTTCAAGAATGTGGGGGCTATTATTTGGGCACACTTGGTTGGTGACAAAGACTTAAGAGGAGTACAATAAGACTTGCGTGCTATGAATAGGATTCCTCATTTGTGGCCCCAAGTGCGTGTTCATAAAGTTGTCCTCCCAAAAGCAGACATTACCTCTTTTCAAACACCGATAGGGTACATGCGTTGCTTGAAAGGAGCAATTTCAAAGGACAATAAGCTTAGTGGGCTCAAGTCCCATGATTGGCACAAGGTCTTATAGGTATTCTAAGCTGTAGGATTAGTGTACCAATAACAGTGATGCATTAGTGTAATTATGATTATGTTAGTTGCTTGGATAGTTCATGCTCCCAATTACAGTGAAAGGGTGCTTACGAGAAGATGTTAGAAATGCTATATTCAAGATGAGTGGTATTGTGAGGTATGCTTACTATCAACTCGCATTGATTGTATTTTCTTCAATTTAAGTTGAATAATCTGTAGACTAATTATGAATATATCTTACATGGGCACATGAAATAGGTGGATACCTCTAAAAGGGATCTCCATATCGAGCATCGAGAAGGCTAGGGTGGACTCCATCAAATCTGTATGCTTGCTTGAGAAGCACTTTCCCTCGAGCATTATGACAACTCAAGTGCACTTGCTTGTGCACATAGTTGATGAGGTGGACATTGTAGGTACCGTTCATAGTCGATGGACATTGCAGGTACCGTTCATAGTCGGTGGATGTTTTTTCTTGAGCAGTTTATGAAAACCTTGAAGTGATTTGTAAGGTAGAGAGCAAGACCAAAAGCAAGCATGGTAGAGGGATGGCTTGTGCAAGAGTCATTAGTATATATCACAGAGTTTCTTGCATCCATGGATCTCGATATGGCACAGGCTTGGCATAACAAGGATGATGATCGCATCATTGGCAAGGTTCCCCAAGGAAAAGGTATTGAAAGAAATATGAGCAAAGAGCAAATGGAGAAATTCAATAAGTTTTGTATCCTCAATAGCAAGGAGATGCAAAAGTGGATTGAGAGGTATGAAGCGATCAAATTAGAAAGAATAAATGCAAGGATGAGATTCAGAGTAATGCACCGGTGAGCACAACCATATCCATGGGATCTTGCCCTTCTCCCCACTCACATGTCACTTGATTGGCTACAAATGGCTCTACGTAAAGCCAAACACAATGGAGAGACAATAAATGAGCACGAGCGAGAGTTGTCATATGAATGTATGATGCATGTAAGTTTCTTACCTCTTAACATAATTAAGTAATTATTTGTGGCAATATACACTATAAAATAGATGCATCCTCATTGTTTTAATGATGCTCTTTTGCAATACAAAAAGTAAAGTCTATTATGGTCATATGGACGACGTTTTTATGTGGAACGCATTGATTCAAAGAGAGTCATGTATGATTGTGGAGTCATGGCTAACTTCACATAAGATAGCCAAGAAAGTGCTTCTGATACCAATCTTCTCAGGCTCATAGTTGGATCAACCTAGGTGGTATATACTCGCATGCAAAGTGGTGCACCCATCCCATAAGTACTTGTTCAAATAACATGCCTGGGAGCACATTTTTTTACCGTTGTGCATAACTCTAAGAAAAAAACGGTGTATAATGCATGATCGTATCTGATGGCCACAATACTTTGCATGCACCTCAACCTAGGTGTTATTGAGTTGCATGCAATGTCTTGCATCCACCTGATAAGTACTTGTTGGAATAACACACTTAGGAGCATGTTTTTTTACGAATGTGAATCACACTGAGGAAAAAAATATGTTTAATGCTTAATCAACAATGCAAAGCCTATCCAATGGGCACAATACTTTGCACTCACCTCAAACTAGGTGGTATTTACTTATGCAATGGATTGCATCCATCCGATAAGTACTTGTTGGGATAACAAACTTAGGAGCGTGTTTTTTTATGGATGTGAATTGCACTAAGACAAAAACGGTATTTAATGCTTAATCGACAATGAAAATCCTATCCGATGGGCAAAATACTTTGCACATGCCTCAACTTAGGTGGTATTTACTTTCATGTAAAGTGATGTGCCCATCCCATAAGTTCTTGTTCGCATAACACACCTGGGAGTGAGTTTTTTTAGAGTTGTGCATAACACTAGGGGGAAAACAGAGCATAATGTGTGATCGAGCATGCAAAGCATATCTGATGGGAACAATAATTTCCACACATCTCAAACTAGGTGGTATTGAGTTACATGCAATGTTATGCACCAATCCGATAAGTACTTGTTGGAATAACACACCTAGGACAATCTTTTTTTATGCTTGTGCGTGACGCTAAGGTAAAAACGGAGTTTAATGCTTGGTCGACCATGCAAATCATATATGATGGACAAAATACTTTGTACAAGCATCTATTCAAGTTGTATTGACCTGCATGCAAAGTGGCATGCCCATCCCATAAGTACTTGTTTGGATAACATACTTGGTAGTGCGTTTTTTACGATGGTGCATAACACTAGGAGGAAAACGATGTATATTGTGTGATCGAGCATGCAAATCATATCCAATGGACACAATACTTTTAATGCATCTCAACCTAGATGGTATTGACTTCGGTGCAAATTGGTCCACCCATCCGATAAGTACTTGTTCGGATAACACACCTAGGAGCATGTTTTTTTATGGATGTGAATCACACTGAGCCAAAAACGGTGTTTAATGCTTAATCGACAATGCAAAGCCTATCTGATGGGCATAATACTCTGCACGTGCCTCAACCTAGGTGGTATTTACTTTCACGCAAAGTGACGTGCCCATCCCATAAGTTCTTGTCTGCATAACACACCTGGGACACGTTTTTTTAGAGTTGTGCGTAACACTAGGGGAAAAACGGAGCATAATGAGTGATCGAGCATGCAAATCATATCTGATGGGCACAATAATTTGCATGCACCTCAACCTAGGTGGTATTTAGTTGCATGCAATGTGGCACACCAATCCAATAAGTACTTGCTAGAATAACACACCAAGGACAGTGTTTTTTGACACTTGTGCATGACACTAAGGCAAAAGCGGAGTTTAATGCTTGGTCGACCATGCATATCATATCCAATGGCCTCAATAATTTTCACAAGTCTCTATTCATGTTATATTGATGTGCATGCAAAGTGGCATGCCCATCCCATAAGTACTTGTCCGGATAACACACCTAGGAGGAAAGCCATGTATAATGCGTGGTAGACCATGCAAATCATATCCTATGGACACAATACTTTGCACACATCTCCACCTAGATGGTATTAACTTGGGTTCAAAGTTACGCATCCATCTGATAGTACCTGTAAGGATAACACACCTAGAAGCATGTTTTTGATGGATGTGCATCACAGTGATGCAAAAACGCTATTTAATGCGAGAATAGATCATGCAAAGCATATTAAATGGTCACAATAATTTATACTAACCTCAACCTACGTGTTATATACTTGAATGCAAAGTGGAACACCCATACCATAAGTAATTGTTCAAATAACACACCTGGGAGTGCGTTTTTTGACAGTTGTGCATAACACTAGGGAAAAAACAATACATAATTTGTGATCCAACATGAAAATCATATTCGATGGGCACAATACTTTGCATGCACCTCAAACTAGGTGGTATTGAGTTGCATGAAATGTGGCTCACCAATCTGATAAGTACTTGTTGGAATAACACACCTGGGATAGTGTTTTTGACGCTTGTGCATGACACTAAGGCAAAAGCGGAGTTTAATGCTTGGTGGACCATGCATATCATATCATATGGCCTAAACAATTTTTACAGGTCTCTATTCATGTTATATTGATGTGCATGCAAAGTGGCATGCCCGTCCCATAAGTACTTGTTCGGATAACACACCTGGGAGCACTTTTATTGATGGTTGTGAATAACACTAGGAGAAAAACGTGCGTGATTGAGCATGCAAATCATATCTGATGGACAAAATACTTTTCTTGCATCTCAAAATAGATGGTATTGACTTACATGCAAAGTGGTGCAGCCATTCGATAATTACTTGTTCGGATAACACACCTAGGAGCGTGTTTTTTGACGAATATGCATCACATTGAGGCAGAAACGGTGTTTAATGCTTGATTGACAATTCAAAGCGTATCCGATGGGCACAATACTTTGCATGCACCTCAACCTAGGTGGTATTTACATGCTTCAAAGTAGAGCACCCATACGATAAGTACTTGTTGGAATAGCACACCTAGGATCATGTTTTTATATAGTTGTGCATGACACTAAGGCAAAAGCGATGTTTAATTCTTGATCGGCCATTAAAAGCACATGAGATGGACACAATACTTTGTACACACCTCAAACTAGATGGTATGGACTTGGGTGCAAAGTTTCATGCCTAGATGATAAGTTCTTGTTCGAATAACACACCTAGGACTACGTTTTTTATGGTGGTGCATAACACTAGGGGGAAAACGGTGTATAATGTGTGATCGACCATGCAAATCATATCCGATGGACACAATAATTTGTATTCATTTCAACCTAGGTGGTATTTACATTATTGCAAAGTGGCATGCCCGTTTGATAAGTACTTATTAAAATAACACACCTAGGACCATGTTTTTATATGGTTGTGCATGACACTAAGGCAAAAATGATGTTTAATTCTTGGTTGACCATATAAATCATATCCGATGGTGTTCGGTTAACACACCTAGAAATGTGTTTTTGACGGATGTGCATCACAACGAGACCAAAACGCTGTTTAATGCGAGAATCGACCATGTAAAGCATGTCAAATGGGCACAATATTTTGCACGTGTCTCAACCTAGGTGGTATTTACTTGCATGCAAAGTGGTGCACCCATCCCATAAGTACTTGTTCAAATAACACACCTGGGAGTGCATTTTGACGATTGTGCATAACACTAGGGGAAAAACAGTATATAATGCATGATCGAGCATGAAAAGCATATCCGATGGGAAAAATACTCTGCATGCCATTAACATAGGTGTTATTAAGCTGCATGAAATGTGGTACGCCAATTTGATAAGTACTTGTCGGAATAACACACCTAGGATAGTGTGTTTTGACACTTGTGCATGACACTAAGGCAAAAGCGGAGTTTAATGCTTGGTTGACCATGCATACCATATCCGATGGCCTCAATACTTTGCACAGGTCTCTATGCAAGTTATATTGACATGCATACAAAGTGGCATGCCCATCCCATAAGTACTTGTTCGGATAACACACCTGGGAGCGCTTTTATTGATGGTTGTGAATAACACTAGGAGGAGAATGTTGTATAATGTGTGATTGAGCATGCAAATCATATCCTATGGACACAATACTTTTCATGCATCTCCAACTAGATGGTATTGAGTTGCATACAAAGTGGTGCGGCCATCCGATAAGTACTTGTTCGGATAACACACCTAGGAGTGCGTTTTTTGATGGATGTGCATCACATTGGGGCAAAAATGGTGCTCAATGCTTGATTGACAATGTAAATCCTATACGATGGTCACAATACTTTGCACCTAACTCAAACTAGGTGGTATTTACATTCTAGCAAAGTGGATCATCCATCCAATAAGTACATGTTGGAATAACACACCTAGGACCATGTCTTTATATGGTTGTGAATGACACTAAGGCAAAAACAATGTTTAATTCTTAAGCAACCATTCAAAGCATATGCGATGCGTACAATACTTTTCATGCACCTCAACCTAGATGTTATGGACTTGCATGCAAAGTTGCACACCCATATGATAAGTTCTTGTTCGAATAACACACCTAGGACTATGTTTTTTTATGGTGGTGCATAACACTAGGGGAAAAATGGTGTATAATGCATGATCGACCATGCATATCATATCCAATGGACACAATAATTTGCACACATCTCAGTCTAGGTGTTATTTACATGCTTGCAAAGTGGCATGCCCATCCAATAAGTATTTGTTGGAATAACACACTTAGGACCATGTTTTTATATGGTTGTGCATGACATTGAGGCAAAAATAGTGTTTAATGCTTGATGGGACAATGCAAAGCCTATCTGATGGGCATAATACTTTGCACACACCTCAACCTAGGTGTTATTTACATGCTTGCAAAGTGGATCACCCATCCGATAAGTACATGCTGCAATAACACACCTAGGACCATGTTTTTATATGGTTGTGGTTGACACTGAGGCAAAAACGATGTTTAATTCTTAATCGACCATTCAAAGCATATGCGATATGCGAAATAATTTGCATGCACCTCAACTAGATGGTATGGACTTGCATCCAAAGTTGTGTGCCCATACAATAAGTTCTTGTTTGAATAACACACCTACGACTATGTTTTTTTATGGTGGTGCATAACACTAAGGGGGAAGCAGTGTATAATGCATGATCGACCATGCATATCATATCCTATGGTCACAATACTTTGCATGAATCTAAACCTAGGTGGTAATTACATGCTTGCAAAGTGGCACACCAATCTGATAAGTATTTATTGGAATAACACACCTAGGACCATGTTTTTATATGGTTGTGCATGGCATTGAGGCAAAAACAGTGTTTAATGCTTGATTGATAATGCAAAGCCTATTTGATGGACATAATACTTTGCACGCACCTCAATCTATGTGGTATTTACATTCTTGAAAAGTGAAACGGCCATCCAATAAGTGTACATGCTGGAATAACACACCTAGGACCATGTTTTTATATGGTTGTGCATGACACTAAGGCAAAAACAATGTTTAATTCTTGATCGACCATTCAAAGCATAGGTGATGGGAATAATGCTTTGCACACACCTCAACCTAGATGGTATGGACTTGCATGCAAAGTTTCATGCCCATACGATAAGTTCTTATTCGAATAATACACCTAGGACTATGTTTTTTTATGGTGGTGCATAACACTAGGGGGAAAACGGTGTATAATGCATGATCGACCATGCAAATCATATCCGATGGACACAATACTTTGCACAAACATTCATGTACTCCGCATCTAGTTTTAGTTGCTAGATATGCCTAGACAAAGAAGGGAAAGAGTGTCTTCAAAATGGATTTAGACACACATGAGCACATCATGGGGTTTCTTGGAGTGTCGGATGACTAAGACAATACAAGAAAATGTATTCTCATTGCATGGGTGAAATTAACCAAGGAAAATGTATTCTAATTATCTTAGAGAAGTGGAAAATGTATTTATAATCGGCTTGTACAACCATTGTGTTGAGATATGGTGCCATGAGCACATAGATTAAAGGGCAAAGGTATGTGATAAGGAATGTATTAAAGTAGCCACCCTAGGATGTGGACTACATGATGTGGAGATGTGGATTGAGGATATCCACAAGGAGAGATGTGGATGAGAGGATCCCACATGGTTGACTATTCAAAGGGCACTCTCTATATAAGAGACCTATCATGTATTATTGATATAACACATCGGAAAAGATTGAGTGTTACATACTTCCTGTCTCTCTCCCCATGGCTTTTCGTATTTGGTTTGATCCTCCATGATCTTTATACTCATTAAGTGATAGATTAGGCTAGTACGATCCCCACTTTGTCATGGTATCAGAGCTTAGGTCTAGTCTCCTAGATTAGTTGTAGGCTTGCCTAGGGAGCACATGTTTTCTCCTAGGTTAGTTTTAGTTTTTCGATTGAGAGAATTCTATCCATGAGAGTTGAAGATTTCCGTTCATTGAGTGATAGCGAATTCCATTCATTCTATCTCTTCCGGTGAGAGAATTCTTCCTTGTTTGAGTGAGAGAAAAGAGCGCTTGCATGTTTTGCAGATTGACCTCAATTTGATGGACTCAGTGCGCAAATTTGCTCAGAATTTCAAGGCGATGAATCTTCCTCTGAACATTTTGATGTAAGCAAACTACAGCCTCCTGCAGAAACAAAGGTATCATCAAACAGACACGTTGAGTGGGCACCCATAGCCAAAGCTCACGACACTCCTACAAGCCTTCGACTCACCTTTCGGCTCCAACAGTGGCTCTTGGATTAGCAACAGCCATTTGTGAAGATAGTGGGAGAGAGGGAAGGAGTCTCACTTGGAGCTTTCTCACATACACAATGGGGGAATACGCACAAAGGTGGAGGCTGAAAATAGTTTTCCTCTTCTTAGTTGTTGAAAGCCAAAAGAACTCAAGTACAAAGAAATAGAAGAACCCTATATGTGGGTCTCAAACCAAACTCAACTAACTAAGGTGGCATACTAACTGAGCCACAAACTAGAGTAGATAAGGATAGCTGTCATCCAGCTATTATTCGTGGGTGGTGTACCAACCGCATCTGTAGAGCTAACAAGTCGGTGACATAAATGCACAACGGTCACCCTGGCATATCGCGAGTGGAGCTCGATATCTCAACACTCCCCCTCGAGCTCAATCCCAATTCCTGCACACCAAGCAGGTCTCTGAACTTGCGCAGCTTCTCTGTGCCCAATGCTTTCGTAAATATGTCAGCTACCTGATCCTCTGTGCTGACATAAACTAGATCAATAAGACCTAGTAGAACCTTCTCCCGCACATAGTGATAATGCACCTCAATGTGCTTTATTCTAGCATGATAGACTGGGTTATTTGCCAAGTGTATGCTGCTCATGTTGTCACAATAAATGACAACTGGCCCATCTGTAGACCGATGCATATCATAGAGTAGCTTATGCAACCAAGCTACCTCACATGTAGCCATTGCTGCACCCCTGTACTCAGCCTCTGTGCTCGACAAGGCAACTGTAGTCTGTTTCTTACTGCTCCAAGTGACTATAGCACTCCCAAAAGAGAACACATATCCACTGGTAGATCGTCTATCAGAAATACTACCAGCCCAATCAGCATCAGTGTATCCATGCAACTGTATCTAAACCCCAGCCTCATAAAATAGTCCATACTGCAATGTGGACTTCACATACCTGAGTATGCGTCTAGCCACATCCAAATGCGGTTTCCTTAGAGCCTGCATAAACTAACTTACCAATCCAACAGCATAGCTTAGATCTGGCCTGGTAATAGTCATATAAATCAAACTTCCTACTATGCGTATGTACATAGTAGGGTCTTCCAAAAGCTCACCTGCATCTGTGCTCAACTTCACATTCTGCTCTAAAGGAACTGAAATAGGCTTACAACCTGTCATCCCATATTTGGACAGCATGTCCAATCCATACTGCCTCTCCAAGAGCTGTATCCCACTTGGTGATCTAATCACCTCAATGCCCAAGAAATAACGCAGCTCTCCCAAATCCTTCATCTCAAACTTTTGCCTCAATAGCATTTTCACATGAAGGATATCTTCATCACTATCACCTGTGATGATCAAATCATCAACATAAATGACAAGCAGCATAATCCCTTTCTTTGTTTTTCTCACATAGAGTGAGAAATCTGCCTTGGAAATCTGAAAGCCAATAGTGACAAGATATTGTCCTATCTTGTCAGACCATGCTCTAGGTGCTTGCTTCAAGCCATACAAGGCTTTCTTCAACCTGCAAACAAACTCAGGATGAATAGCATGAACATAACCTGCTGGCTGCTCCATAAAGACCTCTTCTTGCAAATCACCGTGCAAGAAGGCATTCTTTACATCCATCTGATGTAAAGACCATCCCTTTGATGTAGCCATAGCAATGGCTGCTCTTACGGTTGCCATCCTTGCAACCGCCGGGCTGAAAGTTTCTTCATAATCAATGCCATATGTCTGTGCATACCCCTTGACAACTAATCTTGCCTTGTATCTATTCACAGAACCATTTGCATTGTGCTTGATCTTATAAACCCACTTACAGCCAATTGCATTCTTGTCTTTAGGCAAAGGCACCAATTCCCATGTAGCATTTGCTTCGAAGGCATCCATTTCTTCATCCATGGCTTTCTCCCATTTTTCATTTCCCATGGCTTGCTCAAAAGAAGTGGGTTCTGGTTCCTGTATCACTTTGACCATATAGGCATAGTGAATGGCTGTAAATCCATCATATTTCAGCCTATCCACAGGATACCTAACCCTGGTAGACCTGCACGAAATAGGCTCACTTCTAGGTGCTCTCAAAACATCCCTGGTCTTCCTTACTCCAGGTGTAACAACAGAAGGAATACCCAACTCATCATCAATGCTCTGTTCTGAGCCACTGGATTCACCATCCACATAAGAGTGACCTACATTCACATCAAACATGGGCTGATCTACCTTCTCTTTTCATTTTCGTGATACCTGCATACCACTCTCTGCATTGCTTTGAGGAGATTCTCCTGATCTCAATCTGCCTGTCCATGGCGAAGTATGTGAACCACTGCTAGAGGACACTCCAGGTCCACTAATATTTTGTGATTGTTGTTATGAATTCTGTGCAGCATTACCATTTTGTGCATCTACATCAATCATTACATTTATTGGTTTATACCAGCTGCTCATCTCATAAAAAACAACATCTCTGCTCACTGTGAACTTACGTGTAGAAGGGTTATAGCATCTGTACCCTTTCTGCTTGCAGAGAATAACCAATAAAGACGCACTTCTCAGCTTTTGAATCCAACTTGGATCTCAACTCATCTGGCACATGAACATAGGAAATGCAACCAAAAATTTTCAAATGAGAAATGTCTGGTTTCCTACCAGTATACATCTCCTCTGGCGTCATGCCATGTATTGCTGCAGTGGGAGTCCTGTTCATTATATAAACTACTGTAGCAACTGCTTCAGCCCAATAATAAGCCCAATAATAATCTGGTAGATCTTTTTCATTTAGCATGGCCCGAGATACCTCTCCAATATGCCTGTTTTTCCTTTCTGCAATTCCATTTTGCTGTGCCAGGGTATGACTGCATGAATATTGCTACTTTATACCATGCTCCTACAAGAACCTTGCAAACTCATTTGAGAGGTACTCTCCCCCTCCATCTAACCTTAGGCATTTTATTTGCAGGCCTGTTTCTTTTTCAACCATAGCTTTAAAAGCTTTGAAGTGCCCAAACACTTCACTTTTCTTTTTCATAAAATACACCCAAAGTTTTCTGCTGAAGTCATCAATAAATGTGACAAAATAGTGACAGCCTCCAATAGATGCAGCTTTAGTAGTCCAGACATCAGACTGGATTAATTCCAATGGCTTTTTACTCTCTTGAACATGCCTAGGAAAAGGTTTCCTTACCTGTTTCCCAAATTGACAGGCTTCACAAACCTTGTGCATTTCTGCAACCTTGAATTTAGGCAATCCTACAACAATATTTTGGGCTTGCATTGATTTAAGTCGCTGTATATTAACATGACCAATGCGTTTGTGCCAGATATCAAGATCTGCAACTACACCGGTCCCATGTGCAAACATTGTTGCACTCAATTCAGGCATGTCCGCATCCAACGTAAACATCCTGCCCTTCTTCTTTCCTTTTGCTATCAAGTGACCGTTATTTTTCATATCCTCAACAAAGCATCCATGAGGATTAAATCTGACCTGCAAGCCCTGCTCAACCATTTGACCAATAGAAACCAGTTCTTGGTGATGTTCGGGACATGAAATACATCGGACAGGTATTTCTTTTTCCCATCCTGCATAGACAAAGGAATTTTACCAATTTGCACAATAGGATGTGCAGTATCATCACCAGTCTCCACAAATCCTGGCTTTTCCATTTTCCTTGGATCCTGCATCCATTCTGCATGACCTATCATGTGGTTTGATGCACTTGAGTCAACATACCTCACACCATTTCATTCTTCTGCACTTGTCACAGAATCGGTCATATGTTGCACCATAAATAGATGCTCATTTCTGTCATCACCCTGTCTACTGGAAGATGCATAATTGCCTTGCTGCAATTTTCCATTCATAATGTCATTCTGCTTTTTGTAGCAGTCCTTAGCCATATGACCCATTTTGCCACAATAGTAGCATTCAACATTGTTGTTTGCGTTTTGGCCTCTCTGCCATCCACCAATGCCTCTTTGGCTCCCCCTGCCTCTAGAGTTACCACGTCCTCCTGCATAGGACTAGTTTTCTTGAGTTTGCTGCATATTCTAATTTCTACCACAGCCTGTAGATCGGCCTCCTCTACCTCTGCCTCTACCTCTTCCAGCATTTGAGTAGAAGATAGTTTCTTTTGAAGTTCCTCCTGAAGAAGATGCACCCCCATTTCTCTGCTCTTCAGAAATTAGAAGAGCAAACAACTCTTCAAAATCAGGAAATTTTTCACGGACGGCAATGGATGTCTGGAACTATGCATAATCCTTTCCTAGACCATTCAAGGTCATAGAAACTAGATCATCATCTTCCACTGGCGACCCAATGGAAGCAAGTGCATCTGCAATTTTCTTCACCTTCATGTGGTAGTCATTTATGCTCCAATTTTCTCTCTGCACATTGTGCAACTCCTGTTTGAGCTGGATTTTCCTGGCTTGCGTATTTGTGCTGTACATTTTTGCCAAAGTATCCCATGCCTCCTTTGGCGTACTTGCATCCTGAATATGCACAATCATAGAGTCTGAAATACTGATAGACAGCCAGTACATAACTTTCCTGGCTCTCTCAGGCCATCCTTTAAATGCCTGCATTTCCTATTGATTGGGAACATTAGGAAGAACAGGTTCTTCTTCATTTCCTGTAATGAACTCCCGATAGCCTTTTCCCATAAGGAAATTTGTCATTCTAAACTTCCATGCCTAGAAGTTGTTCTTGTCAAGCTTTTCAGTGACAATCTGTGAAAGAGAATCAGATGCCATTATAGAAGAGTTGTCCTAGCATGACATCTTGCACATTCTACTTGATCAAATGATATGTATACTTATCTTGCTTATGCCATTTTGCCTGTGCTCGGGCAATGGCAAGATCAGCTATAGGTGCAAAAAATACTGGTGTAGCTGGAGATTCCACTCTGCTGGTGCTGTGACAACAGGTGGAGTAGAGCTATTGCTGGCTGGATCGTCCAATGGTCTAGGTGTAGATCCATTGACATACTCCCATTTGTCCTAAAGTACAAGAATCGTCTCCATTTGGTATTTCCATGTGCCATAATTGGAGTTGTCTAACTTAGCAGATGCCTCTGGATTTAGGTTGCTAGTAATAGATATGGTGCAAGAAATGTACTCAAAGTGTCGTGAAAAACACTGTCTGAATCAACTTCAAAAACGCTGACTGTGGCAAGTGAAATTTGAACTGTCGGTGAAGGTAGAACTACAATATATATAATCCTATCTGAATTACAAGGCTTGTGGAAAATGATGCCAAGAATAGCCAAGGCGTTACAAGACTGAAATGATGTGCTCAATGCTGTGAAATAGCCAAATAGGCTTTACAATGATGGCATGTGTGTGTGAAATCAAATCATGTGCTATCTGCCCACTGATCAATCAAAAATGCCTCTAAACACTCTGAAGTCTATTCACTGAACTGATGAATGTTAGGTTTCAGGTAATCTGATGATGTCAAACCATATGTGAGCATAGGGACTGCTGACTCTGAGTAGGAACTAGTCAGGAATTTCGGGCATGGCTTAGATTGGCAACTTGGAGAAATTCAAAGTGTCTTCTCTATGGCAATCTAGTCTGATCTAGATCTATACCAGCCGTCGATCGATGAAAGAACAACAAATAATTTCTTTTCTTTGATTCATTTTATGTGATGGGTCAAATGCATCGATGTAGAGGCTCATGTGCATGTAGGAATTGAATTTGTTGGTGAGGCTCAAAAGTGAGTGATACTTGCGCTAAAATATACATGATGTGACGAGCGCGTAGAGCACAAAAAATCGATTGTTTTATTTTTTTTGTAGCACCCTCAAATTCCTCCTAGAACAAGAGATATGACTTATCTAGGTAGAGGGGCAAAAAAGAGTAAAAATGCACATTGATGATGTGACAAGTGGAGTCACATGCAAAAATGAAGAACTGTGCCTATGAAGGGATAGTGTTTGTGGAGCACTATGTGAGGTGGCACCTGTGTTCACATGCAGTGGACTGTGTGTGCTTTCCAGGGGGTAAGAGTGCCTATCAGGGGACTACCAGGGGGCAAGAGTGCTACCACGTGGCAGTGATGATGTGGATGGACACATGTCATGCAGATGATGTGGCATGTGCCACATGGATGCTGACATGGCATATCAGATGGCATGGCAGTTGTGTGACCACTGTTGATGTGGCACGAGGTGTGATTAGGTCTACCCAGGGTTAGGTAACCCTAGGTGATGTGGTAGATAAGGTTTGCCACATCGTAGATAGGGGTTGACATGTGTCAACCCTCACACCACACCTTGGTGTGTGGTAACCCTTTGATAGGGTGAAGGTCTGCCACCGAAATCTAATAAGATTCTGTCTCTTTCAAAATTCTTTTGATGTGCCATTTCTATTGCTGGTGGAGACGTCGTATTGAATAGAGCTATGAGCTATGAGAATTGCACCCTCCAATTTTAGGTCTTTGTTTTGGATAGTTTTGATTATAAAAAATAGAGATAAGGATGCCGCACCCCATTGAGTGATATTAGCATCAAAGACACCCCCTACCACCTTGTGCATCTAAGATGCCAATTAAGGAAGGGAGAATTGGCTATAAAAACATATTAAACAATAGAAGTATAAAATGAAAAGTTCTTGTAATCCAAGAAATTTTAAATCAGCATTCTCTTCTGATGACAATGATGCAATGGGAATTGAAATAGATAATTAGGATGGATGTGATCTCAAAGGACATAATTTGTTGATATTCGTGTTTTCGTACAAATTATAGCAATGGGGATAGCCATGTTATAAAAGTCTTTAAATGATAGTTTAAGAGGTCATAGATCCATTGATTATGATGGATGTGAGCTTAAAGGATATTGTTGATATTCGTAGTTTCATGAATACAACTTACGACTATGGGGATAGTGTGGGGGTTAAAGGTCACTGTGCCTTAACCCCGGTTATGTACAATACTCAAACACACATATAAATGAATGAAAAAGAAGATTAGGGTGGTTCTGCACCCACCAAAACTTGTGTGGCTCTCTATCTCTCTCTCTCGCTCTCTCTCCTTCTTCCATTCTTGCTTCCGCTGAGAGCACTCTCAACTGGTATCAGAGCTCGGGTGATCTAGCTGAGCGTGCATGAATGCTTTGAAGCTCAGCAGCTCTGTGGGAGGAAGGAGAAGCTCTGTGGGAAGCTTTGTGGGCGACTTTACTTGCATCCGAGTGTGCAGAGACCTTGGAGGAACCTTTGGAAAAGTCACTTTGGCTTTACGAAGTGGTTTTGAGAGCCTGTTAAGAGCTTTCAAAGAAAAAGTCGTTTTTTGAGCTTTTCCCTGTTCCGTTCGATGACAAAGACTCCGTATTGACTTGTGGAGGCAACTATTGCTTGCTTTTGGTGTCCACATTACTTCAAGAGCTTGGAAACACCTTCATTCTTGAATCTGAGATCATTTCACTGGATTTCTGACTCAATGTGTCAATTCCTGCGTTTTTTGCCCGGGTGTTGGAACTCAAGTTTGGAGCAACCATTTGCAGATCTGTCAGTTCCGGTGGACTCAGGAGGTCCTAAAACTTCTATGTTGCTCATCATTCGCACTCCGGTGGAGTTTACAGATAGCTCTGTTTCCAAAAACGTTTTTCAGTCCGTGTGTTGGACCCAATGATTGAGGCCACGGTTTCCAAAACCGTCTGTCCCATTGCGTTTCGGACGCCCAAAAACCCCTACCTATCAGTTCTTGCGTGATTCGGTGGAGGATTTTCAGAGTTATAAATCTCTGTGTATTTGATTTCGTCTCTCTGTTATGCATTTTTCATGCTAAGGTTTTGAAACCTTAGATTTATGCCACATGGCAGTGGATAAGTGTTGACTCCCATTTCTCATTCATCGGTTGGGATTTTGGAGTTCTGGCAGAAGAGAGATATTTGCAGATTTTCTTGGTGAGTCCGATTATGCAATGGCGCCCATGTTTTGAAGCATCTCAGGTTCTATTTTCAATAGCGCTCATTACCGTGGGACTATGATTTCTTGAGCATACCTTATGCAGATCACTCTGGTTGCAGGTTTGAGCAGTGTGCGCTCATTTGTGGTATGCATTGGGTTGCAATGGATGATTTATAGGCCATTTGGATGCATTGCGGTCCTTGTTGGATGCGCTGATAGGCCCAAATTGCCTTGTGGGATGCTATTTTTTATGGACGCTTTGCACATGGATGCTATTTTAAGCTGAGGGACAACTTTGAAACATTGCAGGTGATGCACTGATAGTGCTATGCTCTCTTGGATGAGACATTATTGATGCATATGCCAGTGGACAGTGTTTATGCTAGAGTCATTTGGCACTTATTGGCATTTTCTTTTGGGCCAGATTTGCTCATATGGATGCATAGTATATGCACATGAGTCAGATGCATCTTTTGATGCTTTGAGCTTTGAATTTTGGTGATATTTCACTCTATTGTGGCATACACATTTGGGTGCACTTGGTATTTGGTGTGATTCTCTCTTGTAGGTACTAGCATTTGGGATTTTGCTTTATTTGCATCATGGCATCCTCTTCCACGTCTGAAAAGGAGTTTTTCAGCATTAGAAAGTTTGATGGGACAAACTTTTCTTTGTGGAAAGAACAGATAAGGGATGTGCTTATTCAAAAGAAGCAAATTAAACCCTTGGCAGGGATTGAAGCTAAGCCTGCAAATATGTCTGAGGATGATTGGAATGAGTTGGATGCATTAGCAAAGTCTACTATTAGACTTCATCTTGCAGAGTCAGTTTATTTCACAGTAGTAAATGAGCAGACTACGGAAGATTTGTGAAAGAAATTGTGTGCCACTTATGAAAAGGAAACTGCCTCTAATAAAGTTTACCTCATGAAGAGGTTGTTTGAGCTGCAGATGAAGGAAGGGGTCTCCATTGCTTCTCACTTGAATGAATTCAATATTATTTTCAGCCAGCTTCAGGCTCAGAAAATGAATTTTGATGCGGAGACTAAGGCAATATTTCTCTTATGTTCATTGCCATCCTCATGGGATACCTTCCGTACAGCTGTCAGTAACTCTGCACCTGGTGGAGTACTGAAATTTGATGATGTTGTGGGTAGCTTGTTGGCCGAGGAGATTAGACGGAAGTCTATGGATGGCAACAAGCAGGATGCAGCCTTAAATGTGCAAAGGGGCAGATCACAGTTCAGGGGGAAGTCCCAAGAAAGAGGGAAGTCTCGTAGCAAATCCAGGGCACGGAACATTGAGTGTTACCATTGTGGCAAGAAGGGCCATATGAAAAAGGATTGCTACAAGCTGAAAAGAGAGCAAAAGGATAAGAAAAAGAATGCAAATTGGGGTGCAAATCAAAAGGAAGAGAGTCCAAGGGAGGACAAAGGAAAAGTGAAGATCGAGGAAATCAATGCAGTCACACGTGATAGTGACAATGATGTTCTCTTCATGTCTAGTTTATCTGCAGAGTTGCTTACCACTTCAGATGATGCATATTCCCAGGATTGGATTTTGGATTCTGGTGCTTCATTCCATGTTACTCCCCATAGGGAATGGTTCTCCACTTATGATAGTGGAAAGACAGGTTGTGTGCATCTTGGAAATGACTATGCATGTGACATAGTGGGAGCAGGTGACATAAAGTTTTCTTTTGCAAATGGGTCTGCATTTGTTTTGAAACATGTGAGACATGTGCCTAAGCTGACCAAGAGTCTTATTTCAGTGGGTCAGCTAGATGATGCTGGTTTTCACACCACTTTTGGCTTTCAGAGTTGGAAAATTCAGAAGGGCTCTATGCTTTTGGCCAGGGGTGCCAAGTGTGGGACTTTGTATCCCTTACATGTATCAGGGGTATTTGATCATGTTGTTGCAATAACCGAGCAGCCAAGCACTTCTTTGTGGCATTGCAGGTTGGGGCACATGAGCCAGAATGGAATGAAACTCTTATGCCGTTTGGGTTATGTACCGCATTTGAGTTTCTCTGATTTTGAATTTTGTGAGCATTGTCTCTATGGGAAGCAGACTAAATCAGCCCATAAAAGAAGGGGAAAGAAAGAGTTTGAAATGCTTGATTTGGTGCATTCAGACGTATGTGGTCCCATGCCTACACGGTCATTAGGCGGGGCTGAATACTATGTGACATTCATTGATGATGCAACTAGGAAAGTGTGGGCTTATGCTATATCTCGGAAGAGTGATGTGTTCCAGGTATTTCAGAAATGGCTGGCCTTGGTTGAGAATCAGTCAGGTAGAATGCTTAAATGCCTACGGACTGACAATGGTGGAGAGTATCTCTCTCATGACTTTCAGCATTTCTGTGATACTCGTGGGATTAAGAGGGAGCTTACATCCCCTCGTACTCTAGAGCAAAATCCAGTTGCAGAAAAGATGAACCGTACCATTCAAGAAAGGTTGCAATGCATGCTTTCCAATGCAAGTCTTTCTGGTGGTTTTTGGGCTGAGGCAATGAAGACTGCAGTGCATGTGATCAACAGATCACCTAGTAAGAGTTTGGATGGTGGTATTCCTGAAGAGGCATGGAGTGGAAAGAAGCCCTCTTACTCTCATTTGCGTATATTTGGGTGTGAGGCATATGCACATGTGCCAAAAGAGCTTCGAAAGAAGCTAGATCCTAAGTCTAGAAAATGCATTTTTTTGGGTTATGGTGAAAGTGGAGAGATGGGCTATCGTCTCTGGGATCCAGAAGCAAAGAAGATCATACGCAGCCATGATGTGGTCTTCAATGAGAAAAAGATGCATAAGGCACCCATGAGGGATGTGGAAATGAGAAAAATAACTTTCCAGGATGTGAATCCACCTACATATGTTGATAGACAGCAAGCTGTCCATGCACCAAATGTGCCAGAAATGGTACAACCAAGTACTCCCACAGGTATACAATCAAGGGTAGATGATGGATCATCTATTGGTGGAAATGATGAGCCAAATGTGGCTGATATGCAAGTGGGACAGCAAGCTGAAATGCCCTTGAGAAGATCATCTAGAGTGTCTAGACCGCCTGATAGGTTTGTTCCAGGGGTAGACTATGTGATGCTTACTGATTGCGGAGAGCCTTCTTGCTACAAAGAGGCTATGATGCATGAGGATCAACGCAAGTGGGAGTATGCTATGCAATCAGAGATGAGTTCACTTATGAAGAATAAGACTTGGGACTTGGTTTCTTTGCCACATGGAAAGAAAGCATTGCCATGTAAATGGGTCTACAAAATGAAGGTCACAGGTGATGATGTGCCTAGGTACAAGGCCCGATTGGTTGCTAAAGGGTTCAAGCAAGAGAAGGGTGTGGACTTTGATGAGATATTCTCTCCGGTTGTGAAGATGACCACACTTAGATGCATGCTTGGACTAGTGGCAGTAGAGGATATGGAGCTTATGCAAATGGATGTCAAGACAGCTTTCTTGCATGGGGATTTGCATGAGGAAATTTACATGGTGCAGCCGGAAGGCTTTGAAGAAAAGGGCAAAGAGCATTTAGTTTGCAAGCTGAAGAAGAGTCTCTATGGTCTTAAGCAAGCACCTAGAGAATGGTATCAGAAGTTTGATGCTTTCATTCGGTCCCAGGGTTTTAGAAGGAGTGAAATTGATCACTGCCTCTACACTAAAAGGGCTAAGGATAGTAGCCTAATAATCCTGGCACTATATGTGGATGATATGCTATTGGCTAGCAAGAATACTTATGAGCTAGATGCATTAAAGGCCAAGTTGCATGAGGCCTTTGATATGAAGGATTTGGGATTTGCAGGTCATATTCTTGGTATGCGCATCACGCGTGATTGGAGTAGGAAACTCCTTTGGCTTTCACAAAAAGAGTATGTTACAAAAGTATTACAGCGTTTCAATATGGAGGGGGGGAAGGCAGTGAGTACTCCATTGCCTCCATATGTGAAACTGAGTCATACAGATAGTCCCAAATCAGATGAGGAGAGGGCCATGATGGCCAAGGTTCCTTATGCATCAGCAGTTGGGAGTCTTATGTATGCTATGATAGCTACTAGACCAGACATTGCATTTGCAGTGGAAGTTGTTAGCCGGTATATGGCTAATCCAGGAAAGAGGCATTGGGAGGCAGTTAAGTGCATCATGAGGTACATGAAGGGTACCAAGGAGATGTGCATTTGCTTTGGTAAAGGAGACATGCGTGTACTTGGGTACACAGATTCAGACTATGCAGGGCATGTGGATAGTAGGAGATCCACTTCTGGTTATGTGTTCACCTTTGCAGGTGGTGCAGTGTCGTGGATGTCTCGTGCACAGAAGTGCGTGGCTTTGTCTACCACAGAGGCTGAGTATGTTGCAGCCACAGAGGGTTGCAAGGAGGCTATATGGCTTGATCGGCTAGTGGGAGATTTGGGGATTCATACAGATGTACCGACATTGCATAATGATTCCATGAGTGCTATTCAGCTAGCACGGAATCCGGTCTTTCATGCAAAGACCAAACACATTGAGGTCAGGTACCATTTCATCAGGGAGGTACTTGAGGACAAGCGCATAGAGCTTGTCAAGGTTCATACAGATGATAACCCTGCAGATCTGCTGACGAAGAGTCTACCTAGTCAGCGGTTTGAGTATTGTCGTGTATTGATGGGCATTGGATAGTATGCTCACTAGTTATTCTCCCTTAAAGGCACATTGTCCTTTAAGTGGGAGGTTGTGGGGGTTAAAGGTCACTGTGCCTTAACCCCGGTTATGTACAATACTCAAACACACATATAAATGAATGAAAAAGAAGATTAGGGTGGTTCTGCACCCACCAAAACTTGTGTGGCTCTCTGTCTCTCTCTCTCGCTCTCTCTCCTTCTTCCATTCTTGCTTCCGCTGAGAGCACTCTCAGATAGGCTATAGCCATGTTATCAAAGTCTTCAAGAGGTAATTTAGGAGCTCGTATGCGCAATGATGCCTTATTCTTAAGGAGACAATGGCAGCATTGAACAGACAATGGTAGCACTAAGGTTATAAAAGTTTAAAAGAGATAATTTCCGAGGTCATGTGGCAAATTAAAAGCCTTATTCATGTATTTGTTGTGTATGAGTTCCCCAAGTATTTGGCCATATATAAAAACTGGAGTGAGAGTCTTTGCAAAAGCTGAACTACAAGTTACAATCACGAGGTGTAAAAAATCCTAAGACACTTTTGTATGCTTCTCAATTGTGGTTAGCTTCGTAAGGGGAATGAACAACTTGTAGGGTGATGTGACTACCTTACTCTTGATGGTCGCTATGTTAGAAGAGTGAGGACGTAGGTTAGTATAAATAAAAGGTGAGAGGACAAAAGAAAAAGAAGGAAACTATCCGCATGCGACGGTTATTATGGTTTTCGAAAGATTGGTAGCCTAAGGTTCTTCATCGTGGACGGCAAGAACGACAGCGTAGAGTTGATACAGCGGCCGATCCCAATGGCTGATAATTCTGGCAGCAATAACCCAATAAAAGCCGCCGTGGAGGATTACAGCGTGCGCCCAGACGTCTACAACCTTCTGTTCCATTTTGTCACGGAGCTTCTCACCTCGCAGCCGCCAGGTATCGTTGATTCTCTCAATTGAAACTCGAATTCTTCTGTTGTTTCTCCTTCTTTTGTAGGCGAGCTTCCCGCAGTCACAAATCGCAACCACCTTGACACTTCACGTCATGATCTGATTTTTCAGACCCTTTAAAGTATATGATCGAATGGAGTCGCAATCAGTTGGAAGAGAAAGATAAAAATAAGAAAACACAGCCTTAGGGCTGTGCCATAAATTTGCATTACCTCCGGGCCGCCGTTCAAAGTGCCGTGACTTTTCTCCATAAAATTCCAGCTTTATGAATGACCTTATTACTTTCAACAGTGTCTGATTGAATCTGACCGATATGTACTAAATAACAGGGGGCATACTAAATTTTGGGAATTCTTTTTTGTCATGCAAAATGCCAAACTTTTGGTTTTGTCGCAAGATTTCTTAGTTGCCCTCTCTCTCGCTCTCCCCTAGCTAGCTAGCTAGCTAACATTAGTGCACAAATCACCTCTTCTAGAATCCTAGTGAGAGAAATTCTCAAATTTTATGCAATCAATGAGCTATAATTTCTAATCAATGAGCGTGTTTTTTAACATCAAGATGAACTTCTCCAATATCAAGTGTCTTATCTGCCATCTAGTGGGTTTTAAAATCCTCTTTAGTTACAAAACACATTATTTTTTGTCCTTGGAGGAGTATAGAAGGCATAGCCACAAGCTTATGTACATTTAATGAATTTTCCCTATCTTCTTAGGTAAAGCCACAAGTGAAGTTTAAGTCACAAGTGGAGTAAGGAGCGAATGAGTGCATGGGTTAAGAAGGGATTACAGGAGGTATGGGACGATTAGTGGGCTTGGTATGTGGGATGGTTAAAAAGAAAGTGTAAAGGTAAGATTTCACGGGGGTACATAAAAGAATAATTCATAGTTAGGAAAGTATTCATGTGTGTGTGTGTGTGTGTTCGTGTGTAAAGAAACAAGTGTCTGTGTGTGTGAGATACATTTACTAATCAATTTTTTTTATTTTTTTATTTGTGTGTGTGTGTGTGTGGCCCACCCCCAACCTAGACGGTAAGACCACATGGTGGAGAGTAAGCCTACCATGTGGAACTTACTCCCCACCTACTCATAATAAGTGAATAAAAGTGGATCTATATGATAAGTGTCAAAATGAAAAAATAATGCCAATAGTAAATGCGTAAACCACTTCTACAAAATAGATATAAAAGTTAGTAAGAAATAAGGTGAATCACAACATGACTAGGGATTATCCATGCTAAAGAATTATCCAATGGATGTGAATTAATTGTATGGCACTAGCCCGGACCAAAGGCTAATTGGGAAATCAAAGTGTGTGTTTAGATTAAAAAGTCCCATCAATAATTGAGCCATATAATTAATTCCATCAATTGGATAAAATGTTTAAAAAGGAAAAGATATAAGGAAAAAATGTTTCAAACATCTAAGTTGAAAAATGCAACTAGAGTTTGCAAATTTTTTTATCAAATTAAGAATTTTTAATAATACTGAGTTTGACAAACATAATATTGAAAAAAGATGTCGAATCCTCAAGCAGTCCAGTATCTAATGTTGGGGTCCACTTGCCTACCATCATCAAAACAAACTAGGTGTTAGAACATCATAGTTACGTTTGGGTAGACAAGTAATGCATGTTTTTCTCGGCTTGTTATCACTTTACCTAGGAATATAGACAGCCATATGGATTCTTAGATAATTTTTTATAATAAAAAATTAAGCCACAAGTGAAGTTTAAGTCACAATTGGAGTAAGGAGCGAATGAGTGCATGGGTTAAGAAGGGATTACAGGAGGTATGGGATGATTAGTGGGCTTGGTATGTCGGTTGGTTAAAAAGAAAGTGTAAAGGGAAGATTTTATGGGGGTACATAAAAGAGTAATTCATAGTCAGGGAAGTATGCATGTGTGTGTGTGTTCGTGAGCTACATTTACTAATCAAATTTATTTATTTTTTTTGTGTGTGTGTGTGAGTGTGTGTTTCCTACTATCATAGTACTACATCCGAAGTCATGGTTAGGCTCCTCAAGGCAATGCAATCATAACCATCACTTTTTCATAAAATGAATAAGGATTCTCACATGCATAACGTCCATTCTCCAAGGAATACATTATCCAATAAGATGAACAAGTTTCAATGGTTGATGGACCCCAATCCAAAATAGTACATTCCTATCAGTTGTATTGTATACCAATGTAGAATTGTACAGCAAAATAAATTTTAAGTTGTACTATTCCGATCACAAGTGGTGGCAAAAGTGCTCCAATCTCATTTGGCATCATCCATGCAGAAGGTAAGATGACTCACCTAGCACTGTCACAACTACTTGTTACAGAAGCCAGGCTTCAACACCCACTTATGGTTGTCCACAAAACAGCGAAGACTAAAAATGAGAATTAAGGAGGAATTAAGGAGACCCACTTTTCCTTTTGTATTATATTAAAATGATAGCTAAACATAACCAAATATAATCTATGAATGAAGGGCCCAATATAACAAATAGGGCCAGTCCACAAAACACGGTTTGGGACTTTTCCAGGTAAGAAAATGCTTCCTCTTTCTCCCTTTTGTTATTTCCGTTATTTGCATTGGCCACAAAACAGCGAAGACTAAAAATGAGAATTAAGGAGACCCAATTTTCCTTTTGTATTATATCAAAATGATAGATAAACATAACCAAATATAATCTATGAATGAAGGGCCCAATATAACAAATAGGGCCAGTCCACAAAACACGGTTTGGGACTTTTCTAGGTAAGAAAGTGCTTCCTCTTTCTCCCTTTTATTATTTTCGTTATTTGCATTGGCCTGCATCTAATGCCTTAAGCACTAGCTGCAGTGATGGGCATAGGAACCCTCTCTTTCCCTCTCTTCTCTTATCCCCTCTTATTCCCCTCTTTTCCTCTTTTCCTCCCTCTTTCCCCCCCTCTTTCCCTCATATGCTCATGCATAAGCATAAGCATAAGCATAATCTTTCTCTCTTTTTGTCTTATGCATATGTTTTTCCTTCTCTTATGCTTATGCTCTTTTTCCCTCTTGTTTTTCCCTTCTTTCAATCTATTTTCCCCTCTTCCTTCTCTTATTTTCCACTCTCTTTTTTCCTCTCTTTTTCTCCTCTTTTCATAAGCATATGTATTTGCCTATGCTTATGCTTATGTATGAGCATATGCTCATATGCTCATGCATAACTTACAAGCTTATGCTTTCTCTCTATTTCTCTTATGCTTATATGCTCATGCATAAGCATAAGCATATGCTTTCTTTCTTTTTCTCTTATGCTTATGCTCTTTTTCCCTCTTCCTTCTCTTATGCTTATGCTCTTTTCCTCTCTTCTTTTTTTCCTCTTTCGATCTCTTTTCCCCTCTTCTTTCTCTTCTTTTTCCCCTTTTCCTTCTCTTATGCTTATGCTCTTTTCCTCCCCTCTTTCAATCTCTTTTCCCCTCTTTCTTCTTATGCTTATGCTCTTCTTTTTTCCTCTCTTTCAATCTCTTTTCCCCTCTTTCAATCTCTTTTTCCCCCCTTTCAATCTCTTTTCCCCTCTTCCTTCTCTTATGCTTATGCTCTTTTCCCCTCTTCTTTTTCCCCTCTTTCAATCTCTGTTCCCCTCTTCCTTCTCTTGTTTTCCCCCTCTTTGGAGCGCAGTCAGAGTTGAAGTGCGGCGGTGTGATTGGAGCAAGAAGTTTGTCGAAGAAGGTGCTTTGTTTGCTTGTCGGAGGTTGTGCGCTCTATGGCCTTTGAGGTTGTAGGAGACTATAGTCAGCACAATTGTGCTAGCTTTATGCATTAGTGCAGTCATGCCCTAGTGCAAGGACATCATCAGATTCAACCATAGTGCAAGCTGGGAAATCTCAGTGTTTCATCATGCACTTATGATTGTAGTATAAATCCTTAGGGAATTTTTGGGGTACCATAAGGGAGTCTCTAGGGTATCCTGAGGGAATTTTTGAGATACCATAAGGAATTATTAAGGCACCATAAGGAACATTTGGGGGTATCACAAGGGACTTTTTGGGATAATCTACAATGTGCTTTGGATGGTATGTTGGGAAATTTTGACTCTATAAGATACTTCAAAAGGTACAATCAGGTACATTGAAGACATACCAAGAGGTAATTTGTAGGTTGAAACATGGGCCTTTCTAGGAACTACAAGATAACTTTTAGGGTACCACAAGGGACTTTTGGAGTACCATAATGGATTTTTTAGGGTACCACAAGGGAATATTTTAGGTACCATAGGGGACTTTTAGGGGTACCACAAGGGACTTTTTGGGGTCTCATAAGAATTCATTCAAGATCCCACAAGGGACTTTATGGATACCATAATAGAATTTTTAGATCCCCTAGAGACTTTTTTAGATACCATAAGGGTCCTTTGGGGTACCATGAGGTACTTCAATTTGAATTGGAAAGTACCCTATTTGAAAACACTCAAAGACATGAAATTGCTTTAGATATGTTGTATGCAATTAAATAATAAGTAATCAGCCTTTTCAAAATTTAGCAAGATTTTATTATTGAGTGTGCATGCAAATATAATTTGATTTAGAGTTCACATTATGTGAGAAGAATATAAATAATATTGCTACATTGTGACATGGCTTTGTAAACTCTCTTTTTATTTCCTACTTTATTTTGCATTTGGTTTCAAATTTTATTAGTATAAATAAGAGAATATTGTGTGTGTGTGTGTGTGTGTGAACATAAGAGAGAGAGAGAGAGAGAGAGAGTCAATGTCTAATAATATTTTTGAAATGACACTTTCCTTTTTTTTCATGGATTTCCACATTGCAATGAATTACATACATAAAGACCATCATCATCGAGGGACACAAATTCTCCTCATGTGGAATTTATAGCAAATCATAACCAAAAGACATGAATTTTGCTACAAACGATTACAAAATCACATTATAAAGGAAATAATATTGTCATATCAAAGCTATATAATGTCAAACAATAGAATTGATTTATTGAAATCTCAAAGGAGAGATATAACCTATGCTCACACCATCCATAAAGTCAGGTATGACATTGTGATCCACAAGACGGCCTGTTCGAATGTCTCTGATTTGAGGATCTGAATTACAAGTCTCAGGTATACCCAACCCATCATACTTGGTATGCGTATATTGCATAAGACACATGTGCTTCTTGCATTCAAAGAATTTTCCAAGCATGCCAAATGATAGCTATGCTCACATGAAAGTGTGTACCATCTAGTGCTACTATCAAAAGGATCATGGCATATTGGACATATAGGACCATCTAGATTGATCTCCAGTGCAATTGACAGAGTTGATCATCTTCTTATTACTAGTCCCACCATGTCATGATCAAAATAAAAAACACGACCCCCATTATCAATGTGTTGTAAAGCAATCCTTGCATCTTCAACATCACGTGAAAAGCGTTGAGCTATGAGTACATTCTCTTTTAATTGTATTTCCAACCTTTGTACTTGAAAATATGTACTCTCTATTGTTTTAATTTTAGAGTTTCCTCTTGCAAGCATAAGTTTTGTTTTTCAAGGTTTACAATGTCATCATTCAATTGCACAATTATTTCTTGATGTACTCCATCCTTTTTTTCAGCTTCACTAGTCACTTCATGGAGTGCATCACGCAACAAGATAGAAGGAAATGTAAGTGTTGTTGTATTTGGGGATGTTTGCCTACTTGCACAATTTAACTCTTCATCATCATTATGTTGTTCAATTGTGGCATTACATATCTCATCCTCCAATGCACGCTCTATGTATGGTGTATCATGAGTTGTGCCTGTTGCATATATTCAAAGAAAAAAATATATTTAAAAATGAAATAAAACATCAAAATGTAAAATATTTCAAGTTTACTTGTCAAACTCACCTCCCCTTGATGTACTTGCCAGCTTTGAGACACGTCTTCTCTTATAAGGAGCCTTACTAGAGAAGTCTACCTCCCTTCCCATCTCAAACTTTTCATACAACCCTTACCATCTCAAACTTTTCATACATTTGTTGTGCAAAGAACATTGGAATGCAACTTGAATGAGAAATTCTTCCATCAGCTAAAGTACTAATCTTAACAGCATGCTTTCGTGTATCAATGCATGTGTGCAGTCTTTTATAGCACAATGTGCATGATCAATGCAACCCTTTATCCAAAGTTGTTGTACAACATCCTTGGGGGCAACCTTTTTAACTTCTGGCCATTTGAGTCTATTTGGATTGGAAAAAGGACTTTCCCTTGCGAAAACCATTTCCATGTCCATATCAGGTGTTGCAGAGAAAGAAGCTTCCACTTTAGCATGAAATAGGAGAAGAGCATTTGTACCATTGTGTATGCTATGATTTTCTCCTACTTGGCTAGACGAACTTGCCATGACTAATTCCCTGTAAGAATCAACAAGTTTTTGACATGATCATGAGGGAGGTAGGGAGGGGGGGGAGGGACGGAAGGGGGTGGGGGCAGGGGCGGGATCGATGGAGGGAGGGAGGGGGGGCGGGGGCGAGGGCGGCGGCGGGAGGGGCGGGGGTGCCGGGTAGGGAGGGAGGGGCAGGGGCTGCAGGGGGAGCGGAGGGAGGGGGTGATGGGCGGGGGCGAGGGTGGTGGTGGGAGAGGCGGGGGTGTCGGGTATGGAGGGAGGGGCGAGGGCAGGGGTGAGGGCAAGGGAGGGAGGGAGGGAGGGGGGGTCTGGCGACCGCGGCCGCTAGGACCCCCTGGAGGGGGGAGGGGAGCGAGGGGGTGGGGCGGGGTTGGGGTCGAGGGAGGGAGGGGGGGTTTGGCGACCGCAGCTGCCAAGACCCCTGGAGGGGGGAGGGGAGGGAGGGGGTGGGGGGGGGGTTGGGGTTGAGGGAGGGAGGGGGGGCATCTGGCGGCCGCGGCCGCCAGAATCCCTGGAGGGGGGTTGGGGTCGAGGGAGGGAGGGGGGGTCTGGCGGCCACAGCCGCCAGGACCCTAGAGGGGGGAGGGGAGGGGGTGGAGGGGGGTTGGGGTCGAGGGAGGGAAGGGGGGGGGTCTGGCGGCTGCAACCGCCAGGGGGGTGGGGGGGGTTGGGGTCGAGGGAGGGAGGGGGGGGTCTGGCGGCCGTGGCCGCCAGGACCCCTGGAGGGGGGAGGGGAGGGAGGGGGTGGGGGGGGTTGGGGTCGAGGGAGGGAGGGCGGGGAGGGGGTCTGGCAGCCGCGACCGCCAAGACCCCTTGGAGGGGGGAGGGGAGGGACGGGGTGGGGGGGGGTTCTGGCGGCCACGGCCGCCAGACCCCCAAGGAGGGGGGGAGGGGAGGGGAAGGGGGGGGGAGGGGAGCCGGGTAGGGAAGATGGGGGGCGAAGGGGGGGGAGGGGAGCGGGGGCAGGGTCGAGGGAGGGAGGGGGCAGGGGGGGTCTTGCGGCCGCGGCCGCCAGGACCCCCTAGAGGGAGGGGGGGGAGGGGGTGGAGGGGTTGGGGTCAAGGGAGGGAGGGGGCAGGGGGGGTCTGGCGGCCACGGCCGCTAGAACCCCCTGGAGGGGGGAGGGGGTGGGGGCGGTTGGGGTCAAGGGAGGGAGGGGGCGGGGGGGTCTCGCGGCCGCGGTCGCTAGGACCCCTGGAGGGGAGAGGGGAGGGAGGGGGTGGGGGGAAGGTTGGGGTCGAGGGAGGGAGGGGGGCGGGGGGGTTTGGCGGCCGCAGCCGCCAAGACCCCCTGGAGGGGGGAGGGGATGGGGGGGTTGCAGCCGAGGAGGGAGTGGGCAGGGGGTGTCTGGCGGCCGTAGCCACCAGGACCCCTAGAGGGGGGAGGGGAGGGAGAGGGTGGGGGAGGGAGGGGGCCGAGGGGGTCTGGCGGCTGCGGCCGCCAGGACCCCCTGGAGGGGGGAGGGGAGGGACGGGGAAGGGGGGGTTTTGGCGGCCGCGGCCACCAGACCCCCAAGGAGGGCGGGAGGGGAGGGGGGGGAGGGGAGCCGGGTAGGGAAGGGGGGGCGGAGGGGGGGGAGGGGATCGGGGGCGGGGTCGAGGGACGGAGGGAGGGAGGGGAGGGGAGGGGAGGGGGGGAGGGGAGCCGGGTAGGGAGGGGGAGGGGGGGCAGGGGCATGGGCGAGGGAGGGAGGAATGGGGGGGTTCTGGTGCGGCCGTCAGCACCCTCCACGAGGGGAGGGGAGGGAGGGAGTGGGGGGGATGGAGGGGTCGAGGGAGGGGGGGAGGGGAGGGGAGGAAGGAAGGGGAGGGAGGGCAGCAAATGGAGAGAGAGGGGAGAGGAGGGAGGGGAGAGAGAGGGAGAAAGAGAGAGGGAGGGGAGAGGAGGGAGCAGAAGGAGAGAGAGGGGAGAGGAGGGAGGGGAGGGAGAGAGAGAGAGAGTGAGGGAGAGAGAAGCGAGGGAGTAGAGGGAGAGAGAGAGAGAGAGTCAGGGAGAGAGAAGTGAGGGAGTAGAGGGAGGAGAGGGAGAGAGGTCAAATTCTTACAAGAGCGACAAATAAGATTTGACTTAGGAAAAGAATGAAAGGGACTTACGAGAAGAAAGTATCAAGAAGAATGTTGAATACAAATTTGAATTCTTACAACTAAGAGTAGAACTATCACGAACAAGAGCGACAAATAAGATTCTTGCTCAAAATTCTAGTGGCTATAAAAGGTAAAACAAGCATGGTGGGTTTGGGATTTACTAAGAACAAGCGCAATGTGACAAAGTGCGGATTGTACTAGCCTAATCTATCACTTAATGAGTATAAAGATCATGGAGGATTAAACCAAACATGGAAAGCCATGGGGAGAGAGACAGGAAGTATGTAACACTCAATCTTTTCCAATGTGCTATATCAACAATACATGATAGGCCTCTTATATAGAGAGTGCCCTTTGAATAGTCAACCATGTGGGATCCTCTCATCCACATCTCTCCTTGTGGATATCCTCAATCCACATCTCGACATCATGTAGTCCACATCCTAGGGTGGCTACTTTAATACATTCCTTATCACATACCTTTGCCCTTTAATCTATGTGCTCGTGGCACCATATCTCAACACCTCCCCTTGGTGCCATGATCCTTTGGCTATTGCAAGGTGGTCAGATGTGAGTTACAAATCCATCACCTCCCCTTAGTGCTTGCATTGCTACTTAAGGTGGTCAAGTGTGGTTTTTACATGTTAATACCTCCCCTGGGTGCTTTCATAGCTACTCTTAGGTGGTCAGGCTTGATTACAAACATATGGGCTGTAGGTGGAAAGGATGTTGCTTCTCAATGCTTGATGTCGATGGCATTCTCTTCTTCTCTTGACGTAGCTTGATGCATGATGCTTTGTTCTTCCATGTGCCTTAATGCTTTATGTGTGGATGCCATGCTTCGTGCTATGGTCATCTCATGCACTTGTGCTTTTGGCATGCTTATGACAATGATGTGTACATTCATGCTTTGATTTGTCATTTGTTGCAAAGGTCTTACCAATTGATTTCTTTCAATATTGGCAGTGTCTAATTTCTAACAATGATTCTTATTTGATAGGCACGTAGAGCTTGAAAAGGAGATCACTTTTCCTTTTTGGAGCATGTGCAAATTCCTCTTAGATTGCAAGAAGTTACAACTTGTCGAAGTTTTTGTGAAGAAGAGGGGGCCTTGATGATGTGGCAGAGGCTGTTCACATGCTGCACTCACATTGTGCTTAACAAGGGGCTCTGTGCTTAGGTGGCACTTAACTAATCCTACCCCTAATCATGGGTATTGTGAATTGACCCTTCAGAGGTTGGCTTGACCAACCCTATCTACTTGCTGACCAAGGTTAATTCTACCCAAGTTAAGTTAACCAGCAGTCAATGACCACACTCAACTAACCAAGGTTAAATGTGGTTGGATTAACTTAACCACAGTTCAGCCTTATCCTACCACGTGGCTTTTTGTGGGAGCCTTAGCAATGAAGACTTTGAAGAAATCTTTGAGGCCTGAGCGTGATGGCGGCGACGTCCATGAAGATGAGAAGCGACGTGAGGAAGACAACCATGGGTGTTTGTAGCATGGAGGCATCCTTGATTTGTTGCAGGAGCTGCCATCGATCGAGGTTACAGGAAAAGTACCTAGAAAAATGGATCTGCCTCAACAGATCTCGGAATCGTATGCATATTATAGGAAACATCGACAGAGAATTGTATTGTAATTCATTGCCAACCGCGTAGCTGAGCTAGCACTCCTCCTCCCAAAACACACCACGCTTGCTACAAGCTCTATCGATCATGAAGTCCTTTTGACTGTCAATGATATCTACTTCCACACATGATCGATGTTTTGATCAAAATCTTGCGCTCACAGTTGGTGCAACTTCTTTAGACCCGTTTTGTAGCCTTTTACCAAACTATCCCAAAAGAGCTTTACGTGCCGTTTAGAGCCACGGGCTAGCAGAGAAGCAGCGTTTTGGTGGTGTGGGTGATGGAGGAGGCTAAGCGTGGAGACAGAGAGTTGCTAGAGAAGGAGTTGTGTGTGAAGTCAATGCTCGCATAGGTTCTTTTTTTGCTTTTGGAGCTACTGCTCTGGTGCAGTTCTCTAGTGCAATCTAGTTCGTGGACGCTCAGGCTGAGGAAGCGACTAGGCTACATATATGGAGCATATATGGAGCTGTAAGGCGGCACATGTTAGGAGCTAGATATGGCTGTCGAGCCTGGCTATAGACAAAGAGGCTTTGCTAGAGTAGCCGGTGCTATAACGTGGGTTGGCAATGGTGTTGAGATATCGAGCTCCACTCGTGATATGCCAGGGTGACCGTTGTGCATTTATGTCACCGACTTGTTAGCTGCAGATGCGGTTGGTACACCGCCCGCGAATAATAGCTGGATGACAACTATCCTTATCTACTCTAGTTTGTGGCTCAGTTAGTATGCCACCTTAGTTAGTTGAGTTTGGTTTGAGATCCACATATAGGGTTCTTCTATTTCTTTGTACTTGAGTTCTTTTGGCTTTCAACAACTAAGAAGAGGAAAACTATTTTCAGCCTCCACCTTTGTGCGTATTCCCCCATTGTGTATGTGAGAAAGCTGCAAGTGAGACTCCTTCCCTCTCTCCCACTATCTTCACATGGTATCAGAGCCTTGTTCGTGGTAAGGAGCTCAAGAAAGCAAACCAAGTTCGTGGTGTCCTGGTAAGAGGACCAGTGTTGCTTTCCTATTTCAAGTTTGGGAGCAAATCTCTGCAGGTAGCACAGCCAAAAGTGCAAGAGTGCACTGTCTCAGATTGAGACGCCCTTCGCGGTGTGGTGAGAGCGCAGTATATGTTGCGGGTCAGGGCGAAGCCCTTAGGGTGAAGCCCTGAGTGACTTTATTTTTCTGATTCAAGGCCATTTTGGAGCCCATTTTGAAGGCGGAAGTTCTTCGCAGGCACTCGAAAAAAGGCCTTGTTTTTTGGTGTGCGACCACTGCTCAGCTGGTCGGTGAAAAGTTACCGCAGAAATAGCATCGTATGCTTGTGTGCAGAGATATTGGGAGTTGAAGAATCATGCTTGTTGCCTGTTGATGCAAAATCATCACTAGGAAGTGACTGTGTGGTCAAATACCACTTTCGTCAGTTTTGTAGATCTACTCGTGTGAGGCAAAAGTTGTGTTCCGTCAACAGATCAAAAGAAGCATGGGATATGTTTGCAGCTCTCTACAAGTCAAAGAACACTTCCAAGATTATCACACTGAGAGACCAAATCAACCAGACTTTCCACAACAGCAGCGAAACCGTCAGCAAGAGAGACCAAGAATCTAACAAAAATGGTTCAAGTCATCCTGAATGGACTAGGAGAGGGATACAAGAATCTAGTCCAGAGTATTGCCATTCAATGGCAAATTCCAAAACTAGAAGAACTTCAGTCAATCTTACTTGGTGAAGAAATCAGGACTGAAGCCATTCATGCATGCAAAGGTCATCCTAATGATCAGGCATTCACTGCTTTAGATAGAAGGAGAGGCAGAGGCAAAGGCAGAGGTAGATCATTTCAGAGAAGTGGTCATCATCTGCAAAGTTTGAATCATCATTAGCATCATCCTCAGCAACATCAGAATCAGCAAAGAGGATATCATTCCAATCAAGGATGATTCCAAGGATGAGGGAATGCATCCACCAATGTGTCAAACATTCAGTGCAACTACTATCATAAGTTTGGACACTATGAAAGAGATTCCCACAAGAAGCAGTACGACCAAGGTGGCCAATCCAGCAACAATCGAGGGAATTTTTGTAGAAGAGGAAATCATCGTGGTGGAAATTTTAGTCAGAATCATTTTGCAAATGAACATGGGAATATGTTTCTTGCAAATGAGGAAATGCAGAAGATTGATACAGTGTACCTAGACACTGATTACAATTCAAAAGAGGATTTCAACTATCAAGTTGACCAAGCAGAGCAGGATCCTTGATACATCGGCAACAATGCATCACCTCATATGACAAATCATGAGGAATGGTTCATAAAATTGAAACCATTAGAAGGTCAAAAGAATGTCATCTACACAACAAATAATACACCGAATCCAATTCAAGGGACCGACATTATCCCTATGAACAATTTAAGTGGTATGAAAGGGTTGGTGAAAGATGTACTCTATGTTTTGAAGCTTAGCAATAAGAACCTCTTGTCAGTTGGTCAAATGACGGAACACAACTACGGAGTCATCTTTGATGGAGATGAATGCACTATGAGAGACAAATCTAAAAGATTTCAGCTAGTAGGAAAAGGAGTCAAGGAAGGATGCTTGTATAGAATGCTAGCTACAATACCAGATAAGCATGCCATGTCAGCTCAACTGCAACAAATGCCACTATTTGCAAAATGGCACAAGAGATATGGTCATGTCAATTTCAAGAGCTTGCTAGATCTCATGAATCAGAGTATGGAAATTGGGATTCCTAAGCTACAGTTTCTTAGAAAAGTTTGCGAAGCATGTTGCTTCAACAAACGAAAGCGAACCAACTTTGGCAAAAGCACCTCTTGTCAAGCAAGAGGTATTCTTGATTTGATACATACAAATGCATGGGGTTATGCCCAAACCCGCAGCATCAATTGTTCACTTCATCACTATACTTTTATCAATGACTACAGTAGATATTGTTGGGTCTACTTTCTAAAGAGAAATCTAAAATCTTTTCCAGATTTCAAGAATTAAAAGCTATGGTAGAAAACCAGACAAGCAAAAAGATAAAAGACATGAGATCAGATAGAGGAGGTGAGTACATGTCTTCAGCATTCATGAACTTTTGTAGAAGTCACGGCATTCGAAGACAATTCACTTGTACAGATACTCCTCAGTAGAATGCAAGAGTTGAAAGGAAGAATGGGAGTTTAGCAAATAGTGCTTAGCGAGAAGCATCTTCCAAATCAATATTGGGCAAAAGCAATAGCCACTGCAAACGACTTGCTTAATCGGCTTCCTACTAAGCCGATTCAGGGTATGACACCTTATGAAGCATTCAATGGACACAAGCCACACATTGGGCATCTTTGTATATTTGGTTGCATAGCATATGCCCACATACATGATGATCATCACAGGAAATTGGATGCAAAGTCACGCAAATGCATCATGCCATGGCTATAGTGACGAAAGCAAAGCATACAAGTTGTATGATCCCATCAACCGGAAGGTCATTATCTCCAAAGATGTAGTCTTTGATGAGGAATCAGAATGGAAGACCTCAAACACACAGGAGATAGACACATCGATTTCATAGTCATCTCGGAAAAGATTGATAATGAAGAGCTTGAATTGCCAGAAACACCCCAAGCAGAGCTACAGCAGCTCAGATGGTCTACTAGGGAAAGCAGACCTCAAGCCAGATTGACATATCATGCTTAGAAATGCAAAGCAATTCAGGTTGAAACCACCAACTATGCTCTTATGACTACCATCATGGCTACAGAAGAGCCAATGTACTTCGAAGATGCAATTGACAAGCTAGAATGGCAAACCGCTATGAATGATGAATTGGATGCTTTGTATAAGAATAATACTTGGGAATTATGTGACCTTCCACCAAGAAAGAAGGCCATAGCAAACAAATGGGTATACAAAGTGAAGTATAATCCAGATGGAAGTATTCAAAGATACAAAGCTAGACTAGTTGCAAAAGCATTTGCACAGCAATATGGTCAAGATCATGATGAGACTTATGCTCCAGTAGCAAAGATGGATTCCATACAGTTATTGATATCGCTAGCGACACTCAGCAAATGGAATGTGTATCAACTCGATGTCAAGAATGCATTTCTCAATGGTTACCTATACGAGGAAGTCTACATGCAACAACCAACAGGTTATGTTGAGCCAAGAAAGGAGAATAAGGTTTACCATCTTAAGAAGAGTTTCTATGGGTTAAACCAAGCACCCAAAAGTTGGTACATTAGAATCAACAAGTATTTTGCTGATCTAGGATACATGAAGTCCAATGCAGATCATACTCTCTACTACAAAGTTCAAGGGGAAGACATTATTATTGCACTTGTTACGTAGATGATCTAATTGTGACAGGAAGCAAGGATAGCTTCATCAGAAAGCTAAAACAAGACTTATATGTAGAGTTCGACATGAAAGATCTTGGAAGTTTATGCACTATTGTCTTGGAATTGAGTTCTGGAGAGATTCGGACAACACCTTTATGAGTTAGCTCAAATATGTTGACAGTCTCCTGAAGAAGTTGCATATGGCAGATTGCAAGATTGCGGCCACTCCCATGGAACAGAGTTTGAAACTTACTAAAGATTTAGAAAAGTCTACAGTCAGTGATAGGTACCATAGGTAGCTCATCAGATCTCTTATATATCTGACTATCACATGGCTAGATATTTGTTATGTAGTAAGTTCACTTACACAGTTTATGGCAAATCTAAAACAGTCTCACTAGAATGCATCCAAAAGAGTCTTGAGATACATAAGAGGTACAAGACAGTCTGGAATAGAATACATAGGAAGTCATCCAAGGTTGCATGGATACTATGACAGTGACTATGCATTGGCCAAGAATCCAGTATATCACTCCAAAACAAAGCACATTGACGTTAGAGAGCACTTCATCAGAGAAAGAGTCTTACTTGGTGACATCACACTGTAGCATTGTGATAGCAAAGAGAATGTTGTAGACATCTTTACCAACCACTCGATAAAGTGATTTTTGAGAAACACTGACAAGCTCTTGGTTTGATGTGAGTTTGACATAGAGGAAGGACATTCCCATTAAAGGGGTGTGATGGAATGTAATGCTCAGTCCTTCTTCAATTCCCCAAAATGATCATCTTGAGGGAAGGTTTGAGAGACCATTCTCAACATCATGTGATCATATGTGAATAGCACTAACACTTATAGAGTGCTATAAAGGAAAGGGTTAGATGCCCTAACCCTAACCCTAAATGGGTTTATATATATTCTACAGTTTGAACTAAATCTAGTGTACAATTAGTAATTTGTGGTGTGCTCTCTAGCTATGCCCTCTTTCCTCACCTCCATTCTTCTCCTCTCCCCTCTTCATATTTTGTCATTAGCACATTTAGGAAATAGTATCATTAATGCAATTAACACATTTAGGAAAAGTACCATTGTTGCAATGTACAAATCTTCAAAGGCAGAAGAAGGATTTTCATGACAAAGCCAATGCAATAGACTTGGAGTAATAGTATTTGCAAGAATTACACTATAAGCTAGCTTTTAAAAAAAAGGATTCAGAAATATTTGCGAGAATTACTCTATAAGCAAGAATTGCAAGAATTACTCTATAAGCTCGCTAAAACAAAAATGGTTTTGGAAATATTTGTCTACAGCCAAGTTCAACTGGCAGTAGACAAGGGATGAGAGAAGATAGAAGAACTACTATAAAATATGAAGGAAACACCTTTGGGATTGAAGGATATGAAAATACAATTACAATACATGGATACATGGGCACCCACTTGAGGTTCTAGAAAGAGGAGAACCCAGGCTACAAGGTTTGTTCTCCAATGTTTCAATGAATTTTCACTCTCTTGTGTTACATTGTTTGTGTTAAGTTTCAATTGTGTTCTTCTTAGGAAACTTCATGAAAGATGTGATGGGAAGAATAAATAGATGATATTGACAGTTCATACACTTTAGGCAATTTATTGAAGTCAAGTGATGTCATCAGGATACTAAAGGTCCCAAGACACAAATGCCTACATCTGCAAGTTGTTAAGCAGGTGATGAAAGCAGGTGATGAAGGACTTCAAGGGAATTGTGGATGCAAATGGGATGCTTGTTTCTTGTGATTATCCTGGTACAAGTCATGAAGCTTATATATGACTTTAAAACTCTTGCTACTAGTGTAAGTCATGATCTTGTGATGCTACTAATGTAAGTCATGATGCTTAGATATCTATTTTAAAATTTTGAAGTCTCCTCTTTTGAGAAAGTATAAGATACATATAGTTCCACTACCCGCATCTTGGTCTATGAAGCTTGCATGACAAAAACAAACCAACATGCAAGGGAAATGCTTGGAGGGTACCATTATGTAAAGGGAACAATGACTTGGAAGAGTCAAAAGAAATCTAGTGTGCAATCATTTGAGATAAATTATTTCAACTGTTTTTACTTGGATATTGAAAAGTTGCACCAAGAAATGGTAAAAAATATTTCAATTGCAAGAGTACATAACAATACCAATCCCACAGGATGCCACCATAGGACTCTATCCCAATCTTCTTCCTCTAGCACAATGACCTCCTTGCAATCCATGGACTCCAAATGTACTACTGAGAAGAATCCCTCTAGTGACACAAGTCCCTCTTGTTTAATCTCCCGTATCTCATGAGCCCTCCTATGATACCTCCCATGATCCCTCCTATGATAACTCCCATGTCTCATGAGCCCTCTTGTGATACCTCCCATGAGCCCTCCTGTGATACCTCCCATGAGCCCTCCCTTGGCTCCCATGAGAAATACTGTGAGCCCTCCCTTGACTGATCATGTGATCCCTCCCTTGACTCCCATGAGAATCCTATGAGACCTCCCTTGGCCGCTCCTGTGAGCCCTCCCATAACTCCCATGATCCCTCTTGAGAGCTCTCCCTTGACTCCCATGAGCACTCTCATGAGCCCTCCCCTGACTCTCATGAGCCCTCACATGATCCCTCTTGAGAGCCCTCCCCATCATCCCTATGAGAAATCCATGCAGCCCTCACCTGGCTGACAATAGTCTCCCCCAATTGATACAAGAGTAAATTGTATTTTAAAATCTCCAAAATAGTGAGAAGCTTACTAGAGGTCCTATTGTAAAGTAGATAGAAAAACTCAATTAGTAGGTAAAGATCTAAAGGAAAGAGGAAAGAGTACACCAACAAATACCCTTCACAAGGATGTTATTCATGGGGGGCAAGTTTAAAATGGGCACACTAGCAAGATGTGCAAGATGAGGAATAACAAGCAAGGAAAGAGTGAAGGAGGAATTTCAAGGCAAATAAGTGGCCATGGATCCATGTGTGCATACCAGTGCCACCTCCAAGGTTGAATAAGCAACCTTAAGTGAAACCAAGAACAAGGGTACTTAAAGAAATCAAGAAGTTATAGCTAGGTTCTGATAACTTGATCTCATGGTCTCCTTTCCAATGCATTGTTCGTGATATCACACAAAGCTATAGATGATATGGGTCTTAGTACAAGTACTATGGGGCACTCTAGGAGGCTATGGAGCAAGTCACAACCGGACTCTTTGAAGATGCAAAACTACAAGGATGATATGTGTCCTAGTATAGGTGCTATGAGGGCACTCTAGGAGATTGTGGAGCATCACAACCATACTCTTCAAAGATGAAAAATTGTGAGTGATCCATGCAAAGCACATCGCATTGATGGACAAAGACTTGTCTCTCACAAAGAAAAACTTTGTGCCGATACCAATCTTAGTCCTTAAAGTATTTTGGATCTTCCCTATGTTGTAGAATCTTGGCCATGTATACTTGATACTTGCTCTAGTTGTGTTGATTGTAGGTCTTCCTATCCATGTGTGCCTTTAGAAAATTTTATTGCTTTTGTTCATTGAAACTTTGGTGCACCTTAAGAAGGAGACTTGTGAGATTTGTGTGGTCTCACCTATGATCTCACTCTCTAGCAACATACCTTGAATTGGCATTGATAGACTTAGAGTTGAAGACTTGAGACACTCGTGGAGTCTTCCTTACATGGACATACTGATAATTGAAGTCCTCAAATCTTACAATTAATTGATTGAACTTATCTTAAGATTGGTAAATATCTCAATGTTCAGATCCTATGTTTAGAGATTCTGCAAAGTGTGGCAACTTAATCTAGATCAAGCTCAATGGCCTAGTATCTTGTGCTCCCAGTAGCTTAGTATCTTGTGCTACTAATCTCCTTCCCTATTTGGGCATTCTAGAGGCATTCTCTTTCTATAAGCAGCATCCTACCTTAGTTACCTCTTGGCTAGCCCATGTCATTGTGTGCATGGCTCTTTCTCTCTCATGCTAGTTGCCTTTTGTACCTTCCCTGCCTTGGTCACTCATTCCCTCATGTTCCCTTATTTATGGATTCATATATTTATATATCTTTACATACATGTTTGGCTCTTTATATATATTGGCTTCTTATGTCTTTACATACGTCTTCTTATCTATATATATTGATATACCAACTCTTTTATTAAGTCTCAAAAATGTGCTCTTCCCTAACTTTAAACACCCTTTCATTATCCTATTTTTTGGTTTTGTCCCTTAGATAGTTCGGTTTATCTTTGTAAGCACCTTTTTGTGTGTGTGTGTGTGTGTGTGTGTGTGTGTGTGTGTGCATGCATGCATGTATGTATGTATATGTCTTTATGTTAATCCTCTCACATTTTTTCTGTTTTGGTCTACTTTAATAAAATCCCCCCCCTTCTCTCTAACAAAAAAGAAAAAATATGAGAGGATTAACATAAAGACATATACATACATACATACATGATATATATATATATGTCATTACATTAGTCATTCTACTTTCTTTATTATTTATTTATTTTCTTTTAATTAATTTCCTTAATTGTCATACTTAATTTCTTCCCATGAATTTTCCTTCAGTTAATAACTAAGTTCCTTTAATTGTTTCGTTTATTTAAATGCCTTCATTAATTTATTTGGATATTTTAACATTAGATTATCATTTCTTCCTTGTGAGGCTAGTCATGTAAAGTATATGCATGTTATGAGAGACCCCTGCACCAAGTTATCTCATTGATCAAATGAATCATCCCTTTCCAGCAATGTTTTGTGACTCTGTTTTGCAAGTTTAAGGGCACTTACTAGCCAATGATCCATTGAACACTTTCCACCACCAAACTAAACCAAGCATTTCATACCATCCCAAATTGACATCTGGTTGGTAAAACATGTCTCTGCAAGAACCCCATTTGTGATGAGTCAATAATTATGGGACGTGAATGCCGAACGATTAAAGATTTTGCCTATCTAGACTCAGATGAAAAGAAGACAAAGTGACATAGATGAAAAGATGATTCTTGTCTATATCATGTGCATTCAAGGCTTCTTTTCTAAGTCCCTATGTAACCTATTTTTAGCATTTCCTTACGACCCCTGAGTAAAGTTTCTCAAATTTTATAAATCCCATAATGTAATTATATTTTTTATCTAGAGGAAATTTTAATGTCCTTATGTGAGATACATTACTACTTTCATGTAAGGGTGTGGGATTACCCCCTTGTTATATTTTATCTCTTAATTTTCCTTCTTTTTTTTGTTGGTTAATTAATTTACTTAATCAATTTATTTTATCCTTCATATAAGGGTGTGGACTACCCCCCATAATGTAGAAATGATCTTCACCTCTCAATGACAGGGTGTGGACTACCCCCTTTTTTTGTATTTTTTGATATAAGAAGGTGGATTAATCATGACACTTTTGTAATTTTGCATCCATTACACCTTTTTTTAAGAATCTAGAGGGATGTTCTTGTTCCTAGGTAAAGTGACTACAAGCCAGGTAACACATGCATTACATATCTACCCAAATTAAGCTATATTATTCTAAGTTATGGCTTACTTGGAGGGTGGCAAGTAAGTGGACCCTGACCTGGGAACCTAGAGTACCTGATGGATTTGACACTTTTTACCTATCTTGTGGTTTTTTTTGCAAACTAAATATTAATTAAAATTCTCAAGGTTCTTGAATTTTTTGCAAACTATTTATTAAGAAAAGATCTCAATTTGTTACAAATTTGTCAAAATTTTCAATTTAGTTGTGTCAAATATTTTTGTCCTTTTCTCATACATAATATGTTTATCCAAATGATGGACTACTTGTATGGCCCATTTCCTGATGGGAATATTAAAGCATGCACATATGTGTGCCCTTGCTTTTGTCCCCCTACAATTGGTTTTGTACTCTAGTACAAAAGTAAAATGACCTTGTAGAATTAGTATATAGATCATTAAGCATCCCTCAAGGGGGATGGATTATAAGAGCCATGGTGATGAACACACACATACTCATGTGCTTGATTTGGCCCCCTCCTGCAATAGGATGGTGCATTAGGATTTAACTAACCCTGCTCTGGACACGAGGCTCACCACTATGAGCATATAGATTTATCGAATGATTTTTTTCCTTGAGATTTTATGGGATCTACCACCATAAACCATGAGGTCCACTTTAAGGCATAGTTAGGAATTATAAGGACCACTAGTACTTATTCACAATCCCAAAAACTTGGATCTCATATTTTCACATTGATTTTAAAGTAGAAGAATTCATATGGCTCATTAGGGTTGTGCTTCAAGATCTTGCCCTTGAATGGAAGAGAAAATTTGGACATTGGTGCAAAAATATTGCATACAACCAACACAAATCCATCAAACATAGTGTGACTCTCTCAAGGATCTTTAAGAAATCCATTTACGTGATGGCCGGTTTGTATGATGGAGATAGTATCCATCTAGGTACTCACCCTTAGTTATTTTTCCCAAGACCTTTTGTCTCCCCCTTTTTAAAAACTATTCTATGGAATTTTTTGTGTTGTTTTGATAGATCATCTAAGAGATTGGACCAAATGTGGTGAGACATTGTAATGAAATTATTGTCTAGCTTCAAAAGCATCTTAGCCTTTTATTTCTTTACATGGAGAGAACAAAGGATCAATATCAATGTGAAAATGTGGTGTATGAAGATGTCGTTTTTAATGAGGTATCGTAGATATTAAAAAGTACCTTTTATAGCTCCATAGCTTTCAAAGTAAAATGTCTAAGCTTCTCTATTTGTGCAAGAAGCTTAGAATAGCAACTACAATTTACTACCTTTGATTGCAATATTTTTAAAGTTGAGCAAGTGGACTTCCAAGGGATCAAGCATTCCCTTTTGAGTAACAATGTTCTACTTGGGTTGATCCTGAGCTGGTAGCAAATTTGCTTGCAATCAAGTAATAGATGTTGTAGAGCCCTTGAATAGTTCATCTCCAAGCTTGTGGAGCAATAACTTTGAAATCAGTGCCCTAAAGTGATCAAGCTCAATTGAATGCTGACAAAAAATGAGTGGGTGGTAGCAAGCTAAGGGTGTCCACTTTCGGGTGAGTGTGACACCCGCTCGAGTGAAAATACAAAGGTTTTGCTTCGGTCTCCAATACCTCGATCGAGGTATTAGCTCCAATGAGGACAACCGAGCCAAGCCAATACCTCGATCGAGGTGCTGGGCTTTTTTCACCGGACCGAGCCTCTACCTCGATCGAGGTTTGTTGGCAAGCCACCTATACATGCCACATCTACCTCATTCGAGGTATCCTGGCAATCCAACTCAACCTCGATCGAGGTAAGGTGGCATGTCCAGCATACCTCGATCGAGGTATGTGCCATCCGACAGGGCAGTCGACAGGACAGATGACATACCTCGATCGAGGTATGCTGGACCGATGACTTGGCATCCGGTTGCTGCCGACATACCTCGATCGAGGTATCGTGGCATGTAAATACCTCGATCGAGGTAGATGTACCAAGATGTATGGGCATGTCACAATACCTCGATCGAGGTATCGTGGCATGTCAATACCTCCATCGACGTGGATGTACCCAGATGTATGGGCATGTCATGATACCTCGATCGAGGTATCATGGCATGTCAATACCTCGATCGAGATAGATGTACCGAGATATATGGGCATGTCACAATACCTCGATCGAGGTATCGTGGCATGCATGCGGAATACCTCGATCGAGGTAGAGAAACCCTAATTTTTCTTATAAAAGGAGAGCGACCCCCCTCATTCCGCATACCTCGATCGAGCTCCTCCTCATCCACCGATTTTGGATTTGCGGGACGTCGACGGAATTGCGTGAGCGACGGAGAGTGACCGACGGACATCGACGGAGATGGACGGAGCAGGAGAGTCCAAGTAGGGTTTTTTTTATGTAGCATTTTCTTTTTGGTAAAATTTAATGAAATTTTAGTTTATAAGAAAAATTATAAAAAATTTCTAAATTTCAAATGCATTTTAATGTTTTTCTGAAATTTATGAATTACGACATTTTTTATTTAAAATGTGAAAATGAAAAAAAAAATTAATAGAGCTATTTTTATTAAATAAAAAAACGTTCATAGGAATAATTATAAAATATTTATAAATTTGAAATGCATTTGTAAATTTTTTTAAATTTTTGAATTACGACATTTATAATTTAAAATGTGAAAATTTTAAATTTAAAAAACGTTTAATAAGGCATTTTTTATTCAAAATGTGAAAATGTAAAAATTCTGTTTTTTAAAATCATCTTTGAAAAAAAAGAGATTAAAGTTATTTTTTTAATTAGAGCTATTTTTAATTAAATAAAAAAATGTTTAAATTTTAGTTCACAGGAATAATTATAAAATATTTTTAAATTTGAAATGCATTTAAAAGTTTTTTTTAAATTTTTGAATTACGACATTTTTAATTCAAAATGTGAAAATGTAAAAATGTTGTTTTTTAAAATCATGATTTAAGTTATTTTTTAAAAAAACGTTTAAATTTTAGTTCATAGGAATAATTATAAAATATTTCAAATTTCAAATGCATTTTAAATTTTTATTTAAAATGTGAAAATGTAAAAATTAGGTTTTTAAAAATCATCTTTGGAAAAAAAGAGATTAAAGTTATTTTTTTAAATTAGAGCTATTTTTATTGAAATAAAAAACGTTTAAATCTTAGTTTATAGGAATAATTATAAAATATTTTTAAAATTGAAATGCATTTTAAAGTTTTTTTAAATTATTTACGTAATTATTTATTTAAAATGTGAAAATGTAAATATTTTGTTTTTAAAATCATCTTTAAAGAAAAAGAGATTAAAGTTATTTTTTAAATTAGTGCTATTTTTATTTAAATAAAGAAACGTTTAAATTTTAGTTTATAGGAATAATTATAAAATATTTCTAAATTTGAAATGCATTTTAAAGTTTTTTAAATTATTTTTGGAATTATGTAATTTTTTATTTAAAGCCTGAAAATGTATATATTTTGTTTTTTGAAATCATCTTTTAAAAAAAAGAGATTAAAGATATTTTTTTATTAGTGTTATTTATATTTAAATAAAAAAACGTTTAAATTTTATTTTTAAAAATGATCTTATAAAAAAAAGAAAATAAGAGTTTAAGTTAGTGAAGTTTGTATTTAAATGTCAAAAAGTATATAATTTGTTTTTTAAAATAATCTATTAAAAAAATTTATAAGTGAAGTTTACAAATTACTGAAGTTTTGAATTTAATATAACGTTTAAATTTTGTTTTTAGAAATCATGTATCAAGAACAAGAAAATAAGAATTTTGTTAAAATAAGAAAATCATGTATTAAAAACAAGAAAACAAGAACAAGAAAAAGAGAGATTAAAGTAGCTTCTATGCTATCTTTGAAATTGGTGCTATTTTTATTTAAATAAAAAAATGTTTAAATTTTAGTCTTTAAAACCATCTTTTAAAAAATCATCGTTTATGTGAAATATTATAGATTATATAGTTGGTTAAGAGTTGTTTCATAATTTAGGTAGAGTAAGTAGGCTGTATAAAACACCACATGGGCATTATCCCTAAAACACCACACCACATGGGCAAAGACCCCAACACTAGAGTGGTTAGATGCATAAGCATATCGCTAATTGGATCTTGTAAATGCACCAGCGCATCGAAAACACATACGTAATTTATGATTGTCCAAAGGTCTCCTCTCTCCCCAAGCATGGGAACCAAGTGATGATCTATAGGAATGGCCACTAGTTGAGGTGGATTGCCCAACCAAAATAGATAATATTGAAAAGGCTTAATTATTTTCTCAAAGTTTTCACTTTAAAAGGTCTGTAGTGTGAACCCGCTCTCTTTTTTAATGTGTAGTCTGAGAAATACTAGATGCGCCTTGCTTGCGTATCGTTCAAAGTAATGTATTAGGTATCCTTCTATCTCCTCCGTATCTATTGCAAACCCAAGCCAGTAAAGCATTCAAAGAAGGTCTTATTAACCAAACCTCTCCACTATCTGTCCTTAGTATAGGGGCCATAAGTGGACAATGTGGTCCTTACACCACATGTGGAAAAGTTTCATATTGGATAAAAAGTGAAAAAAGGGAAACATATAAGGAAAAAATATTTGAGACATCTAAGTTTAAAAATGCAACAACTAGAGTTTGAAAAAATTCTAATCAAAATTAAGAATTTTTAATAATATTGAGCCACACATTTGGCCCATCTACCGGTAGGTGCATAGGATGATCCCAACGACATCCTACCTCATCAAGGAGTACGTACAAATAGTTTTCATTACGTAAATAGATTATAAGTCATATTGAATAGAATATTATTTTCATTACCCAAATAGAATATTAATTTCCATGTGTTTTTTTTGTGCATGCGCCAGCCAGTGCACAGGTTCTAGCACCACTATTCGTATGCAGATAGAGATGCTAAGAGCTGAGATGAGGGCACTGCAGGATGCTAGGGCACCCCCTCACTTGGTTGCGAGTCTAGATTCATCAGTTATTGAGGCTCTGGGTCGATTGGACACAGTTGAGGACATTGTGGATAGCTTTCAGGCATAGGCTGAGGCAGAGATCACTGGTGGTGGCTTGGATTGGAGAGCCATTCGACAGTTGTTTGAGCGTGAGTCACATCACAGGCAGGCCTTAGAGGATATGTTTTGGGATGATCACACCGAGGCGATGCGACCACGATCAGGGCTCCCCTTGCATATTTTACGTTGTAGGCACCCCATCATAGCAGCACACATTTATCCGAGATATCTCGCTGCGAATGGTGGTCGATTGCCTCACAACCGTCGGATAGCCAGGTCGTTTGCCATGCAACTATACGCTGAGTTTTGGTCATCGGGTGGACTACCTTAGTACCCGTCCAAGATCAGAAGCGGGACATGGTAGGACGGGGCGTCAGGAGCATCAGATTGTAGGTGTTCGACGTCGACACGAGGCACCTGAGTTGCACACCATCCCTGCACCTTTATTACGAGCGGTGGGAGGATAGATTAGGGGGGATGTTCATTCAGTGGCATCATCCTTGCAGCACATGGTCTCTGCCCTATCGAGATCTATTGCGATTCCACCTCCCCCACCTCGATCATCGATGGAGCCTCCCACATCTACACCACCTCCCACATCTACACCACCTCAGCACGAGTTGGAGGCTCGAGACACACGGATTGCAGAGTTGGAGGCATTGTTGGCCGAGTCTAGGGATGAGGTTAGTTATTTTGATTATGTTAGTTTATTTTTTTGTAGCGTGTTTTGAACTAAAGTTTTTTGGTTAATTCTCACCATGTACGCGACATGTTTGCATTGCAGGCACATCTATTGCGTCAGGAGATGGAGTCTCGCATACGACTGTTGCAGACAGATTTGGAGGAGCAGAGGATTCGGACACGCATAGCATACCATCATGCAGAGCACTATATTTTGCAGTTGAGGCATATTAGTCGTGATCCATCTCGCCATAGGATCGACCCCAGCGTGGCCCTATACCCCGCTCCTCCCCTGTAGATGTGCCGACTAGGACACCCATAGACGCAGCAGTCATAGCTAGGCTTCCTACTACCACTTGCGTCCTTTGCCACGAGGAGTTTGACACTGTAGGGTGGTTTGGACTAGGGTGCAGCCACATCGCACATCTCCATTGCATGACCCGCCACATGGTGGCACGATCAGTGTGCCCTGTATGCTTTGCTGACATTGATGTGGCCACATACAGAGGACTAGGCATGGATAATCTATATCCTGGTCATCATCACACCATTGATCCATTCGCCTGTGTAGTCTTGACAGAGCACTATAGGGAGGAGGCACAAAGAGCGTTGCTGATGCAGGAGGGTGCTGATACATCAGTGGTTGCAGCATGCATTCCACGACGCTTTTCGTATGGTGATTTCATGCCAGGTGACGAGGCACGAGCAGAGGAGGCATGCCGGATTGAGCGAGAGGCAGAGCTACAAACATCATTGCAGCAGTGGGTGGAGCAGCAGCTAGGGCGGACCAGCGTCTTCTACATGTAGAGACGATTACTCACGCTAGATTTGAGGCACGAGTATTCGCAGATGCACGGCTATTCACACGTTTCTTGTATAGGGATGCGCTTCTGTAGCATGATGTGGTACTTTCATGATATTGTTCCCACTTTTATGATGTATGAGCATTTTCGTACTTTCATGATGTTCTTCACACTTTGTTTATCTCAGTTTATCTCAGTTTATAGTTTGTTTAAATGTAACATAAACATTTAAAATTAGGAGTATGATTTTGAATTTCGAATATCTCAATTCACACATCTAATACATAAGGTATTGAAAAAAGAATGTCCTTCCACGTGGCGCATACTAAATCAGTTGGAGACCAAATCTTGTGTGGATGTATGTCTACGGTAGCCTAAGAGCCGTGCAAAGTTTAATCTCCAACAGATAAGTCCACATGCATATTTCGTTAGTACGTGCGCCATTTTTCACACGTAGTCATGCTAGTAGGGATTGTAAAAATGTATGCATTTGTCCTTCCACGTGGCGCATACCAAATCAGTTGGAGACCAAATCTTGCATGGATGTACGTCCAGGGTAGCCTAAGAGCCGTGTGAAGTTTCATCCCCAACAGATAAGTCCACGTGCATATTTCATTAGTATGTGTGCCATTTTTCATACATAGTCATGCTAGTAGGGATTGTAAAAATGTACACAGTTGTCCTTCCACGTGGTGCATACCAAATCAGTTGGAGACCAAATCTTGCGTGGATGTACGTCTACAGCAGCCTAAGAGCCGTGCAAAGTTTAATCTCCAACAGATAAGTCCACATGCATATTTCGTTAGTACATGCGCCATTTTTCACACGTAGTCGTGCTAGTAGGGATTGTAAAAATGTATGCATTTGTCCTTCCATGTGGCGCATACCAAATCAGTTGGAGACCAAATCTTGCGTGGATGTACGTCCAGGGTAGCCTAAGAGCCATGTGAAGTTTCATCCCCAACAAATAAGTCCACGTGCATATTTCATTAGTATGTGTGCCATTTTTCATACGTAGTCATGCTAGTAGTGATTATAGAGAGCCTCAACTCATCCACTAGATTGCTCTTAGATTGCTCTTCATTATTATTGGTGGAGAGGTGCTAAGATTGAAACTAATTGGCTAAGTTTTGGTGCTAAGATTGATACTAATTGGCTAAGTTTTGTACCTTCAAATACCTCGATCGAGGTCTACTATGCCTAGAGCCCTGATCATATACCTCGATCACAGACCATATACCTCGATCGAGGTATTCAGTGCATTACGCATGTATAAACCTCGATCGAGGTATCCCTAGGTGTCCTCGGTCATATACCTCGATCGAGGTATTGTATGCCTTGCACATCGTCATTTGTATACATGTGGCTGATGTGGCACCATGCATGGTCATGATGTGGTAATATAGTCTCTTCCATGACATTGAAAGGTGATGTGGCATGATGAGTTGGCATTCATGAGGTGGTAGATTGACATGGCAAATTGAGGTGGAGGGATTGGTGATGTGGCAAGGTTGAGGAGGTATGCCAAGGTGGCATTGTGTGATCACATGGCTCATGATGTGGAATGATGAGGTGGCACATGTGGCAGCACGTGTGGCAATGTAAGGTGACATGGCAAGGAGTGATGTCACATCTCCTTGATGAGATGGCACCACGTGGTCTAACAACATGGCATGGTTTTGATGACTCAGCCTTCCACATGGGCAGCATGCAGACTCCAAAGGCTTGCCACTAGGGTCGGTGATGCTCCTAGCCTACCTCACCAAGCCTAATACCAAGCCTACCTTGTCTTGGTATTAGGCTTGGGTGGCCCTTTTTCCCCCACAAAAGGGAGATTTAACTGTTGGAGGCCATATCGTATGTTTCCCTTACTCAAATTTAACCAAAATTTTTTCCTCTTATTCATCATGCAGAGGACTAAAAATATTGACATTTTTGAAATGTTTGGTTATGTTTGGGAATTACTAGATTTATTTTTAATATTCTTTGTTGATGCTCTAAGGAGTAAAAGTAAAAATTAAACTTCAATCTTCCTAAATCTAACCGTTGGATTTGGGATTTGATGATTCAACCACACACCCTTATGTGCCTACTAACCTTCCACTGAATTGGATTTGCTTAATTATTCAAAATACTAAAAAAATGTGGTGTGCTACTAAAATGCATGTATTTTATGACTTTATTTATTATAAATAATTATTTATAATTAGATAAATCATTCAAAAAATTACCAATAAATCAAGTTAAGCTCTACATAATGCAAAGAGACCACTTACAAAGTTTCAATAACATTTGATCTAAAATGAGTGAGAAATTTAGAATTTAATATGACACTCTCTGTTCGTGACAAACGTGTGACCACCCTAGAACCATGCCGTGTGACACAAAGAAATTTTTTGTGTGTGCATCGAATTTTCGATCAAACTATATGATTGTGTGCACAATAGCAAGTGTGATGTTGTGTCAGAAGACTTCAAAGACTAGATCCATAGGGAAGTAGGTGAGATTTGCATTTTTGTGTGCTAAAAAGCTTGTTTTTCCACCTCCTAAGGATTGGGGAGTGAACAAAAAGTGGACACCCTTAGCTTGCTACTTCCCGAGTAGAAGGGGGTGTGATTTTTTGGTGATCTTTTTGTCACGAGCTTTTTTTCAATTTTTATGAATATTGCGAGCTTTTCATTCACCCATCTCCCTAGCGTCTTTATTCCATCCAGGAGCTGAGAGGGGGTGTTAGAGGCTGACATCTCCTGATGTCACCTAGAGAGAGAGGGCCTTGCTTATGGATATGAATGAACCTGACATGACAACTTTGTAAAGTAAGGCTTATGAAGTAATGGAAGGATCCTCATGCAATACTATGTGTGTACAATAATGTGTGCATGGAATTTGGAAAAACCTTTCTTTCAAATCAAAATGAAGGTATCACGGCTTAGATTGGGAGGAAATGAGGAGAAATAGAAAACCAACATGAAGAGAATTCCCATCCACACAGTGCACTATCAATAAATAAAGAGATCAAGAGACTTTTTTTCACTTGCATTCCACTGAACAGTTGCAAGGTTGCCTTGCCATGCCCATTCTGAGCAGAACCAGCACTTATGTCACTTTAGGAGACCACATTCCACTATGACATCTCTGTGAACACTGCCCTTGCATCATTTAGGTTCACACACTTGCAATACATATAGACAAGGGCATTCCCCACAATAACATCTGACTCCCATCCATTGCCAGCAATAGTAGCATGGGTCACACGACCCTCTTTTAGGGATGTCATACAAGCACAAGCATCCACAATGCAGATAAAGGTGATCTTGTTTGGCACAAGACCTTCAACCTGCATTTGGCCAAACAGTTATAGAGATTCTTTGCCATGCCCTTTATGGGCACACGCAGCAATCATGGCACTCCAAGAGATCATATCTCGCTGTTGCATGGATACACTGATGCTGATTGGGCTGGTAGTATTTCTGATAGACGATCTACCAGTGGATATGTGTTCTCTTTTGGGAGTGTTGCAATCACTTGGAGTGGCAAGAAACAGCCTACAGTTTCCTTGTCGAGCACATAGGCTGAGTACAAGGGTGCAGCAATGGCTACATGTGAGGTAGCTTGGTTGCATAAGCTACTTTATGATATGCATTAGTCTAGAGATGGGCCAATTGTCATTTATTGTGACAACATGAGCAGTATACACTTGGCAAATAACCCACTCTATCATGCTAGAACAAAGCACATTGAGGTGCATTACCACTATGTGCGGAAGAAGGTTTTACTAGGTCTTATTGATCTAGTTTATATCAGCATAGAGGATCAGGCAGTTGACATATTCACGAAGACATTGGGCACAGAGAAGCTGCGCAAGTTCAGAGACGTGCTTGGTGTGCAGGAATTGGGATTGAGCTCGAGGGGGAGTGTTGAGATATCGAGCTCCACTCGTGATATGCCAGGGTGACCGTTGTGCATTTATGTCATCGACTTGCTAGCTGCAGATGCGGTTGGTACACCGCCCATGAATAATAGTTGGATGACAGTTATCTTTATGTACTCTAGTTCGTGGCTCAGTTAGTATGCCACCTTAGTTAGCTGAGTTTGGTTTGAGACCCACATATAGGGTTCATCTATTCCTTTGTACTTAGAGTTCTTTTGGCTTTCACAACTAAGAAGAGGAAAGCTATTTCAGCCTCCACCTTTGTGTGTATTCCCCCATTATGTATGTAAGAAAGCCGCAAGTGAGACTCCTTCCTTCTCTCCCACTCTCTTCACACACGAGATGTGCACTCCTCACTCACAGATTTTCTTGATGGTCTAGATCTCAATGCATAAGTTTTAGTTCCCTTGAATATATATCACAACCAGCAAAGATGAGTTATATATTGCTCACGTCCATCATAGATATGCCAAGGATATCAGTACCAAAAAGTTTTAGAATTACCTCTTGTAGTTGATTTCTTTCGCCTTAGTGCCATCTTGTTAGGATGAAAATGCTCACTACTATGAAACATGTTTATACAAAATGTTTCAAATCCTTAAGATAGTAGAATATAAAATGCATAAGCATATATAAATTATTCAAACCCTTAAGATAGTGACTAATCCTAATTCAATAATAGGACTAGAGACTATTGGAGATGACCTATGAAAGCTTCGAATACATTTCGAACCATGGATCTTGCCAACATAACCACATGGCTCTAAGATAGCATTTCATCATCTATACTAAGAAATTTGGTGCTCCAATAGATTTTTTAGATCTCTTCTACCCCATAGCCTTCTCTGATATGTGAGTAGGCTCTACATCTTAGGAGTATACGTTGTCCATTTTCTATCTCCCGTGTGGGGCAAATTTTCATATGAAACCCCCCCTTTCTCTGGCATCCTTGGTTTCATATCCTTGGCTTCCCTCAAGAGACATTTTCATGATGGTAGCCCATATATGGTGAACATAGTTGGTAAAGGTAAAATATGCCTCCAACCTAATAAGCTAAGAGAGCACATAATCCAATGCACGCTCCTTCTCCCTTAATACAAGAAGGCATCCCATTGTGAAGACACTAGGACTCCTAAATCTGTTGCATTAAGAGATCCTGTTACTGCATAGTCTGTGTCTGCTAGCAAAATATGCCTCCCACCTAGAGCACATAATGTGATGCATGTTCCTTCTCCCTGAATACAAGAAAGGCATCCCATTGTGAAGATGATGGGACTTCTAAATATAACATACAACAGCAAATAAATAATGACAATCTTTCGAAAGAATAGAAATCACAATCTTAAGCAAAGAAATACCAAGCATAGAGATAGATAAGAGTCGCGTGCACGACACCCAAAGAGAATTAGAATAGCACAAATCACTCACATTGCATGCATATGCAATAAATGCCTCTCGATCTAGAAAAACTCAATGGAAAAAAATGCTAATAGAAATCTCAACATACTTGGAGCTTCTTCCAGAGAAAGCTTGAAAGACAAAAAGCATCATGCGCTATCTTCTAGCTCTATCATGCGCTTCTTATCTTTTTCCAACTCTTGGCCTTCTCGGCACCACAATGAGTACATTCCATTTCTACCAAGGATGCCAGAGAAAGGGAATGTCTCCATTTCAGTTTCTGCGATCTCTAGCATCTATGAGACCAAAAAAAGGGGGGGATACAGTAGCCCCCCCCTTTTTTTCATACGACTTGCTGAGAGAACTAACAGCGCAGATAGATAAACTATTATTAGCGATTATCAAGACTATCCATTTGGCTGGTATGGGTTGTAGTGCATCTGTCATTGCTTGCAAGCTAGCCAAAGATTTGCTAAAGATTTGTCCAAATCAGTATGCTCTAGTGGTCAATACTTTACCGTTCTATCTTCTCATCATTTGCGTACAGGTTCAAAGTCTCGTCCAAATGTCAGGTAGCCAATGTTGAAGAACCATGCCCAGCGAAACACACAAGGCCAGAATTCAGCCAACATGGCCTCACTTTGTGGTGCATCCATAGAGGCGGGACACGTTCAGAAGTTATGGCAATGGATAGCAACCTACAGTTCATGAAGGCCAATTGAATAGAGAAGAAGCATTTTGGTGGAAGCATTTTGAAGTAAGTATCAATTCCTACATTGTATTAGGACTCATACGGCAGCAGACGACAAGGCTTACGGTTGTGCCTTCCAGGGGGAGGATGAAGATCATGGCTTTGTAGCCATGGCTTTCGAGTAAATCCCCAAATAGATCACGTGATAGTGCGATCTCTGGCATCTATGAAACCGAAAAAAGGGGGGGGGATCAGCTATGTGAGTGCTAAGGAGGAGGAGGTGGAAACGTGGAAGGAGGGAGGAGAGAGCCGAGAGAGGGGTCGAAGGAGGGAGGAGAGAGGGAGGAGAGAGCCAAGAGAGGGGGCGAAGGATAAGGTGGTATTTGGTGGGGTTGGCCGATTGCGAAACGTAGGTGTGGAGCGATGTGGTATTCGTTGCTGCCGGGGAAATTAAATTTTTGATATGGAAGATCTTGCAAAACTGCTTGCCTTTGAGAGATAAGCTTGCTCAATGGCTCAAGGGCAGTGGTTCTATTTGTCATTTGGTTTGTTAATAACTAGTTGGTGTTTCATGGTAATATGCTGAAGGATAATTCCGTTGAGTTGATCAAAGCTTTTTATAGATTGTCAGATTGTGGCGGCAAGGCATAATCCACGTCCCTATAATAGCATGTTGCTTTTATGGCTTAAGATTGTGGCATCCTGGCATAATCCAAGTTTTTGAAAGAATCTCGACTGCCACCTTTCTCACCATCATTCCAGCTTTGCAATATTTGTACTCTACTTTCTCGTGACCACATACCTCGCATCCTCATACTACTCTCTTGTCCTTTTCTCCTCTTCATTCTCTCCCACCATTACTTTCTAAGTCTCTTTGGTTGCCTTCTAGCTTTGCATCACATTGCATTTCTCTCTTTCATCCCTTCTTATTTTCATGATCCGTGTTGGGTTATCATCCCTCATCATCCTTCTGCTCTCAATGCCATGTTGGATTACCATCCCTCTGCTCTCAAGATTGTCTATATTCTCTGAGCTCCACTAATAACCAGTTTGACTGAAGCAAGGCTTAACATATGTCTGTCTTTGGTACCTTTTGTTGTGTCATCCATAATGGCTACAGAAGAGGCTTCTATTGAATGGCTTATTGAAGGAGTGAATCTATCACGCTCTATCCTGCTCAAGGATGGAAGAAGGATTGTTAGTGCGCATTTCCTTCAAAGCCTTCTTCCCCATACACATAAGCTCATCTGCCTTAAGGTAGTTATTGAAGGTGAAGCAACAATGAAGGTAAAGGTTTCATTTGAGTGGGATATTGATGGTCAAGAGCATTACGTACTGGATGCCTCCTTGATAAAAAGGTATGCTCCCATCCACAATACAATCATGGCAGCAAGTACTATTAGTGATCTTGAAGAGCCTCGTTCATCGCATTATGTTGCTAGTAGAGTTTACTCCAAAGAGTTTGGCAAAGAAGGAAAGAAAACCTCTCAACCATCTCATTATGTGGATCTTGAAGAGTTAAGTCCCATTGAGAAGCCTGGTATGTACCACAATTCTTATAAGTCGAGGACTGATGTTGACATTCAGAGTTCAAATGGATTGTTGCACAAGAGAAGAAGGCAAGGTTACCTATTGGGGAAGGCTATGACAACCTTCTTTTACTAAAGAAAAGGTCGATGTATTCATTCTCCCATGGAAGTCGTTTTCCAAGGCAAGGCTTGCTAGATGAAAAATGTTTTGTTTTTAAAATGTCAACCAATGGTCCCGCATCTGGTGTGGATCTTGTCAATCGCATGAGAAGAGGAGGAAATGGTGATTTGAGGAATTCATGAGTACAATTTGATCACACCCATTGAGTGAGCGATGATGAGCTCCTTGATGAACCTATGTATGTAGGGCATCATGCGATTAGTGATGCTCTTTGCATGGGTGGAGCACAATGGCATGTCATGTTTATGATCCTAGGTATAACTTCCCTCCATCCTTATGTATCCATGTTGCTATCATCAAGAGAGTTGTATAATATTTAATAATGTTGGCTTTGTCTACTAGTGTGCAGGAATTAATGACCATCATCACATGTGAGATGAAAGATGAAGATGCTGAAAGCCAAATCCTATTTTGGGAGATGTTGAATGCCACAATGAAACAATGTGGGTATCCCCTTGCAGATTTTCATGGTTTCATGTCTGATGAAGCTAGAGTGAAGTCGATAGCTATGAGAACTATTTTCAATGGGGGTCCAAACAATATAATTGTTGGGATTGAGTGCTCATGTCTCTTCCATTGGGAACAAAGCTTGCATAAGCACACAAAGAAATTCTTCAAAGAGGATATGAGGAATGAGCATATCACCATGTGTAAGAATTGGAGATTATGTAAGACAAAGCAAGAAGCTACCAAGCAAGCAAAGCTCATTCAATATTGGTGGCATGCAAGACATGTCCGTGAGGCTGACATTCCTTCAATGGACATATGGTTTAGTTGGTGGGATGTGCAGATTGCCCATTGGGGGAATCTCATGAGCGCAGTATGTATTTTGTAGATAAATGTAGTAAGCGAAATAAATGTAATAAGCCAATTCTAATTACCTCCTTTTTTACCACACGTAACAAAGAGTTCCTTGGAGGAGGCACACACTCCAAGGTCAAATCTAGCTGAAAGCATGCATGGTAGTTGGCTAGCAGGAGAAGGGTTAAGACAAAGATACAATTATATGATTGTTGCATTTCGGACATGGCAAATGCCCTATTACAAAGTGCCAAACAGTATGCATATATGATTGGCAGGCATGTTGGGGATGGTCCTAACTTGGAAGCCTTGATGCAAAGAGTGACCTCAAGGAGTACACCTTCACCAACACAAGTTGCACAAATGGTGCATGAAACAGTTGCAAGGACACCAATGTGTGAAGAACCAAGACCATTACATGGGGATAAGGTAACAGTCCAAAGAAAGAGAAGCAAGTCATCAAGTATACATTTAGAAAACACCTCACATAAGATAGGGTATGTGATGGAGACTAGAGATCGTAAGCAAAGAGGGCGGCCGAGAAAAATTAGGTTCGAGACAGAAGGTGGAGATTGGCATTCAATAAAACCGCAAGGTAATACCCAACCAATGGATGTTAGGGATTCCACAATGGAGCAAGGTGGAGTTCAAAGGGAGTCTATAAGAACATCATGGGGAAAACATGGCACTGTAGGGGAAGCTGAAGGATCTCAGAATGAGACCATGCCCACAAGAGAGAAGCCCCAACGGCTCCACCTATGAGACAAGGATGCCTTCCTAGTGGCCTCTCTATTATTGAGGTGCCTATCCATCGTACTTTTTGGCCAATTCGAAGGACCTCCAAAAACTCTAAAGTGAAGTGTCTTGGATTCATAGATGGAAAGGTTAAGTGTAATCGATATATACAAAGCAGTTCACAAGGAGTGGTGGCACCCTGTTTCTACTCTGAACGGTGGCATCCAAGGGTAGGAGGACCAAAAGCACAATGGATGTGGCTTTGTAATGATGATGTAACTCATACATGGCACCTAGATCATAATATCATGCATGTTTCTAAACGTCCATCTATGTGGAAGGTGGATGTGGAAACAAACATCACAAGTGAGGAGATAGGCAATCTCATCAAGGCTAGTTTTAGACTGCAAATAGTGGGTTAAGCCCATATGAATTGGAGGACACCAAATGTACCTCAAGGATCGGCACCAATGCCAACTAATTTTTGTGATGCACATGGAGGGTCGGCATCCATACCAAGGAATCTAGCTCAACACACATTGGTAAGAACCACAAAATGGAGGCATGGCATATCTAAGGAGGCTGCAAAAAGAATAGCTAGTGCTCAATCTACGCATGCTGTTGTCATGGGAGAAATGACAGTAGAGCTTCTTCATCATAGTATTTTCCATTTAAGAACAACAGGGTCTGACAAGGCTCGGATGTCTTCTAATGTGCACATCAAGACTGAACCCATATGTACATGTCCAAATTTTCAAAAAAGAGAGTTGGGTCAAAAACCTTACCTGGCATGCAAACATATCTATTACATCTTCATCCGTGTATTGGGATTGGATCCAAATCAACACATGCTTATTCACCAACCAACCCTTTCCACTATTGATGTTTCATCAGTCCTTAGCCGAAATCCATAGACCTGAATGGAAAATATAAACTTGGTTGGTGTTATGATAGCTCACTTTTTGATGTGACACTATTTTTGCATTAACATGCAATACATATTGCTCAGAATTTGTTGTGTTGAGTCAACACAATGTTCTTAATGTGGAACATTTTACTAATTTCTTTGGCCTTTTCAAATAATAGAACTACGTGAAAATTGGCATATGCTTACTTGAAGTTTCGTTAAACCTTTGTTGCCTTAGCAACAATCCATAGACTTGAATGCATAGTACATATTTGCTGGTATTGTGATGGCTCATTTTTATATATGATATCATTTTATATAAATTACTTGGATTAATAGCTTTGTCTTTTTAGTTCCATAGAATTGCTAATTGCTAATTGCTTTGGTGTTTCTTAGGATAAATCGATAGAGACAGGTTAAGTAATTACTTTGTTATTTTTTGATTAGTAGGCCTTTTTTTATGGGACTCTAAAAAAGCTCGCAAACTTTGATAAATTTCAAAAAAAGCTCGCATTAAAAAGCTCACAATAAAATTTTTCCCGAGTAGAAGGCTAGGCAACCCACATTTTTCTTTCTTTTTTTATTTTTGGGACAGCCTAGTAGGTCCTTTTTTATCCCAAGACTTTCATCTAACCCCCATTCTTGTTTAGGTAGCAGATCACCCCAAGAATGGTTGCCCCATTGAAAGACAGTTTCAAGAAGGGCGCAAGGGAAAACAACCCCACGTCTTTATAATTGCTACGTAGTATTTTCATCCTCTGTCTTCTCATTCTCATAGCGTGGTCTTGTGGCATCACCCCCAAGTATGGAAAACAACCTACAAAGGACTTTGTACTCGTGGCAATCGATAATAGAGAGGCTAGCCTGACTTTTTAAAGCCCCTAGCCTATTTTCCCTCCTTTTTTAGTCACAGGTGGTTTGGATAGAGTTTAATAATGGGTCCCAAAAAGGGATAGGTAGAATACACAATAGGCTTGGGGTGAATAAGGTAATTTGGCCCCCCTTTTGTGTTTTTAAATGAAGTGGGGGATGTTGACAAAATCATAGCAAAAAGGGCCCTAGCCGCCAAGGTTGAAGCACCTCCAAGAGACTCCATTTAGCCCAAATCTTAGAGGGGGAGAGAGAATACACAATCTTGCCCTCGCTTTATCGAAAATTGCAAAAGGGGCTAGTGGATTTTTTACCAAATCCTCCTTTTTTATGGGTCTTTACAACATGCCCTGTGACTTTCTCGCACATTGTGGATTTTTCCCTCAATAGAACTATGTAAATATTTCCTAAATGGACTTCATGCTATTGTGAATTATTAGTTTTGTCACATTGACTCAAATTGCTTTAGTTTTATACCTGCTTACATGTGCTTTTCCTAGACTTATCTTGGTATTTGGATCATTTGATATGTTGATTCACTACAAGGCATAGGCCCTTTTTCGACGAAAATACCGAACTTTTTTACACTAAAAAGCTTTTTTTTGACGGGCTCAAAGGTCGATATCTACATCGCTATAAGTGTCAGAAAAGAACGGTCGCTATATAAGCATCACTATATTGTGACACTAATAAACGTCACTATATACCGACACTGGTAAACGTCGCTATATAGTGACGATTAACAAAAGCTTTAAAAAAACATTAGTGGGGCTAAACAGGGTCACAGCAAGCCTTGCTTTTTCCCCACTAATGTTTTTTATTTAGTAATTACAAAAGAATGTTTTTTGTTACAAAATTTCCCTTGTGGAAAGGGTGATACAAAATTGCTTAAATGAACCGAGCGACAGAAGCATATACATGTCGAAGATATATAACATTGTTTGTTATAAAATTACCCTTTCAAAAAGGGTGATACAAAACCGCTCAAACGAGCTGATATACAAAAGCATACACATGGCGAAGTATATGCAAACTACTACTAATACTACTACTAATACTACTGCTCATCCGAATCGTCATCCTCGTCCTCGTCCTCGTCGCCCTAGCCTAATCTCTGGCCCTCGTGAGCTGTGCCTGATCCCTGGCCCTCATGAGCTATGCCTGATCCCTGGCCCTCATCGAAGCCATGTAAGCCTAATCCCTCATTATCACTGCTCACCTCTACTGATGGGACGTTCGAGCTTTGATTCTAAGAGTGAAACCATATTAATTGGAAATTAGATTGGAACTTAAAGAATAAAATAGTTTAAAAAGTGAGATTATAAATAGGAGTGTCTCTTATACCGTGCGAGCAGCCACCTCAGCCCAATCGATCGTCGCTCCCAGCACCTCCTGCTCAATAAACCACGGCTTTGTTCCTATGCAAAACGCGCGTCTCGTCTCTGTGTCTGTAGGAAGGCGACCCATCGTAGCTTGCTGTGGGCCCAATTTACGAGAGTTAGATAAAGTGCATGCAATATGTAGTAAAACAAATAGAAAAATACATTAAATGAGAAGAAGTAGACTTACCACGGTTGCCTCGAACGCCAACCATCCGCCTGCACCAAAGTGCGAAGTACCTACGTAGTCCAGCCGTCTCCTCGCAGTCCTCCTTGACCCTCGAACAGTTCGGGATGGTCCTTGTACTGCTTCTTGAAAAACTTCCAATCAGCTTTGTCTACCCAGCTAGGTTTAGCCTTCCCCTTTGCAAAGGAAGTACGCAAGGCTGATCTATGATGCTTCTAGAGGACCCCCATGTGCTCTTTCATGTAATCCAAATTGAACTCCCAATTTGGAGGATTAGGATATTGTCTTTTCAATTCATCGATGAATGCTTGCTTCTTTCCCTCATCTTGGTACTGCCAGTCAGTAGCTATGCCGCTCCTGAAGTGGTGGCTCATTAACCGCCTCATGGTGGCCATCATTGCTACTGAGCCCTTTTTATTTTCTATTATCTCTCCGCAGCAACCGTGATTTCATAGGTTAAGTCCTCGACCGGGTAAGGAGGACTCATGGTAGTGGCAGAGTCAAAGCAAGTGGTGTTATTACAAGTGCTTATGGAGCGAGGAGTAGTAGTGGGAGTAGGAGAGGGCAAGGGACTTGACTGATACTGGGTCTCGGGACCAAGTGGAGACATGTAGGGATGTGAGTGTGCTAACTCCTCTACATCTCTCAAGTTAGCACAACATAAGTGACCCCTCCTACTCTTCCTTCCCTTATGATGGGCATGCCCAATTGATGACCCCTTAGTCAAAGGGGCTAGAGGGGACGGTTGGACAGTAGGTCTAGCCATCGGTGTAGGAGAGGGATTTGCTGAGGTCCTTTGGGATAGCAGAGAGAAGAATCTCGTTGCCTCCCCATCAATCATCTATGCGATAAACTCGTCGGGACTCCTGACAAAGCCATGGGCTGCTAGCAAAGGAGTTCCCTGAGGGGTAGTCATAGTGCTATGTCTGAGGGAAAAAGAAGAGAAGGAAAGGAGAAGGAGAAGGAGACATTTGCTCATGCATAATCATAAGCATAAGAGAAAGGAATGATTTGCTAATCGAAAGAGGTGGTGATCAATGGATCCAAGGGTGGTATAGTGTGGCATGACTAAGTCAATTTAGAATGTCTTGAAGATTGATCTACTGATCCATATTCTTGAAGGAAACTGTGTCCAAGATATGCTTCATGTCAGAGTTGAAAGCATTAGGGATAGATGCTGGAATGAAATCACCTAAAGAGAAGAATGTGCTATGGCATGTATCTCCGCATAGTAGAAGATGTGATTGAAATCACCTAAAGAGTGGAATGTGCTATGGCATGTATCTCTACATGCAATAGAAGATGTGAGTGCCTTGTACTGAGGACTTACCTACTACTGATGAATAATTGCATGATCATAATTGAACTCCTATTTTATATCTTCATCATATGGTGTGACAATAAATAGATTTAGATTGATGCATGAATGTGATGGTTGTACATCACTAGAATCAGGTTGTGCTGATGTAGATGGAACTTCCTCATGCTGAGGGCTTATTGTAAAATGTTCCTAATGCTAAGGGCTTACCATCAAGTGTGCCTCATGCTAAGGACTTACCGATAAATTGGCATGATCAGAAAGTGTGGGCTGATCCATACTACCATGTGGTACATATGTCTCTGATCTCTCAAGACCAATCAGGCTTGAGTCAGTGTCATAAGCTAGTACACACCCTATAGTAATGAATGGTAGAAGTGGGTTCTCTTTCCATTCACAGGTCTCATCTGGAGTCATGACTAGTGTATCTTCAAGTGTGTGATGTAGATAACTCCATGCTGAAGGCGGTATCCTGGTGCTTTATGCAACAGGCTTACCCCTGTACTAGCGAGAGTGTCTACCCATGAGAACACTATGTGAAAGATGCCATTGGGGACTTATGCTAAACTATCAAAACCAAGTCATGTGAGAACACATGTATGCCAAATATCAAGCCTATAGTAATGTAATGATAACTATGTGTCAAGAGTAGCCAAGAGGCTATACAACGCTGATAGATATGTGTGCAAGAACCAATGCCAAAAATAAACAATGTGTGACTTTACATGGGTGGCATATGTGCATGCAAGAAAAATGTGGGTCTTGAATCCAACGAAGATGACTCTACCAAATGTCGCACTTAAGTGTTGAACTAACAAATTCCAAGACAACTGAAGTGGTGTCAGATGTGTGAATGTGTATACTGATGATAGAACCAAATGGACTGATGCCGTTGGGAACTAATCGGTTAATGTGGCAATGGATTACTTGGCTTGGTGGATTTTAATCTCCTCTAAGGCTATGCTAGTCTATGCCTAGACTACATGTCAGAGAAAAAAATGTAGCAAATGAATTTTATCTCGTTCATTTTTCTATGCTGATGGGCACGCTGCAATGGATAGTGTGCTCATTTTTTATTAAGAGTATTGGATAAAGTCAGACTACCAAACTGAGGTGCTCATTGTGTAGAGCACCTCAAACTACCAAACTGAGGTGCTCATTTGCATTTTAGAGCACTATGAAATTCCATTTGGATCAAAATTTATGGCTCCCAAAAGGATGGCCAAACTTTGATCCTAAGAGAGAGGGAAAAATAATGATTTGTTCTATGATGGCATGGCACTTTGTGTCACATGAAGAATACAAAAAATGTGCCTGTGTGGAGGCAAGTGTTCCTCGCTGGAACTAATGACATGAAACTATTTGACTAACTATGCTGTTGACTGGGCAACTGACATGGTATGATGATGTGCCCCTACTTTGTGGCAGAATGACATGGCATTGGTGCTCATGTGGCAAGTGATTGGGAACTATTGTCATGGCTGCCAATGATGATGTGGTAGTGTCCACATGGATGATGATGTGGAAAAGGTGCAATCAACTAATGATGTGTCCTATTGACTAGGCTAGTGACATGGCACTAGGGCCATTAGTGTTGATGTGTCATTGATGATGTGTCAACCAACGTGGCAAGTGGTGTGGCATGCTTATGCGGACTACTAATGGGGTAGAAAAGTGGATAAGGCTGATGTGGCAGATAAGTGGTTAAGGCTAATGTGGCATATAGCACGATGATGTGGCAGGTGTGCTTATGAGAGTGCCACATGTCAAGAATATTGAGGTGCCATGTGTTGCATGCATGGCTAACCCTTGGTTGGATAGGAATCATCGAAATATTTCTTGATTCGTAAGAAAGTTGAGGAAAGCATGGGTGTATAACACTAGTCGGAATCCAAAGTGCAAGTCACAAAATCAATTTTAGAATGCAGATCTTCTAAAAGAGAGCTAGCAGGAGGCATATCTATTGAACGGTAAGAAGAAAGCTTGCAGTAATGAAGTGGTGAAAGTATGAAGGTCACAAGAAAGTGGAGTTGCTGGCACACAGAAGTAGTGAGCAAGTACCTGAGAATGAGGCAAGGATATGAGGAGCATGGCTATGTATTTGAGGGTGTGATCAATCTCACTGAGAACATAGAGGGGGAAATAAGAGTGGGTACGAGGCTTGAAGGGTCCACCTTACATAAGCTAGCTATACAACGTGTGTTCAAAAGGTATTTAGAAAACCCCTCTGTAATCACTTTTTATCTATTTTATATACCCCTACTATGAATTTTTGGATCAATAATTATATCCCTTCAATAAATATGAAATTTGAGAAGCTTATATTTTTTGACCTCCTCTTGTACATTTTAGTGTAAGTTGAAACAGATGCTACTTATGAGAAATTGTATTGAATAATTAAATAAAACACTTTAATTTGTATGTCACGGAGATGCATGCTTTACACCCATACTAGTACCTAATAGAACATATTTTCAACTTTTGATCTTTTCAATTCCCAAAATCATATGTATTTACTTCACCTTATCCAATTTTGTTTCCCTTGCATGCTCCCAAACTGTCACTAGCTACTAGAGTTTTGCATGAAGCAACTTGAATTGAACCATGAATAAAATAGAACAAACTTATTAGAAGATGGCCAAAACTTTAACCTTATGTTGATCTTATGGGAGTTTTTATATTAAATATGATGCATGTAGTAGCATTATGTTAATTTAGTGCAAGTGTTTATATTCAATATGATGCATGCACTAGCATCACGTTGCCTATATGCCACTTTTCCTATTAGGAAAAGTTAGTATTTATCATCTCATCATAAAGACTCCATGTTACCTTCTGCACATAAAACAAAATTACTTGCTTTTGTAAGATTTTCTCTCTCCCTCTCTCCCTCTCTCTCTCTCTCTCAACTATACAATTTGATTCTTGTGAGCATGTAGATGTGTTTCCAATCATTGACTGACATGCAAGATCAGAGGAATGAAGGCAAATCCCTAGGTCTAAATTTTTGTTCGATCATCATGAGAGACATGCACACCAATAAGGATAGCATAGAGGCGGTTTGATCAATCTCCCATGGACACACCACACAATACAAATCCATCATCATTACTAAAAATCTATTGAGCACATATACATTAGATATACACACATTAGTGAGCTTGAAATTTATAGTAAGTGATCGAAATAGATATACTTACATTACTATGCATTGCACAACTTGATTCTTTGAGTATTCTGCTAGGGGAATTACAGACCATGTCAAAAGACCGGAGTGCTCCTGAGGCTAGATTGCTTAGATACTAAGCATTGCATGACTTGTGGGCATTCTGCGAGAGAAATTACAAACAATGTCAAGAGATTGGAGTGCTCCCGAGGCTAGATTGCTTACATAATATAAATCGCATGACTTGATTATGTAAGCATTCTGCTAGGGGAAGTGCAGATTGTGTCCAGAGACCTCAGAGTGCTCTCGAGGCTAGATTGCTTACATACTATGCATTGCATGACTTTGATTCTCTAAGCATTCTGCCAGGGGAATCGCAGACCGTGTCAAGAGTCCAAAGTGCTCTTGAGGCTAGATTGCTTACATACTATACATTGCATGACTTAATTCTCTAAGCATTCTGCCAAGGGAATTACAGATCATGTAAAGACACCATAGTACTCTCAAGGCTAGATTGCTTACATAATATACATTGCACGACTTGATTTTGTAAACATTTTGCCAAGGGAATTGCAGACTGGGTCAAGAGATCCAAGTGCTTGCTTCCATATTATACATTGCACGACTTGATTCTGTAAGCATTCTGCCAAGGGAATTGCAGATCATGTCAAGAGACCAGAGTGCTCCCGAGGCTAGATTTCTTACATACTATACCATTGCACGACTTGATTCTCTAATCATTCTGCCAGGGGAATTGCAGACCATGTCAAGAGACTGAAGTGCTCTTGAGGCTAGATTACTTACATACTATACATTGCATGACCTGACTCTCTAAGCATTCTGTTAGGGGAATTGCAAACGATATCAAGAGATCGGAGTGCTCCTGAGGTTAAATTGCTTACATACGTAACTTGATTGTCTAAGCATTCTTCCAAGGGAATTATAGACCGTGTTAAGATACCAGAGTACTCCTGAGGCTAGATCGCTTAGATACTAAGACTGGATTCTCAAAGTAATGGATTTCAAAGTTACGAGCTAAGACAACAAAGGAGTAAAATTCAAATAAAATTTCTTACAGTGTTTAAATAGTTATTCAAACATAACGAATATGCATAATCATAAAGTAAAATATAAAATTAGACCTTCTCATTTAAATAATGACTTTCTAATTAAAAACTAAAACACTCCACAAACGAGTTATATCATTCAATAAATATTTGACTAGAAAGACCTTCGAGGGCTTAAACCAACTCAACTTAACTCTTCAATTTTGATCTATAAGGCCAAACTTATCATTTTCAATAGAAAGGACAAATCCTCTTAAACAATAAAAATATTATATGTGGGTGTATGTGTGTGTACATACACACTTTTTTTTTAAATGAAACTACAAAATCTATATCAGAAAAAAGTTTTTTAAATGAGAATAGTCTCAAGAAAAGACTATTCTAAAAAACCAAAAGCACTGGGAAAACACCTTTAGAGAAGAGACATCCAGGTCATTCTCATGACAAGCAACACATACACACGCACACGAGAATCAACCAAAAGACTCAAATAGAATAATTAATGATGGGAAAGAACATTCTAGCTACATGTCCATGTAACAAAACATAAAGAAGAATATAGAAGAAGCATACTAACATAGAGATGAAAATTATAAGTACCTGGATTAATTAAGGATAAACAGAAGTGTATGTATATGAGGTGCTCACCTCTGTTCATGCAATCTGTAACCAACCATAAGCACACAATAAGGTCAACTAAACATCATGAATTTTATAGTTCAGGACATCACTCTCGATTCTCTCTCTCTCTTTCTCTCTCTCTCTCTCTCTCTCATACACACACCTGACACAGTTTCCTTGTTAATTAAGGGCATTCAATCATGATTTCACACCCCCATCATCTCCAATTTTAGGAGGGAGGACTAAGAAGACAATGGCAAGTGCTTGAGACTTTCCCACAACAAGCCAGAGACAAAACAAAAATGAATTCTGCTACAATATCCAATGTAAGTTTGGAGCTTTCCCCAAAGAATTAACCGAGATTTGGGGAGGATTATTTTGGGATGATGCTTGAATTGCGAGTCAATGAGAGTCCTGTATACGATCTCACAATTCAAGCTGCTCGCCCCATCAATTTCTATGATCAAATTCGTTTTTAATCTAGCTACATGATCCAGCCTTCAAATTTTTCCTTCGCCATGGTGATTTAAACATCTATTGAAGCATCTGTGTGTGCCAGCAATGACTGAGCAAGCCACATTGTCAATCGGTGAGAAAATACACGATTCCCAGTTGCAAATAATGGATGAAGCCTCCGCCATAGCTGGACACAACTTGCTGATCGTAGGTTGCTGTTTGATGCTCAATACCAATTGTTGCCATGAGCAAACTTTTGATGCAGCCAGACCAATCGTTCATAATTCTCTCATACTCACTCTCAGCCGTGTTGAGATATCAAGCTCCACTCGCGATATGCCAGGGTGACTGTTGTGCATTTATGTCACCGACTTGTTAGCTGCAGATGTGGTTGGTACACCACCCACGAATAATAGCTAGATGACAGCTATCCTTATCTACTCTAGTTCATGGCTCAATTAGTATGCCACCTTAGTTAGTTGAGTTTGGTTTGAGACCCACATATAGGGTTCTTCTATTTCTTTGTACTAGAGTTCTTTTTTGGCTTTCACAACTAAGAAGAGGAAAACTGTTTTCAGCCTCCACCTGTGTGTATTCCCCCATTGTGTATGTGAGAAAGCCACAAGTGAGACTCCTTCCCTCTCTCCCACTATCTTCACATGGTATCAGAGCCTTATTCATGGTAAGGAGCTCAAGAAAGCAAACCATGTTCGCGGTGTCCTGGTAAGAGGACTAGTGTTGCTTTCCTATTTCGAGTTTGGGAGCAAATCTCTGCAGGTAGCACAGCTAGAAGTGCAAGAGTGCATTGTCTCAGATTGAGACACCCTTTACGGTGTGGCAAGAGCGTAGTATATGCTGCGGGCATGGGCAAAGCCCTCGGTGACTTTATTTTTCTGATTCGAGGCCATTTCGGGGCTCGTTTTGAAGGCGAAAGTTCTTCACAGGCACTCACAAAAAGGTCCTATTTTTGCTGTGCGACCACTGCTCGGCTGGTCGATGAAAAGTTGCCATAGAAATCACATCGTATGCCTGTGTGCAAAGATATTGGGAGTTGCAGAATCATGCTTGTTGCCTGTTGATGCAAAATCGTCACTAGGAAGTGACTTTGTGGCCAAATACCACTTTCGTCAGTTTTGAAGATCTGCTCGTGTGAGGCAAAACCTGTGTTTTTTCACAGTGACAGAATATTTTGCAGTGTTTTGTAATGGCGTCTGATTCTCTTTCACGGATTGTCACTGAAAAGCTTGACAAGAATAACTTTCAGGCATGGAAGTTTAGAATGACGAATTTCCTTATAGGAAAAGGCTATTGGGAGTTCATTATAGGAAATGAAGAAGAACCAGTTCTTCCTAATGTTTGCAATCAACAGGAAATGCAGGCATTTAAAGGATGGCATGAGAGAGCCAGAAAAGTTATGTACTGGCTGTCTATCAATATTTCGGATTCTATGATTGTGCATATTCAGGATGCAAGTACGCCAAAGGAGGCATGGGATACTTTGGCAAAAATGTACAGCACAAATACGCAAGCCAAGAAAATGCAGCTCAAACAGGAGTTGCATAATGTGCAGAGAGAAAATTTGAGCATCAATGACTACCACATGAAGGTGAAGAAAATTGCAGATGCACTTGCTTCCATTGGGTTGCCAGTGGAAGATGATGATCTAGTTTCTATGACCTTGAATGGTCTAGGAAAGGATTATGCACTTGCTTCCATTGGGTTGCCAGTGGAAGATGATGATCTAGTTTCTATGACCTTGAATGGTCTAGGAAAGGATTATGCACACAGTTCTGGACATCCTTGCCGTCCGTGAAAAATTTCCTGACTTTGAAGAGTTGTTTGCTCTTCTAATTTCTGAAGAGCAGAGAAATGGGGGTGCATCTTCTTCAGGAGGAACTTCAAAAGAAACTGTCTTCTACTCAAATGCTGGAAGAGGTAGAGGCAGAGGTAGAGGAGGCCGATCTACAGGCCGTGGTAGAAATCAGAATATGTAGCAAACTCAAGAAAACCAATCCTATGGAGGAGGACATGGTAACTTTAGAGGCAGGGGGAGCCAAAGAGGCCGTGGTGGATGGCAGAGAGGCCAAAATGCAAGCAACAATGTTGAATGCTACTACTGTGGTAAAATGGGTCATATGCCTAAGGACTGCTACAAAAAGTAGAATGACATCATGAATGGAAAATTGCAGCAAGGCAATTATGCATCTTCTAGTAGATAGGGTAATGATAGAAATGAGCATCTATTTATGGTGCAGCATATGACCAATTCTGTGACAAGTGCAGAAGAACGAAATGATGTGTGGTATGTTGACTCAGGTGCATCAAACCACATGACAGGTCATGCAGAATGGATGCAAGATGCAAGGAAAATGGAAAAACCAGGATTTGTGGAGACTGGTGATGATACTGCACATCCTATTGTGCAGATTGGTAAAATTCCTTTGTCTATGTAGGATGGGAAAAAGAAATACCTGTCTGATGTATTTCATGTCCCGAACATCACTAAGAACCTGGTTTCTATTGGTCAAATGGTTGAACAGGGCTTGCAGGTCAGATTTAATCCTCATTGATGCTTTGTTGACGATATGAAAGATAACGGTCGCTTTTGATAGCAAAAGGAAAGAAGAAAGGTAGGATGTTTACGTTGGATGCGGGCATGCCTGAATTGAGTGCAACAATGTTTGCACATGGGACCGGTGTAGTTGCAGATATTGACATCTGGCATAAACGCATTGGTCATGTTAATATATAGCGACTTAAATCAATGCAAGCCCAAAATATTGTTGCAGGATTGCAAAAATTCAAGGTTGTAGAAATGCATAAGGTTTGTGAAGCCTGTTAGTTTGGAAAACAGGCAAGGAAACCATTTCCTAGGCATGTTCAAGAGAGTAAAAAGCCATTGAAATTAATCCACTTTGATGTGTGGACTACTAAAGCTGCATCTATTGGAGGCTGCCACTATTTTGTCACTTTTATTGATGACTTCAGCAGAAAAGTTTGGGTGTATTTTATGAAAAATAAAAGTGAAGTGTTTGGGCACTTCAAAGCTTTTAAAGCTATGGTTGAAAAAGAAACAGGCATGCAAATAAAATGCCTAAGGTCAGATGGAGGGGGAGAGTATCTCTCAAATGAGTTTGCAAGGTTCTTGCAGGAGCATGGCATAAAGCAGCAATATTCATGCAGTCATACCCCACAGCAAAATGGACTTGCAGAAAGGAAAAACAGGCATATTGGAGAGGTATCTCGGGCCATGCTAAATGAGAAAGATCTACCAAATTATTATTGGGCTGAAGCAATGGCTACAACAGTTTACATAATGAACAGGACTCCCACTGCAGCAATACATGGCATGACACCAGAGGAGATGTATACTAGTAGGAAACCAGACATTTCTCATTTGAAAATTTTTTGTTGCATTGCCTATGTTCATGTGCCAGATGAGTTGGGGTCCAAGTTGGATCTAAAAGCTGAGAAGTGCATCTTTATTGGTTATTCTCTCAACAGAAAGGGTATAGATGCTATAGCCCTTCTACTCGTAAGTTTACATTGAGCAGAGATGTTGTTTTTTATGAGATGAGCAGCTGGTATAAACCAGTAAATGTGATGATTGATGTAGATGCACAAAATGGTAATGTTGCACAGAACTCAATGCAACAGTCACAAAATATCAGTGGACCTACAGTGTCCTCTAGCAAGTCTACAGATGGGCCAGTTGTCATTTATTGTGACAACATGAGTAGTATACACTTGGCAAATAACCCAGTCTATCATGCTAGAACAAAGCACATTGAGGTGCATTATCACTATGTGCAGGAGAAGGCTTTACTAGGTCTTATTGATCTAGTTTATGTCAGCACAGAGGATCAAGTAGCTGACATATTCATGAAGGCATTGGGCACAGAGAAGCTACGCAAGTTCAGAGACCTCCATGGTGTGCAAGGATTGGGATTGAGCTCGAGGGGGAGTGTTGAGATATCGAGCTCCACTCGCGATATGCCAGGGTGATCGTTGTGCATTTATGTCACCGACTTGTTAGCTGTAGATGCGGTTGGTACACCACCCACGAATAATAGCTGGATGACAGCTATCCTTATCTACTCTAGTTCGTGGCTCAGTTAGTATGCCACCTTAGTTAGTTGAGTTTGGTTTGAGACCCACATATAGGGTTCTTCTATTTCTTTATACTAGAGTTCTTTTTTGGCTTTCACAACTAAGAAGAGGAAAACTATTTTCAGCCTCCACCTGTGTGTGTATTCCCCCATTGTGTATGTGAGAAAGCCGCAAGTGAGACTCCTTTCCTCTCTCCCACTATCTTCACAAGCCGTTTATGGTCTTTGACGTAGGCCAGACTTATTGTTCATAATTCTCTCATACTCACTCTCAGCTGTTTATGGTCTTTGATGTAGGCCAAACTTGTTTTCGGCTAGATAGACCCAAGATTTTCCTTTGCTAATACCCAATGCCTCCTTGCCTAAGTTTTCCTTTAGTTGCCACAAAAAAGCACGTAAAGGGAGGACCACAAGAGTTACGACCCTCGTAGATATTGCTTTACCATGCTATTTCTCAAGTAAGTACAATATGTCATTTTGCAGGATAAAAAATCATAGCTTCAGGCAAAAGACGAGACAAGACTTCAAAGTTGAAGTTCGATTCCTGATCATGGATTAGGGGAGGCATCATGAAGGGAGTCACAAGCTTTTGTTGGGTCCCTACTCCCTATGAAGAAAATCTCTCTGGCTCAATAGTCTCCTCTTTCTTCTCACTGTCACTTTGAAAAGTAATCGAACATCTTTTAAGTTTTCACATCTTGCATTGAATTACGAGATTTTACGATGCAAGTCTCGCTGGATTGTCGATCACCTATGTGCTTGCCTTGAATAACGATCAGATTGATTTACTTGCCATTCCGCCAATGCATGCTTGCAATCTTCATCAACGGATTTCTTGAGCCCAAGCTGGGGGAGGGACTCCACAGCAACAACCCTCATTCATGAATGACGAGTCATGATGACCAGGCAAAACTCACAGTGGAATGATGGTGGATGAATGAAACAATGGCAAACATCATGCTAAGACTGAGGAGACCCACTCATGAAAGCGACTTCTATCCAAACTCAATAATATATGAACGCTTGAACTTTTCTATTTTGATGTTCAACGCACAAGCAATGAGGGAGCTAGGCCTAGTTTGTGGGATGATGAGACTCGAGAGGGCTACTGATGTGGAAGTGTGAGACCAGGAAGCTTCAAAGGCATAAGAGTGAGCACTGAGGTGGGAGAAGCAGCAGAAGCTCGTCGAGAGACAACATGAAGAATTCCCAACAAACAGAGTTTCCTCAACGAGCCACTGTACAAAGCAACGGAACTTGGAAGAAACACAAAGCATGTAGTCACGACTCACCAGTGTCCTAGTTCTACTCCCCAAACTAAAATGAGCAAAAAGGACATGGAAGGGAGGGAGGTGGGGAAGGACTCTCTCTCTCTTCCCTCTCTCTCGCTCACACATTCTAATTCTCGCATCCTCTACTTATTTTGGGTGCCCCTCCTCTACGCATGCAACACTACAAACACCAGATCAGGATGATGAAAATCTCTCTATTGTGTGCATTTAAATTCTCACAGATTGGGTGCCGCTGCTCTATTCATGTAACGCTACAAGGCAAGAGTGGGATGCTAAAAATCTCACACTTGAGCGCATTTTAATTCTTAGCATATTGGGTGCCGCTGCTCCACTACAAGCCATTTCATTGAGAGAAAGAGAAAAAACCGAGAGAGAGAGAGAGAGAGGGGGGGGGAAGGAGGAACCTGGGAGGAGTGGAGGGAGTTGGCAGCAGCAGCAGGGGCAACAACAGAGGAAGCCATGGGCGAAGGAGTAGAGCAAGTGAGAGCGGAGAAGGGCGAGAAGAGGATCGCAACAAGGGAGGCTAAATGAGAGAGAAAGAGAGGGGAGATGGCACAAGCTCAAGGTGGAACGAGGAGGGACAATCTAAGCAAGAGGAGTCTTCCAAAAAATCAAAATTTTTTCAAAATATTTCTTTTTTGTTGGTTGGTTTGTTTACATTGTGGCAACCCCATGTGGATACCTGATCGAGGTATTCCTTACCACCTTAGCACCACTTTGTCCACCTCACTAAGTCATGTGTGTGTCATTTGTGCCCTCCTCTATCGGGGTCACTCTCATTTCAAATTTGCATGTTGTTTGACAATAGTTAGAATAAGAAAACTTTTGAAAATACTAATTTAAGAGAACACCTAGATAGGGTATAATTGGATGAAGGAATTGACTTATTAAAAGAATACAAATTTTCACTATATAAGGTTTGTTAACAAATTTTCAAGTGCATGCTTATCTATAATGCATTCTAATTGACACGAATCTGACCACCACACAAGGAGTCAGAGAAAAAAATGTAGCAAATGAATTTTATCTCGTTCATTTTTCTATGCTGATGGGCACGCTGCAATGGATAGTGTGCTCATTTTTTATTAAGAGTATTGGATAAAGTCAGACTACCAAACTGAGGTGCTCATTGTGTAGAGCACCTCAAACTACCAAACTGAGGTGCTCATTTGCATTTTAGAGCACTATGAAATTCCATTTGGATCAAAATTTATGGCTCCCAAAAGGATGGCCAAACTTTGATCCTAAGAGAGAGGGAAAAATAATGATTTGTTCTATGATGGCATGGCACTTTGTGTCACATGAAGAATACAAAAAATGTGCCTGTGTGGAGGCAAGTGTTCCTCGCTGGAACTAATGACATGAAACTATTTGACTAACTATGCTGTTGACTGGGCAACTGACATGGTATGATGATGTGCCCCTACTTTGTGGCAGAATGACATGGCATTGGTGCTCATGTGGCAAGTGATTGGGAACTATTGTCATGGCTGCCAATGATGATGTGGTAGTGTCCACATGGATGATGATGTGGAAAAGGTGCAATCAACTAATGATGTGTCCTATTGACTAGGCTAGTGACATGGCACTAGGGCCATTAGTGTTGATGTGTCATTGATGATGTGTCAACCAACGTGGCAAGTGGTGTGGCATGCTTATGCGGACTACTAATGGGGTAGAAAAGTGGATAAGGCTGATGTGGCAGATAAGTGGTTAAGGCTAATGTGGCATATAGCACGATGATGTGGCAGGTGTGCTTATGAGAGTGCCACATGTCAAGAATATTGAGGTGCCATGTGTTGCATGCATGGCTAACCCTTGGTTGGATAGGAATCATCGAAATATTTCTTGATTCGTAAGAAAGTTGAGGAAAGCATGGGTGTATAACACTAGTCGGAATCCAAAGTGCAAGTCACAAAATCAATTTTAGAATGCAGATCTTCTAAAAGAGAGCTAGCAGGAGGCATATCTATTGAACGGTAAGAAGAAAGCTTGCAGTAATGAAGTGGTGAAAGTATGAAGGTCACAAGAAAGTGGAGTTGCTGGCACACAGAAGTAGTGAGCAAGTACCTGAGAATGAGGCAAGGATATGAGGAGCATGGCTATGTATTTGAGGGTGTGATCAATCTCACTGAGAACATAGAGGGGGAAATAAGAGTGGGTACGAGGCTTGAAGGGTCCACCTTACATAAGCTAGCTATACAACGTGTGTTCAAAAGGTATTTAGAAAACCCCTCTGTAATCACTTTTTATCTATTTTATATACCCCTACTATGAATTTTTGGATCAATAATTATATCCCTTCAATAAATATGAAATTTGAGAAGCTTATATTTTTTGACCTCCTCTTGTACATTTTAGTGTAAGTTGAAACAGATGCTACTTATGAGAAATTGTATTGAATAATTAAATAAAACACTTTAATTTGTATGTCACGGAGATGCATGCTTTACACCCATACTAGTACCTAATAGAACATATTTTCAACTTTTGATCTTTTCAATTCCCAAAATCTCATGTATTTACTTCACCTTATCCAATTTTGTTTCCCTTGCATGCTCCCAAACTGTCACTAGCTACTAGAGTTTTGCATGAAGCAACTTGAATTGAACCATGAATAAAATAGAACAAACTTATTAGAAGATGGCCAAAACTTTAACCTTATGTTGATCTTATGGGAGTTTTTATATTAAATATGATGCATGTAGTAGCATTATGTTAATTTAGTGCAAGTGTTTATATTCAATATGATGCATGCACTAGCATCACGTTGCCTATATGCCACTTTTCCTATTAGGAAAAGTTAGTATTTATCATCTCATCATAAAGACTCCATGTTACCTTCTGCACATAAAACAAAATTACTTGCTTTTGTAAGATTTTCTCTCTCCCTCTCTCCCTCTCTCTCTCTCTCTCAACTATACAATTTGATTCTTGTGAGCATGTAGATGTGTTTCCAATCATTGACTGACATGCAAGATCAGAGGAATGAAGGCAAATCCCTAGGTCTAAATTTTTGTTCGATCATCATGAGAGACATGCACACCAATAAGGATAGCATAGAGGCGGTTTGATCAATCTCCCATGGACACACCACACAATACAAATCCATCATCATTACTAAAAATCTATTGAGCACATATACATTAGATATACACACATTAGTGAGCTTGAAATTTATAGTAAGTGATCGAAATAGATATACTTACATTACTATGCATTGCACAACTTGATTCTTTGAGTATTCTGCTAGGGGAATTACAGACCATGTCAAAAGACCGGAGTGCTCCTGAGGCTAGATTGCTTAGATACTAAGCATTGCATGACTTGTGGGCATTCTGCGAGAGAAATTACAAACAATGTCAAGAGATTGGAGTGCTCCCGAGGCTAGATTGCTTACATAATATAAATCGCATGACTTGATTATGTAAGCATTCTGCTAGGGGAAGTGCAGATTGTGTCCAGAGACCTCAGAGTGCTCTCGAGGCTAGATTGCTTACATACTATGCATTGCATGACTTTGATTCTCTAAGCATTCTGCCAGGGGAATCGCAGACCGTGTCAAGAGTCCAAAGTGCTCTTGAGGCTAGATTGCTTACATACTATACATTGCATGACTTAATTCTCTAAGCATTCTGCCAAGGGAATTACAGATCATGTAAAGACACCATAGTACTCTCAAGGCTAGATTGCTTACATAATATACATTGCACGACTTGATTTTGTAAACATTTTGCCAAGGGAATTGCAGACTGGGTCAAGAGATCCAAGTGCTTGCTTCCATATTATACATTGCACGACTTGATTCTGTAAGCATTCTGCCAAGGGAATTGCAGATCATGTCAAGAGACCGGAGTGCTCCCGAGGCTAGATTTCTTACATACTATACCATTGCACGACTTGATTCTCTAATCATTCTGCCAGGGGAATTGCAGACCATGTCAAGAGACTGAAGTGCTCTTGAGGCTAGATTACTTACATACTATACATTGCATGACCTGACTCTCTAAGCATTCTGTTAGGGGAATTGCAAACGATATCAAGAGATCGGAGTGCTCCTGAGGTTAAATTGCTTACATACGTAACTTGATTGTCTAAGCATTCTTCCAAGGGAATTATAGACCGTGTTAAGATACCAGAGTACTCCTGAGGCTAGATCGCTTAGATACTAAGACTGGATTCTCAAAGTAATGGATTTCAAAGTTACGAGCTAAGACAACAAAGGAGTAAAATTCAAATAAAATTTCTTACAGTGTTTAAATAGTTATTCAAACATAATGAATATGCATAATCATAAAGTAAAATATAAAATTAGACCTTCTCATTTAAATAATGACTTTCTAATTAAAAACTAAAACACTCCACAAACGAGTTATATCATTCAATAAATATTTGACTAGAAAGACCTTCGAGGGCTTAAACCAACTCAACTTAACTCTTCAATTTTGATCTATAAGGCCAAACTTATCATTTTCAATAGAAAGGACAAATCCTCTTAAACAATAAAAATATTATATGTGGGTGTATGTGTGTGTACATACACACTTTTTTTTTAAATGAAACTACAAAATCTATATCAGAAAAAAGTTTTTTAAATGAGAATAGTCTCAAGAAAAGACTATTCTAAAAAACCAAAAGCACTGGGAAAACACCTTTAGAGAAGAGACATCCAGGTCATTCTCATGACAAGCAACACATACACACGCACACGAGAATCAACCAAAAGACTCAAATAGAATAATTAATGATGGGAAAGAACATTCTAGCTACATGTCCATGTAACAAAACATAAAGAAGAATATAGAAGAAGCATACTAACATAGAGATGAAAATTATAAGTACCTGGATTAATTAAGGATAAACAGAAGTGTATGTATATGAGGTGCTCACCTCTGTTCGTGCAATCTGTAACCAACCATAAGCACACAATAAGGTCAACTAAACATCACGAATTTTATAGTTCAGGACATCACTCTCGATTCTCTCTCTCTCTTTCTCTCTCTCTCTCTCTCTCATACACACACCTGACACAGTTTCCTTGTTAATTAAGGGCATTCAATCATGATTTCACACCCCCATCATCTCCAATTTTAGGAGGGAGGACTAAGAAGACAATGGCAAGTGCTTGAGACTTTCCCACAACAAGCCAGAGACAAAACAAAAATGAATTCTGCTACAATATCCAATGTAAGTTTGGAGCTTTCCCCAAAGAATTAACCGAGATTTGGGGAGGATTATTTTGGGATGATGCTTGAATTGCGAGTCAATGAGAGTCCTGTATACGATCTCACAATTCAAGCTGCTCGCCCCATCAATTTCTATGATCAAATTCATTTTTCCTTCGCCATGGTGATTTAAACATCTATTGAAGCATCTGTGTGTGCCAGCAATGACTGAGCAAGCCACATTGTCAATCGGTGAGAAAATACACGATTCCCAGTTGCAAATAATGGATGAAGCCTCCGCCATAGCTGGACACAACTTGCTGATCGTAGGTTGCTGTTTGATGCTCAATACCAATTGTTGCCATGAGCAAACTTTTGATGCAGCCAGACCAATCGTTCATAATTCTCTCATACTCACTCTCAGCCGTGTTGAGATATCAAGCTCCACTCGCGATATGCCAGGGTGACTGTTGTGCATTTATGTCACCGACTTGTTAGCTGCAGATGTGGTTGGTACACCACCCACGAATAATAGCTAGATGACAGCTATCCTTATCTACTCTAGTTCATGGCTCAATTAGTATGCCACCTTAGTTAGTTGAGTTTGGTTTGAGACCCACATATAGGGTTCTTCTATTTCTTTGTACTAGAGTTCTTTTTTGGCTTTCACAACTAAGAAGAGGAAAACTGTTTTCAGCCTCCACCTGTGTGTATTCCCCCATTGTGTATGTGAGAAAGCCACAAGTGAGACTCCTTCCCTCTCTCCCACTATCTTCACATGGTATCAGAGCCTTATTCATGGTAAGGAGCTCAAGAAAGCAAACCATGTTCGCGGTGTCCTGGTAAGAGGACTAGTGTTGCTTTCCTATTTCGAGTTTGGGAGCAAATCTCTGCAGGTAGCACAGCTAGAAGTGCAAGAGTGCATTGTCTCAGATTGAGACACCCTTTACGGTGTGGCAAGAGCGTAGTATATGCTGCGGGCATGGGCAAAGCCCTCGGTGACTTTATTTTTCTGATTCGAGGCCATTTCGGGGCTCGTTTTGAAGGCGAAAGTTCTTCACAGGCACTCACAAAAAGGTCCTATTTTTGCTGTGCGACCACTGCTCAGCTGGTCGATGAAAAGTTGCCATAGAAATCACATCGTATGCCTGTGTGCAAAGATATTGGGAGTTGCAGAATCATGCTTGTTGCCTGTTGATGCAAAATCGTCACTAGGAAGTGACTCTGTGGCCAAATACCACTTTCGTCAGTTTTGAAGATCTGCTCGTGTGAGGCAAAACCTGTGTTTTTTCACAGTGACAGAATATTTTGCAGTGTTTTGTAATGGCGTTTGATTCTCTTTCACGGATTGTCACTGAAAAGCTTGACAAGAATAACTTTCAGGCATGGAAGTTTAGAATGACGAATTTCCTTATAGGAAAAGGCTATTGGGAGTTCATTATAGGAAATGAAGAAGAACCAGTTCTTCCTAATGTTTGCAATCAACAGGAAATGCAGGCATTTAAAGGATGGCATGAGAGAGCCAGAAAAGTTATGTACTGGCTGTCTATCAATATTTCGGATTCTATGATTGTGCATATTCAGGATGCAAGTACGCCAAAGGAGGCATGGGATACTTTGGCAAAAATGTACAGCACAAATACGCAAGCCAAGAAAATGCAGCTCAAACAGGAGTTGCATAATGTGCAGAGAGAAAATTTGAGCATCAATGACTACCACATGAAGGTGAAGAAAATTGCAGATGCACTTGCTTCCATTGGGTTGCCAGTGGAAGATGATGATCTAGTTTCTATGACCTTGAATGGTCTAGGAAAGGATTATGCACTTGCTTCCATTGGGTTGCCAGTGGAAGATGATGATCTAGTTTCTATGACCTTGAATGGTCTAGGAAAGGATTATGCACAGTTCTGGACATCCTTGCCGTCCGTGAAAAATTTCCTGACTTTGAAGAGTTGTTTGCTCTTCTAATTTCTGAAGAGCAGAGAAATGGGGGTGCATCTTCTTCAGGAGGAACTTCAAAAGAAACTGTCTTCTACTCAAATGCTGGAAGAGGTAGAGGCAGAGGTAGAGGAGGCCGATCTACAGGCCGTGGTAGAAATCAGAATATGTAGCAAACTCAAGAAAACCAATCCTATGGAGGAGGACATGGTAACTTTAGAGGCAGGGGGAGCCAAAGAGGCCGTGGTGGATGGCAGAGAGGCCAAAATGCAAGCAACAATGTTGAATGCTACTACTGTGGTAAAATGGGTCATATGCCTAAGGACTGCTACAAAAAGTAGAATGACATCATGAATGGAAAATTGCAGCAAGGCAATTATGCATCTTCTAGTAGATAGGGTAATGATAGAAATGAGCATCTATTTATGGTGCAGCATATGACCAATTCTGTGACAAGTGCAGAAGAACGAAATGATGTGTGGTATGTTGACTCAGGTGCATCAAACCACATGACAGGTCATGCAGAATGGATGCAAGATGCAAGGAAAATGGAAAAACCAGGATTTGTGGAGACTGGTGATGATACTGCACATCCTATTGTGCAGATTGGTAAAATTCCTTTGTCTATGTAGGATGGGAAAAAGAAATACCTGTCTGATGTATTTCATGTCCCGAACATCACTAAGAACCTGGTTTCTATTGGTCAAATGGTTGAGCAGGGCTTGCAGGTCAGATTTAATCCTCATTGATGCTTTGTTGAGGATATGAAAGATAACGGTCGCTTTTGATAGCAAAAGGAAAGAAGAAAGGTAGGATGTTTACGTTGGATGCGGGCATGCCTGAATTGAGTGCAACAATGTTTGCACATGGGATCGGTGTAGTTGCAGATATTGACATCTGGCATAAACGCATTGGTCATGTTAATATATAGCGACTTAAATCAATGCAAGCCCAAAATATTGTTGCAGGATTGCAAAAATTCAAGGTTGTAGAAATGCATAAGGTTTGTGAAGCCTGTTAGTTTGGAAAACAGGCAAGGAAACCATTTCCTAGGCATGTTCAAGAGAGTAAAAAGCCATTGAAATTAATCCACTTTGATGTGTGGACTACTAAAGCTGCATCTATTGGAGGCTGCCACTATTTTGTCACTTTTATTGATGACTTCAGCAGAAAAGTTTGGGTGTATTTTATGAAAAATAAAAGTGAAGTGTTTGGGCACTTCAAAGCTTTTAAAGCTATGGTTGAAAAAGAAACAGGCATGCAAATAAAATGCCTAAGGTCAGATGGAGGGGGAGAGTATCTCTCAAATGAGTTTGCAAGGTTCTTGCAGGAGCATGGCATAAAGCAGCAATATTCATGCAGTCATACCCCACAGCAAAATGGACTTGCAGAAAGGAAAAACAGGCATATTGGAGAGGCATCTCGGGCCATGCTAAATGAGAAAGATCTACCAAATTATTATTGGGCTGAAGCAATGGCTACAACAGTTTACATAATGAACAGGACTCCCACTGCAGCAATACATGGCATGACACCAGAGGAGATGTATACTAGTAGGAAACCAGACATTTCTCATTTGAAAATTTTTTGTTGCATTGCCTATGTTCATGTGCCAGATGAGTTGGGGTCCAAGTTGGATCTAAAAGCTGAGAAGTGCATCTTTATTGGTTATTCTCTCAACAGAAAGGGTATAGATGCTATAACCCTTCTACTCGTAAGTTTACATTGAGCAGAGATGTTGTTTTTTATGAGATGAGCAGCTGGTATAAACCAGTAAATGTGATGATTGATGTAGATGCACAAAATGGTAATGTTGCACAGAACTCAATGCAACAGTCACAAAATATCAGTGGACCTACAGTGTCCTCTAGCAAGTCTACAGATGGGCCAGTTGTCATTTATTGTGACAACATGAGTAGTATACACTTGGCAAATAACCCAGTCTATCATGCTAGAACAAAGCACATTGAGGTGCATTATCACTATGTGCAGGAGAAGGTTTTACTAGGTCTTATTGATCTAGTTTATGTCAGCACAGAGGATCAAGTAGCTGACATATTCATGAAGGCATTGGGCACAGAGAAGCTACGCAAGTTCAGAGACCTCCATGGTGTGCAAGGATTGGGATTGAGCTCGAGGGGGAGTGTTGAGATATCGAGCTCCACTCGCGATATGCCAGGGTGATCGTTGTGCATTTATGTCACCGACTTGTTAGCTGTAGATGCGGTTGGTACACCACCCACGAATAATAGCTGGATGACAGCTATCCTTATCTACTCTAGTTCGTGGCTCAGTTAGTATGCCACCTTAGTTAGTTGAGTTTGGTTTGAGACCCACATATAGGGTTCTTCTATTTCTTTATACTAGAGTTCTTTTTTGGCTTTCACAACTAAGAAGAGGAAAACTATTTTCAGCCTCCACCTGTGTGTGTATTCCCCCATTGTGTATGTGAGAAAGCCGCAAGTGAGACTCCTTTCCTCTCTCCCACTATCTTCACAAGCCGTTTATGGTCTTTGACATAGGCCAGACTTATTGTTCATAATTCTCTCATACTCACTCTCAGCTGTTTATGGTCTTTGATGTAGGCCAAACTTGTTTTCGGCTAGATAGACCCAAGATTTTCCTTTGCTAATACCCAATGCCTCCTTGCCTAAGTTTTCCTTTAGTTGCCACAAAAAAGCACGTAAAGGGAGGACCACAAGAGTTACGACCCTCGTAGATATTGCTTTACCATGCTATTTCTCAAGTAAGTACAATATGTCATTTTGCAGGATAAAAAATCATAGCTTCAGGCAAAAGACGAGACAAGACTTCAAAGTTGAAGTTCGATTCCTGATCATGGATTAGGGGAGGCATCATGAAGGGAGTCACAAGCTTTTGTTGGGTCCCTACTCCCTATGAAGAAAATCTCTCTGGCTCAATAGTCTCCTCTTTCTTCTCACTGTCACTTTGAAAAGTAATCGAACATCTTTTAAGTTTTCACATCTTGCATTGAATTACGAGATTTTACGATGCAAGTCTCGCTGGATTGTCGATCACCTATGTGCTTGCCTTGAATAACTATCAGATTGATTTACTTGCCATTCCGCCAATGCATGCTTGCAATCTTCATCAACGGATTTCTTGAGCCCAAGCTGGGGGAGGGACTCCACAGCAACAACCCTCATTCATGAATGACGAGTCATGATGACCAGGCAAAACTCACAGTGGAATGATGGTGGATGAATGAAACAATGGCAAACATCATGCTAAGACTGAGGAGACCCACTCATGAAAGCGACTTCTATCCAAACTCAATAATATATGAACGCTTGAACTTTTCTATTTTGATGTTCAACGCACAAGCAATGAGGGAGCTAGGCCTAGTTTGTGGGATGATGAGACTCGAGAGGGCTACTGATGTGGAAGTGTGAGACCAGGAAGCTTCAAAGGCATAAGAGTGAGCACTGAGGTGGGAGAAGCAGCAGAAGCTCGTCGAGAGACAACATGAAGAATTCCCAACAAACAGAGTTTCCTCAACGAGCCACTGTACAAAGCAACGGAACTTGGAAGAAACACAAAGCATGTAGTCACGACTCACCAGTGTCCTAGTTCTACTCCCCAAACTAAAATGAGCAAAAAGGACATGGAAGGGAGGGAGGTGGGGAAGGACTCTCTCTCTCTTCCCTCTCTCTCGCTCACACATTCTAATTCTCGCATCCTCTACTTATTTTGGGTGCCCCTCCTCTACGCATGCAACACTACAAACACCAGATCAGGATGATGAAAATCTCTCTATTGTGTGCATTTAAATTCTCACAGATTGGGTGCCGCTGCTCTATTCATGTAACGCTACAAGGCAAGAGTGGGATGCTAAAAATCTCACACTTGAGCGCATTTTAATTCTTAGCATATTGGGTGCCGCTGCTCCACTACAAGCCATTTCATTGAGAGAAAGAGAAAAAACCGAGAGAGAGAGAGAGAGAGAGAGGGGGGGGGAAGGAGGAACCTGGGAGGAGTGGAGGGAGTTGGCAGCAGCAGCAGGGGCAACAACAGAGGAAGCCATGGGCGAAGGAGTAGAGCAAGTGAGAGCGGAGAAGGGCGAGAAGAGGATCGCAACAAGGGAGGCTAAATGAGAGAGAAAGAGAGGGGAGATGGCACAAGCTCAAGGTGGAACGAGGAGGGACAATCTAAGCAAGAGGAGTCTTCCAAAAAATCAAAATTTTTTCAAAATATTTCTTTTTTGTTGGTTGGTTTGTTTACATTGTGGCAACCCCATGTGGATACCTGATCGAGGTATTCCTTACCACCTTAGCACCACTTTGTCCACCTCACTAAGTCATGTGTGTGTCATTTGTGCCCTCCTCTATCGGGGTCACTCTCATTTCAAATTTGCATGTTGTTTGACAATAGTTAGAATAAGAAAACTTTTGAAAATACTAATTTAAGAGAACACCTAGATAGGGTATAATTGGATGAAGGAATTGACTTATTAAAAGAATACAAATTTTCACTATATAAGGTTTGTTAACAAATTTTCAAGTGCATGCTTATCTATAATGCATTCTAATTGACACGAATCTGACCACCACACAAGGAGTCTTGGCCACCTTCATTGTTGATTCCAAGCACAAGTCTACCTGAGTTTTGGTCTTCTTGGGAAATTGAGTCACCATCCTTATAGCAATGATCAGATGTAATCTCAACCACAATATTTTGAGATACCATGATAACACCTCCACCAACTTTGAAATCTTTCAAAAGGCACAACAAGCCTCACTCCTGATGCAACTTTTTATCTTCCCAGTAGCTTAAGGAGGGAGGATGTTGAGAACCCCGTCATGTCAACTAGTTAATCACCAAACGAGTTAGCAAGTTCAATCACCCTACTCACACAGAGGGGGCCGTGTAGGACTCAAAACACCCTACAATAATGCTTTAATACACTTATCAACAATACACAAATCTCTGTATGCATAAAATCTTTGTGACTCATCCACTCATAGGGTTAAACAAAAAGAAGAAAAACTATGAAATAGACCATCGTCCTTCAATGTTTTGCCACATACGATGGTGCATCAGAATAGTGTTTCTATGATGCTTTGAAGCTTTTGAATCTCTTCCTCTATGGAAGATCTCTATAGCATTCTCACATACTCCAAAAGCTTGACCATTCCACACCTCAAGCTCTGTGGCTTCAAGAATTGAATTGTGGCCTAGATGAGAATTCCTACATGCATCGCAAATAAGCTATTTCTACTCATATCAAAATACTCTTGGATAGATAGCCAATTTGATGTTATTGTTAATATTACATGATGGAAAGTTGATATAGGTAGAGAGACCTCGTAGGCTATTTCTATGGTTGACCTAGCAGGCACCAGGTTGCTTTATGTAAATTTCATGTAAATACTTTAAGCTATATGCCTATGTTTATGTATGCCCGTGTGAATTCCTATGTCTATGCTTCTATGTTTCTATATACCTATGTCCATGCTTCCTCATGCTTCTACATTTCTATATGCATTATGATGTATGTTTATGCTATATGTGAATGCTAGCATATGCTTTATGCCGATTTAATGAATGCCTATCCTTCTATGTGCCTATGTGAATGCATATTCTTCACATCTGTGACCTATAGAGTTTAGATAAACAATTATTATTCTATAATATGGTCGTCTTACAATAATCCATCATCCTTCTATGGACCATATCATATGACTTCACACAAATGCAACTATATCTTGTCATCCATGGTTTGATCATGTAGACATTGCAACTCCTGCAAAGGTCTCATTAAAATCTACCCCATTATGGATTAATTTTTCTTGCAAAAGAGAAAAAATTTTATTAAAAGAAAATATTAACATTACAAAAGTTTTGATCATGTAGGCATTGGAGAGGCATTGCAACTCATGTAAAGGTCTCAATAATTGCTCAATAATTGTAAATCAAATTTAATAATTTGACAATGAAACATTACATATGGTATTATCAATGCCACTTGTACGTAATTTAATCTTTGATATATGTAAACTTAAAAACATAAGCTATATGACTCAAATTTCTTAGTTCCTTTTTAAGCAATGTGTATAAGCTATCCCGCTACCTTGCATATAAGAAATATCCTATGTTTAATCAATTCATGAAGAATGAAATACAATATAAGATGAAATGAATGACATGTCAGTATAAAATCAAGCATTTAGTTGCAATTCATCACATTAATCTCTTGGCACTCATCACATTAATCTCTTGCAATGACAATCAATCAATTCAGTGTGAGTTAAGAGGGTGAAACTACAATGATAAAACCTTTGTGTTTTCCTATCCAAACCCTTGCTCCTCTCCACCCCAATTAGTAAGCAAAGACTTTATAGGCATATCTAAAAAAATTAAATCTTTTCTCCATCCTTGACCCAATGGACCTGGCAGCTTCTTTGATTCTCTTTGTAAAGTTTTTAGCCGATGGGGTGGCATGGCGGGCCCCACCTTCCACACTAGCAATGACTTCATGATGATCTTCCTATTGGTCTGGTTGATATTTTTGGTTGAGGAGGGATTTCTTATGGTTGGTGTCGGTAAGATCTTGATCACCATGCAAGACAATCCATGGAGTGTCTGGAACTTGAGGAGAATTTGAGAGACCACAGGTGATTGAATCCAACACCAATATCTACTTATCATGACTACGAGGGCAAGCTAGCAAGCACAAGAGTATCAAAGAAGAAAAAGAAGAAAGTGCCATTCCTATTGTTCAAAAGGTAGATATAGATGTTGGTGATGATGTACGTGTGGTTGATGTGATCATTGATGGTCAAGTGATTTCTAATGTGTACATTGATGGAGGTGCATCGATTAATGTCATGAGTGAGAAGACCATGATAGATGCTAATTTTAAATACTCTAGTACTACCTCTCCTTATCGCATCAAATTGGCTGACAACAATAGGGTTAAGACCTTGGGAGTTGTGAAGAATCTAGAAGTGGATGTATGTGAAATTTCTGTGCTGACTACTTTTCAGGTGATCCCTATTAAGCCAGATGCACATCCCTATCCATTGATTTTGGGAATGCCTTGGCTACACAAGGTGAAGGCTATTCAAAAGTGGGATACTAGAGAATTGATTTTGAAAGGAAATGATAAGAAGGTGCGCTATAACATCAAAAGTCACAGAAAGGAAGTTGTCAAGGTGGAGTCTTTAATATCAAAGAGTTCGAGAGCTCTGACTTAACCGATGAAGAAGAAGAGACATGGTGTAGCTCTGAGGAGTCCAGCTCAGAGGATGAGGTGGAAGGAGTGGCCTTTGGTCTTTGTCTTGGTGTTGATTGGGATGAGTCAGGAGGGAACAAGGTGGTGGTACAAGAAGATCCTATAGAGACACTTCATGTGGAGGATGTGGAGCACACTAAATGACGCCAATGCAATGAAGAGCTTCTTGGTGATTCTCTATTAGCAGGTAGTGAGAAGTTCCAATACTTGGATATCTTAGATGATTTTCAATGTCTCTTTGCAACAAGCTATTCATAGGTTCGACCAGTCTCTCTTGCGGAGCACAAGATTGAGTTGAAGCCAATTATGCAATGCTAAGGCGATTGGGGATGATCCAAGCTGAGGCACTAAAGAAAGAGGTAACACAACTACTTGAGTTGGGATTCATCTTTCCTGTTGATGATTCAGAATGGATATCTCCTGTAGTTGTCACACCAAAGAAAGGAAATAAGTGGCGAGTTTGTGTGGACTTTCATCCTTTGAATGCATGCACTAAGAGGGATCATTTTCCTTTGCCATTCCAAGATGAAATACTAGACCAAGTAGCAGGGCATGAGATGTATTCTATATGTGATGGGGTACTCTGGGTACTTTCAAATTCATATTTGGGAGGAAGATCAAAAGAAAACATCATTTGTCACACCTTGGAGAGTTTTTGCTTATAGAGTGATGGCTTTTGGGTTGACCAATGCACCAGCTACATTTCAAAGGTTCATGAGTCAAGTGCTCAAGCCTTACTTGGGAAAGTTCATAAGGGTGTTTTTGGATGATTTTTGCATTTATTCTCGGCCCACAGATCACATGGAGAAGTTAAAGATGGCCTTAGCTAGGATTGATGAAGCAAAAGGGTATCTAAATCCTAGCAAGTGTCATTTGGCTCAAACAAAAGTAGTCTTGTTGGGGTATATTGTGTCTGAAGAAGGCCTGGAAATGGATCCTCACAAAATTAAGCAATCATGCATTGCCAAATCCTGAGAATGTCACTGGTGTTCACAGAATTCTAGAAAAGAGCAAGTATTATCAGCGGTTTTGTGATGATTTCACAGAGATAGTGCATCCCATGAACTTGTTGACAAGAAAAGGAGTTTCTTTCCAATGGGGTGTGGAGCAACAAGAGTCTTATCAGCAACTTAAGGAGGCCATGAGTAAGGGCCCAATATTGAAGCCCCCTGATTGGTCTCAAGACTTTTATGTAAATCCAAGTGTATCTTTGCATACAGTTGGTGCTATATTGCTACAAAAAGGGGAGGCAGGTAGAATGCAACCCATCTATTATGCCAGCTGACAGCATACAGAGGTGGAAACAAGGTATGAAGAAATGAAGCAAAAAGCCCTCTCTTTGGTGTTTTCATTCAGAAAGTTTCGCTCCTACTTATTACCTCAGCCATTTTTCTTCCTTACCTCTCAGTCTATATTAGCATATCTAGTTCGCAAGCCTAATCCTGGGGGGAGATTTGCAAAATGGTTGTCAGAGCTTCAAGAGTTCTCTTTCTCTTTGTCATTGAAAATACCACTAGGTCCACTATGGCAGATTTGTTGCTCACAAGACGGCAGGATCTAAGAGAAGAAAAGAAATACAAGGAGGACATTAATGATGAAAGGGAGACACCACCAACAGCTTTTGTCTTGTATTTTGATGGGGCTTTTAGTCCTTCATGCCAATAGGGAGCCGAGGGGATACTCTTGATGAATTGTAAAGGTCAAGAGGTGTGGGCGAGAGGACAAGAGTTTTCAAGTATCACAACTAACAATGTAGCTGAGTATAATGCTTTGATTCTTGGTTTGGAGGGTTGTCTTCAAAGTCAAGTTAAAGAATGGGAAGTAAGAGGAGATTCTCAGCTTATTATAAAGCAAATGCAAGGGTATCACAAGACAAGAAGTCCTCATTTGAAGGAGCTTAATCAAAAGGCTATGGCACTATGCAGTCAATTTGATTTTTGCAAGTTTGTTCATATAAATAGAAAAGAAAATCAAAGGGCAGATGAGCTGGCTACTCAAGCCATTGTAGTACAAGACCGAGGGGTGGTTTCTTTGGTAGACACTGGATGGCCAGAACTGCAAGATGTTCAGCAATATGTGAAAGAAGGCATGTTTCCTCGAGGGTTAACTCCACAACAGAAGCAGAGATTGGTTACTTTTGGCCACGCCTCCATAAGGATGTATATGAATGTCACCTTGAATGGAACCTATCAGCTTGAGGATTTTAATGGCATGGTGATACTCGGATGCACCAATAAGTATCATCTTAAATTCTTCTATGCTCAACCACCTTGAGGGCTAGCAGACCCTCTCTGTTACTAGAGAGGATCTGCTATGGGGGGGGAAAGATCTGACACCAAAAATTGATATTTTTTATTTGGCATTGGTATTGTTTTCTTCTATGTTTGATAAGATTTTGAGTATCTAGTGATAGCCTAGCAGCTCTCACTTATTTCTATTTTCTAAGATATTGTATGGGATTAAGAGGATGAGTGGAATGGATCATTGTAAATACCATAGGTATGAATTATAAATACCTTGGTATGGCATGAGAGTTATTTGTGTATATTATGGGGTTTTTAGAAAATAGGAAGAGTGAGTCATATAAAGAGGTGGGTTCATGTCCATGTGTTCCAATAATATAAGAGAGGCCACATGCCAAGCATGTGGAAGGCATGTGGAGGAGTGTGGAGTCAAGAGGAATCCTTCTAGAATTCCCATGTGGAATAAGGAGGATGTGGACATATGGAAAAGCGAGGGCTCCATGTGGGGAGACTTTTGACTTTCTCAATATTTTAAGAGTCTTGAGCATCTTTTGATGGGACACATGGCAAGAGTAGCCAAAAAGGACATGGATGGTGACACACGGGCTTATGTGATTGATGGGGAAAAGAATCTACAGGCAGCAATTATAAATGGGTGAAGGAGGGTGACAAAATCTCTATAAAAGGAGCCCTCCTCTCCCTTCTTCATCTCTTCCATCATTAGGCCTCATGTTGTTGTAGCTCTAGTCTCCTCAAACCTCTTCCATGAGCCTTCTCTCCCTCTTGTAGATATTCTCTTATGTAGACTCTTGAGTCCATCTCTCTCTAGTTCATTCTCTCTCTATGAGTAGTCTTGGAGCTTCCGCTCCCTCTTGTACGTATGAAACCTCTTCTTCTCCTTTGTGTTTGTAGTATTTTGAGTTGCATTAGAGTGGAGTCTCACTCTATTGGTAATGAAGGTCACTTCAGTTCTCACTTGTGAGTGTCTCTTCCCTTTTTTTCCATTGCTTTCTCTTCCAAAGTGCTCAGAAGTGTTGTCTATTTGGCTGCTCATTGTGCATACATGGTTTATCTATTTCCCAAGCCACAAAAGGGCTCTTTCTTACCTCCTAGGTGACCTCTATGGGACTTAGATCATTAATTAAGTCTAAGCATGGAGGTAGTAGTCTCCCAAGTCGGCACCAATAGAAGGAGTAAGTGTTTTTCATGATAGTTTGACCCCTTGTCAATATTTTGCTCATAACTTTTTGCTCGATGGTCCCATTTGAATGAAACTTATATTACCACAAAGCTCTCTTCAAGGAGCATCATTTTATGTATTCAATTATTGTATTGGATGTCAAAACAAAAATCTATGACTCTGTGTGTGACTGTTTTTTCCCAGATAATGTTTACCCCCGTCTAGTAAACTGCCCATATCTTTCCGACCGCTTCTCTGTTTCTTATGCAACTTATATCAGAGCGAAGCCCATTTGAAGACGCATTTTAATATGTGTTTGAATATTTGATATCATGTATTTGTTGAAAGTTATGGGTCTCTATGTCTTATAATATTTTGGAGAGTGTTTTGAGGCAATTGTAAAGGTATTTATGAAGGAGGTGCAATGTTTCCTCGGAACCTACCCATCTGACCCAATCATCCCCTTCAAACTCCTCGATATATATTAGTTCACGTCATGTTGAGCCGCAAGATCTTCTTTTAACAATGTATCGCTCTTCTCTTTGGCACAGACCGGCTTACTAAGATTATGGCTTCTGCTGATGCTTTCCTTCTCCCTATGCTTGAGTACAACATCACTTGGGATGTTACCATCTTTATTCTCATCTAAGGGAGGAAAGTATGGTGTGGTCTCTTGGTATAAAAGCTTATTTCTAATGTCCCTTTCCCAGTGATAAAGATCTCTATCACTCAGTTTGAAAGCAGTAGGAAGTGAAGAGGTGCGTGAAGTTTATTACCCCCAACTTCATGTCACAACATGCACTTGCACACACACATGCAAACACACACACACACATGCACGTGCACACATATGCATGCATGCATGTGCACACATGTGCACATGTGTTTACACACACACATATGTGCATGTGTGTACACATGCACATGTGTGCATGTGTGTACACACAAACACACACAAACCTATTATTTATCTACTCTAGCATCTTCTCTCAAAGCACAACTGATTAACTAGTTTGTGTTATGCCTTTGGAAACATAGCATGCATGCTTATGCTTAGAGCCAATGTAACCTTCCATCTCACCAAAAAACTATATGGAAGTTTGCAAATTGCATATAATATCTACATATACAAAATCCATGTTTTAGTGCGACTAGTGATGTCTAACATCTATTGCATGATACATAATGCATGAATATTGAATGCATGCAAAAGAGAAAATGACAAAACCACTTCTTCCATTGAGCAATCCAGGCACCCTACACCTTGAGAGTAGTTTCATCTAGCCCCCTACCTTGTGTGGGGTGTAGGGACCATGAAGCACTCCCTTAGACTAGGGCTTGAGTGGGCTTAAGGCGATAGAAAAAAATTACCTCTGGAATTCAAAGCAACGAATGTGTGTGCATGCATGCATGCGCACGCACGTGTGTGTGTGTGTGTGTGCGTGTGTGTGTGTGTGCGTGTGTGTGTGTGTGTGTGTGTGTGTGTTTTTAGATTTAATAGTCCCATTAATAAATGGGCCATACAATTAATTCCACCATTTGGATAAAAAGTTATATATGAGACAAGTACAAAAATATTTACAACATCTAAGTTGGGACTTGTAAAAAATTGAGAGTTTGCAAAATTCTAACAAAAATGAGAATTTATAATCATATTAAGCTAGCAATAGGAACACAAGATTAGAAAAGGGTGTCGAATCCATCAAGTAGTCCAGGTTCCAGGGTCAGGGTCCACTTACCTGCCACCATCCAAGAAAAACTAGGTGTTAGAACATTAGAGTTTCAATTGGGTAGACACGTAATGCCTGTATTCCCTGGCATGTTATTGCTTTACCTAGGAACAAAGGCATCCGTCTAGATTCACAAATGTCAATGTTTTGCAAATACCATGTTATATGTACAATCAGTGTCACAATTCCATCATTACTCTACCACCAAAGTGTGTGAGACAATAAGGGAACCAATATTATCAATTTAAAGGGAATCAAGGGATGGTCTACCTCTTTATTGAAAAAAGACAAGGGGGGTAGTCCACACCCTTGTGGAAAATCGAAATGTCTCTTTATTTTTCGTGCATGATGATGGGGGGTAATCCACACCCATATTTGGGAATTGAAGGACAAAAAAATAAATGATTGAACCAAAAAATAACTTGCACATAGGAAAAATAACAAAGAATTCATAAAGGAACAAGCAAAGCACTTAAGCCATGAAAAGATTAATTAGACAATTTAAATAATTAATTTGTAGAACTGTTAAGATACTAAGAAAATTGCAATAATTTAAATAAATCACTTGAAATGAATTAGGGCCTAGATAAGCATGTGAAAAGAATTAACTATTTTGAGGATTAAAAAATAAAGAAAAAGCACAATAGACAAAACTACCAAGAAAAACTTAGGTATCCTAAAACAAGTTGTAATCCATGATGCCAAGGTAAAAAATGCTATCGAACCCTTTTTCTTGAGGAAAAGATGCCAAGGAGTATAGTCCAAGCCCACACCAAAGCCATATCAAAAAGTTGCTACAATAATGATAAAGAGGTCAAGAAAAAGGTTAACTATGCGACAATTTAAAAACCCAAACTCTTAAAAAGGGCAATTAATGTAATATAATTTAAAGTAATTATAAAAGCTATTTTAGATAACTAAAAATATAAAAAAATAATTTCAAGACATCATATACATATAATATGCATAGAACAAGATAAAAATGTTCTATAAGAAACATGTAAGCAAGATTATATATATATGTATATATATATATATAACTTGCAAGAAAAGGGGATTAGAAATAAAAATTGCATATTACGCTAAAGTGAAGCCCACTACAATATACATTATGTGAAAATAGAAAAAATGAAATAAATGTCCTCAAAAGAACACAAAAGCAACAAATATATAAAAGTAACTAAATATATGACTTCAACCATTAAAACATTATAAAAGCACTATATTAAAAAATAAAGCATACTTCCAGTTCCTTCATTAAATTATCATTTTATAAAAGAGACACGCAATTGATTAAATGGTTTAGAGACATGAAGGGGGGTCATCCACACTCATCAATGTATACCAATGACTTAAATTTTTTTTAAAGAAATCCGGTTCATAGTAGTAATAAGGGAATTTAGAAAAGAGAAAGATGAAAAAAATCTCCACCCAAAAATATATATAATATACAAGAGTATTACAAATATAAATTACCTAGCTATATATATATATATATAGAAGCAAATAATATAGGTGTATTTATAAACTAAGGTTTAAAAAAAGAGCACAATACCTAATAAAGGAAGATTTAAAAGAGATTTATATATTTTATCTATTTATTTATTTATATATAAGAAAATACATGATCAGGAAAGGGACACACACAAGAACCAAAAGAAGACACACATAAGAACCAAAGGAAGGTAGCGCTGTGTAAGAAGCTCGAGGTCGAGAAGAGAGGAATGGGTGGTGGCTACGTTGCCCATAAGCAAGGGGTGATGAAGTAACAATGAGACAATAAGGAGAAGGCGACCAGCCGAGAGGCAAGGTGACCGTAATCATCAATGCAATAGAGAAAGCGAAAGCTGGGAGTTACGTGCCAGTGGGCAGGAGGAAATAATGTAAAGAGGAGTGCTATCCACCTACGAGCCTATCAAGCCAGTAAGAGCCAATGCAACCAAGCCTAGTGCATGAAGTCACCAAAGAAGGGTGGAAAAGACAACAAGAAGAGCTCGAGAGGAAAGCAATAGGAGCTAGGCAGGGATCAAGAGTTGATCACAGCATGTGGTCAAGGCACCAACTTGCGAGAAGATGAAGAGAAGGCCATGTACTTTGAAGAGAAACAAGCGAGTTTGAATAGAAGTTAGAGGAGCTTCAAACAAAGCTAATAAGGAGCAAGTAAAAGAGAGGAGCATGAGGCAATATAGAAAGAAGGTGTTAAAAGAGCAATTCCCAACCATTATGACGAAAAAGGCTATGTAGAGGGTTTGTTAGGTAGGTGGTTGAATAGAAAGGTAGGCTAGTTAGGTAGAGAAAATATTGTGTGTGTGTGTGTGTGTGTGTGTGAGAGAGAGAGAGAGAGAGTAGAAGGGGGGAAACATGTTTTTATTAAATATAAAGAAACAAATTCTAAAGATAGTGGGATTCTTGTAAAATTTATAGCATCTCATTATATAATATAACTCTTATGGAAAAAGGGGCAATTTTTTTTTAAACAAGTTGATAACAACAATTAGAGTAATAAAAGAGGGAGGGGGATATAAAATTTCCAATTTATTGAAGATTTATGATAATTTAAACAAATGACTAAGTAGAATTAACTACTGCAATACTTAATTTATTAAAGAAATAAGAAAGAAAATAAGTAACTAGGGAGGCTTTGGGTAACTCTAAAGCATAAAGAGATAATAAAGAGTTTCACCCCTAAACAAGATTTAAGGGGGTTATGCATGTGACAAAGTGTGTGTGTGTGTGTGTGTGTGTGTTTAGATTAAGAAGTCCCATCAATAATTGAGCCATACAATTAATTCCATCAATTGGATAAAAAGTTTAAAAAGAGAAACATATAAGAAAAAAACATTTGAGACATCTAAGTTGAAAAATGCAACTAGAGTTTGCAAATTTTTCGATCCAAATTAAGAATTTTTAATAATATTGAGTTTGACGAACATAATATTGAAAAAAGATGTTGAATCCTCAGGCTAGAGGTCGAGGTCCACTTATCTGCCACCACCATCCAAACAAACTAGGTGATAGAACATCATAGTTATGTATGGGTGGATAGGTAATGCATGTTTTCCCCGACTTGTTATCGCTCTACCTAGGAATATAGACAACCATATGGATTATTAGATAATTAAATAAACAATTTTGCCACAAGTGAAGTTTAAGTCACAACTGGAGTAAGAAGCGAATGAATGCATGGGTTAAGAAGGGATTAGAGGAGGTATGGGACAATTAGTGGGGTTGGTATGTGGGATGGTTAAAAAGAAAGTGTAAAGGGAAGATTTCATGAGGGTACATAAAAGAATATTTATAGTTAGCAAAGTATTCATGTTTGTGTGTGTGTATTTATGTATAAAGAAACAAGTGTCTATGTGAGATACATTTACTAATCAATTTTTTTGTTTGTGTGTGTGTGTGTGTGTGTGTGTCCCACCCCCAACCCACAGGGTAAGTCCACATGGTGGGGAGTAAGCCCACCATGTGCAACTTACTCCCCACCTATTGATAATAAGTAAATAAAAGTGGATCTTCAGTGAAGAAAGGAATAAATATTATTTAAACTACTCTATGTATATGATGAAATGGAGTATGAGTGGAAGAAGAAATAATTCAATTCCCTCATGTGCGGCATGCTTATTGTTTACCTAGTAGTTGAAGTTGTCTTACCATGCATAAACCACTTCTGCAAAATAGATATAAAAGTTAGTAAAAAATAAGGTGGATCACAACATGACTAGGGATTATATCCATGCTAAAGAATTATCCAATGGATGTGAATTAATTGTATGGCACTAGCCTGACCAAAGGCTAGTTGGGAAATCAAAGTGTGGGCTTAGATTAGTAAGTCCCATCAATTGGATAAAATTGTAAAAAAGAGAAACATATAAGGAAAAAATGTTTGAGACATCTAAGTTGCAAAATGCAACTAGAGTTTGCAAAAATTTTGATCAAAATTAAGAATTTTTAATAATATTGAGTTTGACAAACATAATATTGAAAAAATATGTCGAATCCTCAGGTAGTCCAGGTTTTGAGATCGAAGTCCACTTACCTACCACCATCCAAACAAACTAGGTGTTATAACATCATAGTTACATTTGGGTAGAGAGGTAATGCATGTTTTCCCCGGCTTGTTATTGCTTTACCTAGGAATATAGACAACCATATGGATTCTTAGATAATTAAAAAAACAATTTAGCCACAAGTGAGGTATAAGTCATAACTGGAGTAAGGAGTGAATGAGTGCATGGGTTAATAAGGGATTAGAGGAGGTATGGGATGATAAGTAGGCTTGGTATGTGGGATGGTTAAAAAGAAAGTGTAAAGGGAAGATTTCACTAGGGTACATAAAAGAATAATTCATAGTTAGGAAAGTATTCATATGTGTGTGTGTATGTGTGTGTGTTTAGATTTAATAGTCCCATCAATAAATGAGCCAGACAATTAATTCCACCAATTGGATAAAAAGTTATATATGAGACACGTATAAAAATAATTATGACACAAACTAAATCCACTGACAAATATTTGAGTATGCTTAAAATTATCCTATGATTATGAATGAATTGTATGGTACTAGCCCAACTAGTTAAAGGCTAGTTGGGAGATCATGTGTTTGTTTAGATTTAATAATTCCATCAATAAATGAACCATATAATTAATTTAACCATATGGATAATTATAAAAAGATGCATATGAGAAATGGATTGAAATTCATTAAGAAAACTAAATTGAAGTAACTTTTGATAATAATGTAATCCTAGAATTTGGAACGAAAGGCCACAGGATTGGCAATAGAATTTTTCTTAATATGGATTTTGCAAAGAAACAGTAAAACAATGTCGAATCCGTTAGGTATTCTAGGCTCCGAGGTCAGGGTCTACTTACCTACCATCATCCAAAACAACCAGTTGTTAGAACAATGAGGTTGCCTTTTGGTAGACAGGTAATGCCTGTATTCCCTAGCCTGTTATTGCTTTACCTAGGAACAAGAACTATCATTTAGGATTCTAGAAAAATAAATGCATAAACTCCTATTTTAGAGAGAGATGTGGAGAGAACACGTAAATTAACTTTAAATTACTCAATTACAAGGTTAATGTGCTTAGAAAAAATCAAAAGCTTAGTTAGAGCAAAAATTTCCCTTTATTTCACATCCCTAAAAGGAGCATAAGGGCCAATGAAATCAAGATGAGGGGTAGTCCTCTCCCAAGAAAGGTAATTAAAATATAATTGAAAGCAATTAGACAATAAGAAAAGACATTAGTTAAAAAAAGAATGGTTACAAAGGAGTTACAAAATTACTTTTCTGAAGAAATAAAACCCATTAATCCAACCAAAGGTTAGCATACATGGACATCATATTATAAGAAATTAGAGTTATGAATGATCGTATCCTCAGTCTTATAAGAGAACCTATTTGAAAATTTTATATAAAGAACGCCTTGAGAGCATAGAGGAGAGAAAATATCATCTATATAGAAAGTTAAGCATCTAGACACCACCAATCAATTGCAAAAACTTAATCATCAGCAAATGCATTAACACATCAGTCGTAAGATATATAGAGAATTTAGAAAGTGTAAGGGGTCCAAGAGAGAGCTATAAGAGAGTTATCAACAGTACATGCTAAGTCAAATTGCCAAGGCAACAATGAACTACTAGTGTACCAACCTACAAGCTAGAGAATCACCGTATTAGTGCATGATCAACACAACAAACCGAGTGATTATGTAGGGAAGAGAGAGCACGTAAGCCACTTTTCATTTAATAACCAAGTGACGGCCAAGAAAACACATTTGTTCATGATCATCACGGTACCTTTGGTGACCTAATACAATTTTTATCAATGGTTGAGATAGTCTCGGTAAACCTATGTTAACAATCGTCAGTGCAAATTTGGCAATACAAAGTAGCGTGGACATTGATGACAAAAACTAAGGGATGTAATCCCAAGCGCTTTCTCAGCTACAAATGTTAGCATAGATGCTTCTCCATCTACTTTTGTACCGGCTCGCTATCTAGTTACCGCAAAGTGAGCACTATGCGGTATAGAGTACTTGATCAAGAATATTACCAAGCCAAGAATGTTGAAAGGGCTATGACCAAATTGCCAAATCATCAAGCAATGTAGCAAAATTACCACTATATACCAATAGCCATTAGTGTGTTGTCAACGCAGTTAATAAACCATTAAATGATGAGTATCACCTGAAGAGACAAGAATGCACAGACTAGAGCTAGCTCGCTCATAGGCTCGCGACACTTCGTGTAAATCTAGAAGGTAACAAGCAGTAAAAACATAGGATAATGCTTCCTTTTTTAAAAGAAAAAAGCAATTATAGTGGCGATAGCAATCATATGTGAAAAGCTTCAAACATTCTATCGAAAGAGAAGGTGCTGGGTTGGTCATTTGCAGCTAGCAATGCATCTGCTGCATAGAGGTAATTCAGTCAAGTTGGGTGAGCACAAAAGCACTACGAACAATAAGAAGCCATAAACACTACGAGGTGTGGTTATAAACATAAGAGGATCAAGGGGTGGGGGGGAAGGGGGGGATGTTTATTAAATGGAAATAATAATAATAATAATAATAATGAGTAGAATGTAAAATTTTTAAATTACTAATAAAGTTTATGAAGAGAAGGCTTAGAAATGAGGAAAAAAGGGAACTTAATAAAATTAAAACTTTTATTTTGTTTTAAAGAGGGATAATAACTTTAGGGGGTTTGAAATAAATACCATAATTATTAATATATGGTGTGTACAAAAAGAGCCAGTGTATAATTTGTGTGTGAGCAAAAAGAGCCAGTGGAGCAAAAATTGTGTGTGTGCAAGTGTGTAAATGTAAAGTATAGAAAATGTGTGTGTGTGTGTGTGTGTGTGTGTGTGTGTGTGTGTGTGTGTGTGTGTGTGTGTGTGTGTGTGACTACTTATATTAAAGGAGATGGGACATTAAGTACAGTAAGCTCAATAATATTTTAAAAAAAGTGAAAACAACACAAGTAGATAAGGTTGTAAAATTTAACAAGAGTGGGAGTGAAATTCCGACATAAACCAAATTACTAAATAATTCCCAAAAAGGAATCATATCATAAAGAAAGTGGGGCAATTAAATGTATAAATTGTGTGTGTGTGTGTGTGTGTGTGTGTGTGTGTGTTAGCTTGTTATGGATTCAACTTGATTGGCCTTTTCTTCATTGTTTTTTCTCTCCTTTGGCTACTAATTCCTCTCCAAATCAATGTTTCAACATTTTTTTGAGTATGGAGATCCCCTCGTGGGTCTTTTGGTTGCAAGTCATGTACATCTTGAGGACTTTTGTCACAAATGCTAAGTGTGTTAGTGTGGTTTTCATCCTCTGAATGCTGGCCTAGCACCCATTGGTCCTCTATGCACAAGGTTTTGAATATGGATGGTTCTAGTAGAGAAATTGTGGGATCCTGGGGTTGTTGTAATGCAACACTTTATAGCTATGTACGTTGGTACATCACTCCAAAGCTTATGGCTCTTAGAGTTCCTCATGGCATGTAAGGTAAGTAAGCTTAATATGTTCCTTTAGAAGATATTTTGTCTAATTTGGCCTAATGATTTGACCTTCATGGCTCCACTCCTCACTCATAGATGACCTCCAAGTACACAATGTCACTTGAGGAGATCCCTCTCAAGGAACACAATGTGCAGAAGGAGAATCATATTTTTATCCAAGGCACTTCACCAAAACTACATGTTATTGCACGTCTTCTTCTCCCCTCATGTTCGATTCTTCTTCATGCTGTGTTAATTCTTTCTTGCCATGTGTTGACAACCTTATGAGGTTTTGATGCATGAATGGTACTTGAAGAAATAATTCCAGTTCTATAACTTCACAAAGCGTGATCTTTATAGGAAGGAGAACATGGTCTTAGTATGTAACAAAATCTATCAGGGTGACATTGTAAAACCTAGTACCTTAGACCATTTCATCCTGTTCATTTCCAATGTTATAAAGTAGGCAACTTTGTAGGCCATGTGCTACTCCTATACTAGAGTTAAGTTGACATCAACATTACTAGTACTCACAAATTCTATTTCTCATCACAACCATAGTCATTGATTTCTGACCAGAAATCTTATCTTTTGATGATTATTTCATTCAAGTTCTACCAAAATAAAACTTAGGCAAACATTGGACACTCTTTGCTTTAGTGATTCTATTCCGATCAAGACAACTGCAAATGTCACCCTATGCAAATATTCCAACTGCAACATTGCTAAGAGTTATTGGGCTAATAATGTGCTAGCATTTGCTACTTTTTCACGTGTTGGATTGCAATTCATGACATCATACAATTGCAAATGTCACCCTATGCAAATATTCCAAATGTAGTGTTCTCTAGAGTTGTTGGGCTAATAATGTGTTAGCATTTCTCATTGACCGCATTTTGGATTGCATTTCATGACATTCAAGTTCCCCTTTGGTAGCAGAAAGCCACTTCAAGTCAAGAGGGCTTCATTGTTTGGGAGTATCATGTCATTTCCATTAGGTTAATTCATTGGACTCAGCATTCATGGAGTTCTCCCATTTTTGGTCTTGGAAAGTCTCCATGAGAACATGATGTTACTACCTATGTGGCAAGAGATATGTATATATGTACTTTCTTTTCAAATTTTATTTATCCATGAATATATGCAGCTCGTATATTCTCAAAGAGCTAGATTTTAATTTTTCTTTTCTATATTTTGTAGCACATCTTAAGATTCTGAATTGATGAATAGTTTGCAAGTTGGTTTCTTTGTACAATGCTGAATTCTAAATTTCTTAATCACACATTACTTGTCAAACAATTTGTGTACTACCCACCGAGGTTGGTTGTAGGTGCCATGGTAAACTGTGATATATTTGCAGCTTTGTTCAACCTTTCTCATTTGGGATAGGTTTGATTCTTCAGACCTGTATGTGTAGAGTGAATACCCAATATTTGTGATTTGACACTATAACAGTAAGTAATTTTACACTTGTACACGAAATGTTGACAAGAAAAGAGGGTAGTTTATACAAAGCTACCTAAATTTTATATGGTTATCATCTTTCCTAAATTGTGACTATGATGTTTTTGAAATTGGAAATGTATTTTATGGCTAAGCGATTGGTTTGGCTAGATTGTTCTTAGAGTCCTTGTTAACTACAATGGTTAACAGTTCATGCCAGCACCAAGTGATTGTAATGATAAAGTGGAGAAGTAAAAGAGGATGTGTGGGAGTTTATATGCTATCCGTCTTGGAGCCATATGGTCGCAAGTGCTTGCAAGAAGAGAGTGAGAGAGGTGAAAGAGAGTACAAGGGTTATCCCTCCCTTCAAAAGGTGGATTGTTTAAAATCCTAAAAGTGTGACTTTGGTCTTCATTGTGTACTTGCAAACTTTTGGAATACAAGCTCTCTCATTCTCTCCATTCATCAGTGAGTGAGAATTCTTGCTTTCCATTATGTGTTGCCTTGTGATTGCCACTTTCCACCCTTCACTCTCCCCTTCCCTTCCACATCCCCTCTCGTCTCCTACATTCCCCACTTGTCTTCCCCTTCCCTCTACATTATTGTGGAATCACATTGACACAATCCAATAGACACTTGAGTGACACAACTATTAGGCTCGTGCATGCAAAGCTCTCACAAGGAGTTGCTTGGCAGTGGAGTGTCCAATGGCATTCTTTCAAGGTCCTTAAAACACATGGGGTCACCATCGGCTACACATTTTTGGTGCCATTACCAGGGAGTTTGAGGTATGCCTTTGCTATGCATAACCTTTCTACAATCAACCACCCATTGTACAATGCTTTTTTCTAGCTTAACTAGGAGTGTTGTTAGTGGAGAATAGGACTGGTTTGAGAGGAAAAAGTGTGTGTTTGGAGCAAAAAAAGTAAAAGCCATCATTTCTATCCATATAGTGATTTTGATGCATTTGAGGTTGTTTTGAAGGGTTTTTTGTGGAACAAAAAGCCAAAAATTCACAAGGAGAACTATAAACTGCCAATGACATAGCCAGATAGTGTGTCACTGCATTAGGTTTAACGTAGGGCCTGCACCTAGCATGTAGGAGTCATCGTGTTATAACGCAATGAGACTAACGCATTATTTGACAGCTAGACCTCACCTAATTGATACATGGAATTAAATGAACTCACAACTGTCACATCAACATTTAAGCCATAGATTTTAGGCCAATGCAGAAACTCCAAGGTCGTTGTGATAAGGAGTCACTAGTATATACAATCACTACGTTAAGCACCCGTTGTTGTGCTATGAGGTCATTGTTGCTTTACCAACCACGATCACATTATTTCACCCATTGTGTTAAGAGTTGCTACACTAAGTAACCATCATGTTAAGGAGTTGTTGCTTTAAGGCTAATGCAATGAGCTAATAATGTAGTGACTCAGGAAGCCACTGCTTTAAGGCTAACGTAATGACTATTGTTTTAAGGCCAGAGAGACACAGTGACTGATTCTGACTAGAGCAACTAGGCTGAGTGAGCAACACATGCAATTGAGGTCTAGTAGAGCTTCAGTTCCATTTGGGATCTCAACCTTAAGCTCTTATTCAGTACATGGTCTCCTATACATAGAGTCCTTCAGTTTAAAGGCCGCAATGAGCTTTGATGACAAAATGGGGGAAGATCCAAATTTTGGGGCCACCATCACTCCTAATTCCAGCTTGATCAGGCCCCAATCCCCCACACCTTCAACCATAGCCTCGTAATTGAGGGAATCATTCTCTAATTTCATGGGGTGATTCAACTTGACCGATCTAGATTTGGTCAATCCCTTTGCCAAGCAAACTAGAGTGCTAGAGGAGTATAAAGACCCTCCTCCTACATCTATAGCCAATATGCTTCAAATAACCTAATGCCCACCTTGATTGGAGATCCTACGAGGCCTCATGTTCAATTCTATGAGGGTGAACCATCCTTCACTAGAACCTCTGAGCCCTACGTACTCAGTTTTTTGCCATAGAGTCCAAAGGGCATGGAAATGAGCAAATAGATTTGGGAAAAATACTCTTTCTCACACAATATCCCCTCATCCCAATCTGTACTTTACTTGGGTAGGATCCCCAAAAGGCACCCCTTTCCCTATGGCAACATCCTATAGGCCAATGCCCAACCCTAGTGTGGCCCACCCTAGTGTGGCCAGTATGACCAAGGCTACCACAAATCTTAGCTTCAAGTCCTATTAGGCTAGGGCTAGTTAACACAATACCTACTCGACCTACAAATTTCTATAATCTAGCCCAAAGGCCATCGAATTATGGCACTATGCCAACCCCTCAAGCACCTCTACCTATACCACATACAGTGTTGACAGAGGAGGCTATGAGGATCCTAGTGCAAGCATTGAGAAGGGGGTCTATGCAATAGTAAGCTTTTGTGGGGAGAGATGCTAGTGTGTCAAGGAGCCATCCAATCACCATCTCGAAGCTTATAACCAAATTCTTAGGAGTGGGAGACTGTGTATCCCATGTTGGAAGGTTCGAGCAGATTTGCAAGAAATTCAAGGACATTGGTGAATTATACTAAGTTAATGAATTTGGGCTACTAAGCATAAACGGTAAGGTAGACCAATGGTATAGGGACCTAGGAGTAGAAGAGAAAATCAACTGGGAGATGCTGAGAAAAGCATTCCTAGTTGGGCTCGCTCCCACCAATCCTAGATGGAGCCCTATCAACCAATTGTATGAGGTCAAGTAGAAGGAACATTAGACATTATGGGAATATATTTAAACATCTAAGTTCTTGTTGTGAGCCTCACAAAAGGATGAGCTACAAGCAACTATTGCTGAGCTTCCTCATTGGGTTAAGGGATGCAAAGCTACATGGTCATCTATTTACCCTAAAACCCACATAATTTGAGTTATGCAACAAGACAACTGTACTCTTGTATGATAACATGAAGGATAAGGTGCAACCAAAAAGGCCGCTTGCAACTCCATTCAAAGTGTCACATATAGGCAAGATGATTAGCACAAGTGAAGCCAATTATAACTAGCACCCCACACCAATATAAATATTAAAGTGTGGTATGTGCAAGTTGCACCAAGATTTGGATTGAAAGAAAGGAAGTAATTAATCTCTTCAAATGATCACCTCTCTCCTCCAATAATCTCTATTGCATTCATTGGCATGTAGTTGTGGTAAAACCTTGCCTCAATGTGCTAGATATTAGCGGATCATTACCTCTCTCCTCTAATAATCTCTATTGCATTCATTGGCATGTGGTAAAATCTTATCTCAATGAGCTAGATATTAGAGGAGTCGACCACTTTCACAACTCTAATGCAGATTCTCTCCCTCACCCTCATCCTCTCACAACTCAATTGTGGTGGATCTTACTCCTACATGATAGGTTGACCTCCCATGTACTACTTTGAGCTTCCATCCACTAACTTCTCATCTAATGAGAATCAAGTCTACCTAGCCATCTACACACAATCCACCACTATGCCAAAAGTAACATTTGAAATAAATACCACAGAGCATACAAAAGGGGAAAAAACTCTTGTTCAATTAGTATAACGATCAGCTTATTCATGATATAAGCATCTCATACTAGTTTTTCTTTCACAATTATACTAATGCTTCCATATTTGAATTCTAGTGGTTATCCTTTACAAAATCTTAGACTTTTTCTTGAATAAACAAATAGTTAATGGCATTAACCATGTGACTCATTTTTGCCTCCATAACCTACCTCATCTCTACCCTTACAGTGCTTTGTCTTGCTCATCCCAAATCTCAAAACCATTTCCCCCTCAAACTTACATTCCTCTTTTTCACCTACCCTTGCCTTTGGAAGGAGCAACCTCTTGTATTTGGTGTTTGAAGATTGCAAAGCAAGGGAGATTGAAAGTGTTCTTACTCGAGGAGATTTTGTATTGAAGCTTGGGTTTTTGTAAGATTTGTGATGTTTAGAGAGAGTTTCTTCAAAAGAGAGAATGGAGGTTTTCTAGGGGAGCTTGTATCTATTTTTCCCCACTAGCAGCAAGAGAGATACCTAAAAAATTACCAACTATTAGACTTGTAGAATAAGAAGAGTAAAGAAGCATATAAGTGAAGGGAAAAAAATTAAAGTACTAGCATAGGAGAAGGTCAAAGAAGAAAAGAGGTAAGTATCATTTAGTTCCCCCTCCTCCTCTATTCATTTTATCTTGAACTTTCTTTTTTTTCTAATTTTAGCTTGCATGAAGAGACAAGATTTATGGAGAATGGAGAGTAAGGGGACCACTTCCTTAGCATAAAATATGTCCATTATTTTGACATGCTAGTGCTATTAGGTCTAACTCTTTTTCCTTTTTTGTGTTTTTTTCGAGTAGGCAGGGAAATATAGGGCCTTTTTTTCTTTACATGTAGCTATGATATCCCATAGATCATTAAGGTAAGAGCCAAGTTCGCTCAATCTTTTCACACATGTAAAAATGGTGGTACTGTTCAATTGACAACTGAATGACAAAGGGAAGGTTAACTCAAAAACCAAAGTCGTCGTTGCAAAAGTACAAAACCAAAAGAACAAAGTAATGGGTTTGATGGTGTGAATTTCACAAGTCAATCCGAAACCATTTATATAGATTTTGTTTCAAACATATGGAAAAACACTCACGTGTAAACCCTTAAAATTTTATCTACGTTTTATTTCAAACATATGAAAAAAGAAGCAATGAAAAATCATTAAATTTTGGCTTTACCTTCAATTTGGTCCATGGATCAAGGGGTGGATCCAAGGGAGGAGATGAGAGTAAAATGTGCTCCAATCTAGGCCATAGATCAAGGTGTGAATCCAAGGGAGGGGATGAGTGCAAAATGCGCTCCAATCTGGGCCATAGATCCAGGTTAGATCCAAGGGAGGAGGTGAGAGAAAATAGCACATCAATCCAGGCCATCCAAACAGGTGCTTCAATCTAGGCCCTTGATCTTGGATCTTCATCTCCACCATCCAAAATGCTCCTTCATCCTAGCCCTCCAAATAGGTGCCTCCATCTTGGCCATCGATCTTGGATCTAGATCAAGGGTGCACATGAAAATGCACCTTTTTCCTCTTAATGAGGCCTCCACAAAGTCAAACATTGTCCTCCCCTTGTCAGATCTTGCCACTTGGATCCCACCAAAGCCATCCTAGGCCTTTGATTCATCCACCACCCATCTCCATCCAAAGGCCAAGGTTGATCAATTTCAAACCATGTTCGTTGAGTAAATGCTAAGGGGCCCTTAGCCCATGGGTTACCATAGTGGTTCACTTGTAATTAACTTAATCCATTTCTTAATCAATTCCTTATGAGGCCCTTTTAAGACCCCAATTCTCTCCTAATGAATCACATTGATGGATTTGATACTTCATATGAAGCTTGGGAATATCTTTAAAGAGTGTTTTATGCACAAGAGAAGTGCTTCAAGTATAGCTTGCTTATTAAGTTATTTTGGCTACAATTGAAAAAGAGAGCGTATTATTTCATGAAAAACAATCAAAAGGGCTACACCTTTACCAAGAAGAAGAGCTACACCAACAACAAGCCAAAGAACAAACAAAAGACTAAGACTTGGTTTGTCAAAGATCATCAACAAGAAGAAACGAAAGATCTAGTGGCTTCTCAAAAGGAAGCCAACTTCATTTCAAACCAAGATTGGGCTTTTTAAGCCTAATGTGTGTGGTCACCAAGGGTTCTCTGCCTCGGGATGTCTTCCATAAATGATTGTATGTCTTATGTGTGAGTTATTTCCTTATCAGACCTACGGGAACTTCCCATGCATAGTCATTGTGCATTCTCCCAATTGTAAACCAAGAGTCATAACCACAGATTGGGGTCACGAGTGTTACTAGGTGTGAACAAGCCATGAAGCTTCCCATGTACTATTGTTGGGGTGAGGTCATCAATTTGTGGGGATGTATGTTAGGACAAATTGATGTAATGGGGTATACCTAGTGGTACAAGGTCAGTCAATTGACAATAGGCTGTGATTGAGTGAATCTAGGGAGAGATGCTAATTGAGAAATCAATGGAGCTTGGCTCTCATGTATGTATGAAGTGCCTATATATTGGTCTTCTCTCATGAATAAAGAACAAGCATTGTTTTGGTTGTTCCACTCCCATCTTGCTGCTTAGCCATGTTCCAACAAAAGGAAGCCCTCTAATGTGGCATTCCATATCTTGGAAAGCATACCAAATGTGTCTCGTGGTTATATCCTTAGGTTTATAAGTGGCTCTATGTGTTTGAATATACATACATGTAGAATAAATTTGATGCCTTTGAATAGACTCCAAATCTTGTATAGTCCAAGACTCATAATGTACTTTTTTAAAAATAGTGTTTCAAACTACTCCATCGTAAAGTTTAATAAGGTAAATGTTTCGACACTTTGATACTAGATTAGCATTAGCATTTGGAGTCTTGTGAATGAATTTCCACATAGTTGGGCTGCACTTTGCCACATAAAGAACCAGTAAGCTATGACTCCCTCATATGATGTACCCAAGTCCGTGCTTTCACATTATTTATATACCCAATTGAGCATGTATATTATCTTTGACTGCTATCATTAAGAAATACATCCATTAAGATTTTGTCATTATGTCGATGCTTCCATTAAGACTAGCAATGTCACCCACCATCATCTTCTAAAGTTTTCAATTGCTGCTATTGTATTTGTATATTACATATATGAAAATTACAATCCCAAAACTCGACCTCCCTTTTAAAGTCTAATCTTACTTGGAAGATTGTTGGACCTCCTTTTAAAGTCTTATCTTACGTTGAAGATTGTTGGACCTTCCTTTCAAAGTCTTATCTTGCTCCAAATAAGTTGAGCATTCCATGACCAGGTGCTTTTGAATGAGGATAACTCAGAACCATTGGCCAAACAAATTTAGAAGAAAATGATTAATTGGTTGAGCCATACCCAAGCCTTAGAGAAGAGAGAAAATCTGATATCAAATTAGTAGAAACTTGAAGCTCTGATACCATATGATGATAGAGCAAGTATTACACAATAGATGTGTTGCATCAGAATGGAGTATTCTCCATATAGAAGTACCACTATATACACGTCTACTTAGAACTCAAGTCTCTAATACTACATAATGAAGACAAGGGCATGTATGAACTATAAAAGCACTATACACACGTCTTGTATAGAAGAGTTTGTGAATCTTTACAAAATGAATCTTTACAAAATGGTAGTGCATTAGTTTTCTAAGTGACTTCTTTTCTCACATTCGCTCTCATTTCCACATATTTTCTATCTTTTTTCTCAACATCACTCCTTTTTAATTCTTATTCATCCTCTTTTGCACACAGCTTTCCCAAGTTCTCATTACAAGGGTACCTCATTATAATAAATAATTTCATTCAAATAATGCAGAGCCATCATTGTGACAAACGTCCACTCAAGCTAATAGTTTTAACTCAAGCTATCCCATAAAACTGTTGAATGACTTTCCCTACAATAGTGAGATGAAATACAAAATCCCATATGAGAATGATAATGAGCTATGAGACACAAACCTACTAGACATGCATAGAACCAAAAGAAAAAGAGGGAAATGAATTTTCTATGAGAAATATATATCATTAGTTTCTATACAAAGGTTACCATAAACATGTGAACTTATCCATGGTGAATGGCATCCACCGGCAATACAAGAAACAGTTATAGTCTAATCTATCAACAATCCCTTATATTTCTCAGTCTTTGCTATATTCTACACGAGACAGCTTGCAATGAAGGTTCAGTGAAGTCAAATTCATAATGAAAAATGTCATTTTAAACAATACTGAGCTATGGGAAAAGAAGATGGCTCATATGCCTGGCAGATGTCTGTTAAGTGCTGCATGCATTAATTTTCTTTCATTCAAAGTAGTTAATCTTCTTTAGTGGCTCTACAGGCTAGACCTGTCAAAACATTTCTTGAGAAAAGGTTCAAGCACATTGAGCAAGAACTATCATACTACTCATTCATGCCCCCTTTTGATGCTTCAAACCATCACATTTTGCCCCTTGAAAGGCTGCTTCTTTCCATGAATCCTAGCCTCCTAATGACTACAGAAATACATAGTGGAACACGTATAAATAATGCAAGCACATTAAAGTGCATCTGGAAATTCTCATGGCAGAAGACATCAAATCCAGAAACCAATAAGAAAGTTGTGTACATGAGGAAGCAAAACAAAAACTGAATTCACCCTGTCCTTTAACAGCAATACAGTGTTAAAGATACAGAATTTCTTTACAAAAGAAAGGTACACTTGACAGGACATTTCTGTATCAATTTACACGTGCAGATCTTCCAAACGGGTCGCAAATGGTATACTACAGGTCGGATGCTATAAGGCAATCTGCACTTCCTATAATATCAACATTTGTAACAGAAGAAAACAAAGGAAAAAATGATCAATTCTGAAAAAACAACAGTTCAGAATTGACTACGTATACATACATTTGTGCGCACACAGAATACAACGCTCATCTTAGAATGAGCACTGAAAAACACTTTATAGCTGCTTTCCATCAGTCTTTGTGGTGCTTAATAGAAGAAAAGAAGATGACATTGCTTCTGGAATACAAGAAGAAAATAAATTCATAAAGTAAAAATCAAACAAAGTAAATGATCTTATCACCAGATGATCAAAGCTTGTATGGCTTTTCACAAAAAAATAAGTGCATTGGTCGTGGGATACAGAGAGATACAATACTAGAAACAAGCAATCAGGGACGAACGCACACCTGCACATGCACTGACACACACATTTTTGGTAATACTGAACACAACAAAAGAAGATGGCATTGATGGTAGGAAACAAGGTGTCTTAAGAGAGAGAGAGAGAGAACACCATTCGTCTTACTTTCAAACTGGAAAGCACTACACGAGACCATAATCAATTTGGTCCGTCTCAGCAATGGGTAAAAGAAAGAGAGAAGCTGTTATTAGAAACAAAAAATATAATCAGAAAATTAGTCTCCCTGCCAGAATATAATACTAGAAACAAAAAATATAATCAGAAAATTAGTCTCCCTGCCAGAATACGTCCAGAGAAACGAGGACAACTCAGAAAGATACAGCCTACTCTCTCTTGTATCCTACGACCAATGCCATCTATTGAGCTACTCGTGCTAAAGTGGCTCTGCTTTCTTGCTTGAAAATTTCTAGAAACAAAGAAAAACACAATTTATATGTACCGCAAATCACATACAGCTTGCAAGTTGCGTTAAAGCTGCTTACCTTCCTCCTTGCACCTCGAAATTTTAAGGGAAACAAGGGAAAAGTCAAGCGACCATTTGGCCTTGTTGCCTGGGGAGCTCCCTTCAGTCCAAAAGGGGAAGGCCGGAGGTACCTCCATAGCTCCCGTATCATGCAAACCACGAAAGTATGAGGATACGATCGTCCAAGATGCATGAGGCAGCAGCCAGGACCACAGCAGGCATCTCTCTTTTGAACATAAGGGAGCTCCCACGGTCCATGATTTTTTGTCTCGGGAAAGACGCCCTCCTTGTTTTTCTTCTTCGTTCTTTGCTGTTCCGAAAGGAAACTGTATAAGGGGAACTCTCGCATTACAACCAACCGCTTCAAAGATGAAAGATATTAAAAGAGAGAGAAAATATATGGAACAGAGCACCCTCACTAAGATTGACGCAATTCCTTGCAACGTGGAGGACATTACGAGAAACTCTCAACTTTCTTGGATTCAAGCTAGCATCATAGATGGGCAGAGGGGAGAACTCACATTTCTTGTCCAGCTATTCTCATGCAAAAGTGCATCCGCAATAACCTCTGTTGTGGGTTACTTCGTCGCTACCGATCATCTTATCCCAAGTAACATCATTTGCATCAAAGTTTGGGAGATTGCTGCTCACAGGAGCCATTCAATAAAGATGCAAAATGCTACCTCGTTGAATATCACCTGCTCCCAGCCACATCCATAAACGATCTGAGAGGCTTACCATGGCCAGACGCAAACTGATGTGCTCTTGATTTTGCTCCTGTATGCTGTCTGCCGCTTGGAGAGAGCTGGAACCACCATAGCTGGAGCTTACAGCTCAATCAATCGAGAGGCCATCAAGCCGTCGGCCATCCTTCTATGCAAGGTAATCCGCAAGCGCTCTTTTGCAATGACGATAATGATAAAGATGATGCTTCATTTCCAATGGTTCGAGCAATTTCGCCTCCATACCTCGCACTTCCCGCGCCCCTGATCTTTTCAAGTGCCGTCCCCAAATAAATCGCCTCCTTCTGATCTTCAACCCATCGTCTTCAACATCTCTTTATCTATGCGTGTTTGCACCGCATCTTGAAAGGCCCGCCGCTGCACGATTGCAATAAAGGGGCCTACAGCAGAGATTTCTGTGCCACGCATGCTCCCTTTTCCGGCGAAGGGACACTTGACGGGGAAGTTAACGAGATGATTACAAATGCCCGGTTGCACAGGCGCCACAAGGTGCGTGAGCCGCGAGGGGTAAGTAGACTTTGGCACTCAAGCGCAGCTTTCCATGACTAGAAGTTTCGTCGATTCTTGGACGACTTATCAATCATGCAGCTGCAACTTGCAAGACTAGAGGATCGCGACGTCCACTGCGAAGGTTTCGATGGCTCGAAGCTGCCTCTTCCAGCAGAGCATCGCGGCAATTGATAAGAAAGGTGCGGGCAAAGGCGGTCCCGACACCAAAGGTTCCACTCCAAGGCACTCTTCCCTCATTATCTGCCCTGAAAGCTGCATTTGAATCTATTCTTCCTCCATATGTACGCCAGTGTCGCTCTTCGCAGCTCCATCGCTGATGATTGCTGAGCTCAGGAATAAATTTACTCGCCCAAAACTGTATTAGAGGCCTCAAAAGGGCAGTGGATTCAGCATTTGATTCTCCAAGCATTTGCCAAGGTCGTAGGCGAGCGATTCGTTACGCATTCGTAGCTTCATAGCTTGAAGAAATTGACTGAGGATTTATCGTTCGTACAGAGCACTGGGACGAAGATCTTACTCCAATCTTTGAACCTCATTTACTGTTCTCCTTCTGAGGTTCTTCTCACGCAAGTGACCCAACCCGCTCATCACAAGCTGTCACGTCAACTTACAGATTCTCGACGCCATGGCCCATCCCATCTCTCCTGAGGCTACTTGCATCAAGTATCGACCCATCTCAGTCACCTCATCGTCTCATCTCTCGCGAGACTGATTTGACGACGATCACATCACTCCATCTCTCCCTGGGCTGATTTTACTCTCGCCTGTAGACGATCGAGCACTACACCGTCTCTTCTCCTTTCCTATCCTCACTGATTACGCCATTCTCCTTGTCTCCAGTGTCCTATAAGCTACCTCGCTGCAGAGGTCGCGAGCCTGATTGAGATTCACCTCACCATCGGTGCGCATTTCTCGTCACATGTGGGCAGATTTACACCAGCCATTCGACAGGCCAGCGCAAAGGATGTTGCAATCGTGGAAAGAAGTGCATATTCCGTGGTGAATGGTGCGGTTCTGAGAAGCCCAAATGGCAAAAAGGCCGCGGCGGAATGGGCTGGTGCAGGCGAGTGATCGCGAGTAGTAAATAGAGGATTGCATGCACGGAGCTCGCCATGCAGCAATTCAATTCAAACAGATCTAAGCCATAGCATAGATCTTTCATGTTCTCTACAACTCAACAAACGACGCTTAAATTAGATGCCCCCTCTATTGGAAAAATAGGGCTTAGAATTTGTAGCTAGACGCATGAGAGCGATTAATCTAAGGCAAAAAGAGCGGTGGTTAATGTAAGGTGAGAGCCCATTCACTTAAGACAAATTTTAATAGAAGGGAGGTGGCAAGACTTAATGGCATTCAATTCCAAAAAGTTCCATGTCTAGAAGGTTCGTGGTTGCCCCCCGAGCGAGCATATAGAGAGGAGGGAGGTAGATGTGGCTGTCAACTGGGTAGACATCTTGAGAGAAGGGGGGAGAGCGATGGAAGGGGAAGAGCCTGAGAGAAAGCGGAAGAGCGGAAGCTATGGTTAAATTTTGAATGTGTTGTTAATGCAATATTAGGTAATGCTGCTTTGAATTATAGAGTATTACATACACCAGTGCCAAGTTTGTTTTGTAGAGAGGGGGACCTTTCATATGTAAACATGTCCCTTTTCCTTCATTTTTATCCAATGTAGTTTCAAAAATACCCTTAAATCTCCTCAACTTGTGATTGATTTTTAAGGGTCTTCTACATTGAATTTGTACATTTGGGAAGACCCTATTTTTCTAGTCGAATATCATAGACCTACCCATGCTCTCGATTTTGAACTAAAAGGCTTTTCAATATTCCTGCAATTAACGTGTATCAATGTTATGTTTTATTTTAAATTCAATTTAGAAAAATATAATGAATATTCCAAGTTAGTAAAATACTCTTGACCAAGTTTGGTCATCTCAATGACCATTTTTGGCAAATCTAGAAGGAATTTGACCACAGCACAGAAGGCAAAGTTGATCATCATGGGGTGTTTGAAAAATTCCCACGATGACGTGAATTTGGGCATTTGGAGGGTCTCCAAATGCCCAATTTTGCACCACGTCCAACTACCCAAATTCGCACTGTGGAAAGTTTTGGCATTTTCAGACACCCAATGGCGTGCTGATCAACTTTGCCTTCTGTGTCGTGGTCAAATTTCTTCTAGATTTGGCAAAAACGGTCATTGAAATGGACAAGGTTGTCAAATTCCTTCATCTCCATCTATAAAGTCTATATTTCTTCACAAAAAATCATGAAATGCATCAATCTTTTACAAAGTGATAAATGAGAAGCTCAAGAATCAAATTAGTGGCATAACGTATAAGGTGCAACCTCCAAGAGAAAGATAAACATAGAAAATGAGATATTTACAAGGTGATGTAGGGATATTAAATAAAAGGTAACATAGTGGAAGATGAAAATGTTTTGGATTAAATACAAAATTACATTGACATAACCAACCTGCAAAGTGTCTCCAAGGGCAAGAAATATAGAGAATCTATTACCTAACTATCATTTGCTAGTTCAGTTCGTAAATATCTCTTTTTCTATGTTTATTTATGTTGAATTTTATGCATCCCGTGATTATTTATGAAGAAATATGGATTTCAAGGGATAGACTAAGGAATTTGATAATTTTGGTCATTCTAATCACCATACTTGGTAAATATAGAAGGAATTTGATCGTGGCATAGAAGTCAAAGTTGATCGAGACATCATGGGGTGTCCAAAAATGCCAAAACCTGCCATGGCACCAATTTGGCCATTTGGACACTTTCCAAATGGAAAAATTCACGCCATGGTGAGATTTGGACACCCCATGACATCCCAAGCAACTTTGCCTTTTGCACAGTTATCAAATTCCTTCTAGATTTGCCAAAAATGGTCACTAGAATGGCCAAAATTGTCAAATATCTTCATCTACCCCTTTAAATTCCATATATCTTCATAGTACATGAAATACATCAGGCTTTTACAAGGTGATGTGGGGGAAGCTCAAAAATTAAGAAAAAAATCACATTTTGTTTTCTTTTGACACTCCAAACTGTGCTTAGTAGGGGCTATGTGCTTAGGTGGCACTTGGTGATGTGGCAGTTAACCAATCCTGATTCTAAACTTAACCATGGTTTAGTGTGGGTTGCTTGACCAATGACCAAACCCAAGGTGGCCTGACTTAACCGTGATCCAACCCTATATACCAATGACCGCACCTTGGCTAACCAAGGTTAACTGAACTAATCAGAGTGAAGCCCTATCCTGCCACGTGGCCTTTTTTTCTAAGGCCTTAGATCTTGGAGAAGAATATGAAGCAAAAGCTATGGCGGTGGCGAGGAGATGAAGAAGCGGCATTAGAGATGGCACTGCGAATGAAGCTATCTAGGCTTTTTGAGATGGAGCAAGGTTGTTGAAGCCATTTGTGGAAGGAGGCTGGACCAACCATATGGAGTCGAATGATGCGGCTGTGTGAGTCATTGAGGAGCTAAGTGCTTTGCCTTTGGAGGTAAGAGCCCATTGTGCGCATCTATGGAGAGTCATGAGCATGGCCACAAGTTGCAGCTACCGTTTGCTTCATTGTTGAGCTGATCGTTGATGGAAGATGCATGCAGGCAGTCTCATGAGGCTAGAGACGTAGAGTTTTGGTCGTTGCTACTGGAGTCAGCCGAAGGTCATTTGGTGACTGTCATAGGAGACTAAGTGCAAGACCTGGCGGAGCATTTGGAGCATGGAGCACTAGCCTCGATCATTTGTCAACAGCTGTTGGAGCTCTCTATTGGTTGCTCGCTAGACCGGTTGATGAAGAGATGCTCTGGCGTGTCGAGATAGTCTACAACTTGGTAGGTTCGGTTGTGTAGAGTTGTTGGAAGTAGGTAGTCGTTGAGGCTACCTTGGTCCTTTGGAGTAGTCCAGTCATAGGAGAGGCTTCTGTAGTTTTGTCGTAGGACTGGGTGCCCGTTGCATTGAAGGGTGTTGACGGAGGCCCATTTGGAGACACAGCATTGGAGCTTGGAAGGCCTTGCAAAGGCTTTCAGTTTCTGAGAAGAACTTGGCCATCCATACGAGCTTTAGGAGGCAATATGGTGAAGAGAGTCGAGAGGATCTCTAATGGCTTGTCAAAATCTTGTGACAAGAAAAAAAATGATTCTTCAAAGCCAAAATCCATCAGTACATCTATCAAAGGACGTCTATGTTCAATGTCTAATGTAGTATAGAGTAATGCACAATTACTTGATTAGTCAAAGTTATGCCATGATGTACTCTTTGCTTCAAACAAAACAAGAGTGATTCAAAAACTCTCCTTATACATAGTTTACATGAAGAAAAAGGTTTTTCTTTAGGTGCCCCATGTGAGAAAACAAGAATCTATAGGTTTTTCTTTAGGTATCCCATGTGTGAGAAAGATAGAAAAAAGTAGACATAAGAATAAATGTTAATGTGTCACTCTACCTACTGCACTATAGTGTAATACCGTTTCATTAGAAAAGCATAAGAATAAATATAATAATTAAACATAAGAATAAATGTTAATGTAAGTATCACTAGCTACTACACTACAGCATAATACCGACTTTCATTATCAAAGCATGATGTTGCAAACGATCGAAATGTAGATAGATGCTTACTTAAGAAAGAATGGGACACGGGTAAAGGCAACTTGCCATCCTATAGCTATTTTAAATAGGTAGGCTACTATGCCTTTAATCATCCAACTATGTCAGGAGGGGACAAGACGATTGGATGGTTTCTCTCTCTCTCAATCTAGACAGCTTGCATGGAATGTGTCGATGCAGATCTTTAGATGGCTCACCTAGAATAACTAGAGAAATTTTTAAAATAAGTATTAATGTAGTTATCACTAGTGTGTATGAAATACTGACATTCATTAACAAAGCATGATGTTGCAAATGATCATAATGCAGATAGATGCTTACTTGAGAAAGAGTGGGATGTGGGAAAAGGTGACCCACCATCCCATGCTTCTTTTAATAGGTAGATTACCTGTCTTTAATCGTCCAATAATGCCAAGAGGGGATAAGAGGATTGGATGGTTTCTCTCTCTTTTGGCCCAGTTGTCTTAAATGGAAAACTAAATTTGGTTGTTTGAAATGCCATAAGCTACATTGTTTAAACAAGCACCTCTTAGGTAATGACCAAAACCTACTCCAAACTATAATGGTTCAAGATGTGGATGAGTAGCTACCATGCTGGCAAGGATCACCCATGCAACTGAAGACAACATAGTAGCACATTAATATTATCTCATCCTTATGGATGATAGAGTACCCTATCCTACAAAGCCATGGGATTTTGTTACAATTTTAGTCAATCAAAGGTGGACATGTAATATTTGTAGAGAAGAGTACATGGGTTTCAGCATAAGAATGAGTAAAGATTTCTTAGGCCATCCAAAAAACTCATAAGAAAGTGTACAAGGCCAAGAGCTAGAGTTGTTGCCATTCTACAAGGTGTCACCCATCATTGCAAATGTAGATCTCATGGTGGATAATAGCATAACACATCAAGATTCTTAGGCTGTGATGATGAAAGCTTAGGTGAGCACAATTCTAATAATTACATGGGCATGTGTCATAATTTTGGATCATGGTTTTGTTGAATCAAAGGTTCGTTGCCAAAAAATGAGGGGTTAGTAGCTTTGGGAATGTTTGTTGATTTAGGTGCTTCATGCAAATGCATCATGGTTGGCTACAATGAAGAAAGCAAAGCATACAAGTTGTATGATCCCATCAACTACAAGGTAATTATCTCTAGAGATGTAATCTTTGATGAGGAATCAGAATGGAAAACTTCAAATACATAGGAGATAGATGCACCGATTACACAATCATCTATAGAAAAGGTTGATGAAGAAGAGCAAGAATTGCTAGAAGCACCCCAAGAAGTGTAAAGAATAAGGGAGAGAGATAGGAGACTCAAGTTCAGCTTTCTTCACAACACACAAAAGAGAGAGGACACAAGGTTGGAGGGTGAAGCCTTTCTTCACTTTTGCACACAACAACAATACAATAGAAGAGGGAAATACCCTATATGTCAAAACCTAGAATACGTGGTTCATATGTGAACCCAAACCAAAAACATACGTGGTAGTCTAACTACACCACGAGTACAACTAACATAGGCGGTGACATAAATGATAGTCATCCAGGAGATATGTCGGGGATAGAGCTTGATATCTCAATACTCCCCCTCAAGCTCAAATCCATCTCACGTACACCAAGCAAGCTCCTAAATCTGCGAAGCTTCTCAGTACCCAATGCCTTCGTAAAGATATCAGCCACCTGCTCCTCAGTGCTGACATAGACAAGATCAATCTCACCAGCTAGAACCTTCTCTCTCACAAAGTGATAATGCACCTCAATGTGCTTCGTTCTAGCATGATAAACTGGGTTATTAGCAAGCATGATGCTGCTAATGTTGTCACAATGAATGACAACTGCTGCATGAATTGACTGTCCCATATCTGCAAGTAGCTTCCGTAACCAAGCTACCTCACATGCAGCCATTGCTGCACCCCTGTACTCAGCCTCTGTGCTCGACAAGGCAACTGTTGGCTGCTTCTTGCTGCTCCAACTGATGGCACCACTCCCAAGGGAAAACATAAAGCCACTAGTAGATCTCCTGTCTGAGACACTACCAGCCCAGTCAGCATCTGTGTATCCATGTACCTGTAATGCACACCCAGCTTCATAAAACAGTCCATAATGCAATGTGGACTTCACATACCGCAGTATGCGCCTAGCCGCATCCAAATGTGGCTTCCTCGGTGCCTGCATAAACTGACTCACTAGCCCCACAGCATAGCTCAAATCTGGTCGGGTTATAGTCATGTAAATCAAGCTACCTACTATGCGCCTGTACATAGTAATATCTTCAAGAAGCTCACCTGACTCTGCATTGAGCTTCACATTCTGCTCCAATGGAACAGAGATAGGCTTACAGCCTGTCATCCCATATTTGGACAGCATGTCCAAACCGTATTGCCTTTGCAACAGCCATATCCCACTCGGGGATCTAATAACCTCAATGCCCAAGAAGTAACGCAGCTCTCCCAAATCCTTCATCTCAAATTTTTGCTTCAACAGCAGCTTCACTTCATTAATGTCTGCATCACTATCACCTGTAATAATCAAGTCATCAACATAGATGACTATAAGCACAATCCCTCTGTTTGTCCTTTTCACATAAAGTGAAAAATCTGAATTGGAAATCTGAAATCCAATAGTGACAAGATATTGCCCTATCTTGTCTGACCATGCCCTCGGCGCCTGTTTTAAGCCATACAAGGCTTTGCGCAACCTGCATACAAAATCGGGGTGTGCTTTATCCTCATAACCTTCTGGCTGCATCATATAAACCTCTTCCTGCAAGTCACCATGCAAGAAGGCATTTTTCACATCCATCTGATGCAAAGACCATCCCTTTGCAGCAGCCATAGCAATTACTGCTCTCACGGTTGCCATCCTTGCAACTGGGCTGAAAGTTTCCTCATAGTCAATTCCATATGTCTGTGCAAAACCTTTGGCAACCAATCTTGCCTTGTACCTGCTAACAGACCCATCAGCATTGTGCTTTACTTTGTAAACCCACTTGCAGCCAATAGCCTTCTTATCATGAGGCAAAGGCATCAAATCCCAAGTGTGGTTTGCATCCAAGGCAGCCATCTCTTCATCCATAGCTGCTTCCCAATTTTTATGCCCTGCTGCATCCTCAAAACATGTGGGCTCTGGCTCCTCTAGAACCTTGACCATATAAGCATAGTGATGTGCTGTATACCCATCATATCTCAGCCTGTCAACTGGATACTTAATACGAGTGGACCTCCGTACAACTGGATCAGTTGCAGGCGTCTTTAAATCATGCCTGCTTTTCCTTGCACCAGGTGTAACAACTGAAGGAATCCCAAGTTCCTCATCAAGGCTCATTTCAGAGCCGCTTGACTCTCCATCAACATGAGAGCTACCAGCAGACACATCAAACACTGGAGTATGGTCCACTTTTTCTTTTCCCTTATGTGATACCTGCACAACACTATCTGGACTGCCATGTGACGATTCACTAGATCTCAATCTCCCTGTCCATGCATTAGATCCACTAGTAGAGGACTCTCTGGGTCCACTCAAGGCTTGAGATTGCTGCTCTGCATTTATTGCAGCATTCCCATTTCCTGCATCTGCATCTCCTACCATAACAGTTGGTGCATACCAGCTGCTCATTTCATCAAAAACAACATCTCTGCTCACTTGCATTTTGCGGGTGGAAGGGTTATAACAGCGATACCCTTTCTGGTGCTGAGCATATCCAATAAAGATGCATTTTTCTGCCTTTGGATCCAGCTTTGTTCTCTTCTCATCAGGAACATGAACATAAGCTATGCAACCAAATACCTTCAAGTGAGAAATATCTGGTTTTTGACCTGTATACATTTCTTCAGGCATCATGCCATGGACAGCTGCAGTGGGGGTTCTGTTCATAATATAAACAGCAGTTGCTACTGCTTCAGCCCAAAAATAATCAGGCATGTTTTTCTCATTTAGGATCGCCCGTCCTACTTCTGCAATATGCCTGTTCTTCCTTTCTGCAACCCCATTCTGCTGAGGGGTAGACCTGCATGAGTACTTCCTTTGAATTCCCTGTTCTTTCAGATATTCACAAAATTCTTCTGAAAAGTACTCTCCCCCTCCATCAGATCTTAGCACTTTAATATGCACACCTTTCTCTTTTTCAACCATGGCCTTAAAAGCCTTGAAATGGCTGAACACTTCACTTTTGTGCTTCATAAAATAAATCCACACCTTCCTAGTGTAGTCATCAATAAGCGTCACATAATAATGGCATCCACCAATAGAAGCAGCTTTGGTTGTCCAAACATCTGAATGGATCACTTCCAAAGGTCTTCTGCTCACCTTAGCATTTTTGGGAAATGCATGTCTGGCCTGCTTACCCATTTGGCATGCTTCACATACCTTTTGCATTCCCTCAACTCTGAATTTAGGCAAACCTGCAACAATGTTTTTCGTTTGCATAGATTTCAGCCTTTGTATATTCACGTGCCCAATGCGCTTGTGCCATATCTCAATATCTGCAATGACACCTCTCCCATGCGCAAACATAGCAGCTTTCACCTCAGGCATATCAACATCCAAGGTGAACATTCTTCCATTTTTGTTGCCTTTCGCAACCAAGCAGCATTTATTTTTCAAGTCCTCAACAAAGCATCCATCAGGATTAAATCTAACCTGCAGACCTTGCTCAACCATCTGGCCAACTGAAACCAGGTTCTTAGTGAATTTTGGAACATGAAGTACATCTGCCAAGTACTTTGTTTTTCCATCCTGCATAGCCAATGGCACTTTACCAACCTGCGTAATTGGGTGCGCAGTATCATCACCTGTTTCAACATAACCTGGCTTATCCAAATTTCTGACATCATGAAACCACTCACCATGACTGGTCATGTGGTTAGAGGCACCTGAATCAACATACCAAACATCATTGCAAGCTGCAGCATCTCCTGACATGGAGTTAACCATATGCTGCATCACAAAAAGGTGCTCATTTCTGTCGTCACCATGCCCACTTGATGATGCATAGTTGCTTTGCTGCAACTTTCCACTTTTGATGTCATTCTGCTTTTTATAGCATGTATTCTCCTTGTGTCCAGGCTTTCCACAATAATAGCATTCTGTGCTGCTATTTACTTGCTGGTTCCTTTGCCATGAACCACGGCCTCTTTGGCTCCCCCTGCCTCTAGAACTACCACGTCCTCCTCCATAGGACTGGTTTTCCTGTTGTTGCTGTTGGTTCTGATTTCCTGCACGGCCACCAGAACGGCCTCTTCCTCTACCCCTGCCTCTACCTGTATTCGAGTAGAAAGCAGTCTCTTGAGAAGTTGAGGTGGCTGAACCACCATTCCTTTGCTCTTCACTCAGCAAGAGAGCAATAAGTTCCTGAAAATCAGGAAATGTTTCACGGACTCCAATGGATGTCCGAAATTGTGCATAATCTTTCCCAAGACCATTCAAGGTCACGGACACTAAGTCCTCATCATCAACAGGTGCTCCAATGGAGGCAAGAGAATCTGCAAGGCCTTTCACCTTCAAGGAATACTCATTTATATTCAGATTTTTCCTTTGCACATTGTGCAACTCCTGCTTTAGCTGCATCTTTCGTGCTTTGGTATTTATGCTATACAGCTTCACCAATGTATCCCATGCCTCCTTAGGCGTCTCTAGATCCTGTATATGCACAATCATAGAATCTGAAATGCTAACGGACAGCCAATACAGGCATTTTCTGGCTTTTTCATGCCATTCTTTAAAGGCCTTCAATTCAGCAGGAGTGGGAGCAGCACCCAAAACTGGTTCTGCAGTTTCACCACTGATGTAATCCCAAACTCCCTTTCCCATAAAGAAGTTTGTCATCCTGAACTTCCATGCTTGGAAGTTGTTCTTGTCAAGCTTCTCACTGACAATGGTAGACAGATTCTCAGACATTTTACAAATCACGAATTGCAACAGCAACCTGTAAACACAGCAAATGCCTCAGAAGGGCAAATAGCAAAACTTTTGCAAAGAGCCTCACAGGGGCAGATCTGCAACACTGACGAAAGTGGTATTTCACCACACAGTCACTTCCTCGTGACGATTTTGCATCAACAGGCAACAGGCATGAATCTGCAACTCCCAATATCTCTGCACATAGGCATACGATGCAATTTCTATGGCACCTTTCCACCGACTAGCCGCGCGGTGGTCGCACAGCAAAAACAGGGCCTTTTTCTGAGTGCCTGCGAAGAACTTCCGCCTTCGAAACGGGCCCCGAAACGGCCTCAAATCAGAAAAATAAAGTCGCCAAGGGCTTCCCCCTTTCCCGCAGCATATACTGCGCTCTCGCCGCACCGCGAAGGGCCTCTCAATCTGAAGCAGTGCACTCCTGCACTTCTGGCTATGCTACCTGCAGAGATTTGCTCCCAAACTCGAAATAGGAAAGCTACACTGGTCCTCTTACCAGGACACCACAAACTTGGCTAGCTTTCTTGAGCTCCTTACCACGAACAAGGCTCTGATACCATGTAAAGAATAAGGGAGAGAGATAGGAGACTCAAGTTCAGCTTTCTTCACAACACACAAAAGAGAGAGGACACAAGGTTGGAGGGTGAAGCCTTTCTTCACTTTTGCACACAACAACAATACAATAGAAGAGGGAAATACCCTATATGTCAAAACCTAGAATACGTGGTTCATATGTGAACCCAAACCAAAAACATACGTGGTAGTCTAACTACACCACGAGTACAACTAACATAGGCGGTGACATAAATGATAGTCATCCAGGAGATATGTCGGGGATAGAGCTTGATATCTCAACAAGAAGAACCACAGCAACTCAAACGGTCTACTAGGGAAAGCAAACCTCTAGCCAAATTGACATATGCTCAGAAAGGCAAAGCAATTTAGGTTAAAACCACTAACTATGCTCTTCTGACTACCATTATGGCTAGAGAAGAGCCAGTATACTTTCCACTAGGAAATAAGGCAATCGCAAACAAATGGGTTTACAAAGTATAATCCAGATGGAAGCATTGAAAGATACAAAGCCAAACTAGTTGTAAAAGGATTTGCATAGCAATATGGTCAGGATTATGATGAGACTTATGCTCTAGTAGCAAAGAATCTGATGGATTCCATATGGTTCTTGATATCACTAGTGACACTCAATGGATGGAATGTGTACCAACTTGATGTCAAGAATGCTTTTCTGAATGGTTATCTAGACGAGGAAGTCTACATGCAACAACCAGCAGGTTATGTTGAACCAGGAAAAGAGAATCAAATTTGCCATCTCAAGAAAAGTCTCTATGGCTTAAAGCAAGCACCCAGAAGTTGGTACAACAAAATAGACAAGTATTTTGCTAATCTGGGATACATAAAGTCCCAATGCAGATCATACTCTCTACTACAAAGTTCAGGGGGAAGACATTACTATTGCACTTTTGTTTGATTGTGACTGAAAGCAATGAGAGCTTCATAAAAAAGTTGAAAGAAGACTTATTTGCAGAGTTCGACATGAAAGATCTTGGACTTACGCACTATTGTCTTGGAATTGAGTTCTGGAGAGATTCAAACAGCACCTTTATGAATCAGCTGAAATTTGAAACTTACAAAAGATTTAGAAAAGCCTACCATCAATGACAGGTACTATCGACAGCTCATCAGATCTCTTATATATCTAACTATCACACGGCCAGATATCTATTATGCAATAAGTTCACTTGCATAGTTTATGGCAAATCCCAAATAGTCTCACTAGAATGCAACCAAAAGAGTCTTAAGATACATTAGAGGTACAAGATAGTTTGGAATAGAATGCAAAGGAAGTCATCCAAGGTTGCATGGATACTGTGACAGTGACTACGCCAAAGATCATGAGACCAGGAGATCGACATAGGGATATACATTTTTCCTTGGTCATAGCCCTAACCATAACCCTAAAAGGGTTTGTATGTATTCTACATTTTACAACTAAATCTAGTGTACAGTTAGTCATTTGTGGTGTGCTTTCTAGCTGTGCCCTCTCTCCTCATCTCCACTCTTCTCCTCTCCCCTCTTCATATTTTGTCATAGCTAGCACTAATGACTATGCATTGCCACATTGCACATGGTGGCATGGCATTGCTGACTGGGTAGCTGAGGTGGCAATTGTGGGACCACTGAATGTGGCATAAGGAATGCCTTATTGATGTGGCAAGTTCCACGGAGTGTATGATAAGGCACTCATGTGGCCCTCCAATGATGTGGCCCTTATGGATAGGGCACCATGTGGTAGTGATGTGGCAATTTTCCATAGCAAATGATGTGGTAGATAAGCCTACCACATGGAAGATCTTTGACCACTCACTCAACCTATGGTGAGGTTGAGGATAAAGGTGACATGGTGGATCACTGGAATCTACAGAGATTTTGACAAAATCTTTGTGAGATTCTATTGATGGAGTTGATGAGCCATCGGGCTCCTATGGACGTGAGGAGCTAGAGGACCATCAGCTACAATCTGTGATCATGTAGAGACTTTGAGTCATTTAGAGGTTGTAGGCGTTTGTTGAGTCAAAGCGAAGAGACTTATAGGAGCCGATTGGAATGGTGGGGGCGATGTAGACCATTTGCTGGCTAGAGGAGCCATAGAAAGTATGTTTTCTTAGTTTGTGGCTAGGGAGGCTATGTGAGGAGGAGCTGATGGGCGCTGAGGTCCAGGTGGGAGAGAGTCTTGACTGGAGCATTGTCTACTAAAGCCGTGAGTGATCAGTTCGTTGTGACGGGTGTTGCCTGGAGTTAATTTTGTGAGGTTTGTCGTTTTAGTTAGAGGTTTGTATTTTCAATCGGCTCATTGCATGAAGGCTTGGCACTGGCTGATCATATATGCAACACTTATGGAGCCAATTTAGTCAATAGTTTGTAGTCTATGTGCTATAGGAGCTATTGTCATTGGTCACTGACATCGTCCATTGGCTAGAGAATGTTGGACAAGTAGTAGAGGAGTCATTGATGGAGCTTGAGTGTATGGGAGCTAAGTGCCTGAGGTTGCAACCATTGGAGAAGGCTCGTGTAGTCGTTGAGACTAGAGCGACTGCGTTGAAGAGCTGTGCTCTTGTTGTGAGGTGAAGCATGTTCCATGCAACCTCTGGAGATGCATGTGTTGCCAATTGAGGCTCATTTTGCTTGCATGGCAGATGCCAAGACGTTGTTTGGTCATGGCATTGGCAGTGAGAGGTTGTCGAGCTAGAGGTGGCACGCTATTGGCCATGGTGGAGAGTTGCTTGCTGAAGTGTAGTCAGCAGATTGGACCGCTGATAGTTTGGGCTACAAGAGCTTGGAGCAGAGTGTGGCACTATATCTAGTGCCTTGCTATGTAGGAACCGTGAAGGCTTTAGACGATGAGGCCGGTTGGAGTAGTGAGCGTGTTGAATGAGTCATTGTGAGGTCGTTGCTAACGATGCCATTATTTGTAAGAGAGAGGGGGTGTTGCTTTTGAAGGTCATTTGTACAGGTCACTTGTGTTGCTATAGACTCCTTTGAGGTCAACTGGGTCGCTTCGAGGAGTCGTTGAAGCTCGCATTGAAGAGATTAGAAGATTGCTAGCTGGTTATCGTGCATGCATTGCGTTGACATAGTTGGAGGAGACTTAATTATTGTGAAGACTTTGTTAGGCTTGTTGGAGGTGCTGCCTTTGATGTAGGTAGTCAACATAATAGAAAGGAGTCACTTGGTGCTGGAGAAGCTGGCTATCACTGTTGGAGTCACCAAAGAGAAGTTTTTTAAGGCATGGAGTTTGGTGAGCTTTGGAGCTAGAGCTTTGGTTGGTTGGCCATGAGAGTATGATGGAGAAGGGTCACCTCATTGTAGATGTCAAATGGCGCTATGAAGCCTTTGGTCACTAGTGTGTTGAGCTGTAGGGGCTGGTCTATTGTTGGAAACTGTGTCAACCTTTAATGTAGAGCCATTGAGCTGTTGTCTAGTGGTTCAAGGCGTAGTTTTACTTTTGATATTACGAGGTTGGTGTCGCATTGCTTTGGACCTTTGAGGCACTTGTTTTCCTAAGTTTCTTTTGCAGTTGATGAAGCTCGAAGGCTGAGATGTAGGTGCTTGTTGTAGAGCTATGGAGGCCTGAGAAGTAATTCTTCTCTCACAAAATAACAGAAGTCTAAATCCTATCTTTCTCTCATAATCAAGTAGACAATATTTCTAATCCTATCTTTTTCTCACAGAAAACTCTCTTTGCATGGGCTTATACTCTCTTTGATGGAAAACTCTCTCAATGGAAGATGCCTCATGAGAGGAGGGCTTGACACTCATGGAGTGCGAGCACCTAGTTCTCCGATACCATGATAGCAAAAGTGAGAGAGGGAGAGAGAGAGAGGAGTGCACATGATATAGCTAGATGTACACTACACTGTATTGAACACAAACGTGAAGATATACATGTGAACCCCTTAGGGTTAGGGTTAGGGTTAGGGTTTTCCCCTAATGGCCTAGAGGTCTCGTGCAATTCACACCATCCTCAACAAGTCCTTGATGAAGCACCTATATTATACTGCATGCCCCTCCCAAAGAGCTCTAGAGCTAGAAAACTATTTTATGGAATAGGAATCTCCTTGTTGATACACTTTACCTTCTCAGGATCCAAGTACACTCAACTAAGGGGTGAGCCTTCCTACAATAAAATCTAGACATGCACGTCTAGTGCCCTATGTTCAAACCATGCTATGCACGTCTAATGCCCTATGTTCAAACCATGTTAGAACATGTAGTAGAAAATGATTCATCCACAAGATAACAATTTGAGAAATCTAGAAGAAGTTTTGATGCTTTTTAAAAAGCCTAAGGAGTGGCTACATATTCATCTTCCTAAAAGGTTTTAGTTCTTCTACACTTACATCCTTTACTCATATTATAAAGCTTCATCTTTTACTTATATAGTTTTGCCCTTCATAGCTAGGTTTTCTAGAGAGCATGCAATTATCTTGGCAAGGGATTTCAATGCAAGGATGGGCCCAATGTAAGGCATCATTACAATGGAGGGAGAGACCCCATATGGATGGAAGAAATGGAAGAGTACAATGAAGAAATAAGGGGCTCAAAGTTGTTCATATCAACATTGCCAAATGAATTTTTGATAAACCTTTCATATTGGGCATTCTGCAACATAAAGGGTATAACATGGCTACTAAAAAACCTAGACAGTAAGACAAATATGGTCATTACCTTATCCTCACATGTAATATCAATCTAATTATACCTTGCATTAAATTGTAAAGCTCTATACTAGCTATTTGATCAAGCTTTTAATCAGTGAATGGTAATGGGTATGAATCTAGTATGGTCACCTTGTTCAAATCCCTAAAATCAATGCAAACTCATAGTCTACTTGAACGCTCTGTGGGAACCATGACAACAAGTGAACATAATTCAAAAATTTATACTGGAAAGATGAGCCAAGCCTTGATTAGCTTCATAATTTCAGCATAGCATATCAAGTGTAGCTTATCGAGACTAATTGATAGCATGGTTGTCAAACTAGCTTGGTTCCTAGTGTGAACGAAGGATGATTCCTTTTAAATCCTTGTAAGTCCAAGCCATAGCTGCATCAATTGCCTTTGTAGTTTGCCATCTAAATGCTATGCTCCCTACATATTCTTAATGTTCTCAAACAAAGCCAAGATTTATTGTTCTGACATCTGCCTCTCTTACAATCATCAATGCTTTGTCTTCAAGCCATTAAAGACTATTTCTCCCATCCATTTTGGATTAGTTTGTAGATATCCCCCAATCCAAAATCCACTACTCATAGATTCGGTGTCATCTTCAAAATTTCAATAGCTTGTGTCAAACATTTTTGCTCATTTTGAGAGCAAAGCCTTTGGGTATGTGTCAATTACTATTGAATTCTTACCTCTACCCAAATCTAGATCCCCCATGAAAATATCAATTTGACAATAAAATCTTACAACCCATGGTTGCCCTAGTAGCATGGAGTGTTGTGATTAACCTTCTGCCGTTTTTAAGATGTGGAGCTCCTACATTATAATTACCCTGATACTCCTATGTAGGGACTTGATACAATATTCCTTCATAAATGTCATTGCTCTCATTTTCCATTTTAATTATTTGGAAGGCATAGCTTGAAATCTTTAGACCCAAGCTCTCAAATGTCTCAAAGCTCATGCTCATTCTCGAATTAGTGTCAACTATGGCATCTCACTATAGTCTTTCCCTCAATATCAATGTAGATCATGAGTAACTCTTATTTGCTATAATTAGAGCTATTGTCATGAAATTATTCATTAGGGGTGTGTCTAAGATATTCTTTGTATCTTTAAATAGTATCCTCATTATTCATTGAATTATAGCTTGTAGCATTGTCATAGACATAGGCGACTTTGCTAGGTCCATGTAATAATCACATGGCTCAAAACCTAGTAGAGGTTGATGAAAATACTTGAGCCTACCCTTATTCCTCCCTATATCTTTATATCTTGTTTTAATAGGCCTCTCAATATTTACTCATCCTAGTGTCTTTCCCATTCAAACGTGGATTCTCATTCAATCAGTTCATGTAGGCTTGCTTTACCTTAGTGAGCTCTTCAATGACTACTAACAGGTTAGTTGTGATTTCTATTGGCACAGTATTCAATGAAACCTCTTTAGTATTTAAATTCTTTGTTTTACAACAATAGGTCATGATATGTACCTATTTGTTATGTGTGGGTATCACTAGCTCATAATAGCCCACTAACTTATGTGCATTAATTCATAGTAGAAGATCCTTTGATAAACGCTTAGCCTTTTAAATCATATTCACATTCAACCATAAATAGGGGGGGTTAAACATATGGCTACTTGTCTCATTCTTTGTCATATCATACAATTTCTTCTCATAGGTCTCTTCTTTATGTCCTGGTCTCGAACAGTGCTCACAATGAGGCATCAGATCTGTGGCCATTGACTTGCAAGCTTGGCATGTAAGACCTAAGTTTGGAACATAATGTCTTCTATGACCCTATGTAATGTGTGCCTTTTTTTAATATTAATGAGAGCAACAAAAGCCTTGAAATTTTCATCAATTGTGAAATGAAAATATAGAATCATATCCTTTACCTCATTCATAGTATTGTCATGAGGTATCAAATACGCCGAAAGGGGGTGTTGGATCAATGGATTAACAATAGCTAGGAGCATTGGTGTCAACACTAGTGCGGGAACTCCTACTTGACTAGTTGTTCTACTACTCCCATCATGAGCTTGTAATGCCTTTGCTTAGCTATTACACTAGCCATAGCAGTAGCTAGTGTATATGGATTTTCACGTCTCACATATAGTTGTATTAGTCACTTCAAACCTCAAATGATTGGTTTTGTGACACTATAATAGGCATCATACAACCATCACTTTGTCAAATCAACACTTGGACCTTGCGTGGGAATAATCTTTTGCAGTTTCTATTGGCCCCTATTTGAGGTTGTGTCATCCTGAAAATAAACCATGCATAGTAATCATTGTCCTAAGTTTTTCATTAAAGAGATCTTTGTAGCTCTACTAGTAGTTGGGTATCCACCCAAGATACAATCCAGCATTCCATGTCCAAGCCTAGTTAAACATTTGAGAGAAGTGCACCATTTTGTATACATCTTCGACTATGGTTGGACATAATTAAATTCTTGTAGATGCAATTGGGGATCTTCCCCTAAAATCCTATGAAAATCATGGAATAAGAGTACCAAATCCCAATGTACTGCAAGGGTCACAAGAGGAAGAATGATTTTGAGACCTAAGGCAAAGGCATCATTGGAGGATTGATTGAAGAATTTTTGAATCCCATTTGGTGGACATGCTAGGCCCTACTAACTTGTCGAAGGAGCACCAAAGGAACTATGGGAGGAGCACTTGAAAAGATAAAGCCAAATTCAATGATAAACTACCTACCTCTTCCTTCTTCCCTCCCTTAGCCTTTTGGTCTTCTAAATCAGCCAAAAAATAACTAAATGATTTAAAAATGGGTATTCCTTTCCTTGCTCAAATTTGTCAAATGGATTGAACATTGCCCAACTCCAAATATGTTCTTGTTAGTCTATATAAACCCGTCTCTTAGAAAACATGGACTACCTCTACATCGATCTCACTAAATCATTTTTGGGTTCATGGATTTGATTCCTTGTCACTCATCCTCTCCTTTTTATCCCCATAACTCCTTTCATTAGGGCTTGAAAATATTCTTGGGTTTAAGGTGGTTAGTCAAATCATTTTGAAGAAATGATATTCAATTATTAGGGATATACCATGCATAGGAGCATGCTAAGGATATAAAATGTTTTAATTCCTCCAAAGAGGATGGCACTTGAAGTTGATGGCCCATCATTCAACATGATCACCAACTTGGGATACAATCCTGAAAAATCCATAGTAGTTTCCTAAGTCTTGATTCATTCTATCTCTTTGCTAGAAACACTACCTTACAATACTTTTGATCAAACAAATCGATGCATTATGAAGAAACCAATTCATACTCTAACATTCAAAATAATCCTCATCAAAATTGAACAAACTAAAGCAAAAAATAAATTATATGATTACACATATTCATTCATAATTTAACATCAACTTATACAATTAGACATTGATAAATGCAATAAGAAAGCAAAGAATACTAAAGACTTAGAAAACTTGATTAATAAAATAGGTATCATGTGTATCCTTCGATATAATGTGTATACTGAAGACTTAGACAATTTGATTAAGAAAATATGTATCACATGTATTTTACAATATAAGAGTAAATATTGACTCTAATAAAGTACAAGTCAAGTAATGAGAATCATCCAAATCTCTCACTCTCTCCCTTGACCACCCTTGTGTATAGCCACAAACTCCTATGGTGAGTTTAGTGTCAAAGTACCACTATCTATCCTATTCAAGTTATAAAAGTAGTTTTTAGTGCAATGAGTAAACTATTTCTATAGCACTCACCTGCACACAGGTGGTATATTTCCCGAGCACCAAAAGTGTCAAATTATAATATTGTTTTGACATTTTATTAGAAAATGTCATTTTAGTATATAATCAAAAAATCATAGTGCAATTATTTGATAATTATGAAAAGAAAATGTCAGCTAGACCTCCATGGAAACTAATCTAAAATGTGTTTCAACACTAAGATCTTGGATTTAAGTTCATCCCATTTTGATCAAGCTACTACAAGTTCAAATTCAAGGGAAGCATTTGATTTCATTACCTTCATTGCATCCTCCTAGAGGAGTTGAATTTTCACCATTCGATTGCCAACATGGTGCTAGTAGAGAGGGACGTGTGCCTCTCTACATGGGCTGAAAATGGACACTACAATGATATCAAGACTTTGCTAGAATGTGGGGCTCCTGACTAAATTCCTCTTTTGCTGCTATTGGTTGAGGATTTTTCTTTATATAAGGTTTTATTTCACGTTTTAAAGTTTGAGTTAAGGAAAGCAGTTTATTGATGTTATAGATATGTTTTATTAGGAGAAAATTTTTAAAACTAGAGTGGGTGCTACAAGATAAAAGTTAACATTCATTTTCAAATTGATGTTGATAATGCTTCCATTTTAAATAGATATGAATCCACTTTAGCAAGTCCAAGTGATTTCAGTAGTTTTCAAAATGAATGGAGAAAGCACATGAATCCCAATTTAAATAGCAATGAATCCTATTTAGCAAGTGAAAGTGATTTCAACAATGTTTACAGTGATCCATGGCTTAATAGGAAGACATATCCTTCAAACCCAGTCTCTTCACAAGCTCCACAATTCCATAGGTTGGCTAGTTTTGTGAACTTTTTGTGCGAGGGTGAGAATGACTTGTGAGGATACTGTCAAAGGTTACAAGATCATGGAGATAAGGTTATTTATATCCACTATCAATATTTGGTTTTTGAAATAGATGCAAGAATTACAATGCTAGAGGATTGGAATAAACATTGCATGTCTCTATACAGAATCTAAGTGTTACCATCATCGAGAAGGAGAGAGGGAATGCAACTTTAGAAAGAGAATCAAGAATTACAAATCAACATTGATTGAGACACTAAATGCTCACATGGCAGATGATGTTCTTCATATCTACTATCTATTTTAGGTTTTTGAAATAGATGCAAGGATTAGAATGCTAGAGGCTTGGAATAACATTGCATGTCATCTATATAGAATCTGAATGTCACAATCATCGAAAAGGACAGAGGGAATGCTAGACTTTATAAAGAGAATCAAGAATTGTAAAGTAACATGAAGACACTAAATGCTCACATGGCAGATAGTACTATACAAATCCTTCAACTTCAAATGCAAAACATAGCCTTTAAAGGAGAAGATTTCAGACTTGTCAAGAAAATAGATATACATAAAAAACACTCCAATGGGTGCATGATTGTGCAAAAGGAAAAGTAGCTACAATTGATGAATTGGCTAAGAAAATTGGGTATTAGAGCCATTTATTTAGAGCTTGTAGCTTGTAGGACTCTTTTAGAGCTCATTCGTCTCCATGATGAATGTTCTAGTGTTGTGGGAAAAGTTTTCACAGAAAAAGTGCTAGAATCTATAATACATCAGCACAAATCTGATTTAATCAAATCAAATATAGCCTCTAATTCAATGCATAAGTGTGCCTCATATTTAAGAATCTAAAACAAGCATGCCTTTCACTTGGGACAAAAGTAAGGCCCCACTACTAGAATCAGTATAGAAATTGATAAATCTTGTCACGCTCTGGATTTGGGGGTACTTGAACTAGTTGGTAAGCCTTAGAATTTTTGTAGTATAATAAGTGTGAAAATACATGATGGAAAGTTGTAGAGGGTTGATATGACAAATAAAAACAACTTTGTGATGAATGTTCAAAGAATATTGCAAGCCATGTTCAAGTTTTATATATACCTATGGAAGAATGCAATGGAAAATTGAAGATTATCCTAAAACTTGATGAATTTGAAGTGGTCAAAGGTCAAAAGTTAGGAAGACTTAGTTTAACACTAATAAATATAACTTTAAACATGGAGCTTGCCCTTGATGACCCAAAGCAATTCATCATTCAATTAGAATATTAGTGGTAAGCTACATTTGAGGTAACATTTTTGTACCTGTATAATTGCATATACTTGAGATGTGTTGGAAAGTAATGTATCTCATCTTTTTCACATCCCTAAAGAATCAGGTGAAGTTTTGAAGTGCTCTTTTACCACATGTATTCCTAATGTGACAAATAGATATAATAGTGGTGAGCTACTTGAGGTTGAAGGCTATGTATCCTACAAAGTAAATGGCATCTAATTTTTGATTTGAAAACCATGGGTTGGTAGACTTGGAAACATTGCCCAAAGCAAGACACCAAATCATTTCAATAGAAATCATAAGCCTTGGAAAACAATCCTGGCTACCCTCTTAGAGAGGGTACACAAATGTGTGCTTTATGCTATCATAAGGGCAATCGAGGAGCTTATTTGCTTGTATATCATTTGTTTGAAGCCAAAAGTAGAGAGTCAAAATAAGATTGAAAGAATTGAGAAGTGCTTTTAAATATGGGATTGCACTTTGTCCAAGAAAAATGAAAAAAAAGAAAGGAAATTAGGAGATATTCCATACACACCAAGTTTTGGTGGTGTCATTTGATATTTCTATCTACAAAGGAAAACATCACGGACTCAAACGTGACATTGAGTTCGATGTATGGGATAAAGTTGTGCAATGCCTATTGTGAATGAGGGGAAAACATTATAAAAGGTTGGAAAAGGCTGTAGTGTGGTCAGCACTTGACCCATACTTTATACTTTGGTACATATATTGCAAAAGAAAAGGTTAAGGAAGATGATAATGAGACTTTTGTGGGGGCTATGAATCCATTTTGGAAGCATGTCATCCACAATTGCATCAACCTTCATGGAATCACCCTCCACCTATGGGCTATCGCTCTTGGGTGCCAAATCCTCCTCTTTTGAAGAAGAAGGTAGTTCAAGATAGCCACAAAGGCTTTGAGAAAGATCTACAATTACCAAACTTCTATGGATCTCCTCATACCAAAGGCCAAATTTTCAATTTTTACACAAGATCATACAAACTAGAGATTTTTTTTTTTTTAATGGGCTTGGAGAATAATAGATGAGGCATAGGTAGCATTACAGATCACTACAGAGGCCTACCTACTAGTAGATCTCTTTGATGACATAGCTTTTGTCCATCTACCAAAAGCGAGTGAACATCGACGGAAAAGACATGCAAATAGTGTTAAACTTTTAGAAGAGGCAAGGACACTACTACAAATAGATAGATATTAGATATTTAGTGTGTGGGTCTCGGCAATGACTCACGTGTCATGGGGATGTTGAAGAGATGCCGATGGAGCCTCCACTCCAAGCTAGTCCTTGTGAGAGCAATGCAAGGCATGAGCCATCCGCAAGTGTCACTCAAGCAAACTCTGGATTGTTGCAATGTGTTTCCACAACAGAAAGAGGGAAGGGGGAGAGGAGAGAAGAGAAGGGAGAAGGAGAAGGGAAGAAGAGAGTGAAGGGGGATGGAGTGGCAAACACAAGGGCACTACAATGGAAACAAGAGAACACCGAAAACACTCTTGGAAGAGAAGAGGGAGCTTCTATTCAAACTTGTGCAAACAACAATGAAGACCAAAGTCAACCATTTGGCCTTTTATACAAGTCACCTTTTGAAGGGAGGGCCAACACTTTTTCTTTAGCACTCTCCTTCTCTTTTACAATAAAACGCCCTTGGGGCCGTAGGGTGCCAAGGCATATTGCTATTCTTTCCATCTCTCCCTACTAGCAGAAATAGCACTTGTGTTAACCATATTAGAGCGCTTAGGACAAACCTAGAATTAGGAGGTGTTCCTAACTGGTTCCCAAATAGCGCTTGTGTTAGCCTCGTGCCTCCGAGGCTTAGGCTATTTGGGGCTCAAACTCCCTAAGCGCCCTCAAGCCTTAAGCCATTTGTGGTTCGAACCCCATGCATGAGGCTCAAAACCTGGAGTGGCGAGGCCTAACTTCTGCGAGACACTTGACCGCAGCTTGCAACTGGAACATACAATGTGGCAGCTGGAACCTATAACTTGGCAGCAGCTGAAACATACCACCTATGCACGTTGCCTACACACTTTGGCCTTGGGCTATTTGGGGCTCAAACTCCCTGAGCTTCATCGTTGTATGGAATCTCTATGAGTATTTTGTATGTTGGTCAAATACAAATATTATTTCTCTTTCTTGCACTATATTTCTATGAGAGTCTCTATTGCATTCCAAAATTGTTTATTGAGATTTGTATGAATTAAATTTAGTTATTTGAAACTTGCTACAAACACATCCATCTCATATCAAATTAATCTCAACATAGGAAGGTAATAAAAATAAATACACAAGTAATATATATATATTCATAACTCCATTGTACACTTTGTAATAAGAGATCCCAAGTGATACAACATTCCTTAGTACATACAACTAGCATATGCTTCTTGTGACTAGGTCCTCTAGCTTCCTTTGCTAGCCTAATAATCTAAGGGTTAGTAATCTCCCTTTCAATGATCACTAAGTCTTTAGCACCAGTAAGCTCGGCAACAACCAATATTAGATGGAGGGACCTAGCCTATGTGTTTGAGAAAAGACACAAAGCAATGCTCTACTTTCCCAACACAACCTTGTCACTATTTGTCTTTATTGTGTTTATCTTCAAATTGTTGCCTCAATGCCCTCAACGTCATGATATCCAATTTTCTAGCATGAGATATGTTTATTGATGGAATACTATGACATGTGAAAGAAAGCCTCTTGATGTAATGTGCAAGGACATACTTGCCTTAGTAGATTGTCTCCCCTCGCTTAGCGTGATGAAAATTCATCAATCTAGGGAACATCTTGGAATCACCAAATGTACAAGTTATACTAATTTGAATCAAAACTCTAATTAGGAATTTTGCAAGTTATTAATGGTGCCTAAATGCCTAAAAAACTAATTAGGGTTTTTGGGCATTCAAAACACTACAATTTTTTGAAGTCCTTTCCATCCATAGGGTACACAAGGATACAAAAATATGCATGGTTAAATCTATGAAAAAAAACACCACTAGACCATCATTCATAGGATGTGGCTAGAGGCCACTAGATCACCCATTAGTAAGTGTTCTTGGAGGCCACCTTTTATACAAATTGGTCTCTAAATGCACTATAATGCATCACTCGTCTTGAAGCCTTTCTCTTGCACGAATTTCAATTGTCTCCTTTCACCTCCATGGCCACTTCTCAAAATAGAAATTAAAAAATAAAGCCATATTTGCATTTATTAGAATCCTATATAGGGTTTTAATTCATTCAAACTCTTTATATAAAATTTCCATTTTTATTCATCCAAAGGTTCTATCATGATACACAAATATTAAATGTGCATTTTCATAGGCTCTAGACCACTCATCGATTATGGTGCAACTAGAGGCCACTTTTTGCAAATATTGGCGTCCAAATGCATTGTCACAAGTGAGAGGTCTAGATGCCTCTCTTTTTCATCGATTTTGATCATGTCGTCCCTCTCATTTCCATGAATCGGCTCTTCAAAAATAATTAAATAGAGATAAAACCAAGTTTTCATCTATCAAAACTCTAACTAGGGTTTAAATCCATCCAAACTTCTATTCAAATTTGTAGTTTATTTTGATCCAACCTTTCAAGAAAAAAATTTGCCCTCAGACCCCTCATCTATTATGATGCACCTAGAGGCCACTTTCATGAAAAAAGTGACCTTTAGATGCACCATAATGGATGAGGGGCATGGAGGCAATTTTTTGCATGAACTTTATTGAGGTGTACATGAGTGCCTCTTGCAACACATGGGTCTAAATAAAATTCAAACTATAATAACAATAAAATATTTTAGCAACTCTAGATATACTGGTGCACACTATGAATTGGGATGGTCCAATGTATACCTTTTCACGTTCATCTCTGATGGCATCATTTGGTGCATCACGAACGATAGTCTTCCCCGGTGGATCTTGGCTACCTTGCATTGAGGCACTAGCTTCCTATGATTTTGGAGTAATAGATGGCTGAAACATCTCTTCAGACACATGATACTTTGCAACAACATCTTTAATAGCTTGTTAGGTAGCCAAGGCTGGCTCCATGTCAGACATATGGCAATTTCTAGTAGCATCTTCGATAGCTTATCAACTAGCCAGGATTGCCTCCATGTCAGTGAGGTGAGTCCATTGAATAGTGTAAAAAAGATCAGTCTCTTTGATTCCAAAGCCAATGAATCATATATTGTTTCTCATTTGATAGATGGCATCATCCTCCAGTAGCCTCCAAAACATCTAGCAAGGTGAGATACCACTCACCATCTATTGTAAGTCAAGCGATGCCAAGTGTGGCATCTATGCTACAATATTGGGAACATTGAAGATAAAGATTGTTGAGCACGGTTTGGGTGTACCAAGGGGATGAGTTGACTCTCAATACACTCTTCTTGAGCATCAACAAATTATTCAATTGGACTCAATGTGTATGTGTATGCTAGCATGTGAAGTAGCTATAGAAGAAGGTGCTCCCTAAGAATCCTCCTCAATTTATGAGGACAGTATGACTACGTTGAGGGTTGCATAAATCTATATCAACAAAAGAGTGACATTGGGAGCTATCATCAAGGGGTCCAGGCTCCAGCTTCAAAGATTGAGGGATATTTTCTAAGGCCCTTCCAATAACCTTCTTAAAGTTTTGGCAAGGACCTATTGAGTATACGACATCAATAGGGACCCCCTACCAAAAACAATTCAATATTTGGATAGATTCACTTGCCAATCAACAAATTGGAGAGACGGATGATCAATAGGAACAAAGGATCTCAAGGATTCCCTTACTTTTATTGACTTGCAAAAGAATGGGTGTATTTAGTCATTCAAAACTATGGAGTTTGATGACATATAAACTTGGAATGCTACTTTAGAGGAATCCATCATGTGGAAGATAGATGGTGTGAACTCGAATAATAGATTAGCAAATTTCTAAGCAAGTACACATGGTGGCAAGAATGCTAGAGTGAAATATGAATGTCAACCATGGGGAAACATCTCTCTCTCTCTCTCTCTCTCTCTCTCTCTCTCTCTCTCTCTCTCTCTCACGCGTGCACACACACACACACACACACACACACACACAAATCCATCTTGTTCTATCTTTGTCTCTCTAAGTTGAGCTTTAATATTTTTCTAACTTTCCCTTCTTTCCCTTGATTTTCTGGCTACCTTATCTCTTTTCATGGTCTCTCCACATAAGCAAAAACACAAAGTCCCAGAACTTAATTGAATTCATAGATATACATTTCAATTTTTTCACAAGTTAAATAAATACAAATCTGCTAACACATTCTCAATTCCCTGACGTATGTAAGAATTCAAAGTGCTACCCAAACCAATCTACTAAATAGCTAATGTGAGTGCATTGTTTACTCTCTCTCTCTCTTTCTCTCTCTCTCTCTCTCTCTCTCTCTCTCTCCCTCTCTCTCTCTCTCTCTCTCTCTCTTCAATTAGTTCTTTGCTCAAACACATAAGTCAAAAATAAAATATATAAATTCTAGAATCATTAGATACTAAAAGGAAATTATATATTATTGCATAACATATCAATTGACAATTGACAAAACAATTTGGTAGCTCATAATACCCATATATTTTATTAGATACAATTTTTGTGAGATATGTCTCAATGCCAATGGTCTCAATACAATCTGCAACAATGGGTTGCAAATTAAAAAGGTAATTCTTCCAAACCAACCTCCACTATCTCTAGACTATATGGGGCGTATAGCTCTTTCAAAGGATCATTAATGCCTCCCCTATATCTAACCTACACACAAATAGTGTATGTTATCTCAAAATTTCCTATTTTAAAAAATGGCATCTTTTTAAACTAAGCTTATGACTGCCAAGTTTAAAATAATAGCCTTGTGGGGCATTATTATTGCCACATCCACTATGAATCGTAGGGTCCAATCCTCTTCCACATGCAACATTAGGCTATATGCCCATAGCAAGAAATAGCTACCTCTGCTAATGGAGTATGGAGCCCATCCCACAAGTCACCATCTATAAATTTTCCATTGCCACCTTCGATACTTAAAAAATATGCACAATTTTTGCCTTCTAGGAAAGTACCTACTCCCATGCAAATCTGTTAATACTTGTCAACATCAATCATTGATGTAATTTATAAATACTCAAGAAAGTGTAACAAAAGACTCACCAAAATTGGGACTATCGAAGGCAGGAAAGGAAATTTGTTGTAGTGTTCCATGCTCGCCCTCATTATTAAGCAAGATGGACATTCATTTTTCTTTAGTTTTGATGGAGTGCGACCTTCGTACTGAAGCCTCCTAGCTCACCATGGAGTACATGCAGTAGTCTAAAAAGTTTGATGAATGTAGTTGTACAACACACCATTCATTGTAAGCAACAATAACAAAAATAAAAAACACACTAATAAATTACATCTTAAATCTTATAATTGGGTCTCCGATAGGATGAAGCTAAATATCCTTGTATTTGAAGAGGTGATGAAGTACACCCTGTTTACTGTTTTGCCTCAAGAGGCTCTATGAAAACCTTTGTCAAATTTATATAAGCCTTGATTATTGGGTCGCATTGTGACCCACGAATAGTTTTTGTATCCTTGGGGGATCCATTCGTTAACTTCTTCCTCATTTTTATATTCTTCAAGATGAGAAATTGTAAACTTGCTTTGATATTGCTCAATTTTCAATTTGATCTTACCTATTCCCTTAATATAATATCTAAAAATTAATACTAGCACTTTTTAAAAGTATATATCAAAGGGCTAAAAATAGTTAAAGAAAATCGTAATTTTTCCTTAGCAAACTATTGTTTCTTCACATAATCTAGTAGAACGAAAGCAAGAGAACCAATAAGATAAAATTAAAGGCTCCCTACTTATAAGGCAAAGAACAAAATACAAACAATTAACGTCAAACGAGTTTTCTAAAGTTTGGAGTAAATCATTCTAATCTATATTGCTTGATAAAGATAGCAATTAAAAAGGAGATCAAAATAACCAAGCTCTTCTATCTCTATAAAAATCTACATAAGAATAAAAGATCAACCACATGAATAAAAGATGTCAAAATTTGATGAAAAAACTATAGTTATATTAATATACTATCTTATTATCTCTTCAAAAAATTAACTAAAGAAATACTATGCTTAAACTAAAACCAAAAGCTACTTCATAACTTGTATTTAAACATCATTTCAAACTACTAAATAAATGGAGTTCATAGTTCTAGACAAGAAAATAGACAATCAAAAGGAGAAAATTTTGGGAGCTCTAACTGTACCAAATTTGGCGATAGATAGTGTGCCTTGATTTTATGAGTTTTGAAAGCATATTGTTGTTTACATTTAACAAAATCAATAAAATGGATTCTAGCTCTTGATTTATGTGAATCCTCCATATTGTCTAACCTTGTAAGAAGCATAAGGCTTATTACAAACAATATACAAGAAAACAAAGCAAAAATTTCATCTAAAATATAATATGAGGACAAAATCAAAACTCATAGGTTAGTGCATAGGAAGATCTAAACCTCGTTTTAGTTTTCCATACGTAATACCTTATTCTATAAAATAGACAAAGATTTTAAAGACGAAATCAAATCATAGATTTAAAAAAAAGGTCACACCTCCTTGTAATACTAACCGAGTGTTCTCCTTCAAGGATAAAAACAATAAATCACCATTAACTTGCACTCTTCTTGCATCTACCGAGGTAGAGAGGCATCACAACGCTAATCTTTGAGAAAAACTGACAAATCAAAACGAACGAAGATAATAGCTTGGGAGAGAAGAGAAGTAACTGCATTGAGAATGGATATAAGCTTTTGTTAAAAAGAATAATGAGAGGAGAGAGAGAGATGTGAAAAATAAGAAAGGAAAAGCGTGAGTGACAAGATTTGAGATGATTTTGCATGTGACTACAAGAGCAGGCGAGAACAAACACTTGGTAGAGGTGAAAAATGAAAACATGTGAATGTGGAGGTAAACTCAGCGAGACCTAGTTCAATTCACAGTTGTTAATCAAATAGAACATGTGAGCATGATTCTAGTTTGGGGATGGTTTAGGATTTAGGAAAATAAGGGAAAGTCAAAGAAATTTTATATTGTGAAGAGCCAATGACTTTTTGCAGGTTTTTTGTAGATAAACATAATTCCTTCTAAAAGGAGAGTCTTTGTTAACAATGGAATCCACGTGGAAAATTTGTGTTGAAGATTCCATATGACCTTATCCAACCCTCTATTATTTAATATTGTCCAAAATTATTGTGATGTCTGACACAATAACAAAACCATCCAACCTCAATAGTCTTTCACATCATATATTAGATAGTCCACTAAATTTTATTCTTTTTTAATGCCATTGGCATTCTCAAACCTTTGCATAAATCTAGCACAGTTGAATCACATGCTATGAGATAGCTGAAACTTCCATTTGAGCATTGCCACACTATTTGCCTTCTTTGCTCAGTTAAAATTGCCAACCTTTTCATTCTTGGATCATTTACTTTGTAGTCCAAAAGTAATATTTTTTTCTTACAAATGCTAGAAAGAAGTTCAAAGACGAAGAAGAATCTAATCAATTTGGGATAAGCTCCATAGAACCTTAGAAACAAAACAACAATCATTTGATTAATCAAAAGTCTAACAACCTTTGAAATTTTCATAAATTTGCTTTTCTTTCAAATAAGGATACAAGATCTTTGAAATTCGCAAGATGCATAGGATTGTAAAATCGCATTAATAGAAGCTAAAATTTTCAAAGAAAAGTCGCAAGTAATAAATTTGTGACTTCATCATAACTAGTACAATCTTTTTGAGCATGTCTATTTCTAAAATTATTAGCCCCAAAAGCAATCGTCCTTCAATGAGAAAATACTCTAACGTATGGATGTTGAGCAAAAGTAGCAACAATAGCTGATGCAGATCAAATAGCATGTTATCTGGAATCGTAAAAGTTGGGAGCAAGAGTCTTTTTGCAATAGGGACCTCATACGAACTTCATGCAGAAGAGCAATATCAATGGCATACAATGACAATCCCTTACAAAGCACACTACTAATATATAATAATATACATTCAACTATGAGTGTGCCTTACAAAATAATGAACAGCCGGTGTCTCGCCCGCGCCCCCACGTCCTCGCAATCTAGCACAACCTTCAAAGGAGGACTTTAAAAAGACATTCTTAGTGACCGTGCTAAACCAACAACAAAAGCTCATGAACATAGGGAAACTCTCAATGAGAGAAAAATCAATTGATTTCCTCCCCACACCCATGCTATCAGCGGGGAGGTGGGTAAACGCCCTACTACCTGACCTGCCGCTGCTCGATCACCTCACAAAAGGTGGGCATTTTGGGGGGGGGCGCGCGGAAAAAAAAACAGGCGATTGCCATGATTACAAGAACACGCTACTAACTATTGAGATCTTGTAAGGTTCACCTAGCAGGAAATGTTCTGCAGACGTGTGAAGCACACATGATACAGCCATGCCCTCAGAATCAGAGCATTTCTGATGAGCATGAATAAATTTTCATGTTTCTGAATAACTTGATACAACTCCCAACTTACGTCTGCAAAGATGATCCCGTGTTCTCTCTAACTATCACAAGCAATAATGTCTATCATTTTGAGGCGGAATCGGGTGCTCAGGTGAAACTCAAGAGAAATGTCCGAATCTCCATAGGTCCCAGCTCAACCTCGAATTGGATTGGATCAACCGGTCCCCCTCTTAGTGGCTGCTGATGATGATGATTATCACTTCCTTCTATATTCCAAACTAATCGGGGCTTCATAGCTGACTTCTCTTGATTTGCTGAAAGACTTAGCTCCGTAATACTTTTAATCTGCATCGATGCACACTTGAGATCAGAACTTAGCATTGACTGAAGCAAGCCACTACAGGAATATATTTTAGTTTTCCCTGGTACATTTCTTTCCATGAACTCCCAACTCTCAGAGGATCCTCATAGTAATTGATTACATGCAAGGCAAGAGGTATGAAAGAAGTGCTACCTCTTGATTTGCAAAAACTTTCTTCAAATCGATAGATGCTTTTGTAGACAGAACTTTCTCTTCGTTCATCTGAAAATAAGAGAGTTAGGAACTTGTATTTCCCTTTCCACTGTCGCACTATGCTTTCCACAATAAGAGTTTTACCTCGTATAGGTGGGCAAGACGCAACAGGATGTCCCCATCATCAAGTTCCTGTAAATTGCAATTCAGATCTTTAGGTATCCGTCTGCTTTGTGATGGTCTTTATGATTGATAACAAATAATTCAGAATGTCTTGTGCAGTACACCTGTAGGGTTATAAGTGCCACATTTTCTGGTAGGTTATAACCAGGGTCCATAGCCGAAAATATAGGAGAGTGTGAAGAAATCCAGTTTTCTCCTTCACTCTGCCAAAAAAGTAATGAGGTTATGACGCATGCAGAGAAAATTATGAAATTATTCGTTTTGAATGACTTATATTGGCGATATTTGGAATGCATGGCCTTCTTTATGTAATCTACCTGGCTTGTAAATGCAAGCTGCAAAGGAGAATACACTTGTTGTCCAGTAGAGCGACGCCATCGTGATCCATTGTTGACATGGTCAACATGTACAAAATATTTTCCTTGGACCTTCAAAATACATGAGAAACATCTTTGAAAGTTTATAAAGGACATTTCTTCAATCTAAAAAAGGCAAGTGGATGAAGCTGCATCATTTTTGGGCCTACGTCTAGATTTTTGGAAGAGAATAAGAGAGCGTGAACACTAGAGAGTGGAAATTACATGAGATTGAAAGATAAAGAGTGTGTGTGTGTGTGTGTGTGTTTTTGGGGTGGGGGGGGATGTAAAGTCTTTGGTGATATTTCACTATTTCTCTCTTGGGTGCGATATTGGGCTCTTTGGACAATCTGAAGTGAGCATGATTTGGCATACTTGGGTCGGCAGATCCACAAGTCATATGAATCTTTCCGAGCCTCATTGCGGCAATCCTTATATGATGTCTGCCATGAGGGTGATATGGATGCTTCTTGCATAGAGCTTTTCTTTTTATGTTTTTGATCTTTGGGATACTCTCCATTTCGGAGACCTCCCATCATGTAAATTTATGAGCATATAAATATACTACACTGGATATTACCAAAAAAAAAAGGAGTGTTTTTTTTGGGGGGGGGATGTAAAGTCTTTGGTGATCCTACTTTCTCTCTGTTTGGCTTTTTTAGGCGTTCACTGCAGCAATCTTTCTTTGATTGCTTGCAGACCCACTGCATAGATCATGAGATCTTTTTGGCATATACTGAAATTTTCAGTTGATGTAATTGTAGCACCTTTCTTTGAGGTTGCTACTCATATAATATAATCAATCAATGATTTCACCAAAAAAAGTGTGTTTTGGGGGGGGGGGGGATGGGGGGGGGGGGGGGGGCGGACACAGAGAGAGAGAGAGAGAGAGAGAGAGAGAGAGAGAGAGAGTTTGTCTTTAAAAACATGTGGGAAATCAGACTACACAACTCCCAAGACTCTGCCAACCCAGCACTCTAGCAAGGCATTGCTCCTGCTAATAACAGCAAATACTTTTTTTTTTGCAGTATTTGCACATTCGAAATGTCAGGGGGAAAAAAGAGAGGTACCACGATGATTTTCTGCTAAATCTTCAAATGATTTTCCCTCCTCAGCGCCCCAACTTGCTCTTCCCTAGACCACAAGATCCAAGGGAGGCTGATGACCATAGTGGCTGTCAGATCTTCCTTTTACAGCAGAAATGAAATCATATCAATCTACAGGTCCCTATCAATGTACCAGGTCCACCTGGTTGTCTGCCTCTATGAGTTGCCTTTCATTTCTTGGAAACTGAGGTGGAGCTGTAGCCTTTCTCCTCTGGTCATTGCCCAAAAAAGAAAGTGCGGAAATAGTGAAATTTATTGGCATTGAGAGGGGATGTTGGAATGTCTCATGTGATGGAAACAAGACACGTAAGGGTGTATGGGTTTGGCTAAGCATGTAAATATTGGCCAATGAGATGTAAGTGACTGGATTTGCGGACCAATCCTTGTTGGGGATAAGGACCCCAAGCATTTGTATGAGTAGCTGAATTGCCAAAATCAAGGTGATCGCAGATTTTGAGACTATGCCCGTGATGTATTTATATTTTCCAATCATCTTGTTAATTAATAAATTTGAAGTGTGTGTGAAGGAAATGAAGTCCATCTAAGAAGTTGGACAAGCTTGAGTCTCTCTCTCCCTCATCCACGTTTGTGCTTGAGCATTTTCTTGTTTTGAGTTACTCTCCTCGTGCACTCTATTATGTCAACAGCAGGACGCCCGTTTCCCAAATGGTTGCCGCGTTCTTCTCCCACGTGGTGAACTTGTTTTTGTGCATCCATCCTTGTGTGCACTTGGGCTTTTTGCTTCCTTACCACATGTCTACGTGCCTTGGTAGCGTGCCACAGTCCAAATGGTGCAGAGGAAGATCAATTTCCAAATGGCCCTGTGGAGTTTTACACCACATTCTTCTCCTAGATGGTGTACTTGCTTTTTCTACATCTTTGCAGGTCTGCACTTGGGGGCTTTTTCTGCTTTCTCTTGAGGTGTCTACGTGCTTTCAATGCACTTGCTTTTTGTTCTTCTTACTTTTTGTGCTTTCTATGCTTTTTTCTTTCCCTATCACACCCTCCATATCCCCCATTGTTCAATTCTCCCCCTTGCCCTTCATCCACTCTTCCTTGCTGCCGCTGTTGCTGCTCTCATCCCCCTTTCCCGCTTTCCTCCACTCTCCATTGCTGCCAGCCCCTGAACATGAATCGGAACCCTTTTGTTTACCAGCCCACTTCCTGCCGTACGGACACTGCCTTCTCCCTCAGCCCACAAACAGGCCTCCCCTCTCTGTAAATCTCCTCCCCCTCTCTCCCTATCTGCGATACAGCCCTTCCCCCCTCTTTCCCTATTTGCCTACACCCCTCTTCCCTCCTACCCTCCCCCTCTTTTGTGAATCTCCCCCCCCCCCCCCCCGCTGGGTGCGGGAAGCAATGGAAACGGAGTGGAATGCAAGGGAGCAATATGGTTGACCAGTGAAGGCAACCTAAGTGTTGACTGAGTACTAAGACTGGCCTACAAGGCCATACCAGGGCTAAGTGCTAACAAACCCCCCTCCATGGTATAGATGAAGTATCCTCGATACATCGCAGGTATACCCTTGCACAAATTTGTACAGGGAGATCAACATCACATAACAAATGCTGCCAAGTTTAAGGCAATGTATTGAAGAGCCAACACTTCGTCAGTGGGTCCTAAAAGTGTGCCTGGAAGCACTGTCTCTTCAATTGTGCCAAAGCACCCCGCCCCCATGTGAGTCGTGCATGGGCTGCATGTGTCATAGTGAAACGGGGTCCTGTGAAGACTCCTCCCAAATATGTGTAGCACTATCTCCACTAACTCATCTCGATAGGGGAAACTAAGTCGGCGAAGCACTGCGTGTGAGGTGTTAAGGACCATAACCTTGGTCTTCCCAAGGTTGACTGTCAGGTCTCTCTCTCTGCAAAACACCTCTAGGGCCTCCAGATGTCTCTGCAGCCCCTCTGCTGAAGAATTAAGGACTATGTCATCAACATATAGCAGTATTTGTATCATAAGATCGGTTCGTGGTGATCCTTCGCCTCCTAGGCCGTCTATGAAAGAAATGATCTCATCAATGTAGAGCCCAAAACGGGTCGGTGAGAGGGGACAGCCTTGCTTCACTCAAATTGTACTCTCGTCCCAATCCGATAGACCACCTGGGGCACGGACTTTGCCTTTGGCTGCCTCATATAGACTCATCACTCCCCATATCAGTGTCTCTGGGATCTACATCTCCTGTAATCTCTTAATCATGCGGGGTCGTGGGACAATGTCAAATGCATTCCGAAAGTCTACAAAGCATGTGTAGATCTTCAGGTGTCTAGATCTCGCCTCCTCGATGATATCTCTCACAATGAAGATGTGATCTAGGGTAGAATGTTGTCTCCGGAATCTTGCTTGTCCTAGTGCCCGTTGCCCTCAAGCTTCTGTATGACTGCTGAGCTCTCTCTCTCTAGAACCGATCCATAAATCTTGGTCAACGTGCCCAATGATGAGGGTACGGTAATCCCAGTCTCCATAGGGTCTCCAGCTTTGCGTCTCAGCACAATGGTGGTGGTGCTCGAAGCAGGTGGGAAGCCATGACACACAACCTAGTTGAACATCAGTGCTAGGACCAGAGCTAGGACCTCCTATCCGTGTGCAAAGTGCTTAGTCCGTAGGCCCTCATGGCCTTCACTCTCCGATTGTGTACTCGACGGAGTGCAGCTCGTACGTTCTATGTGGTGAACAAGTGACAGGTGGTGGGCCTGGGCATAGAGGACATATCTGACGATGTTTGCATCTAGACATCATAGAGGGAACATGTATATGTGTGCCATATATCTGGGTCAGTGATGGGAATTAGTGGTTTCCCTTCCTATAGAAACCCCCATCCAGTGGTCGGGTCTCCTCCTCGAAAAGATCTGACAATCTCATCCATAATATGTGTGAGGAAAGCCCACCTCTTACGATGTGTCAATTGTTGGAAGATCCTATGCACCTCAGGTGACCCAAAGCCCGCTCGTGTGTGAGGTAGGCTCTCGCCTCTCTGCACTCGTCGTTGAACCAAGGGTTTTGAGGCATATTCCCATCTTGGATCCACATGGTCGGGTCATGGGAAAGGATCTAGTGGCGGTGTACAACTGAGACAAGGGTGTCTGAGGCGCTGGCAAGATCTGTATCATCTCCAAGTAGGATCTAGTGGCGGCGTCTTGTACAATTGAGACAAGGGTGTCGGAGGTACTGGCGAGGCCTGTATCATCTCCAGTAGTGCCCTTGCCCCAATGACTCATGTACACTGGGTCAAGGGCACAGTCAAAGTGGATCTGAATGCGTGCAGGCGTGGAAGGTGCTCTCTCTGTGGTTGGCATAGTGGCAAAGATATGAAAGGCCAAGTATGAATGGTCAGCTTCGACGAGGGGGGGGGGGGAGTATGGCGAAGTCGTGTACCCGTGAGACAAAGTCTAGTGTGCCTAGCAGATAATCTACTGTACTAGACCCACCGCCATGTGGGAAGCAAGTGAGTCTTCCAGAGGATGTCCATCTATGGAGACCATTATAGATGATAAGGTTGTGGATAGCGCCCAGCTCAAGCAGATGTCCATATCTTGTCACGTGTGGGGCATCTGCAGAGTGCCTAAGTATCCTGAGCTCAGTTGCATTGAGCTCCGGGATGATGTGTGGATCTCAGTCATCTGTGAAGTCAAGCAGGCCCACCTGTCTTTCCTATCCGTGCATTGAAATCCCAGAGTAGGAGGATGTCTCCTAGTCTGGAGAACTCCGTGATGTCATCATGAATCATCTCATATGGGCTGTCCCCATCTGTAGTGACCGCTCGTGCATAGGATGACGGGTCTGGAGGGAAATAACACACTGCAATGAAGATAGGTCGAGCATCCGGAAGCTGAATTCGTATCCACATGTGCCGTGCATGCTCCTCTCTCCAAACCACAGATATACATATACTATGCAGTACCTTACCAAGGTCATCCATGTGTACCCAAAACACCATGATTGAAGATTCTACGAAGGAGCATTGGGCCAACCAATTGGTGGGTCCCAATTGATTGATGCCAAAGAGGACCAAGACTCAGATACTTTGGATTCCGAAAGAGTTTGCACATGGATGATATCCTCTACATGAAGAAGTCATGACACCGCCAAGGAGTCCGTGCTCGTGCAGAAGCCAAAGCATCACCTTATATGGTGAAGTCTCCAGATGCAAGGGCATAGTAGGAAGGCATCAAGGAGCAGGCGAGTGGATAACAGCTCAGAGATAATAGTTTAAAGGGGCTACAAATGGAGGGAGTGGAGAATCGTGGCTTCGAATAGAAAGATTGCCACTCAATCGAGATAAGAAAAGGACAAAGAAAAGAAAGAAAGTGTATTATAGTCTACGAAATACCAAAAGGTCTATGAGACTAAACAAAACCAGAGTCACTTAAGGACTGAGAGTCCATCAAAACAAAGATGTCTGACGTTAAGGATTGAGAGTCCATCCTAATGTCTTAAAAGACTTATCTATTACATCAGTTATGGACTGAGAATGGATGAAGATAGAAGGGGATCATTCATTTAGAGACGAAGAGAAGTGTGTGAGAAAGAGAGGCTTGAGCTGCCAGCTTGCCTATCGTATTGGGGATTCTTCGTGAGTGATCGTTGTACCATCCGAGACGTGGACCTGGGTACCTTGGTGGGCTTGGTCACATTGTGGCAAGTCCAATTCTTGTTGTATTGCACTCTTGCACATGTATCCTTGTTATGGTTCTTACAACCATAAGCATTGATCTTTCATTGTATTTTATTTTATCTCTTCTTTTGGTTCCGTCCCGCACTTGCAGCATCACCAACACCACGGTCTACTCCGTAACCATTCCATAGGTACACCATCACTGTGTGATCCACTGCACCATAGCATACGATGAAACCATAAGTAGTATCGCATCAACACCCGCAGTCATAAGTTTTACGCACTTCTTCTTGGTGTAACAAAGTCTAATTTTACTTGTAAGTTTTGGTTTTATTTGGCCTTTGAATGGCTAAGAAATAAGTAGCCTTTAATGGTGAAGCCAAATGTTGCCACGTGGCATCATAGGGGGCTATCCCATAAGCAAATGGTTCTTGACTAGCCTAGGCCTATTCATATAAAAGGGTCCATTGTACTTTGCCATGAATGGTCATTAATGCAATTCACTCCAGCTGAGTTTTCATTACCCTTGGCTGTCTAACTAGGATTGTCTCCTAGCCTAGGAAAGTATTTTCCTAGCCTGTTCTTGTGCAGCCCATCACAAGCACTTGTTATCCCTATAATTCCAGGTATTTTGTACTTCGATGCTCATGGATTATGAAGTTTACATGACATTTCATCATTCTGCACTAAGCCGCTGCTGTTTCTAAGCCCCTAGTCATAGGAAATATAACTAGATTGCCAAACTCTAGTGGCTGGTCTAGTTACATTGGTATCAGAGCGAGAAGGTAATGGCAGGGGCGGATGATCCTTTCCGGAATTATTGTCCATGCCCGAGTCATCTATTGAGGGAGGAGAAGCAGTCAATCCTGGGAGAGGTGGTGCAAACAAGGGAGATGGAACGCAATCGCGGCTTCTGCTAGTAGGTGTGTGCGGGTGGTGACAAGGACGTTGACAGATTATGTTTACCGTTGCCGTAGACGGTGTAGTTCAAGATTCTGCCTATACCATGTACAACAATAGTACTATCAAAATGTAGGTCGGGGGAAATAATCCTTACATCATCTAAGTAAAATTATAATCTGATTACTAGAATGCTATTGCCAGCAAGAAGCGAAGAATATCGCCTCGTTCAAGTTGAAAAGTTGGGCAAAGGCCAATCGCTGAATCGCCACGTGGTATTGAAATAGTTCCATCTTTTCCGCATCCTTGACAGACTGAAACGCAGAGTCTGTAGGGACAAAGACTGTGGTCTGCCGAGGAAGCATCATGAGGTTCAGCCCAGCGATTGCAAATTTCACCCTTGCAAATTTGAGGGGAAATTTCATTTGGGCTGTGGACTGTAAGAAAGGCTAATTTTACTTAGAAGTTTTGACTTTATTTGTCCTTTACGTAATAAGTAGTTTTAAATGGTGAAGCCAAATGTTGCCACGTGGCATCATAGGGGGTTATCCCATAAGCAAATGGTTCTTGACTACCCTAGGCCTATTCATATAAAAGGGCCCATTGTACTTTTCCATCGTAACTTTGAATGAACATTAATGCAATTCACTCCAGCTGAGTTCTCATAACTCTTGGCTGTCTAACTAGGATTGTCTCCTAGCCTAGGAAAGTCTTTTCCTAGCCTGTTCTTGTGCAGCCCATCACAAGCGCTTGTTCTCCCTATAATTCCAGGTACGTTGTACTTTGATGCTCATGGATTATGAAGTTTATACGACATTTCATCATTCTGCACTTAGCTGCTGCTGTTTCTAAGCCCCTAGCCATAGGACATATAACTAGGTTGCCAAATTAGTGGCTGGTCTAGTTACAATTGGCCTTTGTCATCCAGTGATACCACCGAAAGAGACCAGACCTCCTCTCACACAGCTCATCAAAAGCTTGACCTGTTTACTGGCAAAGAAAAAACATTGAGGAGCCCTCTGCAAATGAATTTTTTCTTGCACACCACCAAGGGTCTCTAAGCTCTTCTCACAGATAGGGCATGCGGTATGCTACAGAAACCACATATCAACACGTTTTGTGTGAGACCTGTGGTTGCATTTGGGCAGCAATAGGCATTTGTCATCCTCTTGGAACTCGCACAAGCAGACTGTGCACTCTAGGCCATCTTTCAATGGCCAGAGAAATCCTATAGATGAAGCACTCTCCTCCTCAATTCCCTATGAAAGCCTCTCCTACTCTATCCTCTCCAACTCTATTCTCCACAAAGGCCTACAACAATCAGATATGCTGCATTTCAATATAAACGGCCATCCTAATTTCCTTTCTCAGATAAATAAAAGAAGATACCAGAATTTTTCACATAATATCCATAAAGATAGTCTGAAAGTACGTAAATTTGGATATCTTGACTTTCTTTCCTGTATAAAGAAGAGAAGCAGCTACCACATGTTTCCAATTAAATAAATATATTTAAATATAGTCTCAAAAATCTCTTACAGTCAAGCCTTCGCAGTTACTGCCCAAACAAACAGCCTCATCCAAAGCTTCAGCCACTCCCCTCCCATCATCATGCAGCAAACGCCTGTTACATATATACATGAAGCTTTTGATGTCCATATTGTACAAGGAAAATCTAGGTGCCTGTGATTTGAGTTTACACTAGATCAACAATAGGATATGTTGTGATTAGACCTATGTAGCATGAGCTCCAACTGTCCACTTCCAATGCTTGAGCCACCTACAGCATGGTCTACTAGTACGGAAAATTCAGTAGCGTCATCCTTTATAACCATTCCGAGGTTAACCTGCATACAGACACAAAATGGTTCAAACATTAAGTAGATTTTGCGCACAGAACAAACACATTATGGACCTGGAAAAGTTCTTATAACTTCAAAGTTTTTCATATTAACACGCTCAATATATTGAGATCTGTGACAAGAGGGTTCATTAAATTTTTCACATAATTAAGAGACACCTTGGACACTTTTTTAAGTCTCAGGCTACAAGTCGCATACACCCAGATTGTCGGGAGTAGGAAAATCCTGGCCCAATTGGAATAGTCAGATAAATCTGATAAGGAAATCCCCATTCGTGCCTTTGAGCAGGCATGTTTTAGGCTGAGTGGTAGGATGGACTCTAGAAGATGACAAATAGAACCTGCTATGAGGTTTGATAGTTTACTCTCTCCATGAGCAAACATACATTAAAATGCCGTGTTAGCTTGCTAAGCATTCCCAAGACAAACAGCTACTAAAGCAGACCAGAGTTTGAGTTTAGCTGCCCAACAGGAAATGTTGGCTTCTTGGATCTGAGAACCTGGACTCTTCAGTGTGCTCCTCGCTCATCCCACCTCCTTCCAGCCCGCCTCTCCAACTCGCCTCTCCCTCAGTGTTTCTCCAGTCTGCCTCCCCTTTAGCCTGCCTCTACCTCTGCCTCCTTCAGCCCATTTCACACTCCTTCAGCCCACACCCCTGGTCCCTTCCTACATTGACTCAGCCATCCCTCTCTTCCACCCCTTTTTTGCTCATAGGTGTGCCCTATCCCATCCCCTTCCAACCCCTTCGTCCGTACTGCTTGTACAAACCCATATTGCTCTACATGGAATACAGCCTTTTACTGCCCCCGTCTCGACCCCCTTGCCATTCTGCCTTCCCACCTTGCATTCCTTCTCTCCCGGCTCCTGCCCTGCTTTCCATCTCTCTCTTTCTTTCTTTCTTTCTTTCTTTTCTCTCTCTCTCTCTCTCTTTCTCTCTCTCTCTCTCTCTCACACACACACACACAGACAAACGCACACACACTTTTTTTTTTGGTGAAACCACTGTATTTATAATAAGAAAAACTTTTTCGAATGAGAATAGCCTGGAAAACAAACTTTTCTGAAAAATCAAAAGCAGTGGGAAAACACCTCTAAAGACGATACATCTAAGTCATTTTCATGACAAGCGTCATGCAGAGATAGCAACAAAAGCCTACCATGCATAATCCAAACCAATGTGTATCTCACGAGAGAGACGCTGAATAGCATCAGAGACCGGCTTTAAAGTCAACATGCTCCAGATAACTATTATTAATCAGCAAAAGCCTTCGGCAAGGCAATCTGTAAGTGAGGAATTCATGTAAGGAAAGCCTCAACTAAAGAGCCTCAACTAAAGAGGAGCATGATCTAAATGTGTGAAAGCATGATCAACCCAAATTTGACAAGTAAAGGCATCACAATGCTGTGGATTAACCTGATACCATCTGTCCAAGCATGCCCAATAATGTTACGCTCTAGCCGAGGTAGCATGACCTCAAAAGAATCAGTCGACATTTCCCTTAAAGGATCTATCTTTGTAAATTATTTGTTTGCGCTTCATGTAAAAGATCGGGAGGGAATTAATGTCAAGGTCCTAGGTGAGGGTTGATAGCACCAGACTAGGTAGATCTAAGGCTAAGGGCCTAATGCAAAGATTATGCCTAGAGGCAAAGGATTTAATGCATCCCAAGAGAGGGGTGAAATGTTGCATTAGGAAGGCCCTATATGGATGACATGTGGCATCTAGATCTATCTAGGGAGATGGGACTTGTTGAGGCTAGAGAGAGAAGAGAAGGATTTTCACGTATGTTTTGATATCGGAATTCTCTATCTACTCGTTAGCTTTAGCAAGGTTGGCTGGGAGGATATCCATGGTGCTGCTCCCGTGATCTGCAGTAGGAATAGATAGTTGTGTTATTTGTAACATTTGGTCTCAGAGCCCAAGGCTACGAATTGGAGGGGACTGCACGACGACGACGGACGGTTTTCGAGCGGTGGTCATCCCGTACTGTTATGTGTGTCTGTTGCTAAGCTAGTGACGAGTGCACCTGATAACATCCTATCTAAGCCCGCAGCAACGGGGCATACAGCCTTTAATGATACGGAGTTAATTAAAATGAAAGGACAAGTGGCCAATCATGATGTCATTGTGTTGTTTGACTCGGTGTCAACTCACAATGTGATTAACTCCAAGCTCGTGAAGAGGCTGAAATTAAAGACAAGTCCATCTGACTATGCGTATACAGTCAGGATGGCAGATGGAAGTTCAACTGAAGTATGGGACCAAAGGGTTACCCAGTTGGAGCTTCGTATTCAGGACTATGCTGAGAAGCTTGATTTTGAAATGACCAAGCTTGCTCATGCAGATATAGCCCTGGGTATGGCGTGGCATTATAGGAAGAATCCAGCCATTGATATATCAAATCAAGATGAATGATGTGCTTTATGTCTTACGACGTGAGAAAGATATACCTCAGGGACCGTTGGTTTCCGTGATGGAAATCTGAAAAGCTTAGGAAGAATTTTTATTCCTTTGCACAGCATCGGTAGAGCCGGTTGATGATTCTTCGGCTAGCACTGATGTTACGCAAAGTGGTGAGATGGCCAAGCTGGCTAATCTTATAACAGAGGAGTTCTCTGAATGTTTTAGGGATGAACTACCTTATGGGTTACCTCCAGAGCGGAAAGTTCAGCATAAGATTGAATTGATCCCGGGGGCAGAACCTGTAAATAGACCTCCCTATAGAATGAGTTTTACTGAAGAGGCGGAGGTGCGTAGACAACTGGAAGAATACCTCAAGTTGGGGCAGATTCAACCAAGTTTCTCACCTTTTGCTTCGCCAGTGATATTAAAGAAGAAAAAGGATGATACGTTTCGCCTCTGTATAGATTACAGAGCATTGAATAATATCACTGTTAAGCACAGGTATCCGATGGCTCGGATTGATGATTTGCTAGATGCATTACATGGAGCCGTGATTTTCAGCAAGATAGATCTTAAGTGTGGCTACCATCAGATCCGGATTAGAGCCGAGGATGTGCATAAAACCGCTTTCAGAAGCAGGTTTGGTCATTATGAGTTTTTGGTAATGCCCTTCGGACTTACCAATGCTCCGGCTACATTCGTCATGCTTATGAATGATTTACTACGTCCGTATATCGGAAAGTTCGTAGTACATTTTATTGACGATATCCTGATATTCAGTAAAAGTATTACTGAGCATTGTGAACACTTAAGAGTAGTGTTCAGTACTTTGAGGAAAGCCAGTCTTTATGTAAATAAAAAGAAAACTATACTGTGTATGGTTAGGCTTGAATATTTAGGATTCATAATTACTCCACAGGGGGTAGAAATGGATCCAAAGAAAGTGGCTGTGATACTAACTTGGCCAATCCCTCAGAGTCTGACCGCGCTAGTCTGACCGCACTGCGATCATTCTTGGGGTTTGTCCAGTTTTATAGAAGGCATATCAAAGGATATTCCGAAATAGTATCGCCATTGACTAATCTGACCTCAGATAAAGTACCTTTTATATGGGGACAGAAGCAACAAGAAAGTTTTAACACCATAAAACAAGCTGTTTCACAGTATTAGAGAGTGCTCTAATGACCGAGATTAGAGAAACTCAAAAAGTGGACGAGTTTGTCCAGAGCTTATGGCCTAAAGCTCATGTGTTAAAACCCGGGGAAAATGAAAAGGATACCCTCGCATCCAGAAAAGGCCAAACTTATGCAAGATATACCATAAGGGATGGTATGCTGAAAAGAAATGGCAAGGTTGTAGTACCTAGTCAGAATAATCTCAGGCAGAGAGTCATTCGACAGTGCCATGATAGCCCATGTGCGGGACATCCAGGAGTCGAGAAGACATATGATCTCGTGAAGCGAGATTTCTTTTGGCCAAAGATGAAAAAGCATATTCATGAATATGTGACACGGTGTTTCTCGTGTCAGGTAAGCAAGGCCGAGCGGGTGAAGCCACCCGGACTTTTACAGCCCTTGGAAATACCACTGAGTAAGTGGGAGAGCATTTCCATGGACTTTATTGTAGGGCTGTGGATTTTCACCTTTGTTTTGATATCCGAATTCTCTGTCTACTCGTTAGCTTTAGCAAGGTTGGCTGGGAGGATATCCATGGTGCTGCTCCCGTGATCTGCAATAGGAATAGATAGTTGTGTTATTTGTAACAGATAAGAAGATCAAGCATTATGTTGAAAGTTATAGCCTGGAAGCATGGGCTGTAATTCCTTCCAAAGATCAACTAGGCGCAACTGAAGCAAAAAATCAGACCATGCCTGTGTTTCAGAAGCCAACATATGAGTGTGGCCTGAGGTGTTGTCACTCAATTGAGGGGCATTATTAAAGTCACCATAAATGAAGGCATGTTGTCGCCATGGAAAGCTATGCATGGCAGCCCAGATCAAAGCTCTATCATGAGAAGATTGGGGGGCATAAACTGATGCAAATTCAAAGATTTCCCCTTGAACAAGGCATTGAATGGAAGAAAATTATAATGGCATGCTTTGCATACTCCTTAACTGGATCAAAGATATCATCCACTTCCACCATAATGCCAGTGGTGGGAAGTGGATCTTTCCAGCCCTTGCGGGTGTCTTCAAACCCTTCATGCATAACCTCATAAACAAGCTAAGCCTCAGCATAGTCATGAAGGGAATCATCTGAATCCATCACATGTTTTTGTTTTTGTTGGAAACCAACTTGTCATTATGAAAGGTTTTCTCAGAGGAATAATCTGCCATTTGAGTCAAGGAAAAGGAGAAACAAGGAACAAAATGGAAGGCTTGGAAGCAACAAGGCTTTACAAAGAGGAAAGGACAGCAAGTACAACAACAGCAGAAAGTACGGATAGTACGGATTCTGACGATGCGGACTGTAGGGATTCTGACTATACGGATTTCTGACTGTACAGATTTTTGACAGAAAGTACAGACGGTATGGATTTCTAATAAAAAGTACAAACAGTACGGATTTATGACTCTCTCTCACACACACACACAGTTTCTCCTTCTTTTTTGGTGAAAATATTGTTGCTTTTATACTACAAGATAAGCATCCCAAAGCAGGATATGCTCAAAATACATCAAGCAAAGATGTCAATATATGACAAATATACATCCTGATCTAGAGACCCTGTTTGCAAACAATCATAAAACGATTGTTGCAAGTACCTGCAGAAAGAAAGTCGCGTCACCAAAAACTCTATGATTTCTCTCTCTCTCTCTCTCTCTCTCTCTCTCTCTCACACACACACACACACTCACACACACAAACACACTTTTTTTTGGGTTCAAAACTTTGGATGTTTTATATTACAAGGTGGCTATCTTAAAACTGGGAAGCTGAAAAAGTATATCAAGAGAAAATCCCCACATAGAACAAATATACATCATAATCTATGTAGTGAGTTTGCAGACAATCAAAGAGCGATTGCTGCAAAGAACGACGAAAGAAAACAAAAGTAGAAAAATCACCAAAGACTCTATGGTTTCTGTCTTTCCACAGAGTCTAGAGTGCCCAATAGCGAACCCAGGTAAAGAACAACTCAAAATCCAGCCGTCAAGGATATATCCCAAAAAGCCAGAAAAGCTTCCCGAAAGAAGCTTGAGGAAATTTCAGTCGCAATCTTTGCCGAAGGATGCCCAAGAAGTCCCGTGTCTTGGAGCAGTGCCAAAAATAATGAGACATAGACTCCCTTGGAATCAAACACCGATGACAAATAGCCGGAGCAATACGTCTGCATGATAGAAGCTGTCCAGATGGGAAAACCCCAACAAAACGCGCCATAAAAAGACCTGTTGTCTAAGAGGGACCTTGGAGTGCCAAATCTGTTTTAATCTTTTTCTCCACCATTTGACTGGACGATGCTAACACCAAATCTGATTAGCCCTATCTGGCACCCAAGGTGGAGATAGCATAACTTTATATAAAGATGACACTATAATATGAGACAGCTTCAAAGGACGAATGGATGAGTGTGCTGGACGAAGAGTCCAATCCTGAAGCCTCTGTCTTGAAATCTAAAGGCGGTACTGGCTAAAACGGCTGAAGCATCCGAGTAATGGTTTGCCTTAGAGGATGATAGTGAATTCCTAAACCATATTTTCCAGCAGCCAAAGGAAAGGATAGAAGAGTACCATCATCATGAATGACATCTGTCACAAAGGGGATCTAAAGAAAATATGAGCGTCTGGGCTCCTACAAAGCCTACGGTGGAGAAAAAACCCGTGACCAATGGATGCTCTCAGCTCTCAAAGAGTTACCCTGCAAAGAGTCACGGCCATACCAAGCCAAATGTGAGAGAATATGTTTCCAATCCGAAAACATTTGAGAAACGAGAGGACAACCTTTGACCTTGTCTTCAATACTGCCCAATAGAATATCCCACTAAATAGGTTGCCAATAACCAAATGCACTAGTAGTAATTTGAAGAAGCAAGAAGCGCATCATAGTAGCCCAAGGGTGATCACCATGTAGGAACTGTAGCATCATTTTCCCTTTATGAGCCAGAATGTGCAACTGGATATTGAGAATATTCGACCCCCCATGCAATTTTGGTGAACATAACTGTTGTATAGGAAGCAAGCACAAGCTTTTCCTGCCATGTTTTGAATGCCAGAAAATTTCCATGATGGTAGACATAAAGGATGTAAGATCTCCTTTGGTAAAAAAGATCAATGGCAGATAAAATTGAATGTAGGCCACCAAAATAGATTGAACAATTATGAGCCGGACATGCAAAGGCCAAGTAGCTAACTTCCAATATTCCAGCTTTTTCTTTAATTTGGCAAGAACCCAATCAATCTGTTGGCGACCTATAATTGTCCAACCCAGAGGATAACCAAGATGGCATACCGGCTGAGTGGGCGTGACAATTTCCCCTGGCCATACCAAACTATGCCAACCTTTAGAATGCAAAGGCAACAAGCGACATTTCTGAAAATTGACATGAAGGCCAGCAACCAGCCCATACAATGAGAGAGACTGCATAAGTGAAGCAAGGTTCCTTTCAGTATCACGTGGCACAAAAAAAGGAATCATCTACATAAGCCGGAGCAACCAGAGGGCGACTTCCAAGAATGTGCAAGCCATGTAACATGCTAGTCGCCACCAAATGATTAAAGAAGCATAGGATGCGTGGCTATAGCATATAGAATAGCCCTAAGAGGACAGCCCTGGTGAACTGAACAATGGAGTGTCCAAGCTTCAGAAATATCCCCCGACAAGATGCATGCAGCTTGGCTGTCACATTGTAGAGTCAAAAGATGATATACTGCAATTTCTGAGCCCAAAGCTAGCATGGTCTGAGCTATAAAATCCATTATGGTGTCAAAAGCCTTTGCAATATCTACTTGCAACAAGAGAACATCCTACTCTCTATACTTGGCATACTCAATCTCAACATAGGCATTTGCAATATTGTCAGTGATATGCCTACGAGGAATAAAACCATAGGGTTTTGTCACTTACAACAAAACCCTCACTTCTCTTTTGTACTCACTTCATTTTAGTCCACTATTCAGTACACTTACATTCAGCTCATTCTCTCTCTCACTCTTGCTCTCCTTGTGTTCACAGTAGGGTCAACAAGTAGTTCTTCTCTACTCTTGGTTCAAGTCATAGTAGGGAGAGCATTTCACAACTTGTTGACTCAGACGGAGTTTTATAGACACATCCAGGTACCGTCTTGCAGGTAGCCACATATTTTTATGCCTCTCTTCTTACAGCAGATCCTGACACTCCGGCCAGAGATGATGCTCGAGGTGTTATTTGGCAACACTTACCTATGTTGGTGACTGGAGATATGATAGTCTCACTTGATGCACCATTCACCCACATAGAGTTTAGGACTGCTCTCTCTGCCCTTCACAAGGGCAAGTGCCCTGGTTCAGATGGGCTTTACACCCTCTTTCTTTATTTCATTTTAGAATCATATTGGGGATCACATTACCTCAGCCCTGCAGGGCTTTTAAGACTCAGGTGAGATGCCAAACTCACTTACTAAGGGCCTCATTCATCTTATCCCACAAGGGGGTTATAGAAATTTAGTGTCTCAGTGGAGACCGATCACTTTGTTGGGCACTTTGTACAAAATCCTAGCAAAAGCAATCAGCCTACGGTTGCAGCCCTCTCTTCCAGATCTTATACATGATATGCAGACGGGATTTGTGCATGGCAGGAGCGTCTTTGATAGTATTTTCTCATTTTGGGAGGCTTCTGAATGGGCCATGCATAATGGCCATAGGCTTGCCATTATATTCCTGGACTTTGAGAAAGCTTATGACAGAGTAGCCTGGGGTTTTCTAGAGGGTACCATCGCTCGCTTTGGATTCACAGATGCATGGATCAGCAGAGGGGTGTCAGGTCCGTCAGGGATGCCCTTTAGCCCCTGATAGGGGGGAAGAAGAGTGGAGTGGAAGAGAGCAAGAGAGTGAGAGTGAGACACTCTAGTGCGGGTGTGAAGTCCAATGTGAGCCACACCACAAACTCACTTATGTTTTATTAGGATTAGGTTTGCCCTATGACTGTCTTAAGACAGTCATAGGTGTCCTATCTTTTAATGAAGGGTTGGCAATGTGCCTTTACCCCAACAACCTCCCACCTAAAGGCCAATGTGCCTAAAGGGGAGAAAAGAATAAAAAATTACAGCAATATACAGTTACTGTATACAAGACCATAAAGTAAGAATGGTCTCATCCTAATCCCATGATGTGGCGGCAATGTGCAAACCGCTCTGTAGGCAAGCTCTTAGTGAGCAAATCTGCAGGATTATCATCAGTATGCACTTTCACAAGCTCAAGTCGCTTGTCTTCCAGTACCTCACTGATGAAATGATATTTCACCTCTATGTGCTTGGTCTTCTGATGAAAGACCGGATTCTTTGCCAACATGATAGCACTCTGACTATCACAATGCAAAACTGGCATATCTCCTGTAATGCCCAAATCTCCCACCAGCCGAGTAAGCCATATTGCTTCCTTGCAAGCCTCAGTGGCTGCAACATATTCAGCTTCTGTGGTTGACAGTGCAACGCATTTCTGCAACCGAGACACCCATGATGTAGCACCTCCTGCAAATATAAAAATATAACCGGTAGTAGACTTCCGGTTATCTGCATTCCCTGCATAGTCTGAATCTGTAAAACCATGCACCAATGCATCCTGCCTACCATAGCATATGCACAAGTCTTTGGTACCCTTGAGATACCTCAAGACACCTTTCACTGCTTCCCAGTGCCGCTTGCCTGGATTTGCCATATACCTGCTGATGACTCCCACCGCAAAAGCAATATCCGGACGAGTGGCAACCATGGCATACATCAAAGATCCAACTGCAGATGCATACGGAACCTTGGCCATTTCAGCCTTATCATCATCTGATCTGGGGCTGTCCTTACTGCTGATTTTTAAATGTGGAGGCAACGGGGTACTAATGGACTTCCCCCCTTCCATTTTAAAGCGCTGCAGTACTTTGTCAATGTACTCTTTCTGTGACAGAAACAAAAGTCCCTTGGACCTGTCACGAGTAATACGCATGCCAAGAATATGATTTGCATCACCCAAGTCTTTCATGTCAAAAGACTTATGCAGTTGTTTCTTCAAAGCATTAATCTCATGCTGAGATTTACTGGCAATAAGCATGTCATCCACATACAGAATGAGTAGCATCAAACTGCCATCCTTTGCCCGTTTGGTGTATAAGCAATGATCGGTCTCACACCGATGATACCCTTGGGACTGCATGAAGGCATCAAACTTCTTGTACCATTCTCTTGGTGCCTGCTTGAGTCCATACAAGCTCCTTTTGAGCTTACACACAAGCTGCTCTTTCCCTTTAACAGCATATCCCTCTGGCTGACTCATATAGATCTCATCATGGAGATCTCCGTGAAGAAAAGCTGTCTTCACATCCATCTGACATAAATCCATGTCATCATGAGCAACAAGAGCTAATACTGCTCTCAAAGTAGTCATCTTGACTACAGGGGAAAAAATCTCATCAAAGTCAATGCCCTTCTCCTGCTTAAATCCCTTGGCAACCAATCTGGCCTTATACCGAGGTAAAGCATTTGAATCCACTTTGACTTTGTAAACCCACTTGCATGGCAAAACCTTTCTGCCTGCAGGTAACTGCACCAAGTCCCATGTATCATTCTGAAGTAGGGAGTCCATTTCAGATTGCATGGCTTTCTCCCACTTCTTTTTCTCTGTTCTTCCCATAGCTTCCTTGAAGCTGGAAGGCTCACCACAATCAGTCAGCATGATAAAATCAGCCACATTATTGGCTCCTGGAACAAACCTGACAGGAGGCCGTTGTGCACGGGAGCTCCTCCTAACAAAATGTTCCGCATTAGGCTGCTGTCCAGCCTGTTGTTCATGCATGACGGGTGGCTGTACCACCATATCTGGCTGTTCTACAGCCCCATCTGTTGGCACATCCAGTGGTGCATCATTGGCAAAATTATCTGGCTGATTTTCAGCCTGTATACCCTCTTGAACAGGGTGATCTGCAGCAGCCTGCTGCTGCATATAAATGGGCATTCTTTGCTGTCCAACATCATCATAAATAACCCTCCTGTATTCCACAGGTTGCACGGGTTTCTTGTGTACACTATCCTCTTTAAAGATGACATCATTGCTGCGTATAATCTTCCGTTTAACGGGATCCCATAACCTGTACCCCATTTCACCTTCGTCACCATAACCCATAAAGATGCATCTGATAGACTTTGGATCCAGTTTGGTGCGTAGTTCTTTGCGTACATGAGCAAAGCACTCGCAGCCAAATACACGTAAGTGCTTGTATGAGGGTGGCTTGCCAGACCACACCTCCTCTGGCACTTTCAACTCCAAAGCCTTGTTTGGCGACCTGTTAATAATGTGAACTGCTGTTTGCACGGCTTCTGCCCAAAAGCCATGGGGTAATGCAGCATAAGACAACATACATCGAACCTTTTCCTGAATAGTTCGATTCATCCGCTCACTTGCACCATTTTGAGATGCATTATGAGGGGCTGTGAGTTCCTGTTTGATGCCCTTAGCTTGGCAAAACTGCACAAAAGCATGTGACACATACTCACCCCCATTATCGGATCTGAGGCATTTCAGCCTACGACCTGTCCGATTCTCTACCTGAGCGACAAACTTCTTGAAAGCATCTAAGGCATCTCCCTTATGCTTCAAGAAATAGACCCACACCTTACGTGTGGCATCATCAATGAAAGTAATAAAATATTTTGCACCCCCTAGTGATAACTGTGGCATCTCACACAAATCAGTGTGCACTAGATCAAGTGGTGCTCTATTCTGGGGAGATCTCCTCTTATGAGGAGTCACAGAATGCTTGCCAAAAATACAATGATCACAAGTAGGCAAATCTGAAAAAGAGAGAGGCGGCAGATAACCCAAACGTGACAGTTCTTGCATTCCTTTAACAGACATGTGTCCCAACCGGCTATGCCACAATGAAACCTTTGGCAGCTCGGTTATGGCAACAACATGATTACCCACACTGGAAACATTAAGAGGGTACAAGGTATCACTCTTAAAACCCTCAGCCACTACAGTCTGGCCATCAGTAATCACCCATTTGGAATCCCCAAATGTGGTGTGGTAACCACTGTCATCCAATAAGCCAGTGCTAATCAGATTTTTCTTGATTTGCGGCACATGGCGGACACCATCAAGCATGAATGTGCGTCCATCAGGAAATACTATCTGTATACTGCCAATCCCTGCAATCTGACATGCATAGTTGTTCCCAAGATGAACAACTCCATGAGTACTTGTGTAGGAAGTAAACCACTCCCTATGAGGAGTAACATGAAAAGAGGCACCTGATTCCAAGAGCCAGGTGTGCATGTCATGGCCATCAATAACCCAAGCATGTGCTATTACAGCAGAAGAGCATAAAACATCATGTATGTCACTGTCACTGTCCTCTGCTGCAACATTCACTGCATCCAAGTCATCTGCCTTGGCCTTGCCTTTGCCTTTGCTTGCATTTCCTGCATCCTTTGTTTCAGCCTTCTTGGCTTTCTGATCCCGTATGAACTTGAAGCACTTCGACTTCACATGTCCCTTCTTGCCACAATAAAAGCATTCAATGTCCTTTTTGCCACGGGACTGACTGCGGGATTTGGACTTACTAGCAGATCTCCCCTTCTGCTGAGTCCTGCCTCTGTCCTGTACCTGCAAAGCATTTGAAGACTTGCTGCCCGCATTATTCTTCCTGCTCATCTCCTCCATAAGGAGAGAGCTCTCTACATCAGCATAAATAAGAGTGGCATTCGAGTTTGACAAGGTGGTCTTGAAAGTGTCCCAACTCTCGGGGAGGGTACACAGCAAGAAAGTAGCCTTGAACTCCTCATCAAGGTTCAACCCCTGTGCAATCAGCTGTGTAAAGATAGCATTGAACTCACTCAAGTGTGAGGTCATAGCTGTACCTTCCTTCATGCGAAGATCAACCAGCTTCTTCAGCCAATAAACCTTACTGGCTGAGCTCTTTTGGGCATATAATTCTTCTAGTCTTTGCCATAGACCATAAGAGGTCTTTTCAGCCTATACATTGAACACAAGAGTGTCTGAAATAGTGAGCATGATAGCTGCCCTCGCGGACAAGTCAAGCTCTTCCCAGTCATCAGCTGACATATCAGATGGCTTGACACCCTTCACCCTTATGGGCTTAGCAATCTTCTTTAACAGAAGTACATTCAAGCATTGTTCTGCCCATAATGGATAGTTGTGTGCTCCTTCCAGTTTCTTTATGTTTAGAATAGAAGCATCACTTCCCCCTAATGCCATATCAGATGAGGAAAGTACCTGACACCCTGGAAGTAAAAAGACTGAATAAAAGTTCTGATTTCTCAGAAAAAAAAATGCTCTATTCAAGAGCCAGAAGCACTCTCAATGGTGCTGTTTTTACTGTCAGTAAAATCTGCAGCAAAACAGTAAATGACCCTGCAAAAACTGTACCTTCTGACACACTGTTCTGAGCTCAAAGAGGCATAAAAGAACAGTAATTTCAGACTGCTGCTGCTCAACAAGTGCTTAACAGTGCATAATCATCTGACAAAATCACCAACACTGCTGTAAACACTGCTGTACTGACTGTACTGATCACTTCTCCCACCTCAGATGAGGTCTTGCACTGAGTTAAATTGCAGAAACCACTTGACTAACATCCAAAAAAAAAGTAAATGATCCTTGAGCCTGTTACAAAGCCTGCAACAGAAAATGGGAGAAATCCCAAGCAATCACCCTTATATCAAGGGGAGAAAATGCATCTGAAGATCTCTGTCAGTATCCCAAGTGCTGTCAAACAAAGTTTGGGCAAAAGCCCCTTGATCTGACAACTGAATCAAGTGGAGAACACCTCAGCACTGAGGTAGCATGCAACATGAAAATCTCTCTGACAAAAAATATCCACCAGTGTAATGCATATACTGCCCTGTGTAGAAATGACATACACAGATCCCAACGTACAAACACTCAATGAGGAACCTTTTGAGCACTGTCAACGATGGACAGTTAGGGACCGAGTAAACTCGATGCGCCCTGGCCAAGCGTGGCTCAACTGAAGTTCTCTGAGTGTTGCACAAGAAATGTGACCTGCAAGTAAATGTCACCTCGACACTGCGGAAATCAAGACAAAAGTGTGCTCTCTGGCACCACACTGCCTCAAGGCATACAATGCATCACCTTCCGTGCAAAAGCCCTATGATCTGCTCACCTGTAAACTGAGATTCAACCCAGTAAAAGCATATGTCCTCTTGCAAAATCAAGGCATTACATTCCCAGAACAGAATAACTGTGCAATCAACCACGCACTGTGGTTCCTTCACCTCAAGCACGAGATGAATGAAAGTACTGGCTGTACTTTCAAGATAAGACAGTTTTTGTGAACTGAAAAATGACCTTGAATCAAGAGAAATGAAGAGCAGAATGCTCTTTCTCCTCTCTTTCTTTCCCAAAAAAAAAAAAAGGCTGGACCTGCTGTACTTTAGTACCTGTGTACCTGTGCAGGGTACAGATGTACCTGCTGTACCTGTGCAGGGTACAAATCCAAGGAGAAATGTACTCCTCTGACGCAGATCCAGAAAAAACGATGTCTTCCTGTCGAAAGTCCCTGACACAGCTCCCGAAAAAACCGAAAAATGTACCTCCCTGCTGCACAAAAAACGAAAAAACAGCTCCCTGTAGGTATGGCAGTACGGCAGTACGGACGTACGGCCACCGTACAACTGTACGGCCGTACAGATGTACGGCGCACGAAAGAGGCCTGCACCTGCGCGATGCGCCGCCTTGCTGCCCGCAGATCTGCTGCTGCCCTGTGTACGAAGTGCGCCGCCCTGCGCGCGAAATGCACCTGCAGGCAGCTGTATAGCTGCTTGATGCAGCTCCGCCCTGCAGCTATGTAGCTGCTGTACAGCCCACGATCTGCGACCACGCCTGTGACCACGCCCGTGACCACGCCCGCTACCACACTCTGCACTGCTGCGCCGCCTGCGCACTGTGCTGCTGCGCTGTCGCAGTCCGTTCGTACGACTATACGGACGAAGTACGGTCGTACGGTACGGTCCGTACGTCCGTACGGAAAAGGTTAGGCTAGGGAGAGGAAGCTAGGGAGAGGAGGCAAGGGAAAAGGAGGCTCTGATACCAGTTGATAGGGGGGAAGAAGAGTGGAGTGGAAGAGAGCAAGAGAGTGAGAGTGAGACACTCTAGTGCGGGTGTGAAGTCCAATGTGAGCCACACCACAAACTCACTTATGTTTTATTAGGATTAGGTTTGCCCTATGACTGTCTTAAGACAGTCATAGGTGTCCTATCTTTTAATGAAGGGTTGGCAATGTGCCTTTACCCCAACAGCCCCCTTTCTCTTTTTATTTGTGGCCGAAGCTATGAGCTATTACCTCAGAGCTCAAGCTGATATTATAGGGCTGAGACTTCCATTGAGGCAGGAGGATGAGCTTTTGGATAGTGAGTTGGTAGGTGATACGGCTGTTTTTTGGATGCCACACCGCAGACACTCACCTCGTTAAAGACATCCTTGGATTTGTTTTGCACTCAGCTCATGAGACCTGTCAGGAGCTTTCTTTGGAATGGGTTAGAAGGTACCTCAGATGTTGTAGCTAGGGTGGCTTGGGAGACCCTCATTCTCCCCACAGGGGAAGGTCTCAATATTACTTATCTGAATTTGTAGTGTATGGCCTTGCTCTGCAAATTCGTAGTGAGAGGATTGATGCCTAGGCGAGCCTTGGAAATATTTTTTCCTACGTAGCATTCAGTCTTGTACACCTTCTCACGGGGGAGATTGGATGGACAGCTCAAGATGGATTTTTACTTCAGCCCATCTTAGATCTCCCCCTTCCCCTCTCATGGCTTCCATTCAGAAAGCTTGGGGCAGCTTCAGAGATGCTCTTCAAAGAGTTACACCCTCCTCTCGCAAAGAAATAGACAGGCAGTCACTAGGAGTGTCACATTATATGCAGTGGTCTAAATGGGAGAGAGGACTTGCTTCCATTATAGGTGCCTAAAAGGCTTTTAGATAGCTTCCAGAGGATCAGAGACTCTTATTAGTTGGCCACCTCAGAGGGATTGCAGTCAGGATGCAACAGATAGAGGCAGCCATACCAGCAGAGTGGATAGATATAGATGACTTGCCGATCACAGAGTCCACTTGGTTGGGATATTTCTCGGGGACGGGTGTTCCCTTACAGATCATTGCCTTGCGGGATGCACATGAGGAGACCCTTGTCTTTGATGTTCAGTCGGGAGGCAGACTTCTCAAATCTTCAAATGATATTCTTTTGGAGGTTGCCTTCCAACCTATTAGGATTGCAGGTTACATGGAGTGGGGCATGGACTCATAGTGGTATCTTGATCCTGACCCTGTTCTCCAGGCACTTAGGTCTTGAAGACTCTGATTATATGGTAGTTTTCCCATCAGGTTCTTGCAGTGGGACCCAAAAAGAAGTATTATCACCCTGTTGAGTTTAAAATCCCCACAAATGAAGCCATGCTGTCTCCAAGGATAGGCTTGCATATCAATCCAAATTAAACCTCTACTCTGCGAGAAAATTAAGGTGCATAAACCGAGGCAAATCCAAAAATTTCTCCCTGAATGAGACTGTATAATCAGCCATCTGTTGGAATTATAGATATAATTCAGCAGTGACCAATGTAATATAATAAGTTAGTTAGGGGCACTTTTCCCTCAATTTAGAGGTTTTTCCCCCTAACTGCAGTTAGTTCACTAACTATGGTTAGTGACTACTAAGGTTTTGTCACTAGGACAAAACCTTATCCTACTCACTTTGTGTTGTACTCTTTTACACTCTATTTTGCAACTACAGCTTCCAAGCTTTCGACTCTCTCACTCTCTCTAGCTCTCACTCTCTCCATTTCCTTCATTTGGTATCAGAGCAGGTTCTAGGCCTTTGAGCCCTCTGCTCCTTCTCGTACCAGCGCCTTACCTCCAGCTCCAGCCCGCTCCAATCTGTCCGTACAGTCCGTACGACTGTACGGAATCCTGACGCAAGTGTCGCCATCTGCCGCCGTACATCGCCGTACCAGCTCTGTACGTTTCGCCATCTGCAGCCGTACATCGCCGTACCAGCTCCGTACGTTTCGTCATCTGCCGCCGTACAGCGCTCTGCTTCCGTACCTGCGCGCCGTACAATATCCGTACCTGTTTGTCGTGCAGCTCCCGTATCTGCTCGCCGTACCTGCGCAGGAAGCCGTACAAGTTGACCGTACAGCTCTTGCTTCCCGTACTGTTCGGCCTGTTCCGTACTTTCCGTACAGTACGTCCAATCAGTATTGACCGTACAGTTTGGACTTACCATCTGTACTTGCAGATATAGACCGGTTGTTGTCAACCTCGGGTGTTCTTTGACAGGCTTCTCTTGCAGAAAACTACAGTTTGGTGCAGTTGTTTTGGAGTACATTTGGGGCATTTTTGCATATTGCAGCCATTGCAATCATTGTGCAATTTTGGAGCTACATCTGGAGAAAAATTGGAAATATAGTCTGAAATTTGGGGCTTTTGTTTTAAATTGCAGATTTGGGGTTTTTAGCATTTTGACCCCTTTCTGGCTGCAATTTCTAGCCACAAATTGGGGCTTTTGTGTTGGGAGAGCATTTTTTGGAGTATTCAGTACATACTGCCTTTCTTGGAGTGTTTGGAACACTTTTGGCAGATTTTGGAGAGTGTTTTATGCTTGAACAGATTTCTGACAGCTCAAGTGCAGAAATCTAAGTTGCATATACAGCCCGTGCTTGGGTGTGTTTTTTGGGAGTTGTGCATTTTATTCCCAGTAAGGGAATTCAGCTTTGTATCTGCTTCAATCTCTTTCTCAGATATGGCCCATCAAAATCAGAATGAGTTCCAGTTCGGTGGTCTTTCACAGGAAGACAAATTGGATGGTACCAACTACTCCCTCTGGAGTTTCATGGTACGTAATATTCTGATTTCTCGCAATTTATGGGATTATGTCAATGGGGATGAAATCCGACCAGCAGATATTGCACCTGCTACCCCTCCTCAGCAAGGAGGTGGAAGAGGTCGTGCACAAGGTGCAGCTGCAGGACAAGTTGTTGGTGCAGCTACAGTCAATACTCCTGAGCAAAAGAGATGGGATTCACGGGATGCCTTAGCCTTGTCATGCATCTCTCTTTCAGTGAAAAGATCAATCATTCCGCATATCCGGTCGTGTAAGACCTCCAGGGCAGCGTGGGATATTTTGGAAAGCATGTATGCAACACGGAATGATGCCAGGGTATCTTTTTTAAAAAGAGAGTTGAGCAATACACATATGGAGGAGGGTGACTCCATGTCAGTCCACCTCACTAAGCTACAGGATCTCAGAGAGCAGTTGTTAAACATAGATGAAATTATTCCTGATTCAGAGATGATTACAACCACTCTGAACTCTCTTCCTGAGTCTTATCTCAGCTTTCACACTTCGCTGAATTTATCATTGAGGGGGGGTGCAAATCCTCTTTCTTTTCATGAGTTGATAGGACTTCTGCTTCAGGAAGAGCAGACCAGGAAAAATTTGGCTTCACGTGCAGGTGAACAAGCCATGCTCTCAAAATTCAAATCAAAAACAAAAGGACAGGCAAAAACAGCAGCAAATCAGCCTTCCAGTGGGTTAGGACAGCCTTCACAAAAGGCTAAAAGTGATGCAAGCAAGCCCAAAAAGAAGGGTTTTTGTCACTACTGCAAAAAGCCAGGTCATCACATAGCAGAATGCAGGAAAAGGATTGCAAAGGAAAAGAAAAACAGCTCAGGAATGGCTGTTTCAGATTCAGCCCCTTGTGCATCTGACAGTGGGGATGCTGCAGCCAACTTTGTTGGTCAAGATTATGCCTTTTTATCTTGCATTTCTGATTCTAGGTTGGCTGTTCCAGATGCTCGGGATAGTACAGCTTCTTGCAGTGATGATACATATGCATTTTTTACTTGCAGTTTTGACTCTCCTTCAAATGCATCTGCTTTCAGTGTTGATGAAACACTGAACACATGGTATTTTGACAGCGGTGCATCCAAGCACATCACTTCGAGGAAGTGTCTCTTTACTTCCTTGCATCCACCTCCTGTTGGTAAGAAAGTCACTTGTGCCAACAACTCCTCATATTCAGTACGTGGCACAGGAGAAGTTGAGCTCACTGCAATTGATGGCTCAATTTTCAGACTTTCTGATGTCTTATATGTGCCTGGCATAACCAAAAATCTCCTTTCAGTGTCCACTCTTAACAGAGGGGGATTTCAGGTCATCTTTGAGGATGACAAATGTGCTGTCCGGGACAGGGAAGCTAACTATGCCTTAATGTTATCTGGTACTCTGCTGCGTGGGCTTTTTCAGCTTGATATTTTTCAGAAAAGAGCAGCTCATGCTTTGGCAATTTCTACCCCTACAGTTGCCATGCAAAATGCAGAATTATGGCATGCCAGATATGGCCACATGCATTACAAGAGCTTAATGACACTTCAGAAATTTTCAATGGTTGATGCATTGCCACCTCTTGAGATACCTCCTCCACATGCCTGTGAAGGGTGCATTTTAGGTAAAATGCATAGATTTCCCTTCAAGAAGGATGGTTCAGTTAAAGCTGTTCGCAAATTACAGCTTATACACAGTGATGTCTGTGGTCCCATGAGGACTCCGTCATTGGGTGGTCATCTCTACTTTGTCACATTTATTGATGACTACTCCAATTTTACTTGGGTTTATGGTCTGAAAAAGAAATCTGAAGTGTTCACAGTGTTTAAACACTTTTCAGCCATGGTTGAAAATGAAACCGGGCTCAAGATCCAGACATTACGCACGGATAGAGGTGGGGAATACCTATCTGCAGAATTTGATGCTTTCCTCAAACAAAAGGGTATTGTGCATCAGCTCACAGTCAGGCTAACCCCTCAGCAAAATGGCAAAGCTGAGAGGAAAAATAGAACCCTCATGGAGATGGACAGATGTATGCTGAAAAGCAAACACATGCCTCATAAATTCTGGTTAGAGGGTTTGATGTGTGCCAATTACATTTTGAACAGGGCTCCCACTAAGGCTTTAAAAACAAAAACTCCTTTTGAGGTTTGGAATGACAGGAAGCCTGCAGTGGATCACTTCCGAGTCTTTGGATGCCTTGCCTATGCACATGTACCAGTTGAATTTAGGCACAAATTGTCAGATAAAGCCATCAAATGCATATTTGTTGGATACAGTGCAGAAAGCAAGGGGTATCGTCTCTACAATCCTGCTACACGCAAAATCATTGTAAGTAGAGATGTGATATTTTCTGAAAATTCAGCTCACACTCAGGCTGATTTTCAAATGCCTTCACCTTCAGAAGATGTCTTTCAAGGGTTGCTACCCATTGCTTTGGGTTCCCCTGCTGATTTTTCTGATCCAAATCAGAATTTACAGCAACCTTCAAATGCTTCAGTTCCACCACAGGATGTCATGCCTCCTCCACAGGCAGTGGAACAAGTGGTGCAGCAAGAAATTGCAGACATACATGCAGCAAAAACAGTCCCAAACTGGCTGTTACAGACTCTCCGGGAGAGTAAACTTGATGCTCCGTTACCTGGCAGGACTCGCAGTGCAGCAAGGCACATGGAAGGTGCTAATTCAATGGAATCAGCATATGCAGGTACTCTCCTTGATGAAGAGGAGCCTGCCACATTTGAAGAGGCACAAGGTAATGTGCATTGGATGAATGCCATGCACGATGAGTTGCAGTCCATTGCAAAAAAATCAGACTTGGGATGTTGTGGACTTGCCACAGGGTAAACATGCTATTGGCACACGATGGGTATTTAAAGTCAAACGGAAGCCAGATGGCTCCATTGACAGATATAAAGCCAGGCTGGTTGCTAAAGGCTATGCTCAGAAAAAGGGCATAGATTATGAGGAGACTTTTGCTCCTACATCCCGGATGACTACCATCCGATCAGTAATTGCAATGGCTGCACATTTTGAGTGGAATGTTCATCAGTTGGACATCAAAACAGCCTTCTTAAATGGGGACTTGCTGGAAGAGGTGTATGTCAAACCACCTCCGGGTTTTGGAATTACAGCAAATGCACTTCAAGTCTGCAAGCTTAATAAAGCTTTATATGGGCTGAAACAGGCCCCTCGTGCATGGTATGCCAAGATACATGCCTTTTTGACCAGCAAGGGGCTGCACAATAGTCCTACTGAGAGCACCCTCTACATCAAGATGGATGGGGGGGAAATATTAGTCATCCTTCTTTATGTTGATGACTTACTGCTCACAGGGTCCAATGAGGACAAAATTGCAGATTTCAAAACTGATTTGCAGACCCACTTTGATATGTCAGATTTGGGGCTGCTTCACTTTTATTTGGGGATCCAGTTCTCTCATGAGAGACGTGGCACTGTTATGTCTCAGTCCAAGTATGTTCAGAAACTTTTGGACAGATTTAACATGCAAGAGTGTAAGCCCATATCTACTCCTATGGAACCGGGGCTGAAACTCACAATGCATGATGCAGGAGAATCAGTTGATGCCACACTTTACAGTCAAGCTGTTGGATGCCTCATATATCTCTGCAATACTAGGCCTGATATTCAGTTTGCAGTATCTCAGGTGAGCAAGTACATGCACAGCCCCAAAACTATGCATTGGCAGGCAGTTAAGCGCATCTTCCGTTATTTGCAAGGCACCAAGTCTTTTGGCTTACTATTTCCCAGGGGGGGTGACTTGCAGATGCATGCCTACAGTGATTCAGATTGGGCTGGTGATTATGACACTAGGCAGTCCACTAGTGGCAATTGTTTCTTTTTGGGAAAATCTTGCATTTCATGGCTGAGCAAGAAACAATCTACAGTGGCTACCTCATCATGTGAAGCTGAGTACAGGGCAGCTTTCACAGCAACAGTTGAATGTGTCTGGCTGAGACGTTTATTTGCTGATCTTCATCTGTCTTTGGAGGGTCCTTCTCCAATTCTCACTGATAGTCAGAGTGCCATTGCAGTGGCAAAGAATCCAGTGTTTCATGCTCGCACGAAGCACATTGAGGTTCACTATCACTACGTCAGAGAGAAGTTACATGCAGGAGAGATCAGTATGATCTTTGTGTCTACACATGACAACGTTGCAGATATTTTCACCAAAGCGCTACCACATGAGAAGTTTGAGGCATTTCGCAGTGCCCTGAACTTATATCCGTTTGGTGATTGATCAGCCTTGTACATGACATTGGCACTGCAGGGGGGTGCTGGAATTATAGATATAATTCAGCAGTGACCAATGTAATATAATAAGTTAGTTAGGGGCACTTTTCCCTCAATTTAGAGGTTTTTCCCCCTAACTGCAGTTAGTTCACTAACTATGGTTAGTGACTACTAAGGTTTTGTCACTAGGACAAAACCTTATCCTACTCACTTTGTGTTGTACTCTTTTACACTCTATTTTGCAACTACAGCTTCCAAGCTTTCGACTCTCTCACTCTCTCTAGCTCTCACTCTCTCCATTTCCTTCACCATCTGCCTTGGTTATCGTTAAGGGCAACAACTAGCTGAAACTCATGTTTCACCAGAAAAACTACATCTGAACACTTGGACCCTTAACGCCATCACCCCCATACACAAGGTAGGAGATCCCTTGGCCCGAAAAACTACAAGACCATTATGATTGGGCATGTCATGTCCAAGATCTATGCATCAGTGCTTGACACAGAGGTTAGTCTAGTTGCAAAGCCTTGAGAACTCAAAGCAGTGGGACACGTAGGCTTCCAGGTAGATCATGGGACTATGGATCATATACTTACCCTTAGGGTTCTCATCATCGAGCATGGAGATAGAGGGTCTATTGCTGCTTTGTGGATTTCCTCAAGGCTTTTGACATAGTAATCAGACGTCTATAGGAGTTGGGGTATGATCGGAGATCACTTGGGCGGTCATGGCACTCTATGAGAGAGTCTCGGGTAGGGTTTGGGCAGGCATAGGATGGGGTCAAACAAGGTTATCCACTATTACCAACCTTGTTTGGCCTCTACATTGATGAGCTTGAGACTTTTATTGGGACCCTTGAAGGGCTGGTTGCTCTCTAGACACATCTCTGCTCCAAATTCTCCCTTACACAGATGATATGGTCGTACTATCTTCCTCAACCGAGGGTCTCCAATGACACTTGGATGTACTCCATGCCTTCTGTGAGACACATAACTTGAAGGTCAACCTTGGTAAAACCAAGGTTATGTAATGCAACACATCTCGGGAAGCCACGCACAAAGAGCATTTTACCTTGGATGGGTTGATGATGGAGGTTGTTGCATCCTATACATACGTAGGGGTCCTATTCTCCGGCCCGATCTGTACGATGCGACCAACATTACAGGCTCAATTAAGCAAGGGGTACACCGCGCTAGCCAAGCTCAAGCGATAGTGCTTTCATTATCATTTTCAGGACCCTCAGACCAAGACTCTTCTCTTTGACTTTGTGGTCCCCGACTAGCAGGTATGTATGGGGGGTCCAAACCTACCAGAGACAGATTCGCTCGTGTTGAGAGGCTTCCATGCTTTCTCCCGTATGATTTGCAGTAAGCCTTCAATCCCACATCAAATAGTTTTGGTTGAGTTCGAGGCATCACTACTATAGCTCAATGCGGCATTTCAGATCATCACATACCTCTACTGCGTTAGATAGTATGGATCTCACACCACAGGGCGACATACGCTTCCTTGGTTGGCCTTATCCTCCTCCATTGCACTGGCAATAGAGGGTGACCAGAGGTGCTCGCACGTACATATAGATTGTTTGAGAGCTTGGGACTCCACATTGTTAGGCTACTTCCCCTCCATTACAGTGTTGAGGCCCCCTCTATCTCGCTCACCTATCACGAGGTGAATCAGTTCATTCGAGAGGATCTCTTACGATTACACACATTCACGACTTGCTGCCGCCTCGTGAGCTTCGTGTGAAGCTCCGCTTCCGCAGAAATCACTACCTATGGATCTCAGCATAGGGCTTCATCGTCCCACCAATGTACATAGGGATCCACCTCCCTCACTCCTTGAGGATAGTGATAGGGCAGTTCCAAGTCTCGTCACACCGTCTCCGTATTGAGAGTGGTTTGGCGGAGGGCGTACCCAGAGAGTGCATCTGCACTTTGTGTGAGTCTCGAAAGATCAATTCAAAGAAGCATTTCAATTTCACATACCTTGTGTAGTACAAGATCAGAGGCTTCTATCATTGCCTCTTTAGAGATGGTCTTCAGTCCCTATCCAGTTTTTTTGTTTTCTAGAAAGGATCCCTATCCAGTTTCTTGTCCCCGATTAGAGATGCCTGGCACTACTTATCATGACCTACACTTTGATCGCAGCCTCTCACCTACATATTCGGCACACCTCAAAACACTTCTCACCTATTTTGACTTTCTCCCCCTGCTAGAGGACCAAGCTACCCTGATTACTCGCTCACTTCATGACGTTGCTCTTCATGCCTTTCCTCACACTACTCGCTCTACCCGCCCACCGCCTCCTAGGACTGTCCCTTGTAATAGATGGTACGATGATGAGTGTAAGGCCTTGGGCCGTCAGCTCAGATTCAAAGCCAAACATGACCTTCCTTCTGAACCGAAAACGGTGCGCGAGTACCGTCGATTGGTTCGAAGGAAGAAACGGGAATTTGTCTGTTAAAACAAGGAGGAGCTGCAGAATTCTTTGTTTAGTAACAACTCGACTTTTGCCGGAAATTTCTAGAGAGACGGTCTACTTCACCTATCACGGATTATTAGGATATGATTATGCACACACACTATATGACATCCCAAATCAACCTGTTCCTGACCTTTCACACATACCCCGCCCTACCACCTGCACACTTTTCAATACAGGGGGTGTGAAGGATGCCGTAGCGAAGCTTCACAATGGATGAGCAAAAGATCATGAGGGTTTGTGTACTGAGTTCATTGCACATGGGATTGATCTCCTTGCCCCGATCCTAGCAAGGCTTTTCAATAAAGCCATTTGCCTTGGCTTCCCTCGCACTTGGACCCTCAACACTATCTCACCCATCCATAAGGCAGCAGATCCCATAAACCCGGGAAACTACAGGACCATCATGATTGGGCATGTCATGGCCAAGATTTATGTATCAGTGCTTGATTCTGAGGCTAGTCGATTTGCAGAGACGCAAGGGCTCGGGGCATATGGGCAGGCAGGCTTCCGACATGATCATGGGACTATGGACCAAATCCTTACGCTCAGACGTATCATTGAGGAGGCGAGAGCGAGGATACAAAAGGTTTACTGTTGCTTTGTGGATTTCCGCAAAGCCTTTGATAAAGTCCCTAGGGCTCGTCTCATCAGGCGCCTATAGGACTTGGGTTATGGTCAAGAGATTATCTGGGCAATGATGGCACTTTATGAGAGAGTCTTGAGGAGAGTTCGGGCAAGATCTGAGTTCGAGCAGAGTTCACACGCAGGATCTGAGTGGACTACAGAGATTTTGAGTGCGATTGGGGTCAAACAAGGGCGATTGCTAGTGCCTGCTGCTGCTCCCCACTCCTCCTGCTACCCTCCCCTCGACTCCCCTCCTTGCTGCCTCCTCCCTCCCCTCCCTCCCTACCTGTTGCCCTTCCCTTCCCCTCTCCTCCCCTCTCCTTCCCCCCCGCGCTGCCGTTGCACTACCCCCCCGCGCTGCTGCTTGCGCTGCCCCTCCCGCTGTTGCTCCTGTGCCCGTCCCCCCCCACGCTGCTGCTTGCAACCCCCCCCCCCTTCCCTCTCCTCCTCTGCCCCCCTCCTTCTCTCCTCCCCTCCCTCTCTCCTCTTCACTCCTTCCCCTCTCCTCCTGTTGTCCCTTTCCATTCTCTCCCTTGCTGCCCTAGGCTCTCCCCCTTTCCAGCTCCCCCCTTCTTCAACCTCCCTCCTCCTTCAACCTACCCCCTTCTTCTTTTGACTTGCTCTCTCTCCTCTCTCTCTCCTTCCTTCACCCTCTCCCTTCAAGTGTACCCCCGTTTTTTGGGGGTCTCCTAGGCATCAGGAAACCGGACGGAGTTTTTTGTTGTGTTTGAGTCAACCTTCCCCACCTCAATTGATGAATGGGCACCCATTGAGTCAATCCGTTACCGCACACACCGGCCGTGAGAACCGTCACATTTTCAAAAGACGTAAGCTGCAGCAGTTGCAAAAGGACTTGGAGCATGAGTGTTCCACGACTCTCTTCGCACGCATCTTTGGTTCACACCCCTCCAGATCATAGGCTCGAGATTGGATGCTTGCCGCGCTTCCCCAGGAGCTCGCCCCCCACCTTAAGGATGTTCGTTTGTTGGGATGAGGTTTCTTTCAGGTGTGCCTAGATTCCCCGGACGTCACGAGAGACCTGCTACATGCTGGGTTTCTATTTCTAGGCTACATGAGGAATTTTTTGTTTCCCTCTTTTCGACTGGACTTTAACCCAGTTGAAGAGGACAAGCAAGGATTTTTATTTAAATCAGGTTCCCTGGTCTCCCCTTAGTTTATCACCGGCTTCTTTCACTTATTGGCGAGAGATTTGGTGTGGTAGCAGAGATCCCCCTCTTCCTGGTGACCCTCTTCGGCTGCTGAGGCGGTCAGGATGGATGGGGTACCCAGGGTTAGGGTCATTGTCCAGAACCTTAATATTTCAGATGATCACATCATGCTACAGCGACCCGATGGGTCATTCTTCCACCAAAGATTTGAGGTTGCAGGTCGGCAGGACCACTGCAGGATTTGCAGATCCTCGGGGCACTTCACCAGAGATTGCCCAAAGAAGAAAAAGAGGCCCAAAAAGCAACCAGCTCGTACTAGCTTACGACATAGAGCAGAAGCAGGACATACTGCTCCACAGGCACCGCCTCAGACACAAGCTCCCCCTCCTCCTAGGGTTGCTCGAGTCCCTCCTGCACCCCGCACCACCTTTGGCCCATGGTGGGTTAGGCCCTCTACTTCAGATCATACTTCCACCGCTTCGAAGGCATCCCCCTTGGAGCCTCGGGAGGCTAACACCTTCGAGCCTAGTGTTTAGGAGCCTTCTTCCACTCCATCCTAGGATCAGGCTATACCTCCCTCAGTAGCCCAGGTTGTTGGCACCTCGTCCGTAGTAGTTCTTGATCAGGACCCAGTACAGATGCCTCCTTTCGTGGATAGAGGGAAGGGGGTCATACATTCTCTCCCTGCTTCGGTAGGAATCCTTCGGACCCCCTCCCTAGGACTGGCTTAGCAAAACTCCTTTTCCGCTCTTGAGGACCTCTCTGACCTCTCAGATGATGATTTTGTACCTTCCACTTTCGGAGACCCAGTTATCGGCATCCCTATTGAGAGATCTTTCTCTCTCTCACCTGTGGACTTTCTGTGAGGGAAAGGGAGAAAGGGAGATAGAGTGGAACTAAGGAGACAGAGAGAGAGACACACAAAATGTGTGGGTGTGTCAAAAAGTGTTGAGCCACACCACAAACTCATAGGTTTTATTAGGATTAGGCTTTCACCCTATGACTGTCTTAAGACAGTCATAGGTGTCATAACTTTAACAAAAGGGTGGCAATGTGCCTTTACCCCAACAACCTCCCACCTAAAGGCCAATGTGCCTAAAGGGGAGAAAAGAATAAAAAATTACAGCAATATACAGTTACTGTATACAAGACCATAAAATAAGAATGGTCTCATCCTAATCCCATGATGTGGCGGCAATGTGCAAACCGCTTTGTAGGCAAGCTCTTAGTGAGCAAATCTGCAGGATTATCATCAGTATGCACCTTCACAAGCTCAAGTCGCTTGTCTTCCAGTACCTCCCTGATGAAATGGTATTTCACATCTATGTGCTTGGTCTTTTGATGAAAGACCGGATTCTTTGCCAACATGATAGCACTCTGACTATCACAATGCAAAACTGGCATATCTCCTGCAATGCCCAAATCTCCCACCAGCCGAGTAAGCCATATTGCTTCCTTGCAAGCCTCAGTGGCTGCAACATATTCAGCTTCAATGGTTGACAGTGCAACGCATTTCTGCAACCGAGACACCCATGATATAGCACCTCCTGCAAATGTGAAAATATAACCGGTAGTAGACTTCCGGTTATCTACATTCCCTGCATAGTCTGAATCTGTAAAACCATGCACCAATGCATCCTGCCTACCATAGCATATGCACAAGTCTTTGGTACCCTTGAGATACCTCAAGACACCTTTCACTGCTTCCTAGTGCCGCTTGCCTGGATTTGCCATATACCTGCTGATGACTCCCACCGCAAAAGCAATATCCGGACGAGTGGCAACCATGGCATACATCAAAGAACCAACTGCAGATGCATACGGAACCTTGGCCATTTCAGCCTTATCATCATCTGATCTGGGGCTGTCCTTACTGCTGAGTTTTAAATGTGGAGGCAGCGGGGTACTAATAGACTTCCCCCCCTCCATTTTAAACCTCTGCAGTACTTTGTCAATGTACTCCTTCTGTGATAGAAACAGAAGTCCCTTGGACCTGTCACGAATAATCCGCATACCAAGAATATGGTTTGCATCACCCAAGTCTATCATGTCAAAAGACTTATGCAGTTGTTTCTTCAAAGCAATAATCTCCTGCTGAGATTTGCTGGCAATCAGCATGTCATCCACATATAGAATGAGTAGCATCAAACTGCCATCCTTTGCCCGTTTGGTGTACAAGCAGTGATCGGTCTCACACCTATGATACCCTTGGGACTGCATGAAGGCATCAAACTTCTTGTACCATTCCCTTGGCGCCTGCTTGAGTCCATACAAGCTCCTCTTGAGCTTACACACAAGCTGCTCTTTCCCTTTAACAGCATATCCCTCTGGCTGACTCATGTAGATCTCATCATGGAGATCTCCGTGAAGAAAAGCAGTCTTCACATCCATCTGACATAAATCCATGTCCTCATGAGCAACAAGGGCTAACACTGCTCTCAAAGTAGTCATCTTGACTACAGGGGAAAAAATCTCATCAAAGTCAATGCCCTTCTCCTGCTTAAACCCCTTGGCAACCAATCTGGCCTTATACCTTGGTAAAGCATTTGAATCCACTTTGACTTTGTAAACCCACTTGCATGGCAAAACCTTTCTGCCTGCAGGTAGCTGCACCAAGTCCCATGTATCATTTTGAAGTAGGGAGTCCATTTCTGACTGCATGGCTTTCTCTCACTTCCTTTTCTCTGTTCTTCCCATAGCTTCCTTGAAGCTGGAAGGCTCACCACAATCTGTCAGCATGATAAAATCAGCCACATTATTGGCTCCTAGAACAAACCTGTCAGGAGGCCGTTGCACACGGGTGCTCCTCCTAACAAAATGTTCCGGATTAGGCTCCTGTCTAGCCTGTTCGTCATGCATGACGGGTGGCTGTACCACCATATTTGGCTGTTCTACAGCCCCATTTGCTGGCATATCCAGTGGTGCATCATTGGCAAAATTGTCTGGCTGATTTTCAGCCTGTATACCCTCTTGAACAGGGTTATCTACAGCAGCCTGCTGCTGCATATTAATGGGCATTCTTTGCTGTCCGACATCATCATAAACAATGCTCCTGTATTCCACAAGTTGCACGGGTTCTTTGTGTACACTATCCTCTTTAAAGATGACATCATTGCTGCGTATAATCTTCCGTTTGACGGGATCCCATAACCTGTACCCCATTTCACCTTCGTCACCATAATCCATGAAGATGCATCTGAAAGACTTTGGCTCCAGTTTGGTGCGCAGTTCTTTGCGTACATGAGCAAAGCACTCGCAGCCAAACACACGTAAGTGCTTATATGAAGGTGGCTTGCCAGACCACACCTCCTCTGGCACTTTCAACTCCAAAGCCTTGTTCGGCGACCTGTTAATTATGTGAACTGCTGTTTGCACGGCTTCTGCCCAAAAGCCATGGGGCAATGCAGCATAAGACAACATACATCGAACCTTCTCCTGAATAGTTCGATTCATCCGCTCACTCACACCATTTTGAGATGCATTATGAGGGGCTGTGAGTTCCTGTTTAATGCCCTTAGCTTCGCAAAACTGTACAAAAGCATGTGACACATAGTCACCCCCATTATCGGATCTGAGGCATTTCAGCCTGCGACCTGTCCGATTCTCAACCTGAGCGACAAACTTCTTGAAAGCATCTAAGGCATCGCTCTTATGCTTCAAGAAATAGACCCACACTTTACGTGTGGCATCATCAATAAAAGTAATGAAATACTTTGCACCCCCTAGTGATAGCTGTGGCATCTCACACAAATCAGTGTGCACTAGATCAAGTGGTGCTCTATTTTGGGGAGTTCTCCTCTTATGAGGAGTCATAGAATGCTTGCCAAATATGCAATGATCACAAGTAGGCAAATCTGAAAATGAAAGAGACGGCAGATAACCCAAACGTGACAGTTCTTGCATTCCTTTAACGGACATGTGTCCCAACCGGCTATGCCACAATGAAACCTTTGGCAGCTCGGTTATGGCAACAACATGATTACCTACACTGGAAACATAAAGAGGGTACAAGGTATCACTCTTATAACCCTCAGCCACTACAACCTGGCCATCAGTAATCACCCATTTGGAATCCCCAAATGTGGTGTGGTAACCACTGTCATCCAACAAGCCAGTGCTAATCAGATTTTTCTTGATTTGCGGCACATGATGAACACCATCAAGCATAAATGTGCGTCCATCAGGGAATACTATCTGTATACTGCCAATCCCTGCAATCTGACATGCATAGTTGTTCCCAAGGTGAACAGCTCCATGAGTACCTGTGTAGGAAGTAAACCACTCCCTATGAGGAGTAACATGAAAAGAAGCACCTGAATCCAAGAGCCAGGTGTGCATGTCATGGCCATCAATAACCAATGTATGTGCAATTACAGCAGAAGAGCATAAAACATCATGTCTGTCACTTTCACTGTCCTCTGCTGCAACATTCACTGCATCCAAGGCCTTGCCTTTGCCTTTGCTTCCACTGCCTGCATCCTTTGTCTCAGCCTTCTTGGCTTTCTAATCCCGTATAAACTTGAAGCACTTAGACTTCACATGTCCCTTCTTGCCACAGTAAAAGCATTCAATATCCTTTTTGCCACGGGACTGACTGCGGGATTTGGACTTGCCAGCAGATCTCCCCTTCTGCTGAGTCCTACCTCTTTCCTATACCTGCAAAGCATTGGAAGACTTGCTGCCCATATTATTCTTCCTGCTCATCTCCTCCATAAGGAGAGAGCTCTCCACATCAGCATACATAAGAGTGACATTTGAATTAGACAGGGTGGTCTTGAAAGTGTCCCAACTCTCAGGGAGGGTACACAACAAGAAAGTAGCCTTGAACTCCTCATCAAGGTTCAATCCCTGTGCAATAAGCTGTGTAAAGATGGCATTGAACTCACTCAAGTGTGAGGTCATAGCTGTACCTTCCTTCATGCCAAGGTCTCTACAAGCTTTTTCAACCAATAAACCTTACTGGCTGAACTCTTTTGGGCATACAACTCTTCTAGCCTCTGCCATAGGCCATAAGAGGTCTTTTCAGCCTGAACATTGAACACAAGAGAATCATTGAGAGTAAGCATGATAGCAGCCCTAGCGGACAAATCAAGCTCCTCCCACTCATCATCTGACATCCCAGATGGCTTGACACCCTTCACCCTTATGGGCTTAGAAATCTTCTTTAGCAGAAGTACATTCAAACACTGTTCTGCCCATAATGCATAATTGTGTGCCCCTTCCAATATCTTTATGTTCAGAATTGAAGATTCACTTCCCCCTGATGCCATATCAGATAAGGAAAGTACTTGACTCCCTGTAAGTCAAAAAATGACTAAATAAAATTCTGATTTCTCAGAAAACCTGCTCTATCAAGAGCCAGGAGCACTCACAGTAGTGCTGTTTTTACTGTCAAAAAATCTGCAGCAAAACAGAAAAATTTTCCCTCCAGTCACTGTACCTTCTAACACACTATACCGTGCTCAAAATAGGCATAAAACAGTAACTTCAGAATGCTGCAGCTGTTCCACAAGTGCTTTATCAGTGCATCATCAACTGACGAGGCACAAAACACTGCTGTCCTGGACACTTCTCCCACCTCAGATGAGGTATTGCACTGATTTTATATGCATAAACCACTTGTCATACACTGTTTTGTCCACTGAAAAAGGCTCCAAACACCTCAGCCTGTCACAAACCTGCAACAAAGAATGGGACAAATCCCAAGCAATCACCCTTCTGCCAAGGGGATAAAAGGCATCTGAAGGTCTCAAACAGTAACTCAAGGTGCTCACAAGCAAAATCTGGGCAAAAGCCCCTTGATTTGACACCTGTACCAAGTGAAAAACACCTCAACACTGAGGTAGCATACAAAATACAGCGCTCTCCTGGCACTTTCACCTGACAATGTAATGCATAAACGGCCATGTGTACACAGTAACAACACAGATCCCAACGTACAAACATTGAAGAGAAAATCTTTTGAGCACTGTCAACGATGGACAGTTAGGGACCGAGTAAACTCGATGCAACCTGGCCAAGCGTGGCTCAACTGAGATTTTTCAAGGTGTCGTACACAGAATGTGACCTGCAAGAAATGTCACTGAATACACTGCGGAAACAAGACCAATGTGGGCACCCTGGCTCCACACTGCCTCAAGGCATATACTGCATAAACTTCCAGGCAAAAGCCCTTTGAAATTGTCACCCGAAAGCTGAGATTTGCACTCAGCAAAAGCATAAAAGCCCTCTGCAAAATCAAGGCATCTGACCTCCCCGAAACAAAATAACTGTGCAACCGCCACACACTGTGGCAATAGTCACCTCAAGCGCGAGGGACACCAGTGTACTTGCTGTACCTCAAACACACAGTTTTAGAACTGAACAAGTTCCGGGAATGAAGAGCAGAGTGCTCTCTCTTTTCCTTCTTCCCCAAAACAAAATTTATGTGCCTGTTGTACCTCCTGTACCTGCGCAGGGTACTTGCTGTACCCTGTACTTGCAAGGGCACGAAATCCCCAAAAAAAATTTGACATGAACCTCCTGCGCAGCGTCCGTGCGTCCGTACGGCGGCGTCCGTACGGTACGGTTGCATGTACGGTGTCCGTACAATCGGTACAGATGGCCGTACCTGTCCGATCGACGGGTTGTGAGGGGCTGCACGCAGCCGGTACTGCGCGCTGCGCGCGCCTGGTAGGCTACTGCCGCCGGTGCTGTGCGGTGCAGCAGCTAGCTGCTGCTGCGTGTGCGCCTGCTGCACGTGGCGGGTCGCGCACCTGCTGCGCGCGGCGGCGCCCTAGCCTGCTGCTGCTGTGCCGCTGCTGCGCCCAGGCCTAGCTGCTGCTGCGCTGCCTCGATCTGCTCGCGCTGCTAGCTGCTGAGGGCACGAGGCCCGAGGGGAGAGGTAGAGAGAGGGGTGGACCGGAGAGAGGGGGAGAGGTAGAGGGTGCTCTGATACCAGTTGTGAGGGAAAGGGAGATAGAGTGGAACTAAGGAGACAGAGAGAGAGAGAGACACAAAATGTGTGGGTGTGTCAAAAAGTGTTGAGCCACACCACAAACTCATAGGTTTTATTAGGATTAGGCTTTCACCCTATGACTGTCTTAAGACAGTCATAGGTGTCATAACTTTAACAAAAGGGTGGCAATGTGCCTTTACCCCAACACTTTCCTCCCCATGGACCTCGTATGTATGGCAGGAGGTCAGCTCTGGTGGAGGGTTCTTTTTCCGCCACTAGGTCGGGTAAGGTATTCCAACCCGCTTCCTCCCGCCGATCAGGATAGCCAGTTGGAATATACAGGGATTGGGCGGCATCCCTCATCGCCGTTGCAAACAGCTGATCAGGAATCAACTTCATCCAGATGTGTCAGGTGGTTCATTAGACATTCTTTTTCTTTAGAAACACAAAATGGAAGCCAGAGCAAGTAAGGTTTTTTCAGGCCGGACTTTTTGGCTTCCTGCCTTGGAAACCAGAGGAGGTACATGCATATCAGTTTCAGATTCTATTCTCCCTCTGGTCATTGGACACGGTACCATCACCCCCTCCAGGGCCTAGTGGACTTTACTTTTGATTGACGGACGTAAGGTTGGTTTCCTCAACCTCTATGCTCCAAACAATAGAGGGGACCGTGTTCTTTTTTGGAAAGACTTGCTCTCGTGGGCTGACATTACAAATTCGTGGATTATTGGAGGTGACTTCAACATGGTTGAGGCACCATCCGATAAGCAAGGGGGCAGAGAAGGTGGTATTCATTCCCTCGAGAGAGCAGCTAGGGATGCCTTCTTGTTCAGGTTCAGTGGCAGAGACGTTTGGTCAGATGATGCATTTCATACCCAGTCTCAGTCACTTTTGTTTCCATGGTCAAACCATAGGGTGCAGATGCCTATCCATGCTCGGATTGACAGATTCTATGTGGACGATTGGGCTCTTGATAGAGGGGGGACAGTTTGCATTGCACCTGGTATTTCCACCTTCGACTATTTTCCGGTAGTTATATCTATCTCAGAGCCCCATCTAAGAGGATGGTCTCACAGTATCAGGATTCCCGATGCCTTATACACAGATGAGACTCTCACAGAGGCAGTCTTGGAGATCTGGGTTTCTCACTTGCAGGGGGGGTGGTCGATCCTTCACATGTGGCCACAGCACTTGCCAATATCGGCGACTTTTATCACTCTGTCACTAGTGCTTGGCGAGGTGAGGTACTCAGGTGGGAGATTGGTATCCGCTGGCAATTGGCAGCCTTGCAGAGGGAGGAGCAGAGACGACCATCAGATGCTTGGATACAGGAGCGCTTTGCTGCAACAAGGGCTTACTTGCAGACATTGCTTGATCAGAGAGCAAAGTATGCCTTTCATGCACGGGAGTCCTTTTGGATACAGATGGGAGGGAGAGTCAATAAACACTTTTTCTCTACACTTGGTTCCAGACATAGTAGTAGAGAGAGTGTCAAGCAGCTTATTGACTCTGACGGCTTTTTGTAGTGTGATCCGGATACCGTCATACACTTAGCGACAGATTTTTATGCCTCCCTTCTTTCTGCAAATCCTGACACACAGGCCAGAGATGTGGCTAGAGATGTAGTTTGGCAGAGTTTACCTGTGTTGGTTACACTAAGGTCATGATCTTCAACACCTCTCGGGCTATGATGCATAGGAGCAGTTCACTTTTCACAAGTCAACCATTGAGGTTGTCTCCTCCTACACTTACTTGGGGGTTGTCTTTCGTGGACCTATTTTCACAATGAGACCGGCGATACAGGCTCATTTGAGTCAAGGGTATGTGTCACTGGCCAAGTTGGAGAGGCTGTGATTTCGCTCTCATTTTCAGGACCCTCAGACCAGACGCTTGCTCTTTGACTCCTTGGTACGCCTAGCAGTGATGTATGAAGGGCCATGTTGGGGGCTTGATTTGTCTGACGCTGAGTTGCCTCGTGTAGAGCAGCTACAGGTTCTTATGTTATCACAGATGATCCAGGGTAAGCCGTTAGTCCCTCACAAGATCATTTAGGACCGGCGATACAGGCTCATTTGAGTCAAGGGTATGTGTCACTGGCCAAGTTGGAGAGGCTCTGATTTCGCTCTCATTTTCAGGACCCTCAGACCAGACGCTTGCTCTTTGACTCCTTGGTACGCCTAGCAGTGATGTATGAAGGGCCATGTTGGGGGCTTGATTTGTCTGACGCTGAGTTGCCTCGTGTAGAGCAGCTACAGGTTCTTATGTTATCACGGATGATCCAGGGTAAGCCGTTAGTCCCTCACAAGATCATTCATGCAGAGTTTGGATCTTTACTGCTACAGCTTGATGCTGTGTTTTAGGTCATTACCTATTTGTATCATGTCCGAGCATACGAGGATCGCACATCTGGTCACAGCAGATTACCGTGGTTGGCCCTATCTTCCTCCATAGCACTATCAGAGGCAGGGGATGTGAGATGTTGGTATGCACACATTGTGGTGGTTCGAGCGACTGGGGCTTCATATGGATAGACTTCCTCCTTTCCAGTACAGTATAGATGCCCCTTTTTCCTCGGTTCAGACTCATGAGTTCAACCAGGTAATACATGAGGATCTTCTACAGCTGCACACTTTCCATACCTGGTTGGAGCCAACTGAGCTCCCTGTGAAGCTCAACTTCTACAGAGACCACTGCCTTCATATCCCAGAGGAGGGTTTTATCGACCCACCGGGATACACACAAATTCATTTACCCCACTCATTGAGGATCTCTATTGGGAGTTTCGTGTCTCTTTGCACAGACTCCGCATTGAGAGTGGTCGGGCAGAGGGTATTCCCAGGGAGAGACGCATTTGCACCCTATGCAGCATGCAAGAGGTTGAGTCGAAGGAGCATTTCATATTCAGATGTTCAGTCTACTATGAGATTAGGGGGCGTTTCTATTGCTTGTTCAGAGACAGCTCCGGATCACTGTCCCGTTTTCTCTAATTCCCAGATTTGAGATGCCTGGCTGCCTATATCATTGAGGATCGTAAGCACCTCTTGCAATCACAGAGACATAGGAGTGGTGAATCTCTAGATTCCCTGGTACGAGAATTGAAATTATCCCATTAATTTAATCCTTCAGTATTTAGTTTGATGATATCCAACATTTTTGTCTCGCAGCTGATGCATGTGTGCTCCTACATGGTTGGATATACGGCTGCGGCGGCGGCTGTATGAGTGTGTAGCATTGTGTGCACCACTTACGCGATGACGGTATGTGTAGCATGTGTGCACCATCCGTACGATTTTATTCATGTGTAGGATCAGGCGCACCATGAGATGGTATGTGTCGCATGTGTGCACCATTCATCTGTGATTTATTGATTTCACGTTGCTATAATACTGAAAGGTTGATTGATTGTGGTGATTAATTCCAAGGTTATCTTATGCTTGAAATATTTCATTACTATTGATCATGTGAATCCAAGGGAAAAGTAATTGATCGGGTGATGGCACCTGGCAAGCATGATCCGCCATATTTTGGGCACGTGGGCGCAACTCCAGTGATGCGGGGATGAATAAGGCTTATGCCTAATTTTTTATATTACAAAAGCTTATGTACATATTTGAATTTTAGAATATTAGTGGCTTGGCTAAGTGTATAAACTAAAGTTAGAAAAAGCTTTATTTTTAGAAAAAGCCAGCTATTCTAGAAGGTGGATGGGCTTTTTGTAAAAGGGGGTATGGAGGAAAGCACAGGGGCTTTTGTATGATTTTTGCTCGGAAGCTTTTTGGGAAATATACATAAATACATAGAAGGTGGAAGGAGAGCACCACACCTATGGGGGGAGATTGTACCCAGCACACTTGTTCTGTTTCTTCCGTTTGTGAGCTTTGAGAGTTCGTGCATATTTTCGAAGACTGTTGCTGTGTTTTTCAAGGATTTGTAGGTTCCGCGAGCGTTTCCCGTCACAGTGGTATCAGAGCCATGTTTCTCGTTCATAGCACACACCCCCCGCGTCCTCGAACAAGAAACCATAGCACGCATTAGATTGCGGACACCGCGTACAAGAGTGCAACGAAGTTCGAAGCAGCAGAAGCGAACAGCGCAGAACGGCTCGCAGGCAAGAAAACGTGCAGCGAAAAAAAAATATCGCAGCAAAAGAAGTCGGTCGTATGTAGACAAGTCGAAGCCTATGAACGTACACCCGCGCCTTAGCTCCTCCAAGTGTACGACAAAGGCGGCGACCAAGGCATAGTCCTTGGCATACCTGGCACTGAAGGCACCGTTGGCTGTGCGCGAGGAAGCCTTGGGAGATTGCTCTTAAGACTTCCCGGGAGGTCCCCCATCCCGGTACTGTTCTAGCTCAAGTCTCCTTAACAATTGGTGACTATCCACTAGATCAAGTCACTTTGTTGCTCTATTCTTTGAAGTTTCTAGTCATAAAGATATCCTTCAAGGCAAAAGTACAAACAAGGGAGCAACCCAACGGATTTTGAAAGAGGAGAATCTCAAAAGCAAGTGTTCACAAGAGCAGGAGGCAATCTACAAGTTCTATCGGACACAAGCTTTACTTTGTACCTTGCAACGTGGATTCACTTGTTGGAATCGTGTGAGTTCGAGAGCCCACAGAGATACTATTCGACAAATAGCCGCTTTCAAAGCTTGGAAACCGAATTGAGATAAGTCTTGTGTTTGTGTGTATTTCCTTTCATCATACTTAACTATGTCTGGAAGGCGTATTCCATCAGAGATAGGTTATCCTGAAGATCTACATTATGATGAGGATGTGGAAAACGATCACCATCGGTCAAGAAGAAGTTTAACACCAATGACACTTACTAAGGAAGAATGGCGAGAATGCTATCAGCATGAGAAGCAACAACGTCAAGAGATTTAAGATGCTCTACGCCAAGTGAAACAACTTGAAAGCCACCTATATCGATTGAGGACAAGGAACCCATGCATGCATCAAATTCACTGGATGCATGGAAACATCATGCACGGGACCTTAAGCAAGAACTTGAGTACATGTGCGACACAAATAAAGCCAACAAAGAGCACGCAAATCAAGTGTTAAAAGAGATGACTGAAGTCACAAAGAAGCGTATGAAGGACAGAGATGATGAAAAAAGTGAAAGCAGCAAATCATCAGACACAGTGATAGTGAGCGTGGAAGAAGCAAGACGAGACATCAAAGGAAGAAGAAGCGACATGTGAAGACTTCACTATGACGACATCATGGCACTACTCCTTCACATGAGTCTAGCGATGAAGACAACGTGGGAAAGGCCATCTTGAAAGCACTCAAACTTCATGATAAGAAGAAGTTTGGTAAGATTAATCGCAAAACTTTTTCTTTTCCAAAATATGATGGTAAAAGAGATGGACAAGCTTTACTTGCGTGGATTAGTTCTTTCAATCAATACTTTTTGGGAGAATGGTACGAAGAGATCGAGAAGGTAAAACTTGTTGCGAGTCACATGACAAGCAGTGCACAATTATGGTGGAGTGTGGTTGACGAAAGCACTCATGTTCCAAAGACATGGGAAGCATTCAAAGATAAAATCAAGAAGCGCTTCCTACCTACACAATTTGAAGAGGATACTTGCAGGCAATGGCGAAGATTAAGGCAGTTGGATAATGAGAGTGTGGACGCATACACCGAGAAATATCTTTCCTCTCTACTTCAATTGCAAACTATTGAGAAAGTGTCCCGAAAGGAGCAATGTCGTACCTTTGTTGAGGGTTTACGCCCTACTATTCGTGCTGATGTACGTATGCTTCGACCATCTACAGCCTCTGATGCTATGGATTTGGCATTAGAATCAGAAAGAAAGCAGGGAAGAAGCTTTGCTACTCGCACCCCTCGAGTAAAGAAGCACGCTTCATACTTCAAGCAGGAGGGTGTAAGAGGTCAAGTTAGTAGATATGATGGTAAGTCTAATTGGAAACCTGCTAAGTCACATATTAATCGAAGAACCAAAGAACTTGTCACATGTTATGAATGCAAAGAGAAGGGACACTACTCTTATGAATGTCCAAAGAATCCACTTGCTACACACAAGACAGGTATCCAAGCGAAGAATGCTACCAACAACAACGGAGGCAATGGAGGGAGAACCAATGGACGTACCAATGGTAATAGTCAGCGCAACAACTCCGCACGGATCAACTACATTGATGATGGATCCCATGATAAATCTTTCAAGCAAGAGGACAAGGATGAGGACAACGACACTGAAGATGCCGACTACACCCCTTCAGGTAAGTGTTATTCAGGTAAAAGTGCATCCTATTTTCATACTTCTTTGTTACATATGACTGCACTATTGCACAAAAAAGAACATAGTGTCTTATTTGATGATGGAAGCACCCATGATTTCATTTTGCAACATTTAGTTGAAAAGTTAGGGCTCGCAACCATCAAAACAAAATATAAAGTCAAATCAGCTTTTCAAGGATCGAATTATAATTGTTTGCAAATGGTTAAGGATCTTGAGGTGACTTTAGGGCCATTAGTTGAGAGCCGTGATTTCTTAGTCGCTCCTTTGCGTGAGCAAGATCTCATTCTAGGGATGCCTTGGGGCGTCGTATCTTGAACGCACCATTACTGTGACTCAAGGCACTGAGACTATGACCCTAAAATGCGACAAGAATCTTTCCGTTTAGCCTATATTGTCACATACCCAAGCTAAAAGAGCTTTGCGCAAACGTGAAAAGACATATCTGGTTATGGTCAATAAGATTGAGGCTAGTCCTGAGACTAAGAAAACTAAGCAAGAGCCTTTGGATCCTTTTCTAGCTACCTATGACGACTGCTTTATAGAAGACTTACCCCCTGACCTACCTCAATCTAGACCTGAGGATCATAAGATTGACCTTATTCCAGGTAGCGCACCACCGTGTAAATCACCATATAGACACAATCCTACTGAGCAGCAAGAAATTCAATCCCAAATAGAAGATCTTTTGGCTAGAGGCCTAATTCGACCTAGTAGCTCACCATTTGAAACTTTTCGAATGTGCATCGATTATCGTGCCTTAAATAAAATCATTGTGAAAAATCGATACCCCATTCCAAGAGTTGATGATCTACTCGACAAGTTGAAAGGATCCACAATCCTTAGCAAAATCGATCTTAAGTCAGGATATCATCAAGTGAGAGTGATCGAGCCCGATATTTTCAAGACTGCTTTTAGAACCCAAACTGGTCACTATGAATTTCTTGTTATGCCTTTTGGATTGACCAATGCACCTGCCACATTTCGTCGGATGATGAATCGTATCTTCCTACCCTATCAAGACTTTGTGGTAGTTTTCTTTGATGATATCATGATTTATAGCAAGAATCGAGAGGACCATGAGAAACACTTGGATCTTGTTTTCTCTCTCTTACGTGAGAACCAACTGTATGCCAACCCGGAGAAAAGTTCTTTTTTCCAGCCTGAAATTGAATATCTTGGACACATTGTTTCAGCTAAAGGCATTCGAGTAGATCCCAAGAAGGTAGACGTGATAGTAAACTAGCCACAGCCTAAACATATCCATGAGTTACAATCTTTTCTAGATCTGTGTAGTTTCTATCGCAGATTTGTTAGAAATTTTGCACACAAGGCACATCCATTGACCGAACTACTGTGTAAGACTCGTGCTTTCTCGTGGGGTGAGCAGCACACTTTAGCTTTTCAACGACTTAAGGGTGCAATGATGCACACACCAGTTTTGACCATGCCGGACTTTACGAGACCTTCTTTGTCATGGTTACTGATGCTAGTAGACAGGGTTTTGGGGCTATGCTCATGCAAGATAAACATCCAATTGCATTCGAGTCACGTAAATTAAAACGAGCAGAGCTAAACTATTCCATGTATGATAAAGAATTAGCCGTTGTGGTGCATGCTCTTGAACTCTGAAAACACTATCTTATGGGTTCCAAGTTACTCATTAAGACTGATCACCAGAGTCTTAGACATCTCCTTACTCAACCGGTGATCTCAGATCGGCACATTAAATGGGCTGCCTTTATTGACAGCTTTAAACCGATGATCCAATATCAACCAGGCAAAGACAATGTAGTTGCCGATGCACTGAGCCGTTGACCTAGCATAAATAATATCTCAGTCATCGAGGGAGACCCTTTTGAGCCTATGAAGACGGACTATCCTACTAATTGAGACTTTTCAAAAATTTGGCATAAGATTAAGCAAGCTAATAGCACCCCCTCGTATTCCATTCATAATGACTATCTATTCTACGAAAAGCGCTTGTGTGTCACTGTACCATTTCGACGCTTAGTACTAAAAGAGGTACATCAGCCACCCTACATGGGACATAGAGGCGTCGCTGCTACGTATCAGACTGTAATTCAAGATTTTTTCTGGCCTAAGCTTAAAGTTGATGTTGCAACTTTTGTTGCACAATGTCTTATTTGTCAAAAAGTCAAGAGCTACAAGGACAAATATCAAGGTTTACTTATGCCTTTACCAATTCCTGATGGCCCATGGGAGCAGATTTCTATGGACTTTATTATTGGATTTCCTACAACTAGCTCAGGTTTTGATATGATTTGGACTATCATTGATAGATTTAGCAAGCAGGCTTACTTTATTCCTTGTAAGAAGACCTTGACCGCAGTTTAGGCTGCTCATTTGTTCATCAAGAACATCTTTATACACCATGGCCTTCCAAAAGTAATCGTGTCAGACCGGGATAGTAAATTTTGTAGTAACTTCTGGACTGCACTCTTTGACAATCTTGGTATGAAGTTAGACTTTTCCACTGCTTTTCATCTTGAGTCTAATGGCCAAACCGAGGTCACACAAAATACTATTTGTGACATGTTACGTGCTTACATGTCTAGTCAGCCAGGCAAATGGGACAAATTTATACACATATTACAATTTGCCTACAACAACACTAAGCACTCTGCTACAGGCAAATCTCCATTCGAAATTGTCTATGGAAAGACCATTCCTACACCATTGACCCGCCTTAAGCACCAAGTAGAGGCTGCTGATCGATTTACAGAAGATCTCTCTAGCATTTTGGCTACTGTCAAAAAGAATATCGAGCATGCTCAAGCTGTGTATACTGCACGTGCAAACAAGGGTAGAAAGAAAGTTGTATTTGCTGAAGGTGACCTAGTTATGTTACGTATTGAGAAGCGCAAACTTTAGAGTATTGAGACACATCCTGTAGTTAAGTTTGCCGCTAAATCATATGGTCTCTTTAAAGTTTTGGAGCGCATTAATGACAATGCCTATCGGCTCGAATTACCACCCGATTGAAAATTTCATAATTCTTTTCATGTGCACCTCCTGAAACCTTTCCATGGAGACCCACCAGTTCGACCTATTTTAGACAATGCACCGTTGCTTCAAGGAGAGGCCCAACTCTTAGAGCCAAACCAGATCATTGATCAACAAATCACTCAAACGAGATGTGGAAACTCGTATTCTGTTTATCTTCTTACATTTAAGAACCATCCCGTTGAGGATCTAAGTGGATGCTCGAGCGATATTTTCGCCAGTACTTTGATTTATTGACTACTTTTTTGTCGTGCAATTGAAAGCAATTGCGATTTCAAGCAAGAGGGATGTTACGAGAATTGGAAGTATCTCATTAATTTAATCCTTCAGTATTTAGTTTAGTGAGATTTAGCATTTTTGTCGCACAGCTGATACATGTGTGCTCGCTGTTCCGTAGTGATGCATGTGTGCTTCTACATGGTTGGATATACGACTGCGGCGGCGGCTGTATGAGTGTGTAGCATTGTGTGCACCACTTACACGATGATAGTATGTGTAGCATGTGTGCACCATCCGTACGATTTTATTCATGTGTAGCATCAGGTGCACCATGAGATGGTATGTGTCACATGTGTGTACCATTCATCCATGATTTATTGATTTTGCGTCGCTATAATACTGAAAGGTTGATTGATTGTGGTGATTAATTCCAAGGTTATCTTATGCTTGAAATATTTCATTACTATTGATCGTGTGAATCCACCAGGGGAAAAGTAATTGATCGGGCGATGTCATCTGGCACGCATGATCCTTCATATTTTGGGCGCGTAGATGCAACTCCAGTGATGCGGGGATGAATAAGGCTTATGCCTAATTTTTTATATTACAAAAGCTTATGTACATATTTGAATTTTGGAATATTAGTAGCTTGGCTAAGTGTATAAACTAAAGTTAAAAAAAGCTTTATTTTTAGAAAAAGCCAGCTATTCTAGAAGGTGGATGGGCTTTCTGTAAAAGGGGGTATGGAGAAAAGCACAAGGGCTTTTGTATGATTTTTGCTCGGAAGCTTTTTTGGAAATATACATAAATACATAGGAGGTGGAAGGAGAGCACCACACCTATGGGGGGAGATTGTACCCAACACGCTTATTCTGTCTCTTCCGTTTGTGAGCTTTGAGAGTTTGTGCGTATTTTCGAAGAGTGTTGCTGTGTTTTTCAAGGATTTGCAGGTTCCGCGAGCATTTCCCGTCGCATTCCCCTCAACACATAATCACGGATTTCTTCCTGCCTGATGATAGGGATACTCCCCGTACTGGCTCCCCGTACTGGCTCTAGGTGTGCCCGGGATCCTGAGCCAGTGACACAACAGCTGAAGTAGAGGGGAGATACTCAAATTACACTTGGTGACATCCCATCCATGTTCAAGGTGGGTACACGACCGACCAGAGTGACTATCACCCTAGTCAGATGCAGGATTAGGGCCCGCCAGAGACAGCACAAAGCCATAGCCACAAAGGGACAGCAACATTCTATATCAGATTTCATGACATCGCTCCCTCACCCTTGACGGCGGAGTTGAGAGACCATAGTGATATTGAAGCTGTACATGATTGCTTTTCTTTGTATCTGGTCATGCAGTGATATGCATTTCTTGCTTTATATGGGAGTGGACGCTCGATTAGTAGCGCTACTCTACCAGTTTATTGTTGTATCAGGTTTTTGATAGTCTCATAGACCCATCGGTCTTCCGAAGACTTTAATAAAGTCTCTCTCTCTCTCTCTCTCTCTCTCTCTCTCTCTCTCTCTCTCTCTCTCTCTCCACTGTCTCTTCACGGATGGCTTTGGACCTCTCTCACGAGTGATGGACTACGAGGATCAGCATTGCCTAGCTCTTTATGTCAGGGAGGGCCACTATGCTTCGACGAGACTACCTCAGAGACCATCAGCACAGACCGGAGCGTGATAGAGCCCAGCCTGATAGAGCTCAGGCACACGCTATACCAGAGGACAGAGACCAGGAGGAGCACGAGGAGGTCAGAGCTCACACAGGACACATGCCTCCACCCTGTGGATGTACATATGAGATGGTTTGTAGACGCCGCAGGATCTTGTTACATAGGGGACGTACTCGTCGCTTCATCTCCAGAAATCCAGGATGATGGCAGCTTTTCGGAGGAGACTTACTCATGGAGATCTCGTCCCACCAGCCGCTCACCTCACCTTTGCTCAGATTTGTACTCTCATAGCAGGAGGCAGAGTCGATGGACAGGATTTCCAGTATTATTTTGGTTCTCAGACTCCGTGACACCTGGACTTGTATCTTTGCATTGGCATATTGTACTCATCCCCCCATTTTGCACCTAGGGGCGGTTTCCTTGCATCTAGTTTACTTTGTATTTAGGCTCAGATTTGACATTATGTACTTCCACTTGCATTGTATTGCGTAGCACTTAGATGATATTCGACGATGCCTCTTCTTTGTGGCACGTTGATTTTGTGCTATCTTGTATGCAGAGTTCTTGATGTCCCATGGGCCCATTTTGGCCTTTAGTGGACAATAATACACTTTCTTTCTTTCTTTCTTTCAGACCAGACCCTGATTTCTAGGCATGCCAGGTAAGTAGGAGACTAGACACAAGCCCCACCAAGGCCTATCCTATCAGGGGAACCATTATTGCAGTATCTGGGCGACATACAACCTCACTCCTTCCCTAATATAGAGAGGAGTCTAGGACAGCAACAACTGATCTTAGACATGCTGTAGAGACACTAGGACCCTCCATTAGGTCCACATAGAGCTCAACGTACTCATGATAGATGTTAGGATATGATAGGAACTACTCTTGACACATGGAATCTCAACATGTCATTCCTAGGTTGGCTAGTACTTGTTTTATCTTTTGTTTTGGGGGTGTGAATACTTGTAGTTTCTCCCAAGAAAGGTGTACTTCTAGCTGACTTAGGTCTCATAGGCTTTTTTGGCCTTTTGCAGACATTAGTAAAGATCTCTCTCTCTCTCTCTCTCTCTCTCTCTCTCTCTCTCTCTCTCTCTCTATCGCACTACACAGGAAATGGCAAACAGCAGAAAACAAAGATAAATTTGAGTACTATCGCACATATATCAACCCCGAATATTGGTCAATTTATACAGGAAGGGAGACAACAACGTAGAAGTACATATGTACTTCTATAGCAGTGCATAAACGGAGGGCTTTAGCCTCACTTCGCACCCGATCACACCAGCTGCAAATAGAAACAGGGGGATGGAAAAAGATGCCAAGGGAGAGTAGAATATGCCAACTATGTGATCAAGGTATGGTTGAAACAGAAGAACACATGGTAATGATATGCCCTCACTATGCACACATTAGGGAAGAGTTCAATCACCTCCTTGAGGGACATAACAAACTCGCTGATTTGCTGCATAAAGGGTCACCTTCAGCTTTAGGAACATTTGTGTATAAGCTCTTCAAGCATAGGAATCCACCTGAATCCTAGAAGGTGGTTTCTCTTTCCACCCTCCCATCTTCGGGAGGAGCTTTCATGTACTTGTGATATTGTATTGCCCAGGTCCCATAGGCCGGTTTTGGTCTTCAGAGGACGATAATATATTCTTCTTCTTCTTCTTCTTCTCCTTCTCTCCTTTTCAGTACAGTTTAGATGCCCCTCCAGTACTCCCACCCACCATCCCGATCGGGCCACGCACCAACCAGGTCATTCGAGAGGATCTCCTGCAGCTACACACGTTTAGGACCTAGTTGGAGCCAAGGGAGCTTCCAATGAAGTTGAGTTTCTACAGAGATTACAGTCTTCATATTTCGGAGGAGGGATTCATCACACCACTGGGGTACACTAAGCTTCATATGCCTCACTCACTACGGATCTCCATTGGACAGTTTCGGGTATCATCACACCGCCTCCGCATAGAGAGCGGCAGAGCAGAGGGGATTCCTAGGGAGCATCGCTTATGCATATTGTGCGACTGTCAGGAGGTTGAGTAGGAGGAGCATTTTGTTTTCAAGTGCCCAGTGTACTACGAGATCCAAGGACTACCATTGCCTCTTCAAAGACGACTCCGGGCTCCTTTCTAGATTCCTCGCCTACCCAGATCAGAGATGCCTCGTGGCCTTCATTCACGAGGGGGTCCGACACAGAGAGTACTTACTCAGGCGATGGGGCTTGGCCACATCATCAGACATCTCTCACAGCAGGATCACAAAGTTCTTCCCATCGAGTGACATTGATCGTCCAATCTCTAGCCGCAGACGTGACAAAGACCCCGACCCGACGACCGCAGCACGACACACGAGACATCGAGGGGACACACAGATCACTCTGGGGGACCTCCCGTCATTGTTTAGACCCGGGATACGTCCCACGGGAGTCACGGTGGCTCTGGTCTTGCGTCGAGCCTCGTCTCGGAGACCGGGACGCACGGCACCCCTTGACGGGCACCAGCGTCCCATCATCGGCTATGCACCAGCCAGGGTGACATGACATACGAAGGATTTCGCTCCGCTCTAGTCTTTTTCTTTTCATTGTTACACCCAGATGTATTTGATTATGTATGATCAGACTTAAGGATTCATCACGGGTGATGATGCTCGTTTCAGTAGCTCCACCCTTACTATGATTTGTATCATGTTTTCTTCCAGTCTCATAGACCCATCGGTCTTCCGAAGACTCTAATAAAATTTCTTTCTTTCTTTCTCTCTCTCTCTCTCTCTCTCTCTCTCTCTCTCCTACTATGGTTACACCTTTATAGTTTCTACAAGGACATCTCTTATTTCTTCTTGAAATATTTTCTTTATATTGCTTCAAAAATAGAATGAAAAGTGCTCCCTTCTTTATGATGTAGTGAAAAAAAACCAATGTCCATGCCAAACCTAGACCCTCTTAATACTTACAGGATAATAATTACCAGCCACTGGCTCATGAACTTCTAAATCCCAATCTGTTCTATAGTCCCTCACCTACAAAGGTATAATGCAATGATTAGTAATCAATCCATATAAAATTACAATAGCTATATTGTGCTGATTACAAGGGTATGAGCAAAAAGGAAAGAAATAATGTAATGCTTATCTATGATTTTCAGTCTTTACAAGAAACAAGAACATTATACACAAATTGCAAAGAGATTTAATAATTAAAAGCAACTGCGTGAAGGTAGCTTCTTCTACAAAAAGTGGCACCCCGTCTTAGAATGTGCACAATCATAAGTGCATGAAGGTGCAAGTGAAGGGAGATGACTAAACAATAGAACCTCACCTAGGACCAACAAGTGGCAAATGCGTACAAGGGCTTAATCCCACATATGAAGTGGGTGGACCAATGTCTATGAAGCCTTGATGGGGAAGACCTCCAATACACCGGATCCTTTTAAGGAGATGAGGTCTCGTGGAGTGGCTAGGTGGATAAGGGTTGGGGAACCCTCAATACACAGCTTCACCAGTTTTTGAAAGAGGCGGACAGACTATAAGAATCAGCATACAGAACGCAGACAGAGGTCAAAGCTGCTGACATGGCAAACTATGCAATAGACCCGCCGAAAACAGCACGACTCATAGACAACAAGGCATAGCGCACAGTGCAGCAAATGCGGCCAATCGGGTCTACTAACACTCACACGTGCATAAAAAGTTCAAAAAGTCAACATGCAATAGGATGACGTAGGCAGAAGCAAAAGCGAGTAAGTAGACTACCAGGACTGACCTGAACAACATCCGCCAATGGCAACAACACAAGCCAATCAAGCGCCTTCTTCTCAGCCCTCGTCTCAACTCCTCTCTCTCCCTTTTTCTCTCTTTCAGCCTTTCGATATGGATAGCTCGAAATTCTATTTGAGTCGGCCTCCATCAGCCACTAGAACATGCACATTTTCAAAAGGTGAGCTGTTGCATCTTTAGAAAGACGTGGAATCGGAGTCTTCCACCACTCTTTTTGCTCGCAACTATGGTTCTCACCCTTGAAGACTTCGCCCCACGCCTTACCCTTTAACCTCGCCCCACACCTTAAAGATGTTCGTTTATAGAAACGAGGGTTATTCTAGGTGTTCTTTAATTCTCCACAGGCTGCGTGTAAGAAATCCTAGATTTACTATATTTAGAAATGTGCTAAGGAACAGAAAAGAGACTGAGATAGCAGAGAACAAGGAATAATTGTATTGCTTGAATATCTGTAGGGTGGATGTTGTTGTCATCCATACAATTGGGCCTCTCTTATATAGAGAGTGAAGAGTCACATATGAAAAGGTGTGTACTCCAAAGGGTATGTGCATGAAGAGGTGTGTACCCCTTGTGAAGGGTGTGACCCTTGATGAGAGGGTACATTACAATAGGAATGTCTCTTCATTAGAATGTCTCTTGTGAAGGGTTATGCCTCACTAGGAAGTGTCCCGTCAAAAGGGCAAGTGTCCCGTCGAAAGGGCATACCCTTCCACAAGTGTCCATTCATCAAACCATCCATAAGTCTAGAAATAGAGAAAGGAATACGTCACAGATCGTGACATCCCCTCCCACTCAAAAGAAGACCCTGGTGGAGATAATGAGATGATGTAGAAAATATCACGGTAGATTCTGAAAATACTGCTGTAAAAGGTCAGGGTACTGCTGTAAGTCTTCATCAAACTGCCAAGTAGCATCGGAGTCGTCCAGATCTCGCCAAAGAACAAGGAATTCCGTGATAAGTCGATGTCGAGTCTCTCGCTGTCGATGGTCCAGAATACGCTCAGGAATAAGGAGAACATAATCGTCTTCGATTTCTGGGACATAATCACCTGCAGGAGGAACTGATTCATCGCCTGGAATGTACGTCTTTAGCCAAGAAATATGAAATGTTGGATGGATTTTACCCCATGATGGTGGTAATTCCAATTTGTAACTTAAAGGTGAATTTTTCTTGACAATCCGGAAAGGTCTATAGTATTTGGGTCGCAACTTAGGAAACACAGACTTAACCGTCTTATAGCGATGCGGGGCTACAAATAATAGCACCATGTCACCAGTGTTAAATTCCAGGTGACGTCTATGTTTGTTGGCAGACCGTTGATACCGCTCTTGCACTTTTCGCATATGATCCCTGACTTGCAGTAGAATGTCTTGCATTTCTTGAAGCAGTTGATCAGCTAGGGCCACTCGATGTTGAAGTACAAAATTTGTGGGTACAATAGGAGTGTGTCCATAAGCTGCTTGGAATGGAGTCATGCTGATGGCGCTATGGAAAGAGTTATTATAAGCAAACTCAAGGAGTGGTAGATACTCTTCCCAAGCTGCTAGGCATGACTGAACATAATGTCGAAGCATTTCTTCCAGAACTTGGTTGACTCTTTCAGTCTGGCCATCTGATTCTGGGTGGTAGGCTGAACTGAACAGTAGAGTAGTACCCAAAGAGTCGAACAGTGAAATCCAAAAGTGACTGGTAAACTTAGGATCTCTGTCAGATATGATATTCTTGGGTAATCCATGGTGTCGAAAAATGTGTTCTATGAAGAGTTTGGCTATGTCCGGAGCCTGTGCACTGCTTTTGCAAGCAACAAAGTGTGCCATTTTGGACAATCGATCAACAATTACCATAATCTGAGTATTACCTCGGGAAGATCGTGGCAGTGTTGTAATGAAATCCATGGAAATACTTTCCCACCTTTCAGTTGGAACTGGAAGAGGCTGAAGAAGTCCTATTGGAAGTCGTCGGCTTGCTTTCATTTGTTGACAAGATAAGCAAGATGTAACCATTTTGATGACATCGCTTTTCATCTGAGGCCAGTAGTATGTTGCACTGAGTAACCGATAAGTCTTATTGATGCCTGGATGGGCAGCATAAGGAACTACATGATGCTCTTTTAACAAAAGACGTCGAACATCCTTGTCATGTGGTACACAGATGCGATCTTGATAATACAGAAGGTCGTCCGTATAAGAATAGGATGAGAAAATCTTTTGTTCGGAAGTCGAAGGTTGATCTTTTGAAAGAACCTGTACTGCTGTGCCAAAGTCTTTATCATTGAAATACTTTCCTTTGAATGAATTCAGAACATCCACAGATAATGTAGAGATTACCATGGCTGATGCTAGAGGTAACCTGCTGAGAGCATCTACAGCTACATTGCGTAGTCCTGGTATGTACTCAATGGTCATGTGAAAGTTGGCCAGAAACTCAACCCAGCGTGCTTGTCGAGCATTCATGACTGGCTGAGTAAAGATGTACTTCAAAGAGTGATGGTCTGTTTTGACCACAGAGTCGGCTCCCATGAGATAATGTTTCCAAGAGCGATAAGCATGTACAACAGCAAGAAACTCCTTATCATAGACCGGATATCGGGTTTGGATATAACTCTGCCTTCTTGCATCAAGACTGCTCCTGTAGCGATGTCGGAAGCGTCGGTCATGACCTCAAATGGAAGGTTGGGGTCAGCAATAGCCATAATTGGTGTGGTAGTGAGTGCTTGCTTGAGTTGTTGAAAACTATACTCTATTTCGGGAAGCCACTGAAAAACTGCTGTGCTTTTCAATAATTCGGACATAGGAGCTGCGATTTCGGAAAACTGATAGACCTTTGTATGGTAGAAGTTTGCCAATCCGAGAAAAGAGCGGACATCATGAACATTCTTAGGAGTAGGCCAGTTTCTGATTACCTGGACCTTCTTGGGATCCACAGAGATGCCTTGAGCTGAAATAACATGTCCCAAATATTCAAGTTGGGTCTTGAAGAACTCACTCTTCTCAATGTTGATGTAGAGAGAATTTGCGCGGAGAACTTCAAAAACTTGGTGAAGATGTTGTTTGTGCTCAAGTAGGGATCTACTGAAAACGAGGATGTCATCGAGGTAAACGATGACGAACTTATCGAGGAAAGGCCTGAAGATGTCGTTCATTAATGTCATGAATGTGGCCGGGGCATTGTTTGACCCAAAAGGCATGACCAAACATTCATAGTGTCCATACTTTGTTCGGCTCAATAAGTTTTCCCTGGTGGACAAATTGGATAGTATGGCTGCGAAAGCTGATTGATGGATCATAATCGTATAGCCACTGTTGTCCGAGTATGACATCGTACCGAGAAAGAGGCATGATGTCGAAGTTCAACTTGTCTGTATAATGTTGGATGCGAAAAGACAAGTTTTTGATCCTGGTGTTGCACAAGAAAGTAGTTCCATTTGCGAGTTCAATCTGATAGTCCATGAGACTAGGACTGGTGGTCAACCGAAGTTTATCAACTGGCTAGGAAATTATGAGAACAGCCACTGTCGATGAGGATGGTGACCGTTGTTCCACGAATCGATCCTTGAACGCAAAGTACTTGAGTGGCCACCAGGGAAGATTCGGGGTTGCTGGCAAGGCTCAGGTGGATGGTATTCGCCATTCGAACAGCTTTGCCTTTCTTGTCTTGTGCTGAGGTAGCATCTTCTTTTTGGGAAGTGCTAGGTTTCATATTAGAATTTTGCTTTGGTCGCTTGGGACAATCGAACCATCTATGGTCGCCTGTACAGATGGTACAAAGTCCTTTTGTGCTGGAGCTGTTCTTCTTGTCAGTGGCCGCACCTTTAGGTTGGGGATGTCGGTAATGACTTTGTGAAGAAGAAGAAGCGCGATCCTTGGGGGAGTGCTTCTGTTGGAATCCAGCATATGATTTCGGAGGCTTCTGGGGATCTTGATATTCTCGCTGACCTTGATTACCAGAGTTTTTTCGAAACCTGGTATGATCTTGAGAGCGAGCACCTTTGGCCATAGTAGAGTTCTGTGTGCGATTAGCACTCTGCTTCCCTGTGTTTTGGAAATCTGTAATGCGCTCTGCGTAAGCAATAGCGCCATCTGTGGTGGTGATGTTTGCTTTAAGAACATCAATGCGTAACGAGAGATTTAGGCCTGAGATGAAGGCATGAAGGCGATCATCCTCAGTTAAACCATCAATCTCCAGCACCAATGTGGTGAACTGAGAGATATAGGAAGACAGGGAACCCGTTTGCTCCAACTGTCGGAGTTTTGAACGTGCTTGGAAGTCCGCATTGGCAAGTACAAACTGCTTACGGAGCACGTGTTCAAAACGTTCCCATGTTAACACACTTTTTCCGTCCTTTAAGCATCTTTGCCACCGTAGAAAAGCTGTATCCTTCAGGAGGGAGGCTGCCAAGGCGATCTTTTTGCCTTCAGTGAGGTCAACAGTGTCAAAATACATGCGCATTTTAGCGAGCCATTGGTCAACTATTCGGCGATTGCGTTGACCAGTGTAGGCTTCCGGAAGTTTGACGTCAAGTCTTTTAGTTTTGGAAGCTTGAAGTAATCGGTAGAGGGCACGTAGTTCAGTGTTTTCTACCTCTGGTGGGAAAGAGTCTGCATCGTCGTCTGGTTGCGTCACGTCATCCTCTGTATGTGCGGGACTTCGAGAATCTTGAAGTTGTTGAACTTTCTGAACCAAGTCGGAGATGCTGTCCTGAAGCTGAGATATTTGAAGTTGCAATAGTGATTCGCCTTGGACGTTGACTTCAGGGGTCTTTTTGGGACTTGATTCTTTAATCTCTGGAGAGGCTTCACGCGAGCGGTGCGACATGTCAGAGATCCCTGTGAGAAAAGCGCGAACTTGCGCTCTAGTTTGTACCATTCCTGGAAGAGGATTCGGGCTGCTCCCTGAGGTTGCTCATGTTGGAGGGGGCAGGCGAGGCAGGATGGAACCACCCGTGGAAATCTGGTAAGGGAGGTCCTGTCTGAGGTAATATTGGTGATGCTGAAAGTGGTGTTACTGCTCGTGATAGGACAGGGGTAGGTAGCAGAGTCCACGGATCTGAAAAGGGATAAGGAGCTGCTGTCGGAAGTGGAGGATATCCAGGAGAGGGAGTGCCTTCAGAGTGTAAATACTGACTTGGAGAAGGTACAACCTGTAGAGGAGGATATCTGGGAGCTGAAGGAGGTGGAGAGTACCCTGGAGATGCCGAAGGTGAGGGGTAAAATTCTCTCCAAAAATGAACAGCAAACTCCTGAGGAATATCGTGTTCTGGGTATCTTCGTGTCTTGTGGAACACAACCTGTACTGTGCTGAGGAAATCATGTAACTGAGGTGCCTCACGCAGAAGGTAGAGGATGTGGTCCAAGTCACTAGGAGGGCACGTGACATAGAAGACCTAAGATGCAAAGGCTGGCTGTGCAATTTGAACACGATATTGTGTGGTAGCTGATGCCTGAGGTTTCCTTGAAATGCCGGGTGAATTACCAGGGGTTTCCATGCTTTAATGTGGATTCTTTCATTTGCTGTAATTTGTTAAAGAGAATCCTTAAAAAGCAGATTGGAAAGACTCCACCTGGCAATACTTTAATCTGCCAAGTTATTGCATAGAAGAAGGCTGCAAGTCGGTGTCCGGAGATCCATGGTGCAATGGTTTGCGAGGAGCGCTCGATACTTGTCTGGTCCGGGCTGTCAACAGGCTGTCTTCATCGCGCGAGGAGCTGCAACTGGTGCTAATTTGGCAGGACCCAATAAATGGCGAAACAAGGGGCTGGGGGCTGGACTGTGCAGGAAAAGGCAGTAGCGAAGGAACCTGGCGGGTCAAAGGACTGCGCAGGAGGGGGGGGCTGGCGAGGCCAAGGAGACTGTGTGCAGGGCTGGTCGTACCGAATGGCGCAGGCTGTGGCAGGTTGCAGGAAATTGCACAGGTTTGTACGGCAGGGGCAAGGCTGCAGGGCGTGCGCAGGCTGTGTACGAATGGACGCAACGGCTGGCTGCAGGGAAGGAAATCTGTACGGCAGACTGATGGCTCGCCGTACGGCTGACGCAGATGGTACGGAAATCCGTACGGGCTGGCGCAGATGGTACGGCAGGCTTGCGCAGAAGGTACGGCTAGGCTTGTGCAGGCTGTACGGCAGACTGATGGCTGGCCGACGCAGATGGTACGGAAATCCGTACGGGCTGACGCAGGTGCTGCACAGGCTGCCAGAAATTCCGATAGTAGCAGTTTTTCGTTGGAGAAGGGGCGACTTTTCGTTGGGCTGCCTAATGGGTTAGTTGCCCCAAAAATTAAATGGGGGGTTTAGTTAACCCTAGGTAGCTAGGGTAAACCTAGGGGTAGGGGATGGGTTTATTTTTTTCCCTTTTTTACCCCTCTAGGTACCCTTTTGTAGGTACTTGGGGCCTAGAAGGTGTGCCTATTCGAAGGGGTGTGACCCTTGGAATAGGTGCACCTGTTCATGAAGGGATATGTCCCTATTGTTAAAAGGGGTGTGACCCTGCATGAATAGGTAAGTCCTTCTGTCCACGATGGGGTATGTCCCATGAGTGAGGAGTCGAGACTCGTCACCAAAGGGTGTGTCCCATGGTGGAAAAGGTGCGTCCCTTGGTTTTGGGACAGCCCAAGCACCTGAAAAGACATGATTTTTGTCGTGTCCATTCACATCAACTTGTGATGTGAAGGAGATGGAGAGGCCAGGATGACTTTAGGCCAGGTAGGCGTTTAAAAATTTTACCCTCATCCTCTCCATCTCTTCCATGCACAATGTGCACGGATGTCCTTCTAGCGGAAAAGATGTATCAGATCAACGCTAGAAGGTGGGGGGCATTTCCTACAGGCAGGAGCGAATTTTGCTCTGATACCACTGTAAGAAATCCTAGATTTACTATATTTAGAAATGTGCTAAGGAACAGAAAAGAGACTGAGATAGCAGAGAACAAGGAATAATTGTATTGCTTGAATATCTGTAGGGTGGATGTTGTTGTCATCCATACAATTGGGCCTCTCTTATATAAAGAGTGAAGAGTCACACATGAAAAGGTGTGTACTCCAAAGGGTATGTGCATGAAGAGGTGTGTACCCCTTGTGAAGGGTGTGACCCTTGATGAGAGGGTACATTACAATAGGAATGTCTCTTCATTAGAATGTCTCTTGTGAAGGGTTATGCCTCATTAGGAAGTGTCCCGTCGAAAGGGCAAGTGTCCCGTCGAAAGGGCATACCCTTTCACAAGTGTCCATTCATCAAACCATCCATAAGTCTAGAAATAGAGAAAGGAATACGTCACAGATCGTGACACTGCGGGCATGGTTCTCAAAGCCAAATCATTGCAGTTGGATTATAAGAAGATCTTTTGGCTCATTTCAAGCTGGGTTTTTTCCTAGTAGAAGAGGATAGTCACGACACTTCACTCTTCATCAGGTTCCCCGGCCTTCCTCAGGTTTACTATCAGCTGCTCGCTTTGATTGGAGAGCGGTTTGGAATTGTCATTGAGATCCCCCCACCCTAATTTACCCTCTTCAGCACAGTAGAAGCGGTCAAATCAGATGGGGTTCCTGGCGTTAGGGTTGTCGTTGATGACCCTATCTTATCCAATGATCATATCATGCTCCAGCGCCCTAATGGTTCTTTCTTTCAGCAGAGAGTCGAGATTACGGGTAGACCGAACCTATGTAGGATCTATAGGACCTTTGGGCATTTTGCTAGGGATTGACCGAGAAAGAAAAAGAGGCCCAAAAAGCCTTCTGTTGCAACTCCTCTGTGACCTCCATGGCGTCCTCATACTATTCCTTCTCAGAGTGTTCCTCCGGCACCGCCTCATACATGTGCCACTCAGCCCGCACCCATTGCTCCAATCGTCTCCCGTTAATTTCTACTTGGTGTCCATGCATCTCCACCGCCAACAGCTCAGGAGGGGCCCTCACATATCCCGAACCCAGCCACACGATAGGGGATTCATACATTCCCATTCTGGTTGTGGCTAGTGACTCTCATGATTCCCCTTAGGCTACGACCACAGTGGTACTTCAAGCTTCGACCACAGTGATACCTAAGGTTAAGCCCTGCTTACTCGAGATGATGCTCTAGACGATGCCGTGATTGCAGCTCCTCTCCTTAAACCTATTGCAGATATTTGTGGTCAGGGTTCTTCCGAGCAAGCTCATCCTTCGTCCGTGTCCTTTGTCATAGATAGAGAGAAGGGGGTTGTGCACACTGTCTCTCTTGTTTCGACTACATGCATCTTACGTACCTATGCTAGGCCTGATCTTCAAGAACTTCTTTTTGGCCTGGAAGATCTAGCAGACTTTTCTGATGAGAAGTTTGTGCCCTCCACCTATTAACAGTGGTTGTTATTCCTTTTCATCCCAGGGTGGCTTCCTTTTCAAGTGGACGAGTTCTTTCACCCCATAAATTTTACTCCGCTTGGTTCTCTTCCTCGCTCTTCGAGCAGGTTGTCTTCCCCCATCAAAGGGTTTGTTTCCGCCACTAGGTTGGGTAAATGTTCCATGCTACTTCTCCCACCGATGAGGATTGTTACTTGGAACATACAAGGCCTCGGTGGTATACCACATCGCCGGAGTAGGAAGCTTATCCGTATTCAGCTCCATCCAAGTGTTATAGGGGGCTCCATTGACATTCTTTTTATTCAGGAACACAAGCTGGATGACACAGTTGTGCTGTATCAGGTAAATTGGTTTCAGGTCGCACGTTTTGGTCACCTACCTTGGGCACTAGGGGTGGAACATGCATTTCAGTTTCAGATTCTATTCTCCCCCTAGTGGCTGGACATAGTATCATCATTCCCTCTAGAGCTCAATGGGCCATTCTTTTGATCGGGAGACATAAGGTTGGTTTTCTCACCCTTACACAGGAGGGGACCAGCCTATTAGGGTCATTGGTTTTGTAGAGCATGGCTCAAATTCTCAATGGTATCTAGACCCTGACCCACTTATCTTGGCCTTGGGTTCATGGAGATTGTGGCTCTATGGTGGAGTCCCAATAAATTATTTGCATTGGCAGCCAGGGAGTGGGAATGGATTGATGAATGGCATCGAGAGAAGAGCCTCTCCTTCTTTCGTTACACTCTAAAGTAATGCCAGAAGGTTTCAAGGATCAATTGCATAGGCTGAAGACCCTCCAGAGCTCCTCTTTGGGAGAATTTTTAGATTTCTTCTGATTTGCACAAAATCTTTTGGAAGAGACTCTGGAAATCCCACAGGAATAGAAAATTCACTTTATGCTTTTGGTAGGATTGCAGTGAACCTACGGAGATCCAGGTTTGGGGCTGACTCTACATGTCCTCGTTGCCACTTAGCGATGGAATCAGTTCAGCATTGCTTATGGGATTGTAGACAGGCCATCCTTTCTTCATGACCTTGGGTTCAATCTTTCCCTTTCAGATCCTCTGGTATTTTACAAGAGGCATGACTCTTCATCAGCGCAACACTTCGTTGAGTCATGCCCTCTGGATGATGTTCCAACCTTACCTTTTAGAGTGGTACATGTTTCTGTGAATTCCTCTTGGAAGATTCTGACAAGCATTTCAGCGTGGCATATCTAGAGAGCTAGATGCACAGAGGCCTTGGACTATTCCTTGGTCCACCCCTCTCTCTCATACTTTGGCCAGCATTTGGATAGATGCTATACATACATTGATGACCACTTGGATGAGCATGCAGGGGTCTTTCCAAGTGGCCTTTGCTAGGAGGGTTACTATCCTTAAGGAATGGAGAGGGTCCCCTTTCTTCTCAAAGTCCTCTACAAGGTTGTGATGGTCATTTCACAGCCTCAACCTTGGATTTTCTACCTCCTTTTGAGGAGTTTTTTTGGGCATCTTGAGACCTTATTTCATGCTCTGCCTGTTGTATTTCCGCTTTGAGCTAGCTCTCACAATTTTTGTTCATCCTTAATAGAAGTCTATTTCTTGGAAAAAAAGGAATCGTACTAGAGCTCCTCATAGGGAGAATTTTCAGATTTCTACTGATCTGCAGAAATCCTTTTGGAAGAGACTCCAAATATCCCTCAAGACTAAAAAAATCACTCTTTTCTTTTGGCTTTCTATGATTGTGGTGAGCTAGTAGAGATCGAGGTTTGAGGCAGATTCCACATATACTCGTTGCCTCGCTATTGATGAGACTATTCAGCATTGCTTATGAGCCTACAGATAGGCGAGGATCGTTTGGAAGGGGGGCTAGACTATTGAGCACATTTATGCCTTCTCCTTTTTTCATGAACTGGGCTCTCTCTTCTTCTCGAAGTCTATAGCAAGATTGAGATGGCACTTTCAGCCTCTCCCTTGGTTTCTTTCCAGTTTGCATTGAGATTTTCTATTAGCCTACTTTGAATGGTCTTTTTGTTCATGCCATGCATGATGTACTTCCGCTTCGTCCTTGCTCTTGCGGATTTTTTTCATACTTCATAGAATTCTCTTTTTCGGAAAAAGAAAACATATTCAAGGATTTCAAATTGTGTGGTTGAGTCCTTGGCAAAAGAATCTTGCTTTGTTCCCGTCCAACACTGAGAATCAAGGAGAGAAAAATGCCAAACCGAACACCCTTGTAAGAAATGACAAGGCACTTCAAAGAAATCAAAGATGCCAAAGGGGACATGCAAGCCTACACCTCATTGCTCTAGTTTTAGCTTTGTTGTTTTTCTCTTGTATCTACTTAATGTGCTGATGAGAAGCTCCTCTTCAACCTCTCTTCTTCCCTCATTCATCTCCATGGTCATTCAAGATGGCAGACATACATGTTTTCTATGCAAGAATGGATACGAACTCGAATGACTAAATCAAATCTAAGTGTCGTCGATGTAACTCAAATTTTTTTAAATAAAGATAGATGGCTGTCGGTAAGATAAGCACTTGCAATGGGACCCTAGGGGGTGGGAGTGGATTGATGCAGGGAACCAAGATAAGAGCCTCCCTTTATTTCGCTACATATTTAGAAATTTGAGCTCAGCCTTAAGGGTTGGAAGCCCACCAAAGCTCCTCATTGGGCAAAATTTTCAGATTTTTGCTGACTTGCAAAAATCTTTTTGTAAGAGACTCTGGAAATCCCTCGAGAATAGAAAAATCATCCTTTCTATTACAATGAACTAATGGAGGTCTAGGTTCGAAGCGGCCCCCACTTACCCTAGTTGCCTTGCTGTTGAGGAGTCTATTCAGCATTGTCTATGGGTTTGTAGATAGGTGAGGTTTATCTAGAAGGGGATTGCTAGTCTTTTAAGCATTTTTGTGTTAGAAATGACCCAACAGAGGGTACGCACAGCAGAAGACTTATAGTAATGCCCAGGAGCTCACACAGTGTGCGTGTGGGATGTGGAATCACAAACTTCTTTACTTAATGTGCATAAAATAGGTGTGCAGACTCATCAATAGACAATTAACCAGCCAGATATAGAAGACACCAAAACTCATATATTTCCGTCCAAAACTATGGACACAATACAAAAGAGATAGATCCAGAGTCCCACCAATGGTGTGGTCCTCTGATCTAACCACAAGGTCCTTCTCCTATCTGCCGGCTATCTCTAGACTTGAGTCCGCGTGCTCCACCTCGAGCGTCTATAGACTTTCCATCCGCTGTCTGGAAGCCAGCCTAGGTGGGCTGCCACTCAAGCCCAGTTTGCAGCTCCTTCAGGGTCACCTTCACCTCCTATGTATAGGCCCAAGGCTTGCCTTCTTGCTGCTCCTGTCTGCTGTCAGAGGGCTGCTCCAGAGAATGTGATCACAACACCTTGCTGCCCTAGAAGACAAACAAGGTCCAGCATCTAGAAACTCAGTCTGCAGCTCACCTTCAACTCTCCTTCACCCCCAGTGTGAGGCCCAAGTGAGTGGGTCCTGGCTGCTCCTGCTTTTGCTGAACTGTTGGATGTTGAATGCCCTGCCAAAGGGCTCCTTTTATAGGCCCCAAAGGGGCTCAAAACTGACCGTTCCTGGCCGACTTTGTCTGTCCATCAACTGACCCCACAGCTCCCCATTTATGGGGCTGTGGGCTGCCCTTTTGGGGCTGTGTGCTGGCCGACTTTGATTGGCCAGCCGACCAGCCTGCTAGCCCTGTATAAAGGGCAGGGTACTGCCTTATTTGCTTATGCAGCGGGCATTCCACTGGCCAGCCCATAACCACCTGCTGCTGCACACGTGCCTTCATTGCGCCATATCCAGAGCATGTTGCAGGCCATGTACCTGCCCACAAACCTCGCTCAATAGCTCTCCATGTAGGCTTGTGTACCTCGGGATACCCCGCCAGCCATGAATGCTCCAGATCTGTCCCAGATCCACACATCCATGCATTCTCTCTTTGGGCACATCCTGCCCTAGGTCTCCCTCCCCCACGCTCTCCTCATTTGCGGGCTTACAGATGGGGAGGTGACCTTTCCAACACCCCCTCTCACCGACACATCCAGGCCCAATGCCAACACGTCGATGAAGATGCTCCAATAACTCCTTGGTCGTAGTCCTCTAGAACTTTTCAATGTCGAAACCTTTTCCTGGCTTTTCATCCAGTGGCTCCTGCTCCACCAGGTCCGCTTCCGCTTCCGCACACCATCCTGGTACACAAGTCCATCTCTGGTAGCACCTCCTGGCACCACCCCTTCCGTCACATTCCTGCCTTCGAATTCGAGCAACCCAGCCTCCACAATCTTCCTGTTGTCCCTCTCATAATGAGTGAACAACCTGGAGTCTTCCAGGCACCATGCTCTGAGGGTCTGTTTCAACCCGTCCTTCCTTTGGCAAGGTCTGCAACAAAAGTACATCTCAAGATAACTTGGACCGCGAACTTTTAATGCACCTGACTGAACCTGAGTCACCCTCCTTCTCGCAAGGGCACAATCCTCCAGTCGTGGAAGTCCATTCCCAAGAGCTTCTAAATCAGGGTCGTCCTTCAGCAAGGTCCCTGCCTTCAGGCTCCCACACCTATGAGCCTCCTACTTGGGCTCTGATACCATCTTAGAAATTGCCCAACAAAGGGTACACGCAGCGGAAGACTTATAGTAATGCCCAGGAGCTCACACAGTGTGCGTGTGGGATGTGGAATCACAAACTTCTTTACTTAATGTGCATAAAATAGGTGTGCAGACTCATCAATAGACAATTAACCAGCCAGATATAGAAGACACCAAAACTCATATATTTCCGTCCAAAACTATGGACACAATACAAAAGAGAGAGATCCAGAGTCCCACCAATGGTGTGGTCCTCTGATCTAACCACAAGGTCCTTCTCCTATCTGCCGGCTATCTCTAGACTTGAGTCCACGTGCTCCACCTCGAACATCTGTAGACTTTCCGTCCAGAACGATCCTCTCCACCTTGCTGTCTGGAAACCAGCCTAGGTGGGCTGCCACTCAAGCCCAGTCTGCAGCTCCTTCAAGGTCACCTTCACCTCCTAAATACAGGTCCAAGGCTTGCCTTCTTGCTGCTCCTATCTGCTGTCAGAGGGCTGCTCCAGAGAATGTGATCACAACACCTTGCTGCCCTAGAAGGCAGCCAAGGTCCAGCCTCTAGGAACTCAGCCTGCAGCTCACCTTCAACTCTCCTTCACCCCCAGTGTGAGGCCCAAGGGAGTGGCTCCTGGCTGCTCCTGTCTGCTCCTGCTTTTGCTGAACTGTTGGATGTTGAATGCCCTGCCAAAGGGCTCCTTTTATAGGCCCCAAAGGGGCTCAAAACTGACCGACTTGAAGGGGCTTCCTGGCCGACTTTGTCTGTCCATCAACCGACCCCACAGCTCCCCATTTATGGGGCTGTGGGCTGCCCTTTTGGGGCTGTGTGCTGGCCGACTTCAATTGGCCAGCCGACCAGCCTGCTAGCCCTGTATAAAGGGCAGGGTACTGCCTTATTTGCTTATGCAGGGGGCATTCCACTGGCCAGCCCATAACCAGGCCTGTCTGGCTGGCTATACCCAGTCCAATCAGCCTATCTACACAGGCCGCCGACCCTGCTGCTGCACACCTGCCTTCATTGCGCCATATCCAGAGCATGTTGCAGGCCATGTACCTGGCCACAAACCTCGCTCAATAGCTCTCCATGTAGGCTTGTGTACCTCGGGATACCCCGCCAACCATGAATGCTCCAGATCTGTCCCAGATCCACACATCCAGGTATTCTCTCTTTGGGCACATCCTGCCCTAGGTCTCCCTCCCCCACGCTCTCCTCATTTGGGGGCTTACAGATGGGGAGGTGACCTTTCCAACATCTTGTTCCTTCCTCCTTCATGATCTGTGTTCAGTGGCTTAGCTCTCTCTTTCAGGGCCTCAAGCCCTTTATGAGAGGCATGACTCTCTTCTTGGGGATTTTTTGGTTTGACGCAATATAGTTAAGGCATGCTCTCTGGATGATGTTCCTGTCATGATAAGAGAAATTTTATCATTAATAGACATTAGAACATTATTACATTATACATCAATTTAAAGGTGACATGTGTTTGCAGTTATGATGGACACCAACTGCTGTTGTTCTTAATGCGGTGGATCGTCTAAGTAGATAGGGCCTGTTTAGCTAGAGCCACTGCTTTAGACAGCACCAAATTTGGACATGTAACACTTATTTTATTAATAAGGATGTGCTCCCAGGTGTTTAGGTCCTAGAGACAATAGGAAATTGCAGGGTGCATTAGAGTGCATTGAATGGCAGGTGCATGGGTCATAGGCTAAGGGTAGGTCTAAATGGGAAGATGGAACTTGAATGATCTCGAGGGAGATTAATGAAGGACTATCCCCCTTCGTTGTTGTGAATCTCACGTAGCATTCTCTCTAGCACCTTGCATTCATCCGCAATCTCTCACTTGCATATAGATCAAACAAAAACAAGTACTCAGGGAGCTTTTCCCTATTGAAGCGCCAATTTGCATGCATTGCATCCATCAACGTCGTCAAAATTATGCATGCATTGCACCCATTTGCATTCTCACAAGTATGATTCTTCCCAATTCCCCGCTTTCCTTACAATCCTACATGTGCCTTGGTGAATACTTTTTGGGAGATTCTGTTGAGCATTACAGCACGGCATATTTGGATCCAGATGAGCAGAGGCCTTGGATGGCTCGCAGATCCCCCCTTCGTCCACTTTGTCTAGTATTTGGACAGATCTTGCACACAATTTGATGATCACTTGGGTGAGCATGCAAGGCTCTTCCTTGGCGGCTTCTTGCAAGAGGACTGTCTTCCTCAAGAATTGGGGTGGCTCCCCTTTTTTCTCAGAGTGCACAACAGGGTTGAGGTGGCCCTTTCAGCCTCAACCTTGGTGCTTTTCTAGCTCTCTTTGATGAGCAGCTATTTGCCCACTCTAGGTGTTTTGTTTCTCATGCTCTAAATTATGTATTTCCACCATGAACATTGCTCTTGGGTATTTAAGAAGAGTCTTTTCATTGAAAACAATCTAAAGTAAAGGAGAGAATGGAACACAGAAAAAGCAAGGATAGGTGAGTTGGTCGCTCAAAGTAGCAACAGCAAAATATAAAATATGTATACTTAAATAGAAATATATTATGAGAGCAAAACTTGGACCTGAACATAGGATATAGACTTACTCTTTTGATGAAATCCCGACCATTTGAGTCTGTGTAGAACACATTCTTGCTGTTGACATCAGTGACCAAGCGGACAATCACATCTTTTCCAATAGCATCTTCTATAGGAACTGCACCAACCTGTATTTTGTATACTTTCAAACCATGAAAGATACTAAGGAATGGAGGGATGCAACACTTATTGCATTCTATCAACCTAGTTCTTTCAAAACACAACTAAGATACAAAAATGGAATTATAAAATTGTCTTTACCACAAATTCCATCTCTGCATGTTCTTTCTCCTTGTACAACCTAGTCACCTAATTCCAATACACACAAAAAAATCTGTTTTAAAAAAAATCCAGTACACAAAAAATAGCAATCAATATTGGGAACAAATTAACCAAGCATTAAAGTATGCACATACCAAAATATGTGCTATCAACCTGTCATTCACGTAACTAGTATAGCTTCAAACATTGAGCATCCAAAAAATAGGGTTACCTTATCCACCACCATATCCCACTTTCTCTACCATGGTATCAATGTCCCCTAAAATCTATGCTCAAGTGTGTATCCAAGCCTAGAGACATTCCCCCTGCTTTTGTTTTCTGCCCCCACAGCCTCCCCTCCCCTCCTCTCCCCTCTCCTCGCCCTACCCTTCCCTCTCAGCCTCTCCCCCCTCTCCTCTCCCTACCCCTCCACCTCAGCCCATTTTCTATCCCTACCCCTACCCCTCAGCCTCTCTCCCCCTCTCAGCATCTCTCTCCTATCCTCTCCCTACCCCTCCCCCTCAGCCCCTCTCCTCTCTCAGCCCCTCCCTCTCAGCCTCTCTCCTTCTCAACCCTTCCCTTTCTGCCTCCTTCCCTCACTGCTTCCTTTCCCCTTCCTCCTTTCCTAATCTTCTTTCTCAATTGACAGACGGAACTTAATGTTGTTTGAATGGTCCTTTTGACAAATGGCTACCCATTTGACCAATCCTCGTCCATTCTGAGGGCCGTGATACAATGCATATTCTCTAAAGATGAGTTGCTGCAGGTTCAAAAAGATGTGGAATTCGAGAGCTCCACCCCCCCCTTTGCTCACATCTCTGGGTCCCACCCCTCCAAGACCCAAGCTAGGACTAGCTGCTTACTGCCATACATTCGAACCTCACCCCCTGCCTTTTAGATATTCATTTATTGGGGTGAGGTTCCTTTCATGTGGTTTTTAATTCTCTTGGAGCCACAAGTATTGTGCTCAAGGATATCTTTCTTTCACCCATCGAGTTCCCTGGTCGTGCCTCAAGTTTACCACCGATTCGTCGCCACAATTAGAGCTTCTTTTTGATTGGTCACAGAGATCCCCCCCCAATTCACCCTCTTCCACAACAGAGGCTATCAAGTCCGATGGGGTTCCTAGAGTTAGGATCATTATGACTAACCCGAGAGAGAGAGAGAGAGAGTTTATTAAAAGTCTTTGAAAGAGACTAAGGTCCCCCGCGTTGCCTCCCTCTCCCCCCATCTGCCCCTCTCCCACTCTGTGGGCTACTGCAGCCCAGTCGTGGCTACTGCCTCTCCCCATGGGCTTCTCCTGCCCACCCGTGGGCCTGCCTGCCCACCCCGGCAAGCTCTCCTCCCCTGTTGCCTCCTCCTGCTGCTCTCCTCCCCCCGCTGCTCTCATCCCTCACTGCCTCTTCTCGCGCAGCCATCCCTCATCTCCTGCTCCTCCCTTTGGGGCAGCCCCACCCCCTCCTCTTACTCTGCCATTCCCACCCCCTCCTCTTACTCTGCCATTCCCACCCCCTCCTCTACCGCTCCTTCTCCTCTCCTCCACCTTCTCCTCCTCTCCTCCTCTTCTCCTCCTCCTCTCCTCCTCTTCTCCTCCACCTCTCCTCCTTTCTCCTTCTCCTCCTCTCCTCCTCCTCCAATCCTTGTCACTCATCCTGCTAAAAAAAGAAAAAAAAGAAAAATTTCCCCTCCTTTAGTCTTCCCGTGTAGCAAGGATCTCTCAGAGCTTTTAAGTGTTTGAATCGTCCTTTCCATCCTTGATTGGTGAATGGATCACCATTCAGCCAATCCTCACCCGCTCCCACCGGTGCGAGAACAGTCGCCTTCTCAAAAGATGAGTTGCAGCAGCTCAATAAAAACCACTCTTTTTGCACGCATCTATGGATCTCACCCCTGCAAGTTACAGGCCAGAGATTGGATGCTTGCATCTTTACCTTCAAGCCTCACCCCTTGACTCAAAGATGTTTGCTTGTTAGAGAGAGGTTTTTTCCAGGTAGTCTTCGACATCCTAGAGATTGTGAGCACATTGCTCAGAAATGGATATTTTCAATTGGGCCACAGAAAGATCTTTTTGGCTCCCTTCACTTTGAGCTTTGACCCAGTTGAAGCGGGTAAGCTTGGCACATCCCTCTTCAAAAGATTCCTCGGACTACCTCAGGTTTATCATCGGCTCCTTGGCCTCGTTGGTGAGCGATTCGGGGTGGTCACTCAGATAGGGGTCAAGGTTCTTTCGAGTAAGCTCATCCCTCATCCGCTTCTTCCCATCTGGATAAAGGGAAGGGGGTGGCACCTACTTTCTCTCCAGTTTCGACTACAGGCATCTTACGCACCCCATCGCCAGGCCTAAACTTCAAGAATTTCTTTTCGACCTTAGCAGATCTTGCGGACATTATCTTGCGGACATTCCAGATGAAGACTTCATCCCCTCCATCTTTGGTAACGCAATGCTTGCCATCCCTTTTGATCTCAGGGTGACTCCTTCAGGTGGAATGGTTGTTTCACCCGTGGATTTTCCTCCACTTTCTTCTCTCCCTCACTCCTCGAGCAAGAGGTCTCCCCCCATTGAGGGGACTCTTTTTGCCACTAGGTCGGGTACGGCATTCCAGGCTACTTCCTCTCACCGATGAGGATTAATAGGTGAAACATATAGGGCCTTGGTGGTATACCTCATCACCGCCGCAAGTAGCTTATCCATACCCAGTTCCATCCAGGTGTTACAGAGGGCTCCATTGATATTCTTTTCTTCAGAAACACAAGCTGGATGTTAGAGATTGTTCCAAGTCAGGTAAATTGCTTTCAAGTCACACATTTTGTGTCACCTACCCTAAAGGGGGGACATGCATTTCCATTCCATATTTCGTTCTTCCTTCCAGAGCTCAGTGGATCGTTCTTTTGATTGGGGGACAGAAGATTGATTTTCTTAACCTTCACGCCCCTAACATCCGAGGGCCTAGGGGACTAGGACCATGCCCCTCTATGGAAGGAACTTCTTTCTTGGACCTCCATTGCAGATTCTTGGGTCATAGGGGGTGACTTCAACGTGGTGGAGTTTCCCTCTGTTAAGAAAGGGGGTAGAGAAGGAGGTATTCATTCCTGGGCGAGAGCCGCTTGAGATGTCTTCTTATTTCACTTCCGTGGCAGAGATGTTTAGTTAGATGATGCTTTTCACACTTTGTCACAACCTCTCCATTTTTCATGGTCGAACAGGAAACCTTAGATGCCCATTCATGCACGCATTGACAGATTTTCTGTTGACTATTGGGCTTTGGATAGAGGTGGTTCTATTTACATTGCTCTCGCGATTTCTACTTCATACCACTTTCTAGTTGTGTTGATGATTTTCGAGCCCTATAGGAGACATCGCTCTGCTAGTCTTAGGATTCTAGATGCCTTGGTAGCAGCCCTATCTGACATTAGTGACTTCTATCATTCCGTCGTTAATGCTAGAAAGCAAGGGATACTCAGACAGGAACTTGGCCTTTGCCGACAGTTGGCAGCCCTTCAAAGGAAAGAGCAGAAACAGCCTACAAATGCTTGGATTCAGGCCCCTTGCTGCAACAAGGGCTCTTCAATATTCATCGCTAGATCAGAGAGCAGAGTATGCCTTTCATGTACGATTTCTTTTGGATTCAGATGGGTGGTAGAGTCAACAATCACTTTTTCATAGCTCAAGGCTCGAGACATAGCAGAGAGTGTGTCACTCAGCTTGTTGACTTAATCGGGTTTTGCAGACTGATCTTGATGTCGTCATGCGCATAGCCACAGATTTTTATGCCTCACTTCTTGTTGCAGCAGATCCTGACATGCTGGTCAGAGATGAGGCCAGGGAGTAGATATGGCAGCACATTCCATTATTGGTGAAAGAGAATATAAAGATCTCGTTGGATGCACCTTTCATCAATATACTTTTGCTTCATAAGGGCACGTGCCCGGGTTCAGATGGGCTGCCCCAGTATTCTTCATTGTCCATTGGGATGAGATTGGGGATCGTATTACCTCAACCTTGCACGTGGTTTGGGACTCTGGTACTATGCCTGGATCACTTACAGTGGGTCTCATTCATCTCATTCCAAAAGGGGGTTGCCGAAATTTGGTGTCACAAATGGGGACCTATTACTCTTTTGGGCACCTTGTATAAAATTCTTGCAAAGGCAATCATCTCATTCCAAAAGGGGGTTGCCGAAATTTGGTGTCACAAATGGGGACCTATTACTCTTTTGGGCACCTTGTATAAAATTCTTGCAAAGGCAATCAGCTTGCGATTGTAGCAATATCTTCCGGACCTCATCCATGACATGCAGGAAGGTTTTGTGCATGGAAGGAGCATTTTTTATAATATCTTCTCTTTTTGGAAGGCTTCGGATTGGGCTACACAAAGCGGACAAAAATTATCCATTCTACATCTGGATTTTGAGAAAGCTTATGACAGAGTGAATTGGGATTTCCTACAGGGCGCCCTTCACCATTTTGGATTTCCTAATGCTTGCATTAGAGGGGTTTCCTTCTTGTACAGATCAGCCCACAACCAGGTTCTAATCAGAGGATTCAGAGGAGAGAGATTTCAGATTTCCATATCAGTCCATCAGGGATGCCCTCTCACCCCTTTTCTCTTCCTCTTTGTGGCTGAAGCTATGAGCATCTGTCTCAGATCGCAAGCTGATATTTTTGGGCTCAAGCTTCCCCTGAGGAATAATGAGAAACTCATAGATTATGAATTGGTAGATGGCAATGCTGTTTTTTGGGATGCCTCTCCTCAGACGCTCATTTCTTTCAAGGCAACCTTGTATTGCAGCTGGTGCACACATCAATTGGAACAAATCCAATGGTTTTTTGATCAGTGATGAGGCCACTCCTGATTGAGGGGTCGACTTGGGTTTTACTTGGATTCAGAGGGGTTTCCTATCAAATATCTTGGATACCAGGCCGGTATGGGTATCTCTTCTTTACACAGTTTGTTCCTGTGTTGGAGAGCATCAGGAGGAAACTCCTCTTTTGGAGTTCAGCCAAATTAAACTTGGCTTCCAGAGTGGTGGTTGTTAACCAAGTTTCTCTGGCCACGGCATGGTATGTTTGCTCTTGTTGGTGCAGCTCAAAGGATTGCATCAATTAGCTCAAGAGGCCTATAAGGAATTTCTTGTGGAATGGGCTAGATGGCACTACAAATACTATGGCTAGGGTGTCTTGGGAGACCTACAAAAGAAGGAGGTCTCAATATCATAGATCTGGACTTGCAATGCAGTTTGCAAGTTTGTGATAAGGGGACTTTTGCTTCGGCGAGAGCCTTGGAAGGATTTCTTTATTCAAATCATACAAGCATGTACTCCCTCTTCAAATGGAGACTCGATGGGTAGCACCAAATGGATTTTCACTTCAGCCCCCCTCATACCTCCTTCCTTTCCTCTTATGGCAGCCATTCTAAAAGCTTGGAGAAGTTTCAAAAGTACTCTTCGGAGAATTCCCCCAATCTCATTGGAAGAGATTGATAGGCAGCCAATCCTGTGGAATGACAACATACTCAATGAGCATGGCAGACCACTAGGACATACCTTTTCTAAAGACAAGCTTCAGCAGCTCAAGACAACAGAGTCGAAGCAGGAGTATGCCACCTCACTCTTTGCTCGCATCCACGGTTCCCACCCCTCCAAGCTACAAGCTAGGGATTGGATGCTTTCGGCTTTACTTGGAGACCTCGCAGGGCACCTCACCGATGTTTGTCTGCTTGAACGAGGGTTCTTCCAGGTGGTATTTGATTCTCCAGAGTCAGCAGGTTCAGTACTCAGGGCTAGTCCTTTGGCATTGAGCTCCAAGAGGATCTTTTTGACACCCTTCACTTTCGATCCACTAGAGGAAGATAGCACGGTTACCTCACTTTTCATTAGGTTCCCCGGCCTTCCTCAAGTCTACCATCGACTCTTACCGTCCATAGGAGCTACTTTTGGGTTGGTCACAGAGATCCCCCCCCTTCCTCGCATGCCCTTTTCAGCGGCATAGGCTATCAGATCGGATGGGGTGCCACGAGTCAGGGTCATCATTGCTGACCCTGATATTACAGATGATCGCATTATGCTTCAGCGACCAGATGCTTCCTTTTTTCGACAGAGAGTCGAGGTTGCTGGGAGACAGGATCAGTGCCGGATTTGCAGGACCCTTGGGCACTTCGCCAGGGATTGCCCAAGGAAGAAGAAAAGGCTCAAACGGTTTATTCCGCCTTCTCGTCCTACTTTTTCTATACGCACTACCAAAGCCCCCCCTTCTCCCCCATGACCTTTGGGACCAGCCCCTAGACCTCGACCCTCTTCTTCAGCACGCACAGTATGATCAGTACCCCATTGGATGCCTGTGAGGGTTGCTAACACTCCGCCACCTCTACGAGGCACTTTGGATTATTCTCAGTTACAGGCATGTGATATTACTGCAGGCGTAGATGTGGTTGCCCCAGTCCGCCCACGTGCTCATCGGGAGGGGCAACCCATTTCTTCACGCCCTATCACTAATGTGACTGATCAACCCCCTCCCTCTGTTAGTCACACTTCACCAATTGATAGAGGTAAGGGGGTTTTTTCTCCTTCTTCCTCGGGTGCAGGGATTCTTCGCACTCCTATGCCAGTTCCCGCCTACAAGAACTCTTTTGCAATACTGGCAAATTTGGCAGAGTTTGAGACTGAGGAGAAGTTTGTACCCTCTACCCTGGGGGAGCCAGTTATTGGGATTTCGCTGGACAGGGTTTCCACCTCTGCTGGAGTGGGTTTTCTTTCACCAGTTGCTTTTCCTCCACTTGACAGGAGGACTCTTTCACAGGAGAGGATTTTCTCCACCACCAGGTCAGGTAGGACCTTTCACTCGACAGCCTCCCGTCGATGAGGATTGTTAGTTGGAACGTTCAGGGCCTCGGTGGTATACCTCATCGCCGCCGTAGGCAGATGATTCATAACCAACTCCATCCAGGTGTTTCAGGTGGCTCCATTGATATCCTTATGCTCCAAGAGCATAAGCTGGATGGTAGAGATTGTGCCAAGTCAGGTAAGATTCTTATGGCCATACTTTTTGGTCACCTACCTTGGGTATCAGGGGAGGTATTTGCATTTCTATCTCTTCTTCGATGCTCCCTCATTGGACACGGAGTCATAGTCCCCTCTAGAGCACAGTGGGTTATTTTGATGATTGGTGGGCGTAAGGTTGGCTTCCTTAACCTTTATGCACCCAACTTGAGAGGGGATCATGTCCACCTTTGGAAGGAGTTGCTCTCTTGGTCACATATTGCAGATTTTTGGATTATTGGGGATGATTTCAACATGGTTGAAATGCCTTCAGACAAAAGAGGGAGTAGGGAAGGTGGCATTCACTCCCTGGAGAGAGCAGCATGGGATGCCTTCCTTTTCAGTTCAGTGGCAGAGATATTTGGTATGACGATGCTTTTCACACTCAGCCACATTCTCTTTAGTTTACTTGGTCGAACAGGAAAGTAAGGATGCCTATCCATGCACGGATTGACAAATTTTATGTGGATGATTGGGCACTGGACAGAGATGGGACAGTATGCATCAGCGCAGGGGTGTCCACTTCAGATCATTTTTCGATTGTTTTGGTGGTTTCAGAGCCTCAGGCGATAGGCCACTCTGCCAGTATCAGGATTCCAGATGCCCTTTACACAGAGGAGGGCCTCACAGAGGCAGTGCTACAGACTTGGGATTCTCACTTGCAAGGTGGGCAACCCTCCACGTCAGATGTGGCTGTAGCCCTCACTAATATTAGCAGCTTTGATCATTATGTTGTTAGTATTAGGAGAGATGAGATTCACAAGAGAGAGATTGCCATTCGACAGCAACTCGTAGCTCTTCAGAGAGAAGAGCAAAAACGGCCTACTGATGCTTGGATTCAAGAGCGCCTTGCTACAGTAAGGGCTTATCAACGTACACTTTTAGATCAGAGAGCAGAGTAGCCTTTCACGCCAAAGAGTCTTTCTGGACGCAGATCGGAGGTAGAGTCAGCAAGCAGTTCTTCTCTACTCTCGGCCCTAGACATAGTACATAGAGTGTTTCATAGCTTGTTGACTCAGACAGGATACTTCAGACACATCTAGATGCCGTCATATGCAGATTGCCGCAAATCACTATGCCTCCCTTCTGACTGCAGATTCCTGATTCACAAGCCAGAGAGGATGCTAGACAGGTTATTTGGCAGCATATTCCTATGTTGGTGGATAGAGGTATGAGAGCCTTACTTGATAGGACTCGGGTGAGATGACGGACTCCCTCTCGAAGGGTCTCATTCATCTTATCCCAAACGGAGGTTGCAGAAATTCAATGTCTCAGTGGAGATCGATCACCTTACTGGGCACTTTGTATAAGATCTTGGCGGCCCATTCTGCCAGATCTTATACATAACACACAGACAGGCTTTGTCCTTGGCGGCAGAAGCATTTTTTATAACATATTCTCATTTTGGGAGGCTTCTAAGTGGGCTATGCATGAGGGCCATAGACTGGCAATTCTACTCCTGGATTTTGAAAAAGCATATGACAGGGTAGATTGGGGTTTTCTAGAGGGAACCATTCTTCGCTTTGGACTTTCAGATTTGTGGATTAGAGGGGTTTCTGCTCTTACAGGTCAGCCCATAGCCAGGTACTCATTGGTGGAGTCAGGGGAGACAGGTTTCAGATATCCAGATTAGTCTGACAGGGATGCCCTCTAGCCCCCTTTCTATTCATATTTGTGGCTGAAGCTATAAGCCTCTATATTAGAGCTCAAGCTGATATTTTTGGGCTGAGACTTCCGTTGAGACAGGAAGAGGAGTTGCTGGACAGTGAGCTGGCTGATGACACAGCTATTTTTTTGGATGCTACTCCAAAGACACTCACCTCTTTCATTGGATTTATTTTGCATTGCAGCAGGGGCTCACACTAATTGGAACAAATCCAATGGTTTCTGGATTAGTGATGAGGACACTCCAGATTGAGGTGCTAATATTGGATTTACTTGGATTCAAAGGGGTGTCTCCATCAGGTATCTTGGATGCCAGGTTGGGGTGGGCATTTCTCCAGCACAGCAGTTCGCTCCCGTGTTAGAGAGCATCAGGAGGAAACTCCTATTTTGGAGTTTGGTCAGACTTGACCTTGCATCCAGAGTGGTGGTTGTAAACCAGGTACTGTTGGCTACAGCCTAGTTTGTTTGCTCTTGGTGGTGCCGATCTACAAGCAGTATCACTCAGCTCAAGAGACCTATCAGAAATTTTTTGTGGAGTGGATTAGACGGCACTTCAGATGTGATAGCCAGGGTGGCTTGGGAGACTCTTATTCTACCCACTGAGGAAGGGGGCCTCAATGTTATTGATCCAGACTTGTAGTGTAGAGCCTTGCTCTGCAAGATGGTGGTCACAGGTTTGATGCCTGATCAGGAGCCTTGGAAGGATTTTTTCTTACGCAGTATACAAACATGCACACCTTCTCAAGGAGGAGATTGGATGGACAGCACTAGATGGATATTTATGTCAGCCTGTCTTAGATCTCCTACTTCCCCTCTCATGGCTACCATTCTGAAAGCTTGGGACAGCAGCTTCAAAAGTACTCTTAGGAGAGTTTCACCCTCCTCTCATGAAGAAATTGACAGGCAGCCCATCATGTGGAATGATTGCATACTAGATGAGCATGGTAGATCACTAGGTATGTCACATTATATGCAGTGGTCTAGATGGGAGTTGGGACCTACATCCACGGTGGGTGCTTGGAAAGCTTTCAAGATGCTTCCATAGGATCAGAGAGCTCGTTCAGTTAGTCGCCTTAGAGGAAGTGCACCTAGGATGTAGCAGATAGATGCAGCCATAGCAGTGGAGTGGATGGATACATACCATTTGCCTATTTCTGAGTCCACCTAGTTGGGGGCTTTCTCGAGGACAGGTATCCCTTTGCAGGTTATAGCCTTACGGGATGCACATGAGGATACCCTTGTCTTTTAGGTTCATGCAGGAGGCAGACTCCACAGATCTTCTGAGGACATTCTTTTGGAGGCTCCTTTTCAGCCTGTCAGGATTACAGGATACATGGAGATGGGTAGAGACTCACAGTGGTATCTTGATCCAGACCCCATTCTCCTGGCTATTGGATCTTGGAGGCTTTGGCTGTATGGAGGTTCCCCTATTAGATGCTTGCAGTGGGATCCAGGGGAATGGGAGTGGATAGTTGTAGGGCACCGAGAGAAGAGCATCCCTTTCTTTTGTTACACGGTCAGAAATGCCAAGAGATTCCAGCTCAGTTGTAGGGGCTGGAGGCCCTCTAGAGCTCCTCATTGGGATACTTTTCAGATTTCTGCAGAGATGCAGAAAAACTTTTGGAGGAGGCTTTGGAAATCCCTCACGAATAGGAAAATCATGTTATTCATCTGGCTTACTATTCATGGAGGGATTATAGTGAACCTATGGAGATCCAGGTTTGGGGCTGACCCTACATGTCCTCAATGCCACTCAGCAGTTGAGTCAGTATAGCACTGCCTTTGGGAGTGGACTCAGGCGAGGACGATTTGGAAGGGTATTGCTAGGATACTTTGCACTTTTCATAGAGCACCCTTCTTCATGACTTGGGAATCAGTTGCTTGGTTGTCACTCACTGGTCCACAGGCTTTCTTTGAGGGACATGACACGGACACAGCTTTCTTTGTTCGATGGCATGTCATGCTCCCTCCGGGATGTTCCGTTTACTCCATTCAAAGCTCCCCACGCTTCTGCAGACACATCTTGGGAGATTCTGGCTAGTATCACAGCATGGCATATTTGGAGAGCCAGATGTACAAAGGCTTTGGAGGACTCCCAGGTTCACCCTTCTCAGACTATGGCCAGTATCTGGGCAGATACTATACACACTTTGATGGCCATTTGGGCAAACTTACAAGGAACCTCCAGGACTGCTACTGCTAGGAGGGTTGCTTTTCTCAGAGTCTAGAAGGATTGTCCTTTCTTCTCTGACTCTCCTTCAGGGATGAGGTGGCATTTTCAGCCGTCACCAGGGATTTTTGTTTGCTCATTCTGAGCTGTTTTTTCTCATGCTTGACATGATGTACTCCCACACTTGAGCTTGCTATACGGTTTTTATTCATACTTAATGAAGTACTTTTCTTGAAAAAAAAAAAAAGTGCTGCCCACAACGCCATCATTGGTATCAGCCTCAGCCTAACATCTGTACAACATTGTCATACAGTCCTCGTTAGCTTGCATCTGCCCTGAATCAACTCCTTCCATACAAGTCTGCAAAGACAGTTAAAATCTGCTCATCGCTGTCGTACAAACTGCGGAAGCAAACAAGCTAGGGGGAGAAAATTAGAAGCAAACAAGAGAGGAGCTAGAGAAGCAGCAAGAGGAGTAATCTTTGTTGGCTGAGTGGGGGTGGAGGCGCAAAGGTTGGGTTTCTAGCTTGGAACACCAGGTAGGATCGCATAGACAAGGAGGACTTCAGTCGAGGGTGGAAGAAGAGGATAGTCAGGGAATGTATCCGTGGGAGCAGGCATCCAATGCTAGCTTATAGGACCCAGGGATTGCAACATTCTTGCCCACAATAGCCTATTTTGCAAGTCTGAGAGGCCAGATGGTGGTTCTAGGCATTCTCTCTCCCCTCCCTTATGGAGACAAGTTAAGAAATGGGTATAAGCTTTGGCAACCTGGCCAAAGTTGCTACTTTGGAGTCTGTCAACCAGTAATAGCACCATCCATGCATTGACTGTCACAGCACATTCCTCAGGGATGTTTGTGGAGCGCTCTTCTTGTAATCATTCAGGAACATTCAGTTGTAGGAGTGAAATTTTGATGGTCTGTTCTTGTGCCTCTCTGTTTTGACCAGTACTTTTGCAGAGCACTGCTGCTGTACCCTCATAAAACATGAACCTGATTCTGGTTGTATGGAATTGAACTGGCCTCAAACAACTTAACAAGATAAGGAGAGAGCTATTATAGGGCTTATCCCTTATAGCTGCAAATATAGAGATGGAGCTCACAGACAGAAATATTGCTCGTAAGGATCAAAGGGGGCATTTCATCGAATATATTCATGAAGGAATTATCAAACAGCAACTCAACTTTCGCTTTCTGTAGAGATGGAGACCTTCATACCTGGTGGATCCAGGGGCTGAACTCTTGCCAAACTTCCTGTACTAAGGCACCTTTTATAACAGTAATGGGTACCTTTTTAATCAAAATTTTACAAAACAATAGTTGCATTAACTTTATTTGACTCACAAATAACAGCACCCAAAGCTTACAAAATAGCTTACATTGAATCTTGTACAAGGCATGATTTAAACTCACAGAGCTATTCACTGAGGTTGGAGAGCCGGGATTTGGACGAAATAGATAGGCACCATCAGTACCCTTGAAGAAGATAAGATAGAGGAGTCAGTACCTAAGAGGAGTAACTGGTTTCAAGAAACCATTGAAAGACTCATCACATGTACCTGTCCATCTGCGCCAGTATTTGCTCCATAGAAAAGGTATGAGGATTGCAGATGAAGATAAGCCTGTTTTTTGGTGGCAAGAAAATGATACGAAGAACAGAGACAACGTTTAGAAGATCTGAATAAAACTATATTCCTTGTCCACATCATGTTTCAGGATTAAAATGCTGTAGTATATCTGTCACTTACTCCAGTTTGGATGTTCATCATTTCAGTCAAATGGCCAGTTTCACCAGAGAATACCAGCTGTAAACTGTCAGAGACAGCAGTTATCATATGACTCTTGGAAACTTCTTCAACAACTGAGAGTGTTGCTGAACCTGGTTCCAGTAGAGAAACAAAGCCAGAGAATAAGCATTAAGTGCTTGCATAGCAAGATCGCAAGGTGCCATGAAACAAGAATGTCATAGAAGTTTCTATAATCTTCTGAACTGACAGTATCATTTGTTGGGACTCAGATAGGCAAACACTCGTATATAATATAACAATTTCCGAGCATAATAGCCAGAAGATGCGTTTGTTTGCCTTAACAGGGAAGCAAAAAGAATAAAATATGCTTCCTTTATCATGGACCAAATTGAAATGATAGACTATCAGAACTTTTGTACACAAGATGCTCCTTTTGTAGGGTTTTGAATACATGAAAATGTATATGACCCTATAACATTTACAGTACTGAATTGGAAACGAACCTGGTCCACCTGAAGCTGACACAACATAAGAATTGTATCCAAAGGCAGGAACCGTGGCTGGAAATACAAGCGAATAAAGTGGTGTTTGTCCTGGTGATACCCCCAGATATGCCTGCACATAGTAGCTTCGCAGTTGTTTTGTTACACTGCTCACTGGCAGAAGTTGAGAAGGAACAACCTTGCCACCAGAGTCAGTCACTTGAATAGACTTGCTGCTAACCTGAAAGATAATAAAGAAAACTTTATAAAGTATCTAGAAATCTTATAACACAAATCAACAAGCTCAACAACTCTGTCTACTTGATTAAGGGCTACATGTTAAGATGCATACTTCATAGCTACTGACTCCCAGAACAGAACCATCTGACCAATATGATGATTATTTTTCGAAATGCATGGCATGTGACTATGTAGTCCTGGAACCACCTCTCTTACTCCCCATTTGCTCTTCTCCCTTGATCCACCTCCCTTTCTACCTCGACTCCCTCTTCACCCATAGCTAAGCAACTCTCTTTCATCCACAAGTTTCTGCAAACCCAGCCACCTTCCTGTTGAGATCATGGCTGTCCCCAATCCTCTCCTTAAGATACTCTAGAGAGCGGTGGCAAAGACTATCCCTGCACATAGGTACTGCTAGGCAATTTATGGACAAGTCATAGAGCTTCTGCGGCAAAAAACAAGAATCTCGTGTAGCATTGAAGAGTAACTTAGAAGGTTGATGCTCTCAAGTGAGGGACGACAAGTTATATTTTTGAAATTTACGATGCAAAGACGAAACAGAACAGGGCGATAGAGGCAAGTATTGATCTCAAGTTATCTTTTGGAAAATGAGAAGCTCAATAAGGAGCTTACCTTATTAGGATCAGAGACCTGGAAAACTATTAAGAGGTGGTACTGTGCCCAACCAAGAATGTTGAGGAGGTGCAACACGAAGTTGGAAACCAAGCCAAGGAAAACTCATCCTGTGTGGGATTTGTTTCACAAGGGAGCAAACAGCCATCTCAGCAACCATCAGAGAAGGTTGAAACCCATTCACAGTACTCAGCATGAGGGTGATGGGACTGAAAGTGGGAGGGTCTCCAAATGAAGATGCAACCCTTTCGTTGAGACACCAATTATCAATAATTCTTGAAAGTCTGTGAAAGACTCAAACAAGGATCAGGCAATCACAATAAAAAACGCAGATGCAAGCTTGCAATGCTGTCAACATTAAGAAATCACAGGCATGGAGTATTACAGATGGAGCACAAGCATGCCAAAAAGGTTAAACACCAAAAGAAAAGAGAAGTGAACAATCAAATGGAAAAGTCACCATTCCAGACAAGAGGGCAAATACGGGTGCAATGCCTTTTTGAGGCCAACAAGAAGTTGTATGATCATTGCAAGCTTGTCAGTGACTTGCTTCCACAAAGCTCCTAGGAGCATCAGAAGTGCACCCACATGAAATGATTCTTGACAGTGCTTGCGGATGATACAACTGTATCTCTTGAGACTTCTGTCGGGAACCTGCATCTTTCAGGGCAGCTCACGAGACCATCTGTCTGGTTGTAGGAGCATCTATTAACTGGCACAAACCACAGGATTTTGGGTCAGTGATGTGGACACACTGATTTGGGGGCTTGAACACAAGGGACAGTACAGGTAAATGCCGCCACAACCCCCCCCCCCCCTCAAAAAAAACAAAACACTTTTGTGAAAGAAAGGTTAAGCATAAGGTAAATACAAAAAAAACAAGGAGTATCTCCTGTGAACAACAACATTCCATACGGTGAAAATGAGAAAATCCCAATTAGGAGTCTTAAAATGCAATGAGGGGTATGTGGGTGTGTGTGAAAAGAGGAATCCTCCACGGCCCCACGCCCTCATGATAGGTGCTCTCCTAGGTCGAGAAGACAGGGGTTGGTGATAGTAGTACATATTTAGGGCACTCACATTTAACCAATGTGTAAGGGATATCGTAATCTGACACATCAGGTGCAAAAGCCTTCCCTCCTATGAAATCGCCTGCAGTTCCCAACCCATTGTTCTTCATCTTGCCCTTTTATCTGGTGAGCCAAGGCCGAAACCATCCCATAGTAGGGGTAATTGACAGGAGTTGGTGATAAGTACGTATTTAGGGCACTCTCATTTAACCAATGTGTAAAGGATATCTGAACTTGACACATCAGGTGCAAAGACTTCCCTCCTCCCATGAAATCACCTTTGGCTCCCAACCCATCGTTCTTCATGGTTGCCCTTTTATCTGGTAAGCCAAGGCTGAAACTATTAACTTGGTCAACCACCTACTTACTTGGACAAGGCACTCAAAATTGGAGGATTACCAAAGTTCGAGCAACTGCGTTCGAGCGAGGTGAAGGTTCGAGCGAACATGGCTATTTATTTCCACATTTCAATGCAAATATTTATGTTGCAAAAGTGTCATTTGACTTTGAATAAAATATGTTCTTACATAGAAATAAAACGGCACCCTTATAATTTGGAAAATGAAAAAATTATTTCTTAGCATTCAAAAAAAAAGAAAGGTAGCAATGTCCTCAATAGAGCAATTCAATTTATGATATATTCAATACTTTCTTAAAGATAGGAAACAGGAAACCTTTAAGCATCTAACTAATACTACAAGCATAAATTTCTAACAAGTCTAACAGCATCGGCCAAATAACATTAATTAAGTAGCATTATCCAAAATAGCTTGAGCATACAATATGCTTCCATAAGTTCCCAAAGATAATCCAAAGCTTCCCCAAATACATTCCGAAGCCGCTTGAGAGCTTAATATACTTGTATATGTCCCAAATTGACACAATAGATATGCCAAGTGTACAAAATGGTTTTTCAAAGATAAACCCAATCTCAAAAATCAACCAAGCATGTGGCAAACAGTTGCTTGGTTTCCTTAACAACTACAAAGGTAAGCTTATACAAAATAGTCCCAAAGTTCAACCAAGTGGATGTGACACACTTGGCTGGTTTCTGCGAGAACTAAGAGCTTGAAACAATTCAACTTTTGTAAGAGCTGCCTGGTGCATAAACTGATGCACTTTGTCACTCAATTGCAAAACACCAATGAAGACAAAGTACATATGTTTGCATGGAATATACATCCCTTTCTTTGCATCTCGTTGAATGAAGTCCTTGCAAGAACACCGTGGAAACTTTGATATTGTCACGGTGTAAGTAAGGCCCTTTGCAATAGAACTTTCTGTTCGCACATGGAACAGATGCATTTCATTAGGACAGATAATTTTCTCTTGCACCACTTCTGCAATCAAACATTGAGCTTTTTGAATCCTGTCTTGAAACTCCTTACTTAGCTTGGATCTCCATCTCACTATCCTGTTATCCCTTCTACTGGCCCGATCGTGACTCAATGGTGTTGTAGTCCTCTGTAAGTTAGGTCCTTGCACATGAAAACTCTCATCCTCCTCAAGCACAAAACCTGCCTCCTTCAATTGATCCTTTTCATGTTGCTTTATGGAAGTCCCGACGGTCACCTTCCACACCCCTGGGGAGTGGCCAGGCACACCAAGTATAGACTGATCAACACACCACGTATGGGCAACAGAGGTATTGCAAAACCACACAAACTGTTCTTTGATACCATTAGGATGTTGTCTTCTCCCCTTGAAGCAAGGTGCAGGTACACCCTCAGTTGCACTTCGACCCAATGTATTTATGAGTGCTCCACAACGAGACTTAGATTCAGAAATGAATCCAAAGCATGTCACCACACTTCTTGGCTCTGTTCTTCTGATAACCCAATTTGTCTCATGCACAACACTCTCCTTGCAGCTAATATCATATCCATTTACAATTCTATTGGGAGGTCTCCTCCCTCCCATTGGTTGCTTAGTAGAGACATAAATATACTCTGGCCTATGACTGTCATGTTCCTTAATTGTAGTTGGAGTGGCAGAACCTCTTCTCCTTCTAATTTGAGTTTTCTCCATTGTGGGCCTTTTCATTTCAGGTGTGTGAAGGCCAGCCTCTTCCATAACACCATGGGCAACATCAACAAGTCTCTTTGTTGACACATTGCCAGAATCCCAAATCAAAATCCTCTCCCTCAGCTTCTCCAATGCAGGTCCTGTTCCCAAGTGTTTGCCTTCCATGTAAGCTTTGTAGTGTGCACTTTGAAGCACAGACATTGCCAAATCTGTTGCGGTGGCCTCATATAGGCTTATGTATTTAGCATACCCATGAGCAGCCCTCATGCTAGAGTGCTTGGTCTCAGCTAAATTCACAGACGGCACAAATCCAGTGTCCTTATGTTGTTGCATGAATGAACCTCCCCACTGGGAAACCCGCACATCCCACCATGCCAACCATGTCTCAAGGGCAGACAACTCATCCTCCTTAACATGAGTAGGTGTCCAAAATTCCTTTATTGCCTCCTTACAAATTCTTGCACTACTGTCTGATGTTGCTCTTCTCCAATTCCTACACAGATGCTTATGCTCTTCCTGAAATGGATCCCTGATGCATCTTCTAGTATGCTCTACCATGCTCATCTCCCAGTGAAAACCACATGTTCTCTCTTTACCTTCCATGACATTGTCCGGTCCACCATTATATACTGTTCTAACTCCAAGCCAATTCGCTCCCGCACCATCTGCCATGAACCCTCTGAATTCAGGCAAAGGGAATCCATTCTTCAACATTTGCTCATTCATCAGTTGCCAGAACTTTACTTGTGCACCAGCATCTTCAAGCTTAAATTCACATAATGCAATGGTGAGAAGCTCCCTGATGAAAGGGTCATACACATGGGCACCCATGGTGGACCATCCTTTCACCCGATGAACATGGTCAAAGTGCAACCATTGAAAACCCAAGTTACCACTTGGCCTCATCCTATTCACCAAGTCAAGCCCAGAACCTGGACCAATAGTTGACATCTTAAAGACATGAGGTTGTTGATTAGCTGATAGTTGTCCTGGGAAAAGGACACTTTGCAAAAAAGAGTATCTACATCGACGTTTCAACTCCAACAGTGAATCCAGGCCACAATCGAATCGTTCTGATCCATGTCTAGATGATTGCACAGCTCTTTGAAGCCTCCTCCTTTGTGACAATGGTGTTATTGTGTCAAGAACTGCATGGAAGCCAGCTTCATCCATCTCCTCAATGGCTTCCTCTTTGCCACCAAGCATCATTTCCATAACAATATCTTTGGCAACATCCACCTCGATATTTTTGCAAGAGAGTGCAGGGTTCTTTCTAGCACGGTCAGATACCATTTCATCCACTTTTCTCCATTTACCTCGACTACTTCCCTCAGCAATTGGATGCTCATGTACTCCCACATGAATGGCACATCTTGTAGTATGTTCACGATCATGTGGAATGCAGTAGTATATATAAGCTTTACATTGCGAAACACAGATAGGAATCTGACAACAATGAATGCAAAGCAAGGAACCACATTCCCTTTCAACTGGACCCACAGGACATATTTTTCTTAGTTTTCCCCTCCATTGTGTCTCATTGTAGAGACCAGTCCGTTCCATATATGGACAATCCAAATTGCAACACCTCAAGTAGCCTGTACACCTACTTATTCTAACCATCCCGTTGAATGACTCTTGCGAGCTAGTAGAGTACAATGTCCAAGCATGACCATCATTCTTTTGGTCCATTCCAAACATAGCAGACCCTTCAAGACAAGGTGGGAGCTCAAACAAAACATAACCATTATAGTTTTGTGGCAACTCTGATACTTGCTCTATAGTTTGAGCAGAGGCAAAGGCAACATGCAAAGCACTACTAAGTGGGAGCTGTTTGAGCAAGGTTATGACACTTACAGTCTCCTTACATGTCAAAACAGGTGCATGCCTTTGCTCTGTGATGATAGAAAAAACACATTCCGACTTTGCTTCTATCTTGAACCCAAGCTCTCCTTCTTCAAGCTCAATGGGTCGATGAATGACACCAACATCCTCTATTCCAATCTCCTCTTGGAGAAGAATGTTGTTGTTTTGCAGTTGAAAGAAATCTCTCAGCTCCAAAAGAGAAACCTCGCAGATACTTGTGTCATATCTAATATCCAAAGTTTGAGCTCCATGCTTGATCACAAGGAAAGATGGCATAGTTAGATACGAGTATGGATAGCAAGCGAAAAGAAATCCAAGTGGTCTAAGAGCTAGGATGACTGGCAGGAAGGAGATTCAACAGAGTATCAAAGAAGGAGACACGAATGACTAGCTAGAAGGAGATTCAGCTGAGTATCCATGAAGGAGACCCAAATGACGGGAAAGAAGGACACTCAGCTGAGCATCCAAGAAGGAGTTTCAATAGAGTATCCAAATCAATGACGCAGCAGAGTATCCAAGGTTTGGTGGCCGCCATCCAATAAATCTTTGAACAGGACACCACATAGCCGCCATCCAATAAATCTTTGAACAGGACATCTTATCATTACATGGGATGTGCGAAGATCACGTATAAATGCTCACAAGGAGGCATTACCCTAAATGATGGCAAGTCGTTGATGCTCACAAATGATGGCAGTAGCCTAAATGACGGCAAGTGAGGTGTCAACAAATTCAGCCATTCAAAACTAAACCAATCCCTTAATGATGACAAGTGAGGTGTCAACAAGTGATAGTGTTAGTTCCCTAAACCCAATCCTACACCTCTCTCCTCTCCTACACCTCCTTCCCCTCCTCTCTCCTCTCTCCTCTCCTACACCTCCTTCCCCTCCTCCTAACCATCTCCTTCGCCATCACCTCCTACATCACCAATCGACACCAAGGACAATTTACCAATATCACCAAGGACAATCTTGGCAGAGGTGATGACTCTTTGTTGTATGTTAATACTTGCATTTATGGGCATCCCACACACTTTCCTTTGCTTTGCATGTGTTCACGGGCCTTATCTCATCATCTCTCGCATCCAACAACTTCCTCCAAGCCCAAATAAAGTTGTCTCTTTGCTCGTAAATTGTTGTGACAGATTAAAGCCGCCCACGGATTCTCACTCCGCTTCCCTTCCCCGTCTCAATTCTGGCCGACCTTCGTTGCTTCGTTGCTTCGTTTGGACTGGCAAAATTGTTGATTCCAATTGTAATCTTTCGGATTCTTGTTTTGGGCGGTCGGCTTGCCTCTCGATTCAAGTTCAACAGCACATTTGAGACTCGAGAGTAGAAAGATATTGAAGAGTAGAAAGACCGATCCTTTAGGGGAGACTCTGCATGTAATTCTCGACTACACGTTTGCCGAAGATCAGCGGAGTTACAGCAACTATATATGATACATTGCTTGCGGTGTGTAAGTAGCTTGATCTTGTATCCCCCAGTAGTTGCTACAGATTCTACATTTACAAAGTTTATATTCTCATAGCTTCCTTTTGTTCTCTGCATTCCTTTGTCAACGCACGTAAGAAAAGATGAGCAGAAGCTTGGGCAGAGCAAGAAAACATTGAAGAGGTCATGCTAGAGTGCACTCAAGTTCGCGTATGAGGAAGGTAAACTTAGGTCGTTTGCTTTCAAATTCTCTGTTCTTTTCGTTTTGCTTGCACTCGCGTATGAGGAAGGTAAACTTATGTCAAATCTCTGCCTAAACCTGAGGACAAGTTCTTGCAAACAGATCCCCCAAGTTATGCTAGAGTGTACTCAAGTTCGCCTATGAGGAAGGTAAACTTAGGTCGTTTGCTTTCAAATTCTCTGTTCTTTTCGTTTTGCTTGCACTCGCGTATGAGGAAGGTAAACTTATGTCAATATCTGCCTAAACCTGAGGACAAGTTCTTGCAAACAGATCCCCCAACTGCTCATGAGAGCCCCATGAAATGGGGCAAAGCATGCTCCCAGGGGGCCGCGATATCGCGGCCCCCTGGGAGCATGCTTTGCCCCATTTCATGGGGCTGCTGGGCTTTCTCATGTTCAGTTGGTTTTACTGTCAGTACCCTTTCATGTCTCCTTGTCCTTCTTGTCTTTGGGTTTTGTTTTTCCCTTGTATGTTTTTTCGCTTCTCAGGGCATGTGGAAGGGTCCAAATCGGAAAGATAAAGTGAAGGGGAGAGTGTCCACCAATCCGGTTCTCTGATGTTGTAGCTCATCATCTCTCGATGAGGCCCAAGAAGGAAAGCAACTATGGGTACAGCATGAAGGGGGCGAGAGCAGATGCAAGAGGGAAGAGCTGTGAGGTAGAGTAGTTGCAAAGGAGAGAGCAACAGCAGGATGAGGGGGAGAGGCAGAGGGTGAGATGCATAGGGCTGGGGGTGTGAGTTGCATAGGGTTGGGGAGAGTAGCCCAGCAGCCCCATGAAATGGGGCAAAGCATGCTCCCAGGGGGCCGCGATATCGCGGCCCCCTGGGAGCATGCTTTGCCCCATTTCATGGGGCTATCATGAGTAGCAGGGTAGATGTAAAAAACCTCTGTAACCTAAGCAAGGAGGAAGAGGCCGGAGGGGTAAAGAGACCGGATGGTATGATTTCTCGCACTGGGAACTGCTGGGAGCTTCGTTCCGTTCTTCGAGGCAAAATTTTCGAGCAGGCGTAAGTCTTCAAAGCTTTGCAGTAAAATTGCAGTTTGCTTCTCCATTTCGGTCTCCAAGGCGGAAAATTTGAATCGAAAAAGCTGAGTGTCGCCTCTGCTTCTTTGCCATCCCTGCCAACCTCGCTTGAGTGTCGCCTCTGCTTCTTTGCCATCCCTGCCAACCTCGCTTGTGGTCTCCCTTCCTTCCTTCAATTGGATGCATAGCTCCCCTTGTGTACCCGTAACTTGTTGCTTTTTCAAAATGATACTGCAGTCTCAGGCTCCACAATAAGGTTCTATACGATTTTCTCCCGATTTTCTCTCAGGCTGAGCCAACTCTATTCATTCTTGCAAGAATATCAACTCAAAGGGCTATGGCTAGGAAGGATTACAGGAGGAAGACGATCATCATCATCTTCTGCAGCCTTCTGCTGCTGATGATGCTGTTGGAGAGCTCGAGGGCAGAGGTATGGCATCTCAACCAATCTTTTGCTCTGAATCAATCCAATTTTGCAGAGGAGAAGCTCAAAGCATGGCCACTAGAGAAGTATCCAGGATCGCTAGCCGTCCTCTTCATGCAAGGAGAAACAGGGGAAGGAGGGGCAGCAAAGGAAGCAGAGTCGAGACACCAAAGGTTGCGTATGCTAACTAATAACGTACCCAGGCTGTGAATGTGTGTGTGTGTGTTTTTGTGAGAGAGAGAGAGAGAGAGAGAGAGAGAGAGAGAGATTAGCAGTTCCCACCTCCACATCAAGTGCCCAACAGGTGAGCTTGAAGTTTTTAAGTGATTCTAGCCTTGCAGGTTATAGTAAAAGTTGCTGCTGGAGCTGAAGAGCTTCAAGCTTTTCAGTGACTCTCGCCCATCAAACCTGGCTGCAAAAGTGGGTTTGGGTTAATTAAGAGGACTTGCTCAAATCTGCTAAGCAGAGAGAGTGGACGCTACATCAAAGTGCCCAACAGGTGAGAATGACGGTTTTGGCAGGTTGGTGAAGAGGCCTCGCTAAAAGTTTGCACTAAGCTGACCTACCCTATCGACTGTTTGTAGACGATAAAAACTGGCTGCAAAAGTAGGTTAAGGTTAGTGAAGAAAACGGGCAGACAGCTACACATCAAGTGCCCAACAGCCGAGCTTTGAACTGTTTGAACTTTGTAACAACCGAGCTTTGAGCTATTTGTAGCCATGAAAACTAGTACGGGGATGGATAGTGAAGAGGGCTTGCTAATAAAATTTGCTGTGAGAGAGAGAGATAGAAGTAAAGTTGGAAGGTGGCAGTGGCAGTTGTCATCTCTACATCAACCAGCTCCAATTCCAGCTCAGCTTGGAGCCCTTTTTAAATAGCTGTAGCCTGTTATATATATATAGCCCATCAAATCTGTCTGCTAATAATGCTCCCCTGTTTCTGAGGTCCAGAAGGCCATTTTGATCGGCTTGGCATCACCACGTCCTCATAGAGAGAATTTTCTCGGGACTGAGAATTTTCTCTCAGAACCCCGGCTATGGCTATCATGAGCAGCCCAGCAGCCCATTTCATGGGGCCATCATGAGTAGCCCAGCAGCCCATGAAATGGGGCAAAGCATGCTCCCAGGGGGCCGCGATATGCGGCCCCCTGGGAGCATGCTTTGCCCCATTTCATGGGGCTCTCATGAGCAGTCCCATGCCCCAGAAATGGGGCATGGGACTGCTCATGAGAGCCCCAGAAATGGGGCATGGGACTGGTCATGAGAGCCCTATGAAATGGGGCAAAGCATGCTCCCAGGGGGCCGCGATATCGCGGCCCCCTGGGAGCATGCTCTGCCCTATTTCATGGGGCTCTCAAGAGCATCCCAGCATGCAGCCCCCTGCTCATGAGAGCCCCATGAAATGGGGCAGAGCATGCTCCCAAGGGGCCGCGATATCGCGGCTCCTTGGGAGCATGCTCTGCCCCATTTCATGGGGCTCTCAAGAGCATCCTAGCAGCCCATAATATGGGGCAAAGCATGCTCTTGAGAGCCCTATGGGCTGCTCATGAGAGCCCCATGAAATGGGGCAAAGCATGCTCCCAAGGGGCATGCTTTGCCCTATTTCATGGGGCTCTCAAGAGCATCCCAACATGCTGCCCCCTGCTCATGAGAGCCCCATGAAATGGGGCAGAGCAAGCTCCCAAGGGGCCACGATATCGCGGCCCCTAGGGAGCATGCTCTGCCCCATTTCATGGGGCTCTCATGAGCATCCTAGCAGCCCATAATATGGGGCAAAGCATGCTCTTGAGAGCCCTATGGGCTGCTCATGAGAGCCCCATGAAATGGGGCAAAGCATGCTCCCAGGGGGCCGCGATATCGCGGCCCCCTGGGAGCATGCTTTGCCCCATTTCATGGGGCTCTCATGAGCAGCCCTTGGGCCCATGAAATGAGGCAGCCCAGCAGCCCAGCATGCTTTGCCCCCTGGGAGCAGGCCCTCCCAGGCCATGAAATGGGGCAGCCCATGAAATGGGGAGCTAGAAGCCACTTCAAAATCTCTTTTGTTTGCTGTTTTTTGGTAAACTTAGTACATTTTAGCTACAACTATTTATATGTTAGTAAACTTTTACTAGTCTATTAACTAGTGTGAGCTGTGTATATGTTAGTTGTATGTTTGTATATTTCTTGGAGGTAAGTATATTCTAGTGGTTACGTATATGTTAGTGGACTATAACTAGTTATGATATATCTATAGTACGTATATGTTAGTGGTTATGTATATGTTAGTGGACTATAACTAGTGGTTACGTATATGTTAGTGGACTATGGGCTGCTCATGAGAGCCCCATGAAATGGGGCAAAGCATGCTCCCAGGGGGCCGCGATATCGCAGCCCCCTGGGAGCATGCTTTGCCCCATTTCATGGGGCTCTCATGAGCAGCCCTTGGGCCCATGAAATGAGGCAGCCCAGCAGCCCAGCATGCTTTGCCCCCTGGGAGCAGGCCCTCCCAGGCCATGAAATGGGGCAGCCCATGAAATGGGGAGCTAGAAGCCACTTCAAAATCTCTTTTGTTTGCTGTTTTTTGGTAAACTTAGTACATTTTAGCTACAACTATTTATATGTTAGTAAACTTTTACTAGTCTATTAACTAGTGTGAGCTGTGTATATGTTAGTTGTATGTTTGTATATTTCTTGGAGGTAAGTATATTCTAGTGGTTACGTATATGTTAGTGGACTATAACTAGTTATGATATATCTATAGTACGTATATGTTAGTGGTTATGTATATGTTAGTGGACTATAACTAGTGGTTACGTATATGTTAGTGGACTATGGGCTGCTCATGAGAGCCCCATGAAATGGGGCAAAGCATGCTCCCAGAGGACCGCGATTTTGCGGCCCCCTGGGAGCATGGTTTGCCCCATTTCATGGGGCTCTCATGAGCAGCCCATGGACCCATGAAATGAGGCAGCCCAGCAGCCCAGCATGCTTTGCCCCCTGGGAGCAGGCCATGAAATGGGGCAGCCCATGAAATGGGGAGCTAGAAGCCACTTCAAAATCTCTTTTGTTTGCTGTTTTTTGGTAAACTTAGTACATTTTAGCTACAACTAGTTATATGTTAGTAAACTTTTACTAGTCTATTAACTAGTCTGAGCTGTGTATATGTTAGTTGTATGTTTGTATATTTCTTGGAGGTAAGTATATTCTAGTGGTTACGTATATGTTAGTGGACTATAACTAGTTATACTTACATATGTAGTTATGATATATCAGACTAGTGTTAGATGTCACAATACTAACAAATCCACAATGACAAAATAGTGACTAGCCAGTAGTCTACTTACTTTACTCACATATAGTTAGTATACTTACGAATTAACATGGATGTTACTATGAGATGTTACTGGTATACCCGAGTTATTATACTATGTGACTAACATAACTGAGCTTCGTGTGTGCAGATGGAAACAGGAGAAAGTGTGAGCCCTACCAAGATGAGAAGGAGGGGCAAAGAGAAATCCCGGACACCACCTAAAAAAAAGGGAGGAAAGAGGACCAGAAAGGTTCAAGAGGAACTCGAGGCGGGAGATCAAGGTGGGGATAAATCAGAGATGGATGTTCCTGCTAGCACAGAAGACATGGCAGATGTTGTGGATGATGAGATGGACTCAGTGGTGGAAGATATTTCCTTGGATCTTGTTAGTGGGGGTGATGTTATTTCAAGATGCAGGATTCTCAGTTCAGATGAGTGTCCTAGGTTGCCCTTGTGTAGACTTCTTACATATGCCAGGGTTAGGGGTTTGAGAAGTGATGTGGCTGCACTTAAAAGTGCTTTCCAGTATGAGGGATATCTCCCTGAGAAGGGTGCATTTATAGTTTCTGTTTGCACTGGGAGTGGAGAGGAGACAGAGGTTACATCAGAGATCAGACAGACTTGGTCACCAATGTGGCGAGAAGTTGAAGAAGTATTTGAGAAGGAACTTGCATTAAAGCCCGATTTGCTATACCTATCTAACAAGATGTTCTATGTGTGGGAAGGAAACCATAGAACCATGGCTTGGATGGCTGTGATTGAGGAATCATATAGAGAGACCAAAGCACGGCATATTAGGGTGATGTGCACCTTGATTGATCCACGAAAGACAACTGAAATTTCTCTTTTGGCAAGTTTGCAGCGCATGAACTCGTAAGATTTGTTTAAAAGTACTGTTTTTTTCTACTCTGCGTTCTATTTTGGGAAGAAGAACTCATAAATTTTTTCTTTGTAGATTGAATGAGCATGCTGTGATCAAGCCTAGCTTGAGGAATGTGCTCATAAATGCCAACAACATTTGTGAGTGCGATGCCCAAGCTTTCATGAACTCCTTGTCCTCACAAGAGCGCAAGGCAATTAACAATGCCAGAACCAAGGAGGTTAAGGGGAATGCTGGTTGGTACCCTTTGAGCAGAGGGTATTTGGCACGTCTTGTATTCCAGGTGATACTAATATTTCTATTCACCCTAAGATTTTATTGTTATGAAAAGCCTCATTGATTGTCTGTCAATGCTAAAAGGTGCATTTTGGTTGCTTTCATTATGTCTTGCAGGTTGAATATAACACTGATGTCAAGAGAGCTCTAGAGAGGATAAAATCTGTAGTTCCAGTAGAGGAGAGAGCAGCGGCAGAGAAGAAGGAGATAGATGCAGTGCAAAGAAAAATATCCGATCGGATGGGACGGGTAACTTCACTCTTGGTTTATGGTTCAAGTACATTGGTCAATTTAAAAAGTTTGAGAAATCATGCCCAGTAATGTTTTGTAGGTGCTCAATTGTCTTGAACCCCAACTAGGGGATGTTTGGAAAGCCAAGCTATTTTCTTTGAACTTTGATGCGGCGGAGAAGGTTATCACTCTTGAAAAGATTAAGTGCATTGCCCTTGCACCATTGAAATTGGAGAGGAAAATTCAGTACCTGTCTTTGTTGGAGGCTAGCACAATCATGCGGAATATGTATCACATGCCTCCTTCAGATATTCCATACCGAGCATAAGCCAATTGAGTCTTCTTTTTTTGTGCTATTATTTCGGCAATCATAATATTACTTCTTGTGCTTTGTTATTCCAATGCGATGGCATATTGCTATTACAGGTGGCTGGCCCGAGAAATTTTCTTGGAGAAGATTGAAACTCATGCCATTGGTGTGCTTGAGGAGCTTAAAAGCATTGGGCGGTTGTTTGCCCTACCTTCTGAGTACAGTCTTGGTCAGTATTTTGATGACATCAAATTGGAGGGAAGGAAGTGTATGTTTACCTCTTTGAAAATTAGAGAGTTTAGTGAACTCAGTGGTGTTGGGAAGGGGAAGGTAGCTACCAAGATGACAGAACTGGATCAGGCAGCTCATCGAGTCGTCTTTAGGTGAACACCTTGTCGATTCTTCCAACATGTATTCTTTTCCATTCATTGTTTGCCTCATAATTCTAACCACTGTTACCATTGGGAATTGCTCAGATATCTCTCATGTTTGAAGAATGAGGGCAAGATCGATGAGCTTCCAAGACATTGCAAGGGTTGGACAGAGATGGCCAATCCAACTACTTGTATGTATCCTAAGTCCATGCATGGACACTCACAGTGGGAGCTTGTCAATTGCCCTTGGTGGTTAGATTTTTCAGGTGGTAATGTGCTTACACGAGAGCTTGATTTGTACAAGCAATATTCTACAACAAAAAAGACCATAGAAATAAGCAAGGATCAGGATAATCCAAGAAGAACAACACGAAAAATAGAGAAGAAAGACTGCAAGGAAGGTTGGTTTATTTGGTGTGTTTGAAACATGCTACAAGGAAGGTAGGGTCAGTCAAACTAGTTGTAAACCAAAAGTATTTTGAGCTCGTTTGTCCTTTTTTTCTTGACAGACAAGGATGTGGAGAGAACACCATCTCCACCGCCTGCGGAGCCTTCTATTGATGTTGGTGATGGGATAAATGGTATTATTTCAATTCCATTAATCTTTGAGTTTTTTTATTTGAAGTGGATAAGACTTGGGATGAGCTTCTTGCATATGTTCAGCAATGGATTGTTTTTGTCAACAGGAAAAAAGATAGTGAAAGTTGTCACTCCATTTATCTTCTGTCCACCACTATCGCTAGAACATGCTATGCGTTATGGAGGGTTGGCTACGTATGAATGCTCTGTGGGAGACTACATTTTGATGGGCCAGGACTTTGCATGCGCTAGAAAAAATGATATGTATGCTAAGATCCATGAGTTCTTTTTGTCCGCACGTGACCCTTCTATGGAATACAAGAAAAAGGGGAGAAAAGTTAAATGGGCAGCAGATTTTATTTTCCTAGACTTTCCCACAGGACAGAACTTGGGTGTCAGTAATCCATTACCTTCTTGGAATATTCTTTCTGAGGACCATGTGAAGTATGGTTTGGCCACAGCAGCAGCCACCATAGGAGACAATGGATGGCTTGCCATGCTTTGTCCCATTGCAGGTGGTGTGAGATGTTAGTAGGATTCTTGATATGTATATGTGCATTTGTTAAGCTTTCCACCATGATTTGAACTAATGCAACGAATTTTCAGGCCCTTGCTTGACATGGATGGAGAGGTATGTTAAAGTCGAAGACCTTCAGATAGCAAGAAGAGTAATGGTGTTGGACAAGAATGAGTGCGGCTTCGTAAAACAATCAGGGCAGGACATGCCGGTATATGCTTCATCTACTTTTTTGAAAGTCTTTCGCAATTGAAAAAGTGAACAATGAAGCTGATTTCAATATTTTTATGTAGATTCGTACTTCCATGCTGGTATTTGCATGTCGTAATGGAGCCTCCACACCCATTTTCAAGACCGAGAGCCGTTCTCTGTTTGATATGCATGGGGTGCGAGTGAGCGATGACATGTGGACCCACTACATGCCTGAGACAGAGCGGACTCGTGGTGCCTCATCTTCCAGCTCGCAGCTTGAGGGTGCTAGGGGTGCTCTTGAGCGCTCCTTAGGATTTGTCTCTATGATTTTGGCTTTGATATGTGTGCCACGAGGTCTGGTTCTGGAGATGGGATGTGGCACATGCCCTCTCATGAGGGCATGCCAGGCTAGTGGAAGATGTTGTTATTCATTTGATGTGGATACAATCATGGTGGATACATATGTGCTGCCACTAGTGCATGCATCCCTAGCAAAGACACCTCATAGGGATGACAAGGATATGGGGGAGGATGAATATTCTTCAAATCCCACTTATAATCCCTTTGATGACTAGTGAGACACTTTGCTTTCCTATTGTCATGCTTTACATTGGCTAGTGGTACACTTTTTATATTTTGTGCTTGAAAATTACATTTTCAGAGAAGATTGTCATCCTTGAAGTTAGACGTTTGATTTTCGTTGTCATGGTGGAATGGTTGACTTGTCTTCGTTATCTTGTTACTCTGTGGTCAATGTTATGCAGTTTCAACTTACTCTCTATTAATTTTGTCCCTGTAGTGCTTTGCCTACATATGCTGAAGGAATGGCTAGAGCCATGGCGAAGGACAAGCGGTTTGATCAACTTGGAACACAATGTTCACGCATTTGTAGCCCTTTTGTAGATGATGAGTGTGAAGATAGTGGTTAAAGTGTTTTGTGAATCTTTGTGCCTTTTGGAGTATTGAGTATATTGTAGGCCCCAAAGCCATATTAGCATTGCATAATGTAAAATGACATGGATTGAATGAAAGAATGGATTTATATTGTATTAAAAGGTACTCTTCATTTTGTGTTAAAGAGTATGTTGCTGTTTTGGACTCCATTGGGAAACCCGCACTATAGAACACCATGGAGTTATAAACTTCAAATGCATATTAAGCCATTTGAGTGCATGGAAATAACCACTTGTCATGCTATGTGGTATCATTGAGATTTCTTGCTGGAATCATGTCCACCTCTCAATCATGTCCACCTCTCAATAAAATAAACTTCAAGAATGCAATCTGTTTCCATATGATCAATGTGTTAAAAGAATGAATTGGAACCATGGTTTTAAACAAAGCAAAATTCCATTTTTATGCTTCCTTTCTAAAATCCTTTAACTTTCCCTCATACAATTCGCTCATCAAACCACTGTTCGTAGTCCCACCTCATGACTCCTCTCCTTTTTCATCACAAGCATCGCTCGAACTCTAGACTCGCTCGAACGCGGTCGCTCGATGTTTTGACTTACACTCAAAATTGTGGTTCTTTTTCGTTTTCCAAAGAGTCCACTGATTAGTGACTCTTCCTACACCAACACATGAACCCTTTGTTTGACTTCCACAAAATTTCATCCACCAATCTGCTCCCCCTAGAGAGGTGCTATGTGTCCATGTCACGGGTAAACACAAAATACTCATGCCACTGGACACGTGAAAGGAGTCCCACACCTCACTGCCCAGGCTCTCCAGCTCCATACGTCCCCACTTATGCTGCAGGCATTTTGTAAGCCATGAGATTCTCCATGCACTTCAAGGCCTCTGTTTTTGCATTTTACCCATTGCATGCCAAGTTGATATGCCATAGAACGCTCACTCTCAACACCCTTTCAAAGCTCTCACCCAGCCATTTGTACATTATTTTGATTTCCAAGATACAGTTTGATGCAGAGCAAAACCTCAACCTCAGGTTTTGAAGAAGAGCTGTTTCCTGTAAGGAAGCATCACTTGATATGCATGGAGCTTGTACAATACACGTTTTCACAATGCTGTCACCCGCCTAGATTTGCTCCCAAACCACAAAGGTCTAGTCCTTGGATAAATATACAACATAGCCCCATTTGAGTGCAGCCTCAGAAAACAACCACATGTAATACTACCGACATATCTAAGCATAAACTTGCTTGACCTGATTATTGAACTTACAATATTAGCAATTATGTGCTTAAAAGTGTCTCCGATATGTATAAGCTCCCGAGTCCACTGGCTAACTCAAACTGTTTGCATAGGCTCTATAACAGAGCAAAGCATGTAGCCTTCCACCAACTCGCCATGGCATGCAAAAGTCATGTACTTGCATGAGACAGCTGGTCTGCAATTTCCAATAAATAAGCTCTATAACAGAGGTAAGCCTCTCGCCTCCCACCAACTCAAGGCATGACATGCAATGTTATGTCTTGCATAGTCATCCTTCTTCCCCTACATCATGCTCCACTTGTATTTCTTGTTTCAGGCGAGGAAATTACAATATCACTTCTTTAGATCCAACTCACTAACAAACATCCAAAATGTGCAAGGGCAAAACAATCCATTTCTTCAGATTGATAAAGTGGATTAGTATGACTTCTCCAAAATGAGAAAAAGGCTTTAAGTAAAGCTTACTGGAATGCGGATGTATTCAGTGCGATTCCATCCTAGGGCATTGTATGCAAGCACCACCTGAGATAAGATAATTATACTTATTTTTGGCATCAAGACTACTAAAATATGATTCTCATTTTTGGCAAAAATACTATACTCATTTTTGGCATCAAGACTACTAAAATATGCATAGTTAAGTCGTTAACATGATCATAGAGCTTCAATATGTACAAGGGTAAAGGACAATGCTGTAATCAAAACAAGAAACTGAGGCAAAAACTCTCACCAGGCTTTGGTTTGCTTCTTTGTTAGCTTCTGAGGGTGGGCAATAGCTCACATTTAGTAGAGGACACTGTACCCCCCCAACACAAAGACACCAACGAAGTGAATTTTAAATTTAACGAAAAAAACAAAAGGAAAAAACTAGCATATAGAAATAGAACAACTGACATTAACAATGCAAGTTGCAAAAAGTTTTTGTGTGATCGCCTTCCAAATGTACTTTCTTAAGGAGCTAAGGCTTCTCTATCATATATTTCAACATCTACACATAGGATGGTGAGGTTTCAATGGGTCATTGCCTTAAGGATAAAGATCTTGGTAAAGGGAGTGTTAAGCTCACCTTAAGCATAGTGAGGGAGTAGTATAAACATTATCTCATGAAATCCAAAAACAAAGGTACAGATAGCACATAGTGCTATTACAAAGAAATAGATCACGTAACAGCATCAACATAGATCAAATATACGGAGGGTTTGCAAATAGCATAGGCATAATGGCTTTTCTATAGTTCCAGCCTATTTGTTTTCATTTTAGTTCACACATCTTCCTCAGTTAACCCTTCGTAAGGCTTCATGTATGTCCTTAATTTAATTTGTAATGCATTTCTGTTCCAGCTTTTTTCTTAGTGATGCTGCATTGGGAGCCATCGATCGTGGACTTCATCGCCACTTTCACCACGCATCCAAAGCATTACAAAGTAGACAACCATACATGCCTGCCTAGGGCCACCATACCCATGCACAAGCACACCAACCACGCCCCATGTATGAGTTTGTGTACCATAAAGGTGACCTTCCCCTACCACTCTTGCATGGCACCATGGCACAGATGCTGACAAATAGCCTTCCCGCCCCCTTTCTTCTTTTCACTTAATGATCATGTCCCAATCCTTTCCATGCCCCTTTATTCCACCTCCTTCGTTCAATAATGCAAAAAACTTGACCTCTCCCCCCTTTTCACCACTCCCCCACCCATATACACTAACACAAATAGGAATTTTGACTTTTTGTTGAGTAGGGGTACACAATGCTAGGATGTTAGAGATAATGCATAGACGTATGAGATAGAGGTACTATGCGGTGATGCTATTGAGGTAGAGATACTTTAGTGAACGGCACATGCAAATCTCAGGAATGATAAAGAGATGTTTTAGCAAATTCTCTCCTATCCATTTGGAGAACCAGAACATTTGAACAATGGTAAGATTTTGATAAGGAAGGTAAAGACCATTTTGCTATAGGAAATCAGATCTCATGGAGCGAAGGATGTCTAACATTTGTTAGATGGAGGTTTTACAGGGGTGGGGATGCTCTGCATTCCCAGTCCATCCACAACCGTGTGCTTGGAAAAGCATTTCTAAACAAATCCTCTTTCCTAGCATCCAAAGACCCTATTTACAATTCATATGAGAAATGGTAGGAAGATTGGGGATGGAGAGAACTGGAGTGATGCAAAAAAAGATTTGATGTTGCCTCCTCTGTAGGATCCCAAAAGGCTTTCAAAAAGCTTCCAAAGGACTGTAAACAGCAAATGGTAAGCCACTAAGACGAAGTGTAGGGAGGATCCAACAGATAGATGTGGCCTTACCCGAGGATGGGCGGATAGGGATGAAAGCCGGTTTTTGTTCTACTTGGATGGGGTCTTTCTCAAGGACAGGCATTCCACTTCAGGTCATAGCCTTTCGAGGAGCACAAGAGGATCCTTGGTGACAGATGATATTCTCTTGGGCATTCCATTCTAGCATGTCACGATCATAGGGTTTATGGAGCACGGCAACGATTAGAGTGGCACCTAAATCCAAACCCACATCTTTATCTCTTGGATTCTTAGAGGATTTGGCTATATCAAGTTCTTGCAGTGGGATCCTGCAATGGGATCCAGGAGGGGATTGATGCAGGGCACCAAGAGAGGAGCCTCCCCTTCTTTTGTTATACTATAAGTAATGCTAGGAAGTTTCAGATGAGTTCTAGAGCCTCCAAATCCCCTCATTGGGAGAACTTTCATAATTCTGTTGACTTGCAGATAGACTTTTGGAGAAGACCCTAGAAATCCCTCAGGAATGTAATATCTCTATTCTTTTGGTTGTCTATTCCTCGAGGTATTCCAGTGAATCTGTGGAGGTCCAAGTTTGGGGCGGACTCTACTCGTCCTCGTTGTAGATCTATTGAGGAGTCAATTTATCATTGCCGTATGATCCCTTGTAATGATGAGGTCATCCTCATATAGGATTAATACTAGCCGAAAATACCCCTCTAAGTTGAGAGAAAGATTTGCCTCTGATGGACTCCTTTGACACAAATGAGAGTTCTTTGGAAGGAGATTGCTAGGATCTTCAGTACATTTGATTCTTCCCATTGCTATATGACCTGGGGTTCAATGGCTTGGCTTTCTCTTTCGGGGCCCTAAGTCTTCTTTGAGAGGTAGTACTCTTATTGGGCTATCTCGGTTCAATGACACTTAGTTGAGTATTGCTATCTAGATGATGTTCCCTTTAACCTCTCGGGAGACTCGCGAGTATTGCAGCATGGCATATCTAGAGAGCCAGATGCACAATGGCATTGGATAGATCTCAAGTCCATACCTCTCACACCATGGCTAGTATCTGGACTGATACCATACATACTTTGATGGCCAATTGGGCGACCGTGCATGGTTCCTCCCGAGCAGCCTCTTCTAGGAGGGATATTTTTCTTAGGGAATGGAGAGGCTCTGCCTTCTTCTCAAAGTTTATAGCAGGACTGAGGTGGCACTTTCAGCCTTGGTTGGGCATTTGTTCAAAGTCTGTGTTGCACACATTAAGCAGAATATGTGGCAGTCTTTTCCCCTTAATCATGCATCTGGCCATTTCCAACCAAAACCTATTTTGGAATGCATAAATTGGCCCCAACAACTCCCTTCAGAACATATGAATAATTGTTGGTGCAAGACACTCTCTTGCCCACTAGAGCAGGCTGTAAATCAGCAAATAAATTCTTTCTACAAGTGATATGTCTAGGAGCACCACTGTCAAAATACTAGACTACAGCTCAAGAATCACTCACTCTGCGTGATCACTCACTCTACGTGAGGTAATCTCATGGTTGGCATCATACCTAGCGTCATATCTGTTGGCCTAGAAGGATCAATCTTCATCCGATTAGTTTTCTGAAGATCCTTGTTTGCATCTAATGCATCAGAATCTAAACTATCATCCAGCTTCCTTCTTCAAACAAAAGAGTGGAGCTGAAAGGACGAACAAGTAGCCCTGCAAACAACCCGTCCCATCAGAAACGAGCCACCATGATCCAAATGAAGGAGATGCCAGACGCAGAAGGATGAGGTTGAGGCCGGGGAGATTCCAGACATAGCACGTGAAGGAGGGAATGAGGAGGGAGATGGAAGGAGGATTATATGCTTTTCTGAAGAAACATGCACACTTTTTTTCCCTGTCATACAGCACAGCAGGCTCCATCACAGCCACTTCACATAAGGTCCAAAGGAAACATATGCCTAGTCTCATAGAAGGCAGCATGCCTGTTACACATACCTGCTCAAAAACTGTGTTTGTATTTTCACATCTGCTGTGTTTGGTACTTTCAACCAAACAGCCGAAAGCAAAATTCACCACAGTCTCTGCCTAAAACGTCCAAAAAGTATGCATTAGAAAAGCAACCAATCTATCGAAAACAATATAAAAATCTCATTAAATCCTACAAATTTTTTATTATATCAGAGATAAAGCAGAACAAATCAGATTCAAATAAAACACTCAAAAAAACTTGTTTCGCTACGTGAGTCTAAAAAATCTGGAGATCTGGCAAACAGCCACAAGAGATACAAGCTACATTATGACATTTTGAAGCTACAAGATAAGTTAGTCCCTAGGCCATTGCAATTGGGGTGAAATTTTGACTTCAGCAAGATAAACAAGATGAAGTGATTAAATTCATTTGAAAGCGTAGTCAAAAAGAGGTAGTCCGTACCAACGATATCCTTGTACTGTTAAGGAAACGAAAGTCATTGCGATTCATGTAATAATGTCCTCTGAACAGGGGATATTTTGAACCAAACTTCATCCTTAACTTATAAATTCGACATTCTTAGGGGCTCTTGAAAACCACAATCCACTTTATGAGGTAGAGATCTCCAGCTTCAAGGCTAGCAAGCAATTCATCCAGATCATTGAGTGAGCATAAACCAAAACACAGAATTTTGGCACTAATCCATAAAGATACAGAGGAAAGGTACCAGCTGAAGTCCAATCTTGCAAGATGTTCACAATGAGCAGCTCAACTGAATTACAAATGAAAGTAAAAGTGTGAGCTTACACACAATGCCCCCTTCCCTCACCCACAGTTTTGGGTGATGTGGCACCCCAAAAACCTGAAGTGAACCAATGTTGTCCAAACCTACAAGATCCTACAATTCGCTTGTATTTGGTCAAGTTGAGCGTATTTTTGCAAAAAAAGTACTTCTATTAAGTATGAAAGAAAACCGCAGGAGCAACCTTAATGCGGAAGTACATTATGGCAATAAATGCATGAAAGAAATCAAAGCTCAAAAAGAGATAGCAAATAACCAGGGTTGAGGCTGAAAATGCCATGTCAACCTTGAAGCAAGATCTGAGAATACAGGAGATCCCCTCCATACTTTGAAATAAGTGTTCCTCCTAGAGAGGCTGCTCTCGATGACCCCTACATGCTCACCCAAATGGCCATCAAGGTATGTATAGTATCAGTCCAAATACTGGCCAGTGTTTGAGAGGGATGAACCTGGGATCCATCCAATGCCTCTGCACATTAAATATGCCATGCTGAAATACTAGCCAGAATCTCCCAAGAAGTGTCTACAGAATCATGTGCAGCTTCGAAAGGAGTGAATGAGATATCTTGGAGAGAACATGACTCTACTACGTGACGACGAACACAAAAAACCACTTCTGAATCATGTCCCTTTAAGAGACCTAAGGCCCCGTAAGAGATAGCCAAGCAGCTGAGCCTTAAGTCATGAAGAAGGGTGATATATGGAAAGTCCATAAGATCCTAGCAAGCCCCTTCCAGATTTCGTCCTTGCATGTCTACACCCCCGAAAGCATTGCTGAGCTGTCTCAACTGCAAAATGGCAACGAGGACATGTAGCTTGAACCTCCACAAGTTCATTGCAATCCCTCTGTGAATAGAAAGCCAAAAGGATAAAGTGATTTTTCTATTTCCAAGGGATTTCCAGAGTCTCCTCCAGAATCTTTTCTGCACATCTGCAGAAATGTGAAAGCCGTCCCATTAGATTGGGATCTTTTGGTTTGACGACATTTAGTTAAGTCATGCTCTCTAGATGATGTTCTCAGACTTTCTTGTACACCTGCACATGCCACAGTGGATACTATTTTAGAAATTCTGGCGAGCATTTCAGCGTGGCATATCTCGAGATCCAAATGCACAGAGGTTTTGGATGGCTCTCAAATCCACCCTTCACACACATGGCTAGTATTTGGACAGATGTTGTATAAACTTTGATGGCCACTTGGGTGAGCATGCAAGGGTCTTCCGAGGTGGCTTCTGCCAGGAGGACAGTTTTCCTCAGGGAGTAGAGTGGCTCCCCATTTTCTCAAAGTCCACCAAGGGTTGAAGTGGCACTTTCAGCCTCAACCTTGTGCTTTCAATCTCTCTTTGATAAGCACGCTTTTTGCCCAATGAGGGTGTTTGGTTTTTCCCATGCCTTGCATGATGTATTCTCCCATGAGCTTCGCTCTTGGGGCTCCTTTCATACTTGATAGAAGTCTTTTCTTTAGGGAAAAATAAAGCAAGGGCTGGCTTAAAAATCCCACAGCTGAAAAACATATGATCAGCCAAGATGCCTTGTTAGAGCATGCATCCCGCCGATTGCATGAGCATGCACTCCACTTGACATAGAGCTTGATGATGGCCAAATATTCAGCCATATGCAGATGCATAGGCTGAGATTCCATTTGGTTCCCTGAGATGCTCCAGAAGATGACTCTAATTACTCCATCTATGGGACAGCAGAAAGGAAAGAGGGTGCCAAGATGTAACAGACCCAATTAGGTAGAACAAGGCAAGCTACTAGGCAGCTCAGCTCCAGGCTGAATGAACAGTGTATATGATAGAACCTTTGTCCTACAAGTAATGCAAAGGGAAATGCTGAGTGGCAGCAAGCCATGCAAAATTAATATGATTCCATAATCCAGAATGGGCCTTTGTATGAACTTCAAACCCTTAGGGTTACTAAATGTATACTTCTTCTTGGAGATCCTCACTATAAAATGCAGCCTTACATCCATTTGATGGATTCCATGGAACAAGGTATTGTAGTATAAATATGCAACAGGGCAAATGTCTTTACTAAGAGTCTTTGCAAGGAAAAAATTTATCATCTTTGGTAAAGTCTTAGGAGTGAGGGAACGTGGCAAAATCTCAAGAGGGCAGTAAGCTGATGTTCTTGCTTTGTAGCTATAATAGGTTGCTATATCCACCTTGTGGATGAACATGTGCAACAATGTACTTCAGGTACCCTAGGTACTCTGACGAACTTTTCTCTTAGTACTTCAATTATTCCATTGAAAGGGAATTAAAGGCTATTACAATGGAATGACCAAGAAGAATCATGCCTCTCATAGAAGACCTGAGACCTCGAAAGAGAGAGCTAAGCCACCTAACCCTAGGTCATGAACAAGGGAGAAGGAACAAATGTGCTCCAATGACTAGCAATCCCCTTCTAGATGATCTGCAACCCCATAGACAATGATGAATAGACTCCTCAACACAAAGGCAACGAGGTAAGTAAAGACTGCTCTGAACAAGAACCTCCTCTAGTTCACTTGCTACAATCCCTCCATGAATAGAAAGCCAAAAAGAAAAGAATGATTTTCCTATTGTTGAGGGATTTCCCGAGTCTCTTCCCAAAGGATTTTTGGAGGTCAGCAGAAATGTAAAAATTCTCCCAATGAGGAGCTTTGGTGGACTTCCAACATCTAAGGCTAAGCTAAAATGTCCTGGCATCATTGACCGTGTAGTGAAAGAAGGAGAGGCTCTTCTCTCAGTGCCAAGCATCAATGGACTCCCACTCCCCGAGATCCCACTGTTAATACTTTATGGAGACACCTCCATACAGCCAAATCCTCCACGAACCTAAGGGAATGTGATCCAGTTAGGGTAGAGATACCATCCTAAAGCCAAGAAACACTACTCCACATGGCCTAAAGACCTAGCAAGCTCAAAAACAACGTCCACAAGGATATCCTCATCTGTAGAATTGGACAACTTGCCCCAGAGTGAACATAAAAAACTAAGGCATCCCCGTATGAACCTCAAATACCCTGAGCCAAGTAGAGAAATAGTGAGGCCTCTCACATGTATCGACCCAATCCAAGGGCTACATCAATATGCTGAATTCTTCTTGTACTTCCTTTGAGGTGACTTACTGATTGGAATTTACGACCATCTAGAAGGTTTTAGGAACTCCTTCCAAGAGCCCACAAAGGAAGTGGAAGTTCTCCCATCTAGACCGCTCCATATAATGGGAAGTACCAAGTGGTCCGGCATGATCATCGAGTATATGTCAACAATCCACATGACAGGCTGCTTATCAATCTCTTCTAGGTAGCCACAAGAGGGGAGGAAGAAACCCTCAAATGGAACTGAAGTAAAAACCCTCCTAGTGCTTTCTGTCCAATCCCCAACCCATGGAAGGAGAATGGAACTGTATGCATCAAATGAAAAAAGGTTCTTGTTCTAACAAAATCCCCCTAACCATCACCTTCAAGGCCTTGCATTGCAAGTCCAGGTCAATGACGTTGAGGCCCCCTTTCCACGTGGGGAGGATCAATTTCTCACAAGCCACCCTGGCTTTGGTGTCTACCAGATCCACTCCATAGAAAGTCCCTTAAATGGCTTTTGAGATGAGTGATGCAATCCCTAGAGTGTCACCCACAAGCAAATAAACCATGCTAGCATTACCTAGGTGACAACAACCACCCTGGAAGAAGCGAGGTCAAGTTTGGTTGAACTCCAAAAGAGGAGTGTTCCCCTATCACTCTCCACCACGAGCGAATTACTGTGAAGGAGAGATAACTAGGGCAACCTCAGAGCTGAAGTACTTGGCAAAGACACTCCTCTGAATCCAAGTAAAACCAAAATCAGTCCTTCAATCTGGGAGTGTCCTCGTAACCAATCCAAAAGCCATTGGATGGGTATGTGTCTCAGATGCGAAACAAACTAATTCCAAGGCTGCCCTAACAGATGCCTGAGCTTGCGGAGTAGCATCCAAAAGAACAACAGTGTCATCATGAAGCTTACTATCCAAAATCTCCTCATCCTATTGGGCCAAAAATGTCAGCTCAAGATCTCAAAAAACTGCTCATTGCTTCAGCCACAAAAAAATACAAGAAAGGGGAAAAAGAGCATTCCCGTAGAACTGATCTTAAAATCCAAAATATATCCTCGAGGATTACCAAAAGGCGAGCGACAAAAAGCGAGCGAGCCAAAAAAAGCGAGCAATAAAAAATAATAAAAGATTTATAAATCCCCCATTTCAGTAGCAAAAAATAATAACTTATTCAAAAGTCCATATGTTTCCTCAATGCTAGAAGGTTAAATATGCATATAACTTTCTGAGCCACTAACACTAATTTCACATCATCCATGAGATAGTTTGTATGTTCAATTTCCAATTCATTGTTTGTATTGAAGACAAAACCTACTGTAACTGCAATCAAGTTCTCTCTTTCCACTAGAGTAATTGAGATCATCAATGCAACCTTCCACATAGGTGGGGTGTTTCCAAGGACTCCTTACATGGATTAGTCTAGATTCCATGCATATGTAAATGCTTAGCTTTTTAAACTCTGTTCACTCTTGGAATGAAACCCATGTTTCTTTGTTACTGGAAAAATATCCTTCCCTAATGATTTATTCTTAGCTCCCACTAATCTAACCAATGCAACAAATTAACCACAAATTCATATTTTGGTGCATTAAATTTTACTAGGTGGTGCACAAAGACATGATAATCATCTAAAGGACGCCTTGCCATTTGATTTGATATGTAACATGACCCTGTTTGGACTTGTAAATCAAAAGATACAAGGATGTGAAAATGCCCTCTTTTGGGCCAAAACAGAGAGCGCATTAACGCGCTCCCTGTTTTGGCCTAAAAGAGGGCATTAACACGCTCCCTGTTTTGGCCTAAAAGAGGGCATTTTCACATTCTTGTATTTTTGCTAACGCGCTCCCTGTTTTGGCCTAAAAGAGGGCATTAACGCGCTCCCTGTTTTGGCCTAAAAGAGGGCATTTTCACATTCTTGTATTTTTGCAAGATGTCAACATATGATTTTTTTGGCCCAAAAGATGAGTTTTTAACATCCCTACATCTTTTTATTGTCAAATATAAAATGGCATAATGTTACATATTAAATCAAATGACAAGGCATGATTTAGATCAATATCATGCCTTTTTGCACCATCTAAAAAAATTGTGTGCATCAGAATATGAATTTTGTGAGATTCTGTCCAATTTTTTGCACCAAGTTTAAAGCAAGATTTCCCATAATGGGAAGCGAGAAGACACTGTCTATTTTGGGAAAAAAAAACCAAAATTTAACATCCTCTACCTTTTAATTACACTCTCGGGATCACTCTTCATAAACCCATAAAGCATGTGCAAGCAAGCATGTATTAAAAATTACCCCTATTCTTGCAATTTACATAATGGTTGAACCCATGTATGTGTTTACATTTTAAAATATCTACAAAGTTGCTATTTTATAAATCCCCTCATGCACACAAACAACATGTAAGTCCCCCCACTAAAAAATACCCCTCAATGCACAAAAGTGGTATGTTACATGTTTATGAGTGACCCCCCAGGATAATTGCCAAACCCAAATGGAGTCATGTTACAATAGTCCTTAACTTTAGACTACTCAATTTCAAGAAATGTAACACATAACCACTCTTTTGAATACTTTATACTTCAAGCAATTATTTTATAAAAAACTTAGATTCTTTCTTTGCTTGCTTGATTTTCCAATCACTTCAACTAATTGTCACTCGCTTTTTTGGGCTTGCTCGCTTTTTCTCGCTCGCTCTATTGACTGCCTCTATATCTTCCATGTCCCTCCGATAAGCACCTAGCTCTAGGTTAATGTGTATAAAGAAGAGACCCCTTTGATCTAAGCATTTGAAAATCCAAAATGTATAAGGGTACCGTTAAAAAAACCTCAATCTCTCTGTCATAAGCTTTCTTAAAACCCAAGAGTAGTATGGCTAGTCTCTTGTCTACATAGCCCAATCCAAAGCCTCCCAAAATAAAAAATAATTATAAAAAATGCTTTGGCCATGCACAAGGCTCATCTGTGTAGCATGAGTGAATCTAGAAGAATGGGCTGCAAATTCAAATTGATAGCTTTGGCCAAATCTTATAAAAGGGCTCCATTAAGAAACCAAATTTATGCAACCCCCCCTTTGAATAAGATGAATGAGACCCTCTGTAAGTGAATCAAGCATATTATGAGAGTCCCAAACGCCCTGCAGGGCTGAGGCAACAGAGTCCCCGATCATGTCCCAAAAAACAATGAAAAAGCCTGGTGTTGACTCATCTGAGCCCAGGCACTTGCCCTTGTGGAGGGCAAGAAGTGTAGTCCTAAATTACTAATTGGTGAAAGGTACATCAAGTGAGACTCTCACGTCTAGCTTCACCAATGTTGGAATATCCTATATCTGGCATCATCTCTGGTGGGCGTGTGAGGAAATGTTGAATAAGAATAGAGACATACCAAAGCAATTGACCAAAAAGTATGACCTAAAAGTAACTTGCCTACTTTGCACAATCTCTAGCATCCACTTTGTGCTCCTCAATGAATAAGTTATTAATGGAGCCCCCAATAACACCAGGATGAAGTTGATTCCGGATCAGGTGTCTCCGGTGGTGATGAGGGACGCCACCAAGGCCTTGTATGTTCCAATTGACAATCCTCATCAATGGGAAGATGTAGCATGGAACATCTTACCGACCTAGTGGCAGAAACAAACCCTTCAATGGTGGAAGATCTCCTGCTCGACAAGCAAGCCAGGTGGCGGAAAATCCACTGGGGCAAGTACTCATCCACCTAAAGAAGAAGATACCCTGTCAACAGGAATCCCAATCATTGCCTCACCAAAAGTAGAAGACACAAAGTCCTCCTCCAGGAAATCTGAGGCATCTGCCCATGGATGAGAAAGAGTTCCTATGAATCAATCCTAACACACGATGATAGGACAAAATTTGTATCAAGTTTTTGAGCACGGTAAATAGCTGTGGGTAGGCATATAGTTGTACACATCTAGGGTAGGTGTGGGCTTTTCGCATTTGTGGATTTTTCTTTCACAAGCATGATGGACTGATGTATAGTTTTTTGAGATAATAAAGTATGTTTTCCAGGGACTTCATGGGAAATGATGAAATACAATGTGGTTGTACCAGACTTCCAGAGCAAGGGTGTCTAGTGTGTGATCAAGCGAAATGTTTTTGGGGCCATGTAAAGTCAAGTCATGAAGGTTTTTTTATATTTTCCTGAGTCAATGTGCACTTGCATGTTACAGGAATTTGATATGTTATGGTGTCCATGTCAAAGGGCTTTTCATGTGTGTGTACGGGGTTGCATACAAGCTTTAATGTGCATGCTAATGTGTGTGGTAATTGTGTGACTAAAGGTCCAAAATATCCATTTAATGTGATTTGGGGGAAATGTCTTGAGAGTGGTAAACTGTCACTGATGAGATGGCAAATTAGGCTGAGGTACCTGGACTGATTGGGAAGGCATCCTGCACATGTAAGGTGGCTACGTGATGGATGAAGGGGAGCTTCTAGGCTGTGAGCTGGAGCTACGTGGAGATGGCGGCTGGAAGCAGATTCGGTTTTACGCTGGATGAATCTACGTAGGTAGGGGCTCTGAGAAATAAAGGTGGAATGATCAGAGAGGTTGGAGAGGCTCGCAGTTGTTGATGGGAGGTTGTGCGTGAGCAGGAAGCTGAAACCTGTGCATGAAGACATTGTGTGTGTTGACAAAGAGAGCTTTGTGCACTAGAAAAGTTGTGGTGGTGACTGTGTATGTGACAGGTCTGGGATTTCGACTGGAGGAGCTTGGAGTAGATGGGCTCCAGGTACTTCATGTTGACGAACTTTATGGCACAATTGGCTCTGGCTGGAGTCTTGTAGCAAACTCTATGGTAGTTGCTTAAGGTGCTTCTGCTGGCTGGAGGTTCAGAGCGACGCAGAGGCCTGTGAGCGACAGTGATGAAGGAACAATAGCATTGGTGGATTTGATAGATGAGGATCCACAGGTGGATTTTGTGGGAGCAGCAGGGTTCAGTGAGGAAGAGATGGATAGGTTTGAGGTTATCGAGGATTGAATGCAGCCCAAATGTTCTCAAGAATCAACCCAGGTGCTGATTGAGCAATCATTGAATCCTGATCTCAATGTTGAGGAGAAAGAAGAATATTTGAAGATGTTGCAGAAATACCCCAATTTGTTTATCACCTCTTATGAGGAGATCAGGGGATTTAAAGGGAAGCCTCTGAGGATTAAGCTGAAGGAAGGTGCCAAACCTGTTTTTCAGAAAATAAGGAGATTAAGCCTGGAACAGAGAGATGTGCTGAAGAAAGAGGTAGATAAGCTTCTCAAGGCAGGAATAATTTATCGTGTAGTTCACTCTGATTGGATAAGTCCTGTGGTCATAGTGCCAAAAGGAGTAGACAAATGGAGAGTCTGTGTTGATTACAAACCTCTGAATGCAGTGACAAAGAGAAACCACTATCCTCTGCCTTTTCTGGATGATATTCTTGATAAAGTGGCGGGTCATGAAATGTATAGCTTGTGTGACGGATATTCACGGTACTTCCAGATAGCCATAGCTAAGGAAGATCAAATCAAGACTACCTTCATTACCCCCTGGGGCTGTTTTTGTTACAAGAAAATGCCTTTTGGAGTTACCAACGGCCCCTTGCACTATCAAGAGAATTCAGATCTGATTTTATCACCCTTCCTGGATAAATTTTGTAAAGTGTTTATTGATGACATCTGTGTCTACAGTGGAAGAAGGGAGCACTGTGGAAAGCTGGATTAGGTATTCTATGAGATTGATAATAATGGTAGTCAATTAAATCCTAAGAAGACTCAGTTAGTTCGGACCAGCATTAAAATATTGGGGCATATTGTATCTGAGAATGGGATTGAGCCGGATCCATGTAAAGTAAAAGCTTTAGTTCTACTGTCCTCTCCTGAGAATACCAAGCAGTTGCATACCTTTCTCCAGAAGGTGAAGTATCTATCGAGATTTATTCATATGTTATCTCAGATTTTGTATCCTCTTCAGCAAGTGGTAAAATCTGAGCCTCTGAAATGGACGACAGAGAGTGAAGAGGTGTTTGAGGCAGTTAAGCAATCCTTGACTCATATTTCAAGTGTAAAGCCACCAGATTATTCCATGACTTTTTATGTGAATCCGTCTGTGGGACCAGATGCTATTGGTGCTATTCTTTTGCAATAGCGAGAGGGTTCCAGATATATGAGGCCAATCTACTATGCCAGTAGGGTGAAGAGTGAAGTAGAGAGGAAGTATTCAGCGGCTGAATTGATCCTGGCTAGCCTCTTGTATGCCTGTAGGAGATTTCGGTCTTATCTATTGTCCAGGCCTTTTGTGGTTCTCACCTCATATTCACTACTGCCTCATATGTTGAACAGTACAAACATCTCCAGGAGCATGATTAAATGGATAGTAGAGTTACAGGAGTACTCTTTTACCTTCTTGGTTGAGAACTCTACCAGAGCTTCCTTGGCTGATCTCCTCACCTATAAGGAAGGACCTATTTTAGTTGAAGATGTGGAGAAGAACACTGACATGAATGAAGAAAAAGTACTAGAGGATGCATTTGTTTTACACTTTGATGGCTTACAAAAAAAGTTTAAATAAAAGTACAAGAGGAATTGTCATTTATGATCTTGGAGGAAATGAGATTCGAAAAATGGGAATTCAGCTTGAAGCCAGCAGTAATAATGAAGCTGAATATGCAGCCCTCTTCGAAGGTTTAAAAGTATGCATTAGTGTGGGTATTAAGAGACTCATGATTCAGGGAGATGCTCTGTTGGTTGTGAAGCAAATTTTAGGTGTCTGGAAGGTTAAGCATGTTCATTTGAAGAGATGGATAGGGGCGGTGAAGAAACTGTTAAATCAATTGGATGCCTCGACACTCCAGCATATTGAAAGAGGTGAGAATGTAAATGCACATGATGCTGCGCAGGAAATTACAGCAGCCTGTGTTGATGCAATAGGAGTGCAGGAACCCTTATACAAAGGAAGGGAGACATTAGCTTGTGAGGAAGCTTCCTGTTAACTGGTAAAGTGCCTGAAGAAGTTCTGAAACAAAGAAAATACAGATTTATTAAAAGCTGTACTTCTTATTGTCTAATAGATGATGTTCTTTACATGAAAGGGGCTGATCTGGTGCTCAGAAGAATTCCCTGGCATGAGGAAGTTTTTCATATCCTACAAGCTAATCATGAGGGAGTATGTGGAGGACATTTTGCTTTCAAAATCATGCTGAGGAAAATACTTACAGAAGGATATGTGTGGCCATCCCTCCAGAGAGACATAAGACATTGGTGCAGGTCATGCCTACAGTGTCAGCAAATGAGTAAGAGGATCTTACATCCAGAACTCAGAAATATCATGCTTGCTTATAATATTTTCGAGAAATGGGGAACAGATGCCATCGGTCCTCTACCCATGACAGCTAGGGGAAATTGTTATATGCTGACAGTTGTGGATTATTTGACGAGATGGGCTGAAGCACGAGCAGGACGGGCTGTCAATGCGAAATCTGTATGTAAATTTGTGTATGAGGATATTTGCTATAGATTTGGTGTACCACTGGAGTTGCTTTTTGATAGAGGTCCAGGTTTCAGGAGTAAACTGATGGATTTATTATGTGGAAAGCTGAAGATTAAACACAGATATGTAAGTCCCTATTATCCCCAATGTAATGGGATGAATGAAAAATTTAATGGTGTGTGTACTAATATCATGGGAAAGATCATGAGAACACATGAGAAGGAGTGGGATCTTGCTTTGCACTGGGCTTTATGGGCTTACAGAGTTGCAGTAAAAGAAGGCACCCAGTTTTCACCAAGCTGTATTACCCTTGGAAGTAGAAATTCCTGCATTACAGATGTTAATGAAGATAAACGAGGATTCAAATTCTACTTTCCAAAACCGGTTATTGGATTTGCAGGAAGCACAACTAGACAGACAAAAGGCGGTGGAACATTATGCTTTAATTCAAGAGGAGAATCAAAAGAGAGCAAACAGGAAGTTCAGGGATAAGAAAATCGGAGAGGGTGATCTAGTTTTGAGATACAACAGTAGTCTGGATTCTACCTTCAAGAAGAAATTTGTGACCAAATGGGATGGACCTTTTCGTGTGATGAAGAAATTCAAAAATGGATCATATCAACCTGAGGATTTGGATGTTCAGCACCATAAGAATAGAGTCAATGGCTTCAGACTAAAGAAATACTTTCATAGGATCATGAGTGTGGGCGGCTGTGGACCTACTGTGATGAAACCAGACAAGCCGAAAGACCTCATGGATGAGGATATCTCTGAAGAAATGCAAATCTTATATACCCCTATCTGCAAGACATGAATGTCTGCAGACTTGGGAATGGGCAAAGTGATAGGACAAAATTTGTATCAAGTTTTTGAGCACTGTAAATAGCTGTGGGTAGGCACATAGTTGTACACATCTAGGGTAGGTATGGGCTTTTGGCATTTGTGGATTTTTCTTTCACAAGCATGATGGACTAATGTATAGTTTTTTGAGATAATAAAGTATGTTTTGCAGGGACTTCATGGGAAATGATGAAATACAATGTGGTTGTACCAGACTTCTAGAGCAAGGGTGTCTAGTGTGTGATCAAGCGAAATGTTTTTGGGGTCATGTAAAGTCAAGTCATGAAGGGTTTTTTTATATTTTCCTGAGTCAATGTGCACTTGCATGTTACAGGAATTTGATATGTTATGGTGTCCATGTCAAAGGGCTTTTCATGTGTGTGTACGGGGTTGAATACAAGCTTTAATGTGCATGCTAATGTGTGTGGGAATTGTGTGACTAAAGGTCCAAAATGTGCATTTAATGTGATTTGGGAAAAATGTCTTGAGAGTGGTAAACTATCAATGATGAGGTGGCAAATTAGGCTGAGGTGGCTGGACTGATTGGGAAGGCATCCTGCACATGCAAGGTGGCTACATGATGGATGAAGGGGAGCTTCTAGGCTGTGAGCTGGAGCTACGTGGAGATGGCGGCTGGGAGCAGATTCGGTTTTACGCTGGAAGAATCTACGTAGGTAGGGGCTCTGAGAAATAAAGGTGGAACGATCAGAGAGGTTGGAGAGGCTCGCAGTTGTTGATGGGAGGTCGTGCAAGAGCAGGAAGCTGAAACCTGTGCATGAAGACATCATGTGTGTTGACAAAGAGAGCTTTGTGAGCTAGGGAAGTTGTGGTGGTGACTGTGTATGTGACAGGTCTGGGATTTCAACTGGAGGAGCTTGGAGTAGATGGGCTCCAGGTACTTCATGTTGACAAACTTTATGGCACAATTGGCTCTGGCTGGAGTCTTGTAGCAAACTCTATGGTAGTTGCTTGAGGTGCTTCTATTGGCTGGAGGTTCAAAGCGACGCAGAGGCCTGTGAGCGATAGAGAGTATGCACCATGCGCTTCTTGGTTTCATGGGGAAGGCGTCGCTACTATACAGGCTGAAGGACCTTGAAGAGGCGTGAGCTCCATGAGCTCTATGAGCGTGAGAGAATTCGTGAAGGTGGAGATGAGCGACGAGCTGTAGCAGACTAGCGTGGAGAGCACTGGCTATTGCTCTTATTGGGAGCTGCTGGATTTGAGGAGGATGACTATGCAGGCAGTTTGCTTTGGAAGGAGCTATATGGCTGTGGCGTCATTTCTGCTGGCTGGAGGTCCTTGGACGGAGGTTGTGTGTGAGTAAGGGTGCTGCAATGCGCGCACGGGTTGGCTAGTTGTGGTGTGAGCACTCAGTTGCTTCAAAGCTGGAAATAGTGAGGCCTTTGGCCACAGGCGGGTGCCGGGTGTTGCTGCAGAGACCTCAACTGATAGAATCTCCAGAGATGGCGGGCTGCATCATTGCTAGTGCTCGATGATGATCTTGGGAAAGATATGATAAGGTTAGCTTGTGGGTTGATATCTTGAAGAGTCACGAAGATAGCCTTCATGTGGGCTGTGGGTTTCTGAGTTTTGGGGGGAAGTTCAGTTCTAAGTTCAGTCTGTTTCGGGCTGTGTAGTCTTTTGTCTCTCTTTGAGTCTGTGTGATCCATGTTCAGTCAGTTTTTTTTGTGGGGGTTTGTCTCGATGCCTATTACAAAGACACATACTCTGGAATCTGGTTCATAAGCTCATCATCTACGAGCCCACATTGCAGCTGATCCCTATGAAGTCTCAGCTATCTGACGTGGTGAAGTACATAATTCCTGGTTGTCTCTTTTTTTTTCTTATCAATAGGTACGAAGGATCCCTGCAAAAGAAGCGGATCAACAGGGTGCATAACTCCTTTCCCTATCTCCAAGAGTGGAGATGAAGAAAGGTGCTGCTTCGAAACTCCTTGATCCTACGAAATTGCTGAGGCCCCTCCAACAGTAGAAACATCATCGAGGAGAGGGGCTACCACAAGGTCAGGGGAAGAAGCATCAACTTGGGCTGCAACTGGAGCAACAACGTCCTGGACTGAGTGAGGAAAAGCATATGTAGCAACCAGAGCGGAAATATCCGAAGCCCTTGTGCCGGACGGAGGCCGCACGTGAATCGGAACCCATCAAGGGGCAACAAGTGCGGGTGGTGGCGGTCCTAAAGGAGCACTCGATCAAGAAGCGCTCTGACGTGGAGGAGCTGTATCACCATCCTGTCGAGGTCGTCGAGGAGGGGGTATTCGAACTGTACCACCCCCCTGTCGAGATCAAGTGGGAGGTACTAGAACTGTACCACCCCCCTGTCAAGGTCGAGGAGGAGCTGATGTACCAGTAGTCCTTTTAGGCCTCTTCTTCTTTCTTGAGCAATCCTTGGCGAAATGGCCAAAGGTCCTGCAGATCCTACACTAGTCCTGTCTGCCCGCAATCTCCACTCTCTGTCGAAAGAAAGAGCCATCTTGACGCTGGAGCATGATATGATCATCATATAAATTGTAAGGATCCTAACTCTAGGAAGCCTGTCAGACTTGATCGCCTTTGCAGCTGTCAAGGGCAAGCCAGGAAGGGGGGGGATCTCAGTGACAATACCAAAGTACTCCCCAATCACAGGGAGTAAGCGATGGTAAACCTGTGGAAGACTAGGAAACATGATGAAAAGAGAAACGCCCTGCTTGGCCTCCTCCACAAGGTCAAAACCTAGTGAAAAAGAATGAAAGAACATCTTCCTATGTCCCATCAGATAGAAACCAGCTTTGAGCACAATACTCGCAACCTCCCGTGAATCAAAAACAACCTGGAAGAAAACTCGTCCCAATATGTGAACATGTTTCAAGTGGAGTATGAGGTCTGGAGGTAGCACCACAAGCATCCAGTCTTTGGCTTGTGACCTGGAAGGGTGAGACCCATAGATGCGTGCAATCAACATGGTAGAGCATTCAAGCTCTACATCCTTCTTGAGTTGCTGCAACTAGTCTTCTGAAAATGTAACTGTTTTCGCGACTGGTGGAAGCGGAGTAGGATTGACTGATTGGAAATCCATCGCCGATCGAGGTGAGAAGGCCAATTCAAACACAAATGAAAGGTCCGTCCGACAAAAAACCTGCTGCAAGGAGAGAGGATTGGGATAAGGAAGGAATGGGGCTTGAAGGGAGAGGATTAGGATAAGGAAGAGGAAGTAGGAGGAGGAGGAGATGGGGCTTGAAGGGAGAGGAAGGGAAGGAGAAGGAGGTAGGAGAAGGCGGAGGCGGGGAGGCAGGTCAAGGGGGAGAAGGAGGAGGAGGGAAGGAGGAGTTGGCCCAGTGGGCAGGCCGGGAGGGAAGTACAGGGAGCGGGGCAGCAGGCTGGGAAGGAGGAGAAGCCCGAGGGAGTGAAGGAGCAAGCCGAGAGGGAAGACGATGGGCGGGGGAGCAGGGGGGAGGAGGAGGGTCGAGGAGGAGCCGGGAGGGAGGGCTTGGCAACAGGCCGAGGCCAGGAGGGAAGAGGAGGGATAGGGAAGCAGGCCGAGGCAGCCCAGGGGGTGAGGAGGAGTTGGCCAGGGGAAGGGAATGAATAGGCCGAGGGGAGAGAGGAGCTGAACGAGGGGAGGAGCTGGCCGAAGGAGGGTGCAGCAAGGAGGAGAGCCGGAAAGGAGCAGCGCTCGAGCCCTTGCCTTCGGTATTTGGCCTTTCAATTCACCTCAATGTGAGTCTTTCCATTTGGTCTATTGCTCATTTCCAATTCCTTTCACTTTCATTATGTTTCGATTTGAGTATTATCTTCTCTCTCCCTCTTCATGTGCTTTCAAAGACATTTTGGACTGACGATTGCGCAATGCGAGAGTGCCCTATGGTGGCGGTCGACTTGATTATGCAACATAGACATAAAGGCCCTAACAGATGCCACTTGGCCTTAAAGGTTTGATAGATGAGGTTTCGACCAAAAGTTAGATGGCTCTGGCTAAGGGGGTCGGAGACTGCACTGTTAGACATACCTATGGAGTCACGCTAGCTAGACTGGTAACGCTTCAGCACATGCAAGGGATGGATAAAAAACCCGCCGAACAGTCACAAGGCCTGAGTGAAGTCAGATGCCTATCAAGGACCTAAAGAAATACATAATTCAATTTAGGCAATACTAGGGCTGAGAACCCAAACGACTTGAACAATGCTTTCTCGAAATCGAAATGACTCAAATAATGCTTTAAAATAGTTTTGTATGCTCGAGGTTGGGAAGGTGTTTTCCCCATACTGCCCCAAAGGACTCGAACAATGCTTTCCCGATGTCAGAACTGACTCGAATAATGCTTTAAAACAGCTTTGTATGCTCGAGGTTAGGAAGGTGTTCTCCACATATTGCTTGGGAAGCAATATGCACCGAAAACTCCAATGCTGAAATTTTGTAGCTCCTTAGTATTGACATCTAGGCTGAGAAGCTCACCTAGTATGTGTTGCCCCATATCGTCTCTATGATAGGGCCTTGGGGGGAGGGGAGGAGTGTTCTCGGAAAAAAACAGGGTCCTAAACCTTCTACAATACCCTCCATCAGACGAAGGATCATTCGTCTATGACTTCCTCAGTATCATCGTAGGAGGGGTGACAACTATCAGGCGTGCTGCGACTCAAGAGGGCAGAGGCGGAGGTGGAGCTACAAGTGGAGGCGACGCAACCTAGTTCCGAGCGTGGCCTGGAGGACTGGGCCTGGAGGAGATAGGACAAGGCCGGATACGTATGTTCGCCTATGCGGCCAGTTGTGCGAGGCGCTAGATGCCAAGGCATGCATGTTTTACCACCTGGTTCTAAAAGATGAGGCATTGTTGGGCTATCGCCAGTTCTCCTTGCAAATTTTGCCACTCACGGTAGAGGTCATGTGTGCCCCTGCATAAGTTGATCACCTCCTCGTTGAGCTTGGCCTTCTTGTGGGTGAGCTAGACGATTTGTTGCCACTCCGTGTTATTCTTCCAACCACAAGTCTGCGGCATGGATGGGCACAACAGAGGCATCGAAATGGTTAGAGGTGGGGTGGTCGAAGCTAGCTTGGGGTTGGGATCGAGTTTCCCTGAGGCCTTCAGTAATTGTAGCCAATGCTAGAGCACATGTTAGACCTGTTTGAGGGAGATGATCTCTTAGTCCAGCTCTTTCTCTTGCTTCCTCCAAGATTTACTATCCAGGTCGAAGTGGAATTTGGCCACCTCTTGGTTTGCCTTGGTCACATCTTAATTGTGCTGAAGGGCCACCTGAATCGTCTAGTTAAAGAGCATTGTCTACGGGGACTCTTATTAAATATATTGATTTGTGCAACATGTTGTGTGCACCCCCAACTTGTTGGTTGTGCGGTAGGTTGAGTGTACCCCAACCTGTTGCATGTCTTATTAAATATATTGATTTGTGCAACATGTTGTGTGCACCCCCAACTTGTTGGTTGTGCAGTAGGTTGAGTGTACCCCCAACCTATTGCACATGCAATAGGTTGGGGGTGCATATAACCTATTGCACAAATTAAGAAAATTTGACCTTTGAGCGAGGTCGGTGAGAAGGAGAAGAGAATTGGCAAGGGGTGGCTCGACTATCAAGGGCGCTTTGCCCTAATCGAGACTACGGGCTGCAATCTATGTGTCCGCCGGTGGGGTCTGTCTGGCCGGGGCGCCATCACCGCACGCCGCATGGTTGTTGGGGCCAGTGATTTGCAATGGTTGCTTGGAGGGCGCCCTTGATGCACTCACTGCATCTACATCCGGCTCGTGCTTGTGTCTCGGTGAAGGATCGCTATTATGCGCTTGCAGCCGGGCACGAGGATTTGCTCTAGCCAATCGATATGCTGCTGCTATTGCTGGGCCAACTCTGACAGAATAAGCTTAGAGAGAGCGACGCTAAATTGTATCCATAGAGACCATTCATGATGTCGGGTTGTGGAGGGTTTGGAGCTATGAATCAAGAAGCAGGGCCTAGGCACTGGTGTTGGTGTGCTGTTGACGAAGACTGGCAGGCATCTCGCTGTCTGCGCCTAGAGCATTGCGACTTCTTGGGAAAGTAGATAGACCCAATGTTCGAGCTGTTCCCCCTTCTATGGCTGCCTTCTCCGTGATACTAGCCCGGTTGGCACACAGCTGGTCCACTTCTTGTTGGAGCTGGTTGATATTCTCGCTCGGAGGAACTTGGACAAATATTGAGTGCACCACTGGGCAACCTGCAGTCGCACTTATAGAGCATCAAGCTAGAGGTCGATGGGCCACTCTTGGGGGACAATGAGAGCCAGCGCAGACTACACCTCCGACTCAGTTTTCTGCCGTTTGGAGGGCTCAATCATAGAGGCATCATCAATGACCACATGGCACTTAAAACGTGTGAGGATCCTGCTGCTTCTGAGGCCAGATGGAATCGGAGCAGGGGCTTCAATAGAGACAAGCCGTGGGGGTACTGCAGCAGAGCCAATGAAACGCTCAATACAAATCTCTCATTCTTTCCGTCGAATCACAGGCAAAATCACAGGCGATAGCATCCGATTTTTCTCCCAGCCTATCTCATGGATTGCATGCACACAAGATACGTAATTCTTATTCTTCATGCCTATCCACAAGCCCACAAATCCCTAGATGGTTCCCTCCTGCCACATGTCATCATTTTAGACCTTTAGCTTGGTACACCATTTACCCCTCTCTTGGGGCACAATTAAAACATTTGCCCCTTGGCATTCTTACACATTTAGGTGCACCTAGGCCTGAGCACTCAGAACCACCTAATCGATGCCAATACACCCTCACCTAGTTCCTTGGCAGTTACTTCCCTTTACCATTTAATTTATGCACATGAAATATTACCGAAGTCGGTCCTCTAAGGGAAAATGCCCACCGATCTTTCCGAGGTCATGCTATCTCGGCTAGAGCATAACATTCCTTCCCTCTTCAAGCATCAGCGTCCTCGATGATGAAATCTGGAAACACTCTCCGTAACTCGTATACGGATTCCCAGGTAGCTTCTGATAGAGGTAGACCGTGCCATGCAACCAACACCGTGGGTATCTTCCGATTTCGCACTTGCATTGTTCCTCGGTCCAGGATTCCTGTTGGTTTGCGTCTTGCATTATCCTCTATCTCCTAAAACAAAACAACACCTTCAATTAGTGAGTCACCTGTATGCAAAAATTTCTTTAAACGAGAAACATGAAACACTGGGTGCACCTTATACCCCTGTGGCAATTCTAATTTATAGGCTACCTTGCCTATTCTTTTTAGAATTAACCATGGCCCACAATATTGAGGTGATAACTTAGCACACTCTCCTGCAGTCAAAGACTTAGAGTGCGAAGGAACTTTGAGAAAAACTTTTTCTCCTTCCTTCAGTTCTCTAGCGGATCGGTTTTCATCCACATACGCCTTAGCTCTATCCATAGCTTGGCGAATGTTAGCTCTCGCAAGTGCTAGCATCTCCCGCATCTGAACCACAAAGTTTGCGGCACTAGGCACTTTCTGAGGTATTCCAACTATAGTTAGATTCGATGGCCTATAACCATATTTCAGTTCAAACAGACTGAACCCTGTAGAGGAATGTTTTCTATCATTGTAGGCAAACTCCAAACCAATTGTCCCATGTATGTTGCCTCAATGACACATATGCTCTAAGCATATCCTCTAAAATTTGGTTGATTCTTTCCGTCTGACCATCCGTTTCTGGATGATACCCACTACTCATTCCCAACTCAGTCCTTAGTGTCTCAAATACCGCAGTCCAAAAATAACTGGTAAATTTGCCATCTCTGTCTGACACTATGGATTTGGGTAATCCATGCAGACGAAATATATGTCTAATAAACAAATCCGGTACTTGTGGGGCACTAACAGACTCTCTAGTTGGAATGAAGTGAGCCATCTTGGTAAGATGATCAACCACCATAAGGATAGAATCATATCCACCTTGTGTCGTAGGCAGTCCTACAATAAAGTCCATGGAAATGCTCTCCCACTTGCTTAGTGGTATCTCCAAGGGCTGTAAAAGTCCGGGTGGCTTCACCCGCTCTGCCTTACTTACCTGACACGAAAAACAACGTGTCACATATTCATGAATATGCTTTTTCATCTTTGGCCAAAAGAAATCTCGTCTCACGAGATCATATGTCTTCTCGACTCCTCGATGTCCCGCACATGGGCTATCATGGCATTGTTGAATGACTCTCTGCCTCAGATCATTCTGATTAGGTACTACTACCTTGCCATTCCTTTTCAGCATACCATCCCTTATGGCATATCTTGCATAAGTTTGGCCTTTTCTGGATGCCAGGTCATCCTTTTCCCCGGGTTTTAACATATGAGCCTTAGGCCATAGGCTCTGGACAAACTCGTCCACCTTTTGAGTTTCTCTAATCTCGGCCATTAGAGCACTCTCTAACACCGTGAAACTCATGTTATGCACAATGCGTGACAACGCATCAGCAACTTTATTATCCTTCCCTCTTCGGTACCGAATCTTCATATCAACCTCCTGCATGAGTTTTGCCCACCTAGCTTGGCGGCCACTCAAATCAGGTTGTTCGCAAAAATACTTTAAAGTATCGTGGTCAACATTCACGTAAAATTCTGCACCATACAAATAGTGCCTCCATGCCTTTAGAGCATGCACAACAACGTACAACTCTTTCTCATGAGTTGGCCAATTACGCTGAGAGGGAGAAAGCTTCTTGCTTTCAAAGGCGACTGGCCTTCCCTCTTGGAGAAGAGCCGCTCCTACCGCAATGCCACTTGAATCGATCTCAAGGAAAAACAGTTTCTCGGGATCAATAATTTTTAGCATTGGTCCTGTGACCACTACTTTCTTTACAGCACTGAAACTTTCCTGCTGATTCTTTCCCCAAATAAAAGGTACCTTGTCTGAGGTCAACTCAGTCAAAGGCGATACTATCTCAGAATATCCTTTGATATGTCTTCGATAGAACTGTACAAATCCTAAGAATGATCGTAATTCCAAAATAGTGGTAACTTTCTTCGGATCCATCTCAACACCATCAGGAATAATAACGAATCCAAGATATACCAATTTTCTTAAACATAATTCAGTTTTCTTTTTATTCGCAAACAGAATGGCTTCTCTTAAAACTGTAAACACTTCTTTTAAATGTTCACGATGCTCAGCAATACTTTTGCTGTATACCAAAATATCGTCAATAAAATGTACTACAAACTTCCCAATAAATGGATGTAGTAAATCATTCATAAGCATGACGAATGTAGCTGGAGCATTAGTAAGCCCAAATGGCATCACTAAAAACTCATAATGCCCAAAACGACTTTTGAAAGCAGTCTTTTGAACATCCTCGGCTCTTATCCGGATTTGATGGTAGCCACTCTTAAGATCAATCTTACTAAATACCTTGGCCCCATACAATGCATCTAGCAAGTCATCAATCCGAGCCATCGGATACCTGTGCTTAATAGTGATATTATTCAATGCTCTGTAATCTATACAGAGACGAAAAGTATCATCTTTCTTCTTCTTTAATATCACTGGCGAAGCAAAAGGTGAAAAACTGGGTTGAATCTGCCCCAGCTTGAGGTATTCTTCCAGTTGTCTTCGCACCTCGGCTTCTTCTATAAAGCTTAATCTATAGGGAGGTCTATTTACAGGTTCTGCCCCTACGACGATAAGCTCAATTTTATGCTGAACAATCCGCTCTGGAGGTAACCCATAAGGTAACTCATCCCTAAAACAATCAGAGTACTTCTCCGATATCTCTTTAGCCAACTCGGCCATTTTCCCATCTTGGGTAGCCTCAGTGCTAGCTGATGCAGCATCAATCGACTCTACCGATGCTATACACAGACACAGAAACTCTTTCGGAGTCTTCCGAATTTCCATGGCTGAAATCAATGGTCCTTGACGTAAATCCTTTTCACCTCGCAAAACATATTCTACCCCGTTCATCTTGAACTGGTTGATATGCTTTTTCCAATCAATGGCTGGATTTTTCCAAAAATGCCAAGCCATGCCTAGGGCTATATCTGCGTGAGCAAGCCTGGTCAACTCAAAGTCCAGCTTCTCAACATAGTCCTGAATTCGAAGTTCCAACTGGGTAACCCTCTGGTCCCATACTTCAGTTGAACTTCCGTCCGCCATCCTGACCGTATAAGCATAGTCAGACCGACTAGTTTTCAACTCGAGCCTCTTAATAAGCTTCGAGTTAATTACATTGTGCATTGACGCTGAGTCAAACAATACAATCACATCATGATTGGCTACTTGCCCTTTCATTTTAATCAACTCGGGCTCATCGAAAACCGTATACCCTGTTGTTGCGGGCTTTGAAAGGATGTTATCGGGTGCACCGCTTACTAACTTAGTAACAGACACACTTAACAACACAGGTACTAACCTCTGAGAAGGTCCCGCCAATTGCATCTGCATATGTTCCGCATTGGGACTCTCCTGCATTTCCGCGTCGCATTCAGATATTATCATATTGGCCGTGCGACGGTCTTTGTTTAGTGGACAATCTTTCCATTGATGTTGCTGAAGGCAGCCGAAGCACAATCCTTCTTTTCTAGCTTTTTCTTTTTGCTCAGGGGTCAACGAGGACTTTGACCAAGCCCGGGCTGCCATTGGAGTTACTTTTCTTTTCACCCCAACGGTGGTAATTGTCTTTGCTTGTCCCTCAACCGGCTTCACCTGCTTGGTTTGGCCACTTGGCTGCGAGACACTTGCCTTTGACGTCCATTTCCTCTGAAATCCCCCTTTTCTCAGGTACTCATGCTGAGTCCCTGCCTGCACAAACCCACTAGGTCTGCCTCTGGCATCCTCATAGTTCAGGGCTACTGCAATAGATTCATCTAATGTAGTTACATATTTAGCCCGAACTTCCATTTTAATCCTGTCGTTCAGTCCATAGATATAGTCTTTCAACTGAACCGACATAGGGAGAGGGTCTGTTATTTTCATAACACATTCCCTGAACTTGTCAGTGTACTCTGCCACGGACAAATTCCTCTAGCGAAGGTTTCTGTAAGCATCCCAAGCTCGGGACTCTTTGTCAGGTGGAAGAAAGTGTTTCTTAAATTCAGCCTTAAACCCTTCCCAGGTGGTAGGGGCGACCTGATCTTTCTGTTGTTTTATCCACCACCTATCTGCTACCTCAATAAACAGGTGAGTGGCCTCGCGGATTTTCTTTAGATCAAATCTGATTTCACAAATGGCGAAGGCTTCTTCCCACTTGTGTAACCAAACCTCGATCACATCAGAACTGCGCTCGGTCATCCGACCAGCATACTTTTCCGGTCTATAATTGGCAATATTAGGTATCTTGACCTTCGCACGTTCTGACGAGTGTATACTGGGCTCTGGCTCTGCTGGAGCTTTGCCCTTTTCATTTCTAGATGGTCTAGCCGACAAGGCTTGCACCATCTCTCTAATTTCATTTTGACCAGCGTTCACTTGAAGCTGCTGGTTCATGATGTGTTGTAAGGCATCTTCTAGTACAGAAATCCTACCCACCAGAGTAGGTGTTGTGTGATGGGACACTTGTTGCGTAGATCGCGCTCTAGATTCACCAGGATTTACCCTGGAATCTTGTCCCTCTGCCTCCATTCTTTCAAAAGGGAAATTAGATTTTATTTTATTTTATTTTTCCCCGTACGCCAAAACTCCAAAAGTATATTACACTTCAAATTCCCCTTTGCTGTACAGGAATAATAGACTGCAAACTGAAAACTGAAAATTTGTATAGAAGGGAAAAAAAAAGCCCCCTGGAAGCTCCACGTAACGCAGATGTCCCAAACTTATTTCTTCTGCCAAAGCCTTTGCAAGCCTCAAAAATCTGCGCCACTCCTCCGTCTCTCAAACTTCTTAGATGTTATTTGAACCCATTCCCATGCAGTTGACGGAATATCACGAAGCAAGTCCCGTGACCATACAGTAGCTTCAGGATTCGCCGCCACCAACCAAGGCACTGCGCACGTAACCGTACCCATGCTCAGACGATCACCTCACTCACGGGCTATTTGCGTGACCACATCCCAGATGCGCAACTCTTCCATGCATCTTCGGCGCTGCTCATCAATCTACCCAACTATTACACAGCTTGCACACCCACGACGCCAAGGAGTTCTGAAAACACCACGTGGTACAGCTGTAACGACGTCCGCTTATCGGTCGGACTTCCCGTCGTGTGCCTCTCGATTACAGCCTTGTAAAAAGCTCCCTTGATTCTGCGAATTAAGCCAGGTATGGTAGCAGAGTCCCGACCAACTTTGTTGAGCCCACGAACAATATATGGATTCTCCAAGAAGCCAGGTCCTCCCTCCAAGAAATCCCGCGCCTGTGATGACATCCGTGACTATCAAGCTGCGCCATCACCTCCGTACTATCTGTTGTCACACATCCCAAACATTCCGTGCTCTGATACCAAATGAAACGCTCAATACAAATCTCTCGTTCTTTCCATCGAATCACAGGCGATAGCATCCGATTTTCCTCCCAGCCTATCTCATGGATTGCATGCACACAAGATACGTAATTCTTATTCTTCATGCCTATCCACAAGCCCACAAATCCCTAGATGGTTTCCTCCTGCCACATGTCATCATTTTAGACCTTTAGCTTGGTACACCATTTACCCCTCTTGGGGCACAATTAAAATATTTGCCCCTTGGCATTCTTACACATTTAGGTGCACCTAGGCCTGAGCACTCAGAACCACCTAGTCGATGCCAATACACCCTCACCTAGGACCTTGGTAGTTACTTCCCTTGACCATTTAATTTACGCACATGAAATATTACTGAAGTCGGTCCTCTAAGGGAAAATGCCCACCGATCTTTCCGAGGTCATGCTATCTCGGCTAGAGCATAACAGCCAAGGGGAAGCAGTACCTGCTCAGTTGGCGAGGGAGTAGGGACTATAGGTGACACAGGGGCCGAGCGGATCAGAGGGATAGAGGGCACTGGTCTAGAAGAGATTTTCCTTGCAGGTATTATAGGTACTTCCAGTTTCAGCTGGATTGCGACTACCTCCCGGCGCAACACAGGAAGTCTACTCATAAGGTAGCTAGCACTTCATTAAATTCCATATATAGCAACATGCATTCGAAAGAATAAAAGTCTATACTACTTAATAAAGGTCTTCTTCATGAAAAAATAACAATTTGATCTATTAAAGAAGTCTTGCATTCTGAAGGATGTTTTCTGAAAACACTGCATGTTAAACATCCCCTTAACTATATTCCAGAAAATGTTTGTTTAATTTCAAGCAGGCCGGTTACTTTGGCAGTGTGTTTCCAGGATGGAAATAGTCTTCCTAGAAACACTGTCAGCAAGGCATTTTAAGAAATTTTTGGGGACATTGAAGAAAAAGCTTTACTTAGAAATACTTCTTTTGTTAAATTTCAATTCAAGATTTTTAATTCTGAAGGACTATAAGATCAAATAAAATATTTTACCTCGGCAGCCCCAATAGCAAGACGTTTTGCATAATCATTGGCTGTGTGCTGTTTCTCTGTCCCACTGACAGCATCATGATGTTGAGCTATAGCAATCGCTTCCCCCAGAGAATCTGTATTTAGCCCAGAGGCTTTTCTGCCCACCAGAACTTCTAGCTGTCTTGCAGTCTACCCAAGAAGAGACAGATTTTCAACATGAAGAATTATTTGGGCCCTTGATAACAGTGATTTGAGTCTCGCAAAAATAAGTAGGAGAACTCACTAGATAATAGCTGCTCATCATTCGCACATAACCCTTTAGAGCTGGCCGACTGGTGAAGTATCCTGTCCAATAACAATGTGGACAGTCTGCATACCTGAAGAATGACATTTTGCTCTGTAGGCGTAAGGACACATACCAGGATAACGAAAATGGAAAATCTGCAACACATCACAAATTATTTTTGTGAACTTACGGGAAAAAATCATCAAGCTTCAAAGGCCATGTTTCGTTTGCTGCAAATTTTGCATCCGTGTATATGGATGGTGTTGAATAAAACGCATTGACACGACCATCCTGCAGCATGTATACCATCATTGGCGATAATGTTATAAGTCTCTCTGACCAAGCTTCAAGAGATATGAAAAGACAAAATGTGGCTTACACATGATGCATGAGAAACACATAAAATGAAATATGGTTATACCATTTGGAATCCAGATAAGCTATTAGGCAAGCCCTGTCACAGTATCTCAGCAGAAGCCTTATGCAAGCTCATTAAATAATTTTAAAAATCACCCACTTGGTCGTAGCAATATGCATCGCAGACCTATTGTAAGGTTCTACTTTTGTACAGTTTTGTGTGTAGTGGCATCAGAAAACAAACTCTCCTGTAGTCATCTGCCCTACATGATAAGAACGTACTCCTAGCATGCCACAGGCACCATTGGGTACGTACATGCAGGTACCTAATGTAAGAGGTACCTAATGTTTTATCATGCTAGGGTATGGACTCAAACAAAACTATAGCTGAACGTTCTAAACCTTCATACCAAATTAAATCGAACCTCTCGTCTTATCATGCTGGGATACCGACTCAAACGAAACTATAGCTGAACTTTCTAAACCTTCAAACCAAGTGAATGCACAGTTAAATAACTCATCATAATTCCAAAATGTGGTGCACACCTCCGTAATCCTCCTAGAAGATGGGAAACAAGTGTTAACTATTATGGATGATAAGGTGAACAGAACTATCCTTGACAAGGTCAAAAACCTATGAGGCTATTTTAAGCCAGTTATCTACGGTGGTACTGGTTTCTTCAAAAATATTAGCCCAAAATTCAGAGTGCATTGACTAAAAGGTTTGCAGTTGTTTGAATTTTCTTAGCAATGTAACGACTTGCACCGCTCCATATGGTGCTTACAAATTCAGAAATTTGAGATCTGCAAAGTAATACCTTGCTAGTCAATAAAATAAATGAACCAATACAACCATCATGGATGGATACCCATTTTTATCTAATGCATGGGACAGTTGTCACTTTTTGCAAGAAAAAAGAGCCACTATATTAAGTTTAGGAAAAAATCAGATACAAACAAACAGCTATCCACAATGGTGCTGTGGGAACCAGCCCTTGCAGGCTGTTCAAAGGCTGTAAATGCCTACAAAGGATGCCAACAAATAGATCAAAACTACCCTTCCATTACCAGGCTGCAATTGGCTGCCTAGCTTGCAAGGGGATAAAGATGGCTACAGCTATCTTCGGGCAACGACAATTGCCACGCAATGATCTGTATGATCTCTATTTGTAACACACTGCTCTCCTAAGCCGTACTTGCAAGGGATTATTGTACTTACAACTGAAGGACTATCCTCATTTTGTGAGCCATGCTGCCATGCCCAACTGCAGTTCCCTAGTATCTGAGATAACACAGGCTTAGAATCTAGATGGGCTTTGGCTCCATATCTGCTATGCCTCCTAGCATCTCCAAAAAAAATGTAAATGGTTTCAAGGGATCCCATTGGCTCAATCCATGAGCCAATTGAAAGCCCATCATGGGATGACATCCATTGATGGACTACAGGCTCCTCCCTTGAGCTGAATAACTACGAGAAGCTGTGGCATCACCGGTCCAGCATGTTCTTGTCACCTGTGCTGTTCAGCCCAGCATTCTGCGATTGGAGGGGCATTGTAATTTGAACAGGGATTTCTTCCATTCCAGGGGGCCTTCTCCATAATGGGCCGCAATGACTTTTCATTGACAGTCCCTAAGCACTAATTACACGCACACAAATGAAGCATTGTTGGTTGAAGGTTACATCAGAGAGGCAGCCTTCCCTTTTTCTTAGTGAATTGTGGCATTTTTTAAAAGCTTTGAGAATGTGCAGTGGTTTACCTAGTATTGGGAAAAAATAGTTCTCGTTTTGTTGTACCAGAATTTTTTATTTTTAACCCAAACAAACAAACCAACCCAAGAAAAGTCAAAAAACACATGGATATGGAAGAGACCACCACATAGAAATGGATTTCTATGATCCAAACTATCCAACAAGAATGTTTTATGAGACTGAACATTGTGGCAACAACATGATGTACCTACTTACAATGATGAGGTATAAAAAATGTATCTATAAGATGATAGATCATGATGTGCCTAGTTACAAGCTGTACCTATGTGCAATGATCAGATAGAAAAAATGTATCTATAAGATCATCCCAAATTTTGGCTGAGTCAATGGCCAAGAACCCATTTGAGCCTTTTCTTACAATTACTTGAACTTCTCTACACACAACACTCAAGTTGCCACCATCTTTAAAATTCATGAGGAAATACAAAAACTCTATAATGCACAAATCCATGGAAATCCAATACCACTGCTGCTAAAAGTCATCAGTAATGCATGGCTCTCAATGGATTGTGGATGATAATTTAATCTTCTCATCATTAAGTACCATAAAAGCATGAGATTCCATGCGAAGATTGCAACACTTGATGATCTCTCATTCCCTACCTACTATCTCCCCCCTTGGACAAGTCTCATTGATTGAATCTTTGAGCCTTGTGCCATCAAATTTGCTATGAAGAAGCTGTCCCAATGGGGGGCTCTGGAGGGAATCCAACCCCTACTGCTCAGCTGAAATCTCCTGGCATTACCAATCGTGAAACGAAAGAAGGGAATCCCCCTCTCTCGGTGCCCATGATCTATCCACTCCCACTCTCCTGGGTCCCACTGCAAGCACCTGATAGGTGCACCTCCACATAACCGCAATCTCCAGGATCCCAGGGCCAAGAGCAGAGGGTCAAGGTCTAAGTACCACTGCAAGCCCACTCCATGGTCCACAAAAACAGCAATCCTGACAGGCTGAAAGGCAACCTCTAGAAGGATATCATCCGTGCATCTAGAGAGTATACCTCCATCCCCAATGTCAAAGACCAATGCATCTTCCTCGAGACCTCGATGAGCAATCACCTGTAGAGGAACTGCTGTCCTCGAAAAGGCTCCCATCCAAGTGGTGGAAGTATTAGGCACCTCAACTATCCATTCCATCGGGATGGCTGTATCTATCTGCTGAATCCTGCGTGCTATCCCTCTGAGGTGACTCACTGACTGTAGTCTCTAATCTTCAGGTAACCTAATAAATGCCTTCCAAGTGCCTCCTGTGTAGGCGGGGCCTCTCTCCCATCTAGACCACTGCATGTAATGGGAAGTGCTTAGTGGTCTGTCATGCTCATCAAGTATACTATCGTTCCAAATGATCGGCTGCCTATCAATCTCTTCAAGGGTAGAGGGCGGAACCCTCCGAAGAGTGTTCCTGAAACTCCCCCAAGCTTTCAAGATGGTAGTCATGAGAGGAGAGGCAGAAGATCTGAGAGGGGCGGAAGTAAAAATCCAGCGAGGGCTGTCCACCCAATCATCTGCCAAGGTAGGTGTGCAAGCCTGAATGCGTCCAAAAAAGAAATCCTTCCAAGGTTCCTGCCCAGGCATGAGTCCCTCACCACCACCTTACAAAGCAATGCCCTGCACTGCAAGTCCCGGTCAATGATATTAAGGCCCCCTTCAAATGTAGGGAGAATAATGGTCTCCCAGGCCACCCTCGCTGCAACATCTGCCGTGCCATCAAGTCCACTCCATAAAAAATTCATGACTGGTCTAATGAGCTGAGTGATGCAATCCCTAGACCAGCACCAGTAAGAACACACAAACCAGGCGGTGGCCAAAAGAACCTGGTTCACTACCACAACTATAGATGCAAGGTTGAGTTTGGCTGAGCTCCAAAAAATTAGCTTTTTCCTTATACTCTCTAGTATTGGGGCAAACTGTTGTGCTGGAGAGATGCCCAATCCTACCTAGCACCCCAAATATCTGACAGGAACACCCCTCTGAATCCAGGAAAAGCCAATGTCAACTCCCCAGCCTGAAGTGTCCTCATCACTGATCCAAAAGCCAAAGGATTTATGCCAGCTAATGTGTGCCCCTGCAGCTAAGCAAAAGATATCCAAGGCTGTCCGGAGAGAATCAAGTGATTGTGAAGAGGCCTCCATAAAAATAGCAGTGTCATCAGCCAACTCACAATCAAGAAGCTCCTGCTCCTGTCTCAAGGGCAATCTCAGCCCATAAAGATCAGCCTAAGATCTAAGGAAAATACTCATAGCTTCTGCCACAAAAAGAAAGAGGAAGGGGGCCAAAGGGCATCCCTGACGAACTAACCTGGAAATCTGAAACCTGTCACCCCTCCGATCAAAACCTGGCTGTGGGCTGATCTGTAAAGGGAGGCCACCCCTCTAATCCATGCATCTGAAAATCCAAATTGTAGAAGAGTGCCCTCAAGAAAACCCCAATCTACTCTATCATAGGCTTTCTCAAAGTCAAAGAGTAGAATTGCCAGCCTCTGCCTGCTCTACATAGTCCACTCTGTGGCTTTCCCAAAGGAAAAGATATTATCAAATATGCTCCTGCCATGCACAAAACTGTCTGAGTATCATGGATGAGGTCTGGAAGAAGGGGCTGCAATCGGATGCTGATCGCCTTGGCAAGGATTTTGTATAGAGTGCCCAAAAGAGTGATGGGTCTCCAATGGGATACAAAATTCATGTTGCCACCTTTCGGGATGAGGTGTATGAGTCCCTCGGTTAGTGAGTCAGGCATCTCACCCGAGTCTCAAATGCCCTGCAGGGCTGAAGTAATATGATCACCTATCATATCCCAGAAGGCTGTAAAAAATGATGGAGTAAGACCATCGGAACCAGGGCACTTGCCCTTATGAAGGGCGAAGAGAGCAGTCCTGAACTCTGTGTTGGTAAAGCGTGCATCAAGTGAGCATATCATCTCTGGTGTGACCAACACAGGTAAACTCTGCCAAACTACATCTCTAGCCACATCTCTGGCCTGTGTGTCAGGATCTGCAGAAAGAAGGGAGGCATAAAAATTTATCGCTAAGTGCATGACGGTATCAGGATGAGACTGCAAAACGCCGTCAGAGTCAATAAGCTGCCCGACACTCTCTCTACTACTATGTCTGGGACCAAGTGTAGAGAAAAAGTATTTATTGACTCTCCCTCCCATCTGTATCCAAAAGGACTCCCGTGCACGAAAGGCATACTCTGCTCTCTGATCAAGCAATGTCTGCAAGTGAGCCCTTGCTGCAGCAAGGCGCTCCTGGATCCAAGCATCTGAGGGTCGTCTCTGCTCCTCCCTCTGCAAGGCTGCCAACTACCGGCGGATACCAATCTCCCGCCTAAGTACCTCACCTCGCCAGCACTAGCGACAGAGTGATAAAAGTCGCCGATACTGGCAAGTGCTGTGGCCACATGTGAAGGACCGCCCACCCTCCCCTACGAGTGAGAAACCCAGATCTCCAAGACTGCCTCTGTGAGAGTCTCATGTGTGTATAAGGCATCGGGGATCCTGATACTGTGAGACCGTCCTCTCAGATGGGGCTCTGAGATAGACAAAACTATCGAAAAATGGTTGGAGGTGAAACACCAAGTGCAATGCAAACTGTCCCCCCTCTATCAAGATCCCAATCATCCACATAGAATCTATCACCCAATGCTTACCTAAAGCAAGTAACTATGTAGTGGCATCCAAAAAAACAGAAGTATCATTAGCCAATTCACTATCCCAGAGCTCCTCATCTTGTCTTAGAAAAGGTCTCAGCCCAATAGTATCTGTCTGCTGAGATCTCATAAATCTGCTCATTGCTTGGCCACATATATATACAAGAAGGGGGCAAGACGGCATCCCTAACAAACTAATCTAGGAATACGAAACCTCTCTCCTCTTTCTCCTCTGATAAATACCTGGCTGTGGGATGATCTGACAAAGAGGAAGCCCCTCTGATCCATGCATCTGAAATTCAAAATCTCAATATACTTTGTCATAAGCTTCTTGAAGTCCAGGAGTAGCATGGCAAAGCATTGGCTTGTCTGCATGGCCCAATGTGAAGCCTCCCAAAAAGAGAAGTTGTTATTGAAAATGCTTCACCATGCACGAAACACATCTGTGCATCATGAATAAGATCTCGAAGATGGGCTGCAAATGTAGCCTGATAGCTTTGGCTAAGATCTTATAAAAGGTTCCCAAAAGAGTGAAAGGCCTCCATTGGGAGATGAAATTTTTGCTATCTCCCTTTGGGATTAGATGAATGATATGCTTTGTAAGTGAATCAAGCATAGCAGAGAGTCCCAAACACCCTACAGGACTGAGGTAACATGATCTCTAATCATGTCCTAAAAGCAATAAAGAAGGAAGGGATTGAGACCCTCTGTAAGTGAATCCAGCATAGCAGCAGAGTCCCAAACACCCAGGACTAAGGTAATAAATCATGTCCTAAAAGCAATAAAAAAGGAAGGTGTTAATCCATGTGGGCATGGGCATCTTCCCTTGGGAAGGCAGTTCTGAATTCTCGATTGGTGAAAGGTGCATCATGTGAGACTCTCATGTGTGGTTTCACCAATACACGGATGTGCTCCCAAACTCTATGCCTGGCATCCTCTCTTGCAAGTGTATCAGGATCTGTAGAAATACGGGAGGCAGAAAATATGTAGCTATATGCATGACGGCATCTGAATTCCTGTCCCGTCAATAAGCTAAGAAACACTTTCTCTACCATGCCTCGTGCCAAGAGTAGAGAAAAAGTGTTTGTTTTCTCTTCCTTCCATCTTAATACAAAAGGACTCCCGTGCATGAAAGGCATACTCTGCTCTCTAATCTAGTAAACTTACTAATGAACCCTTGCTGCAACAAGATGCTCTTGAATCCAAGCATCTTTAGGCCTTTTCTTCTCTTCCCTCTATAGGAACCACTCAGCCTATTCATGGTCTCAACATGTAGTTTGTACTTCTTTTGGTTCTTGGTTGACGTTTTGTCAGTTTGGAACTATCGTGGTATTTGATTGATCATCTATCTATGCTTGGCTATTGATTGGAGTTTCTATAGTGGTTTTCTATTGGATAGGTATTCATCTTGACAATTGATAGTATTAGAAAACTGAAATTTCTTATTTCCAAGAAATATTAAGTATCGAAAAAACTCACAAGAGATAGCTTGGAGCGGAAATACATCATGCATGGCACGAATAAAAAAGCAACCCGGAATGGGTCTACAAAAAAAAGGAAAGAGGCTGAAAGTACCACCTCAGTCCTGCTATAGACTCTCAGAAGAAGGGAGAGCCCCTCCATTCCCTTAGAGAAATCTCTCTCATGGCAAAGGATGCCCGGGGAACCCTGCACGGTTGCCCAAGTAGCCATCAAAGTATGTATGGTATCAGTCCAGATACTGACCATGGTGTCAGAGGGAAGGACCTAAGATCCATCCAATGCCTCTGTGCATCTACCTCTCCAGATATGCCATGCTGCAATACTCGCCAATTGTCCCAAAGGCTCCCCTTTAGCCCCTTTCCTTTTCTTGTTTGTTGTGGGACTTACTTTTTTAGATCTCACTAGGCCAACCTCGTAGGAATGCGCTTGCCAAATCTATTAGGGAAGGAGCTCTTGAATTTAGAGTTTGTAGAAGATACAGCTTGTATGTGGAGGGCACACTAATAGCCTAGAGAGAGTGGCATCTCCTAGGGGTCTATTGCACACTTCTAGAGCCAAGATCAACTAAAATAAATTAATAGGCTTCCTCATAGCCTCCAAGGAAGAGCTTACGTGGAGGGTTGATCTTGGCTTCATATGGATCCAGACGACATGATACTCACGATGCTAGGTGGCCTGCATGTTTCAATGGATCAATAGATGGCCCCAATCTTAGAGAGTATAAGAAGCCACTATATTGGAGCTCCACTAGGATTTTCCTCATAGGCAAAGCAATTGTGATAAATCAGGTTCTTTTGGCTACAGCCTAGTACATTGCATCGTGTAGGTGTTCCCACAAGGCTTGTGGGGGGGTAACTTAGGAGGTTGGTTTGAAATTTCCTCTTAATGAGCATGAGTCGCTTGGCACATGATGATCATCCCACGTGCAAAGGGAGGGCTGAGCATAAGCATTATAGACCAAGGGATGCAAAGCAATAGGCAAGCTCATCATTAGTGTTGGTGGCAGCCTTGTGGAGATCAACACGTCCATCTCAGCATCATGGATCGAGGGGTTTAGGGTGGGCATCTCAGCATCGTGGATTGAGGGGCTTAGGGTGGCCCTAGATCCAAAGCATCCTCCTCGATGGTTTGGCCAGTTCTGTAGGACAAAGGTGCCACTCAGACTCCTTTTCAGCGGCATCGCGGTGATCCTTACCCATTTATTACAGCATTGGCCAGGGAGGACAGCTATTGCTAGAGTCGAACCCGACAAACACAATCCCTCAAAGAGATGATGCCTCAGATTCTCTGGCATGGCAGAGGATTAGAGTGGTTGGATGACAAGGGATAGTTCGGGTTATTGATCCCAATTCCCACAGCGAGGAGTTCTTACAACCGCATTTGTGGCTTTGGGAGGGCCTTCCTTGCAAGAGCTGCAGTGGGATCTTGGGGAGTTGTTTTGGCCTTCCCAGGTGGGGAGCTCTAACTATAATCTTGCATTACCTTCAATACAGCATTTTTGCAGGATCTTCTCATGTCATATGATAATATTTGCCAAATCAACTACATTTGACGTGATACCTTTAGAGATTAACAAAGAGTGCAATCCTTGTGCTGCTTGAAAACTAAAATCTCAAAATTTGCCTTAACTTTGTACAGATTATCTACTCACATATCGTGGAGAGATAATGGAGGTGGACTAATAGATAAAAATGAAATAGGAAATGATGATCGTTGGTAGAACACATGCCTTTGAATTTATCTTTGAAGTTCCCTAGAACTTCCCTCAACATCTACAACCTTTAAGGCCGCCTTATTTCAGATCATTCTTCAACGAAGAGGATAAGCCATGCATAAGGATTGGGGTCTCATCTTGATAATGGACGTGGACCAAATAGATGGACAACTATGATCAAAATGAAACCATAAGTGAAGACAAGCTCTCTAAACTATTTGTTGCCTTAAACCCTTTTCAACACCACGTTATTTCACACCATTATTCAAGGAGCCCCCACATTAGAATTGGGATATTAATCCTGACTCAGAGTACACAAACTTCACACAAGATGACTCTAAGATGGGCTACCTATGCACTTCAGACCTTGAGGCCAAAGGAAAATAAAAGCTTCATAAAGGATTGGAATTATAATTTTTGCAAAGGAACTTTGACAAATATTCAAAGGTTTCAAAGGTCGTTGAGTTTACGGGCAAGACATGCCTTATTCACCCAATTGATGAGCTTGTCCATTTGCTTATACCAAGCATGTGCATTTTGATAGTTAAAATCACTTCCCATATTCCACATGATATGGTTTGTCCTTATAGACATAGCCTGACACAATAAGTTAATGAATATGAACATTAGAAGCCATATGAAAAAACTAAAAAGAAAGTCTTGTATGAACCGATCTACAAAAGCGTACCTGAGTTTGTGCAGAGGCTACAAATGCATCAACCCTGTCCTGAACATTATAATCAAACAGGATGGGATCATCCTGTTTTTTTCCCCATGCAGACATACTATTAAGGTTAGAATAAAGTTTCCCTCAGAAATCAGATACTCCAAAGAAGCATGCTGGCTAACATAAGTACCTGGACAGGTGTATCTGTAGAATCAATATCGAAGTTGAATCCAGAAGGTGGGCCATAAAAGTCGAAGAAAGCACCAGTAAATATCTGTAGACAAGAAACTCTATTCAATCACATTACACACTCTTGATGTAGATTTCTGATTATAGCTCAATGATGTGTGCATTACCCAATAAAAATCAGCCAGAGGCTAATATATTATCTATACTTTTGTAAGACTAGAATATGTCCAATCGTACAAATTTAGATTTTTATTCATGGGAACCCAGTTGAAGTTATAAGATCTACCTGCGCAGAGCTGCCAAAGGTTTTGGAACCCTGCCAAATCATCTCGAGTGTACTTTCATTTAGACGTTTTAGTTTGTCCTGATAATCAATCCTTGCAAAATAAAGGGCATCGAATCCAAGCTGCAAAAGTTTCCCACAGGAAAACAGAGAGTTTGTTATTCAAAGAGATGTATGTGTGTATGTATGCACAAGCACACAGATATATGAAGAGTGTGATCGACTTCAAGACGTGCCTACATGCCTATACATGTAGCTATATTACTGTGCTTCTGTTATTGATTGATGATGCAGATTTCATCAGTTTTTCAATTATTTCCACGGTGTATACTAGGGACGCAGCTTTTCATGTTGCGTATGTGAAGGCTTGATCACCTTAGTACGCAAAAACAAATGCTTAAGCCCGTGTGTCTAAACCATAGTTTCAAACATTCTGGTGTGTTTGATAAGACATGTTTGAAATCGTTTATATCCTACTCGTATGCTATAGGGCAAACATAGCTTGACTTTTATAATAATAAAATTTGATCTACGAGCCCACATTTTGACCTTTTCCAACTTTTCCTATAGAGTGTAAAGTGTGCTTTTTATAGTTGATAAATGAAGATTGATCATTGGCATTGGTGTAAGTTTTGATTGATTGATGCATGTTCCTTTTATTTGCAAAAATAGACTTCCATTAAGTATGAATAAAACCCGCCAGAGCAAGCTCAATGCGCTCTTGCTCTAACATACTGCTGATTTCTAGAAAATTAGGACACAGAAACCTCCGAGATACACCATCTCAACCACAATAAAAACGTTGCAAGATTTTTAATGAGTTGCTGATCTTTGTATTACACTATAGTTCGAAGTATGAAACCATGTGGTCAAAAGGAAAATCCAGTAGAAAGAGGAAATCCAGTTGTCTCAATCATCCCCTTTTCAATTACACAACAAATTCTTTTCTGCTAATAGATTGATTTTAATGTATAAACCCACATACAAATAGTTTTTACAGACCAAAAGCAAACCTCTGCACTTAGCAGATATGCTTGTACTGCAGAGTGCCCAAATGGATCTATCTGCCATCCAGTTCGCGGAACTTTTTGAAACTGTTGTTTGATGTATCTATGCCCAAGAGTTGTCTGGTCTATCATGTCTATATAGTGCGTTGTAGCCTCATCATGCATACACCAGCCACCATTTCTGAAATCACAAAACATCACTGCCATAATGGATCAGAAAGTTATTATACTATTAAAAACATCATGAGCTTTTGATGAAACCATATTATAACCTTACATAAACTCAAGCTGGCCTGCATCAACAAGATTTTTCACAATCGCTTGGGTCCGGGGAGTCTGTTCTCTCCACCAACGCTGAAAGAATGCCTAACACGCAATACAAGAAAGAAAGTAATAGTTAGCTTGAACTTGAAGAATGGTGATTCTACTTAGCTTTTTGAAAAAAAAAATGATATACAATGATATATCAAGACACAAAAGAAATGCAGGGTTTTTTGTGTTAATGCTTTATGATGCTAAGGCTGTTTATTGTATGAGCCCAACAAGCAGGAAGAAGAATTGAGGACAGATAGGGTGAACCCATTCTTTAATTATTTATGATGCCAAGGCTGCTTATTATATGAGCCCAACAAGCAGGAAGAAGAATGAGAACAGTTGGGTGGACCCATTGTATGGGCCTTACTCAATGCTTAAACAAGGGCCGATATTCTTGGCAGTAGCCAGGTTCTCTTGCAAGGGTGTTCATTTTATGTTGGCGAGTCCGAGGACCCCACTCACAAGCAACAAGAGGAACATAGCAAGAGCTTGGAAATACGCAAGGAGGCCCTGCCCACAGGGGACTCTATCAACAAATTGCAGTCAAGTCACACTACCTAGGTACAATTCGGGAATCGCTGTGGATACCCATGAAGGAAAGGGGAAGGCGTACATTTATATACCCCCAAATGATGTGTGTGAGGAATAATCAATGGAATGCCAAAGAAAAACTCAAGCAAGAAAGGGCAAGGCCTACATTTATATACCCCCAAATGATGAGTGAGGAATAATCAATGGAATGCCAAAGAAAAGCACAAGCAAGAGGAAAAGGCAGGAGTTTTTGCAAGATTCTTCGTAACAATGTGCAAGTAGTCAAGCTAGATGATCACACAGGTGTATTTGTACTGAGATGTTTGTGGAGGGATATCATCCTCCATTTCTGAAAGAAAACAAGGGACAGGCCTTCTAGCCTGAAGTCCCCTCCACACACAAACACAGGTAGGATAGATGCACACACATACGTGAATAGCTGCAATGGAAATGCCAACAATGGCTAGAATGAAAGCATACAACTGAATACGCAACAACTTACTGCGAACACACAATGATATAGAAAACCCTAGCTGAGGAGGTAAAAGGGAGAAGCTTCCCGGTGGGCTTCTCACAGAAGCCAGGGTTTCAGGCCCACCCTATGTGGTACACTGACACAATGTGCCCAATCAATATGCATCAAGCACATGCCATAGATGCAGAACCTACATCTGATTGGCTGCCCTAGAGTGAGTGACATGCTGAGTGCATGCTTGTGTGACATGTAGCAAGGCCACATACGATACACCAATGGATTGGTGTATCGTATGTGTGACATGTAGCAAGGCCACATACAATACACCAATCGATTGGTACCATGCGGCACTTATACCCTTCATCCTTGATGGATATATGCAGAGGACTCACCAGATCATGTGGCCCCTGAAAAATCTCTAACCCTTGTCCGTGACATAACATCATGGAAGTCTTAACCTAGGACTTAAGTTCTACCTACCACTCTTTTTTACCTTTAATTAATCCTAACCCCTAGGGTAATTTAGTGAACTAGCTCCATAATTCATCACTCTTTCCAAAACTCCCCTCGATGAATAATGGATTAGACTTCACACCCATCAGCTGGAATACTTCTCTTGCTTGATCCTGGCAAGAAAGAAAGTTTACTAAAGTCTTCGGAAGACCAATGGGTCTATGAGACTGTGAAAAACCTGATACAATGAGCTGTGGTAGTGGAGCTACTAAACGAGCATCCACACCAATGCAGAATGCAAAAAACGCAAAATGGCAGTACCAAGTCCTAAGTACAACATAGTCATGTCGATAGCCGACTATATATCAATCTCAGCATCATCGTCATCATCAACATCATCATCATCCTCATCATCAGCAGCGGAAAATCAGGATGGATGAGGCAATGGAGGCATGAGGTCAGCAATAGAGCGCTATCGGTCCATCAAGGGTGCAATCTGAACTTGAAGCCTCCCGTTCCCATACGACGTGCAAAGTGTAGATAATATCCTGCCAGATGGCGACCATGGTGGCTACTAGAGAACCTGATGGCCTCCCATCACAAAACTACAATGGGCAACCTAGATGTTCCAAGCAGTGATGCTGGACACCGTCTCCCAAACACTTTTCTCTGGCGACAGGAAAGGGCCATGCGGGAAGGAGCATGGCATCATGTGCCTCTATCCTGAAAACTCCTTGGCCTTGGATCTTGTAGGTTGGAGAGCAAGGTTAATAGAGACGGCATGACCTCCCTCCATTAGCTACGGAGCCACCTCCCACGTGAAGCTCACTACATCCTTTGCATGCTGGCCACAATCCGAAGGGCTCCCATCCAAATCCTATGTGCTCCCCAATGCGAGATCTTCTCCAAGTATCTATCTATGCACCAATGGCATCTACCCACATCTGCTCCAACCAAGGGCAATGGGGAAGCCTCCATGCACCACCATCTAGAAGAGATAGGATATCTTTCGAGGCCACGGCTAGTCCGAAGATGTTCTGAAAAATGGGAGATAACTTCTATGGGAACCTGCTGCCCCAACCAGGGACATTCTCTCAAGGAAGACTAGGATGTTGCCTTGAGCTGAAGCCATTTCCCTATACGAGTCGTGTAAGAGAAAAAGGTCACCTCCTCCACTCTATCCAAGCACCCTACCCGAATAGGTCAAAACCACTCTGGCGGGTCCTACTAAATTTCCTGAAGAGGCCATCCCCTCGAGGGAAAGAGACATGAATTCCTTGGCAGCACAGAGGCCCCCGATCCAATGCTATACATGTCAAGGTCCACATAGGGCAAGAGAATGCCCATATAAGGGCACATAGAACCCTCCTGTATCATGCTTTAAATGCCAAGGGCCGCACTCTTAAAGGATTGTCATTACATGGATCTCACCCCAATAGTACCCCCTTAAACCGGGCCCACAACCCTATGCGTTGGATGTGGAGTGGAGCATTTATTTAAAGATTGTCCCCTGAGGAGGCCAGCGACTCTGACCAGCCTGCTCAAGAGCACTAGCATCAATTTGCTAAGCATCAAACAAGGGCAAGTAGCAGAAGTGCCCTTGAAGCTCATCACAAGGATGCATGCAAAGGCCCTAGGCAAGGAGATGAAGAAGTAGGCAAGGAAGGATAGGGCAAGGAGCCCAAGACGGTCACCAGGGTTGCTCCCTCTAGTCAGGCTAAAGACTAGTACTGGGTCAACGGTCCAGTCCTTGCCCAAGCAGCCTACTACCCTGACTCTCTGCCACTCAAGCGAATCCAAAACCTCATCAACCTCAAGGTCCCTCATAGTCTCGGGCTGGAGAAGCCCCCCAAGCCTCACTTTGTAAAATATGCATTGGTAAGAGCCAAGGGACTGCCATAAAAACTGTACTTGAGAGACACCCCAGTACTCAAAAACTGTCCGTACCAGTGATCTAGGCCTAATGCATTGCTCAATCCTTTCCACCATGCCTCAAGGATCACTCGCATCGATCTCCGCCATCCAGGTGCCTGCCCCCCGCCTGCCCTTGTGACTCTGCCTCTTCAAGAAGGCGTTCTAAGTCCCAAAAGACCTAGCCGGACCACTGTCCCAATGTGCCCAGCCGATGTGTGTCTGCTGCCCAAGCATGAGTTTCTCTTGGTCCCAAATCTCCGGATGCTGAATGAGTGACTACCTCTCGAACTCCTCCAAGCACATGGGACTAGCTTGAATGTGCCCACCAGACGAACATTGCCAAACCTTGTGAAGGCTCCTCATCAAGATGGGAACCCTTCTCTGTAAGGGGGGCCTCTAAAAAATCCACTTGTGGGACTACTACCACTATCCTCCTATATGGGGTGTGTTCCTAAGAAGCCCTGGCTGAAGCAAGAGCTTCCACCACGGATCAGAGCTTGGGGTGAGACCTCGTACCACTAACTTGCCAAAAGGGCTCTTCTCTACATCTCAGGTTCAATAATGCCAAGTCCTTCCTATGCCTTGGGCAAGATCACCATCTACCAAGCAACCTTTGCTCTAGTGTTTCTCATACCATCCAAACCTGCCCATAAGACGAGGTACTTGTGCTGACCCATGCAACCTCTATGGAAACACCAATAGGAGGCTATGTAGCAAGTTGTCACTAAAAGGACCTGATTGGCCATGAGGGCCCTGCATGCTAGAGAGAGTCTAACCAAGCTCTAGTACAAAATCTTGTGCCTCATACCCTCTAGCATAGGGGTGATCTGCTGCTATCCATGCCCCCGTGCATTGCTAGTTGATCAATCAGGTCTTTGAGCTGATTCAAATGGTCATTCACTTAATTACCCTCTCGCACTCTAAGCCTAATCAACTGACCTTATATGACTACGGCTTTTAGAGTATTACCATCTTGATAGGTGGCTTGCAAAGTCTTTCAAGATTCAGGTTTTTGATAGGAGGAATGATATTTAACTTGATGCTTAGATTTATGAGAATATGAGCCTATTGGCTCTTCTCATCGCAACTCCCGAAATTCTCTCTTGGACATTTTCAGTCCCATCAATGATATATACCTAGATGAATCCAGGAACATTCCCAAACTCATCCTCTAAAAACACAACATAGTGCATTTTCAATCTCACGATAGTCACTCATAAGATTGAAAACCATAAACTCCATCGTGCATAGCAGGGACTAGCTACTATGACATCCCCACTGACGTCGTCAGTGCCCAACAGTGGGTGTAGACCATAGTATAAAAACATGCTCTCACACATACAAATCCACACACCCACACACACTTGAGCATCCATTTATACAAAGTCTTCGTATTCAGTTTCTGTTAGCACTCCGAAGGTGAAGGGCAAACTCAGCCATGACGAAAGCTAGCACTAAAGGAGAAGACTAATCAAAAAGTAGTCCAAATCTCTTCATTCAAGCTACAACTGCTTGTGAAGTCTAAATGATTTCATTTTTGTCTCTCCCAAACAAGCATCTAAATCTAGCTGATAAGGCAACACACCATTTAAGATAGAAAGAATTATTGCAATATCAACAAGCCCCATCAATGATACCCATATCTTTCGGTTTTGAGAATATTCTCAAGCTTGAATTTCCAGATGCCAAGGTTGGTTTCATCCAACTTAGCACACTCTAGAAGGGGACAATGACTGGTCATCGTGTCCTAGTTGGTGTACGACACAGACAATGTTTTTTTTCCAGAAAAAGGACCTTTCTATTGATGCTTGGAAACAAACCATACAAGTAGGCTGTCACGAAGGCGCCGCCCCCGGGAATAAAAACCTCAAGCCAGGCGGAGGCCAGCTTGCATCTTGAGATCCCAGCTCGTTACACTCCTCTCAGCACCTGGGTGGAGTCCGTATGAGTCCTCTTGCCAGCCTCTTCCAGACCCGAAAAAGGCTCCGCATCAGTGGGGATCCCCTCCCTGCCAAAGGGGCCTCCGAAAAGAGCAACCGAGGGCAATGCTGCCACTGGCCACCTGTGGGTGGTGTATTCAAAAGAAGTCCCCTCTGTAGGAGAAGCTTCCAAGGCTCTGTACTTGGAAAAAGGCTAAGAACCACTAGTTTGCCCAAGAGGGCTCTGCTCTTCATCTCTAGATCGATGATGTCCAAACCATCTCTAGCCTGCAGCATAATGACTATCTTCCAAGCGACCTTGGCCCTAGTGTTCCTTGTGCCGTTTGAGCCGGCCCAGAGTAAATTGCGCAGTAGGCACCTGAGCTATCCCATGCAGCTCTTGTGAAACCACCAGCAGGAAGCAATGTACCAAGCCATAGCTAAGAGAGCCTGGTTGGCTACAAGAGCCCTCCCTGCTAGAGAGAGTTTATTCGAGCTATAATATAGAAGCCTCCGCTGCACTGTTGAAAACCGGGGCAATCTGATGCTCCGATGTGATGTCGATCCCCACCTGACAACCCAAGTATCTCAATGTCCACCCCCGCAAGAGCCACTAAAAACCAAAGGCTGCACCCCAGTCTCGAACCTCCTAGACCTCCTCCATCCCTATGAAGAAGCCAACCGACTTGGTCCAATTAATTTGAGCCCCAAAGGCCTCACGATAGATTGACAAAGCTCCTTTGACTGCCTCTAGGCTCGATGTTGACCCCTCCACGTACAGCGCCATGTCATCTGCAAACTCTAAGTTCAATAGCTCCTCCTTTTGTGAGATCGGAAGTCTCATCCCTATCAATCTTGCAGCATGGGATCATAGGAAATAGCCAAGCGCCTCGGCTACAAAGAGGAAGAGGAAGGGGGCAGCCCTGCCGTACTGATCGGGAAAGAGAGAAAGCCTCGCCAATATGGCTGCCAATGACCATCTAGCTAGAGCTCCCTGCGTAAAGTGCTGAATTCCCTCAGATCCACCGGTCTGTGAAGCCCAACCGGCGCATAGTGCCTTCTAGAAAGGACCACTCCACCCTATCATAAGCCTTCTCAAAATCCAAGAGAAGGGTAGCTAGGGGTAATCTATGGCCTCCCAAAAGGTAAAAATTGTTGTCTAGGATGCTTCGTTCCTGGACAAAGCCTGTCTGCGTATTGTGGATGATGTCAGAGAGATGAGGGTGCAACTGCAAGGTCAAGACCTTCGCCAAGATCATGTATTCAGTGTTAAGAGGGTGATTGTCCTCCACACGAATATCGGTCCTGTCTCCTCCCTTCGGGATCAAGCAAATCAAACCCCGGCTCAAAGAATGAGGGAGTGAGCCGAAGTCGAAGAGCTCCTAACAAGCTTGCCTCAACGGGATAGCAATGACCTCCCAAAACCTTCGAAAGAAGACAGGAGTCAGACCATCCTCCCCATTCTGGGTAAGGAGGGCCTTGAGGGCCTCCCATAGCTCCTCATCCATGAACGGTGTCTTTAGCTGTCTGCTCATGCTCATCAGGACCACTAATGGAACCTTGTCCTAGACTGCTAAGAGGACCGAGGGGGTCTCCATCTCTGATTGGAAGGTAGAAGTCCGTGGTCATCTCAAGGATCTCTTGGCTCCGAGTGCATCCGTCCATGCTCATTCCACGGTCTCTGAGCTGAGTACATGCGTGCACTATGAAGTGGAGGAGATTTGATTCAGCATTGTGTGATTTGTAGTGTTTGGCTACAGCAAGCAACCTCCATCTCTATTTTCTAACAATACGTACATTTGATTGTAACGTGCTTACATCCACATTCATCCTCCATGTATTGCCCTTTGGGGTAAGTTGCATGAGACATGAACATGGAAAAACAATGTCCCTTTATCCGATTTCCAACATTACTTAGACTTGCCTTCTAATTTCAGCATGCTCAAAGGGAGTTGTCCGATAGGCTGGTCTATTCATCACTGTATCTTGGGAATAAAGTCGTTCTCGTAATCAGTTTCTGTATGATGTGGTAACTCCTTAAGCAATTATTTTGACATGACCTTTGTGAATGCCACATTTCTTCAACCGGAATCATGTATACCTTCTTTTACAACTTCGTACTCGTTTGTGCGTTGGATTGCTTGTGAAAGTACTACCACTGGCCTGGTTCCACTTCCACAAGGTGCATCCCTATGCAATGCATCGCAAGTCCATTCTAAGCTATGAGGAGACTTGCCATGTCCAAATGAGAGTGTATACAAGCCAATACAAGAGACTTGTGAAGCCAGTATGAGATAGACACTGACTAAAGGTACGAGAGACTTATAAGATGGAGATGAAGCGTTCATTGAGCAGAGATTTTGAACAACTCTCTCCCTACTCTAGAAGCCAAAATGAGAGAGACACTGATTCAAAGGTACAATAGACTTGCTAGATGGACAGTAGAGACTTGAACAAAGACATAACAGTCAACACCCATAGCTCTAGTATTCAGACAGTAATGTCTCCCCACAAATTTCCACTGTGATCGACAAAATATGTTGAAAGGTGGGTGGGATCACTTGTAAAAGTAATACCACCGGACAGGAGACAAAAACTGAGTGATTCGCCATCTTGCCTATCACCCCACAATAAATGTTTTTTCACGTAGCATTAGTATATTCAAAGTCAACAAGCAAGAACACGAAGAATGAAACGAAATGATTGTCTATCTATTCAAACGATAATTTGTACTTTTCGACCTGGCATTCAGTCCTCACTATGCCCTCAGTAGAAACGGCATGGTGACTGCGGGAAAAATCCCAGTGATAGGTACAGAACACATTTTTAAAGGAAGAAAATGAAGAGCAAACAAATGCAGTACCATCGTGTGGAATCAAGCATAGTTACGCTTTTTAAGGGACGAATTTTCCAAATGTGCTTTGTGCGCAGGGTATGATTTTGCGATCCTGAGTTCTTTTGCGATCGGCAAAGCAAGGAAGTTGCCGCGTATAGGTCCCATTCTAACTTTATTGTGGAACTTCTGAGGAGGTGAATGCTGATATGAAAAAAGCCTTTGAAGAGTACCTGTTCGACATATATAAACTTCCGGTTCGCATCTTCCTGAAGTGCGGCAATCACAGTGTCCAATATCAAGTTCACAGCTGCATTCTGGTTCACAAAACCAGTGGAATTGTTAGGCAGTTATATTCAACACATATTTAAGCTGTAACACGTACGTTTTAGAAAAATTCATGCGCTTTGTTAGGAATCTCTGCCATCCCAAAAAGGCGATTTAACTGCGAACAGGGAAAGTAGAAGCTTGTAGCAACTTCCATTACAGTGCAGCGCAGAGATATATATACATAGATATAATGTAAACTGTAAAGTCAAGACTTTGTGGATAGCAAGGATCTGCCTACGCCTCTGGTACGATCGGTCGGGCAAGTGGAACTGCGAAAGCGCGAGGAGGCAAACGAGTCCTGCAGTCACGTAGAAGGAACGCTGCAGTGTTGCATCGTCCTACGGCAAGCCTCAGCAAATGCAGAGGTGACGGCGAGAGACAGGCGTCGGAGATTATGGAAAACCGTTGGCACAGTCGCAAAGTCATCAGGAACGTACACGGCATATTGACAACAAGTGAACTCTGTGATCGGATAAAGCAAAGCAATTCCGGCGTTCCGCACTATAACTTCGTAAGTTGGGAGCCGATAGTGAAGCAAAGCTCTCCTCAGCATTTCTAGTCTTGGCTAAGGGAAGGAATGATCTCTGCTTCCCTTTCCAAACAGAGATTCATCTTTGCACCTCGAAATTCGACGGTGTTTGGTCACTATCCTGAGGATGATGATCTGGTGCTGCAGAAGAATAGAGGAGCTTGCACAAGTCGAGCTGGAGGTTAAAAAAAACTCAGCCATTGTGCGACAGGAGGTAGCACTAGGCGGGTCGAGGGAGCAATGCGGAAACCTGGATGGAATTGTTGGAGCCGACGTAGTACTGGTCGATGGTTTTGAGCCAACCGACGTCGTCATGGGAGTGAGGGACGAGGTGGACGTTGAGTTTATGAGGGAGAGGGCGGGAGGAGGTGTTGTAGATGATGGGAAGAGGGAAAGAAGAGAAGGAGGAGGAAGCAAGGTCGAGGAGGGAGGAGAGGAGGAAGAAGGAGAAGGTGGAGAGGAGGAGAAGGTGCAGGGGAGCCATGGAGGAGTAGGAGAAGAGACGGGAAGGAGAGATCAGAGAGATGGGGAGGTCGCCATAGCCAGGCAAACAGAGCTTTCTGTTGTTGTTGTTGTTGTTGTTGTTGTTGCAGGAGATGAAGACGAAGATGAAGATGAAGATGAAGATGAAGATGGAGATGGGTTGTTGCAGCTTTGTATGGACAATTTTCCTTTGATTTTGATCTTGAGCTCGAGACCTCCGGAGCCATGCAACCCAAAAAAAACACAATGTTTTCTTATCACCTGCGTCATCGTGCTTTTTACCACCCTCTTTTTCCTTTCTTTTACCACTTACTAGGCCCACCCCCTCCCCAAACCTCTTACTAGGCCCCCCCCCCCCCCCCCCCCCCAAAAAACCTCCCAAAATTTTTCCCCCCACTGTTGCCCTCCTCCGAGTGCTCTGCTTACACTTTTTCATAAAAAGTGCCCCTCGAGTATTTTTGTGACACTTAGTTGCCTCACCTTGTCACTCATACTACTTCCTCTTCTCCTCTGTGCTCTCTCTCTCTCTCTCTCCATCTCTCTCTCTCTCTCTCTCTCTCTCTCTCTCTCCAGTTCTCACGAGTACTTGTACTCACTTGTTTTGCTTTCCGTGGAATTCCTTGAAAAATTACTCTCCAGTCCACTTTTCCCTTACACTCTGGCCTTCCACACGAGCAACGTTGCTTGCGTCCCCAGGTCACCATCAAATGGCTCCCTCCAATATCAGATCGGAACCTTTCCATAGGATTCCCTCATCCCCAAAAAATACCCCTTTAGTTTTGCACTAGCCACACATTCCACGCGCAGAAAGGAATTGGGGTCACCATCAAATGGCTCCTTGCTATCGCAAGTAGCCGCCTGAGAGTGACCTCTGTCACAGGTCATCGTCAAAGGGTGACCTCGATCCCCCAAATCCCTTCCCTTGATGCTTGTATATAACTTGCAAATTTTGTTTTCAACCCATCTTTACTTTATTTTTTACACCCCCTTTAGTTTCCCACTATCATCTCCAAAATTCATCTCCAATTTTGCCTAGCCTTTACTCAGATGACTAAAATTTATGCATTTCATTTTGAAAATCCACAAATTATACATTTTTAATCGTTAAAAAATGATCATGTGTAAGAGTAATCTTGACTTTATACATTTTTAATCGTTAAAAAATGATCATGTGTAAGAGTAATCTTGACTTTATAACTTTAGCGAAATTTGTTTGTTAAAATACTGGTTATAAATGCCTCATTACATTTCTAATCACTCTTCCTCCATACCTAATCCACTTAACATCCCTATCTAAACCTCAACATTCACTCACCACATCCATGGCTCACTTGGGAGAATGTGATCATGCATGTGCCACTTGGGAAAATGTGATCATGCATGTGCATTCACACAAAGGGTATTTTTCTTTTTCCAAAGTACTTTTACTATAGGTGGCTGGATCTTTTGGGAGTAGCTTTATTAAGGAGAGTGTGCATGGATGTCATATGCTTTATTGTTGGGAGTAGCTTTCAAAGTAGCTCTTTACAACAACTTTTGTGCATATAGTCTTTCAAAAAGTGACAACTTTAAAGTACTAGTTTTGCAAAAAGTGACAACTTTCAAAATGCTATACATTCTCATCTATATCCAATTCATCACAACACGTAAAACAAAGGTGTCTTCTCTAATGACGATGTGCATGCCAATTTATGATGCCCCTACCTCATTGAGTTCCAAGGTGAGAACCCTTAACCCTTCGCATGTTGACTTGTTAGAACTTCTTAGACTATATTTTAGGATTGGTAATTAATATGTTAAAATTGGTACATCTCTGCATGAAGTATTCCATAAGTGTATCCACAATGAGAAACTAATATGTTAAAATTTGTGTATTTTTGCATGGATTATTCCATCAGAAGTGGACCCGAAGGAGAAATGGTATGAGTATTTTGATTAGTTCTTAGCATGTGCCAAGGGAGGCAAATGTTGGAAAAAGTGGCTTCTTGTGTGAATAGCAAAGTTGTGCAAGGATTCGTAAACAATTATTTAAAAATACCCATGTGAGTGGAACACCTCTTTAGTACATCATGACAACTAGCAATACTAAAATGTTGCTAAAATGGGTTTGCTGGTCAGTGCGGAAGCCCTTCAATTCTATTAATAAATGTTATTGTTAATATTAATAGCATTTATAAGTGCGGTAAGCAATGTGTGAGTTTTATGTTCTTTAAATGCAGGTCTTTTGTCATTCATGTTCTTTTCCCTCTTTCCTCCTTATTTTCCCCCGCTTCCATTTTAGGTTGATACTTCCTATGGAATTTTTCTAGAAATTCCTCACAAAAGAGACAAGGAAAACACTCCTTCCTACTTCCATGCACTACCTATATGTAATGCATGTCCGGCCAATGGGTGCATCTTTGATCCCACCCCCTTTATGGCCTAGGGCTAGTTATGGATCTTGCCCTAATATGGTTGCATTCATTGGTCAAGTGCTTACCATTGCAAATGACACACTATATATATTGTCGTGTCTCATGGACGTGTTACATCTTGGAACAAGTGAACATTACTTGAACCCCCTTTTGCTGCCCCACCCTTCCACTATTGACTCATTTAATTGAGTAGGCTGGTTGCAAATTGCTCGAACCCTCTTCTGCTTCCCCTCCCTTCCACTTGATTGAGTATGTTGGTTTCAAATTCCTTAATCGTGTTGCACCTCCCAAGTCAGCTTCTTCTGAGATAGATGTCTTAGAGCTACGAGAAATCTCTGATGGAGTAGTTTTGGATCTCTCTTTGTTCAACTTATCCACCATCATATTATTATTGAGGCAAATGGCCAATTTACAATATAACTCAAATGATGTGGGGCTCAAAATTAATAGATGATCACGAAGCTTTGGGTCCCCTAGCCCTACAAAGAAATGTTGAAGTAGTTGTGTATTCCTCATACACTAATCACATCTTGAGCTGAAGTGTTTGATTGTAGCTATGTAATCATAGAGGGGCTCCCCTTCCTTCTATTTAGCCTAATATAGTTGATTAATTAGGCTTTGTCTGGCTTCACTTGGGGTGAATCCCACATTGAAGGTGTTCCATAGTGTTTCCCAATTTATCTTCTCCTCTCCAAATTTAGAGCTCTAAATTATTGCCCTACTTTATGATCTAAACTCAACCCAAAAGCATTTACCTTGTTGAGGTCACTGATGTTTCTAAGGTTTTGCAAAATTACTTAAACCTTTCTATGTCAAAGAGAGGCTCACCCTCTTTGAGGAACTTTGTCATCACTTAAAGCTGGTGATGGATTTATTTCTTAATGAAGAAGCTTCTCTCCCTACAATGACTATAAGTGCCCCCCCCCTTCCTAGTGCTTGCAGTAGGACTCTCATTGCATCATCGATCACCACTGTTTGTTAGATGGGAGGGTTGGAGGAACATGAGTCTTGCTCCGTACATATACCTTGGTCGAGAGCACACTACAAGTTGGATTTGGTGGGTCTATGTCGGATTTGTGTAACCACAGCCATTGGGCATTTGTATAGTCATATTTGGATAAATTAGCATGGAGGTATGAAGAGGTGGTCCCCCTAGGCATTGGCATGCTCAAACCTACTATGGGTGTGGCAATAATGATAGGTGTGTATGGTAACCCACTTGTACCCCTTGCAAATCCTAAGGGGTTGGGACACTTTCTTTTGCCGAGTCGATGGTTTAGGAGGATATTCAGATGGTGCTCTTGTTTGCCCCTCTAGATTGTCACTACCAAGCTAGGCATGGGGGGTACCCATTGGCTGTGGTTTCCCTAATTCTCTGAGTGAACTTTGGGTTGGGATTATTGTCACATAGTTTTTTCAAAATGTGGCATTACATGGTGTTATGTTGGGCTCTATGACATTGTTTCTCCAAGAAAAGATCCAAGGGCTAGCTAGCATCTACTCTTGGGTCACCAATGTGGAACTCCATCTGCATCTTGTATTGTGGATATCGCCCTCATTGGGGTTGCATGATTGGTGTATTTGTTGTGGAGCATATTGTGAATTTGGTCCCGTAGTATGTAAAGCACTAGGCAAGTATGCACCTCCACCACCACCGTATTGATCTTGGCACTTTGCAAGTGTCACGGTGGGACAGTAGTCCTTCTGAATGGTCTCCAAGGAGGGAGGGTGAAAGCTCACAAGGCATTTAAACCCAGGTCCAAAACCTAATGGATGCAAATTTTAGTATATATCTTGATAAAATGTTATTGGAGGATCTAGTTTTGGATTCAAATCCAAGACCCTTCCAGATCTCAATTGCATGAGAGGCCTTATGGTAATGTGCGGGCTTCCAAATGATAATGGCCATTTGAAAGGACAATTATGACCCAATAAAGAGTATTTTCATTAACCAAAGTGATTAAAAGTCCTCAGTCAAGATCTATAGTGATCAAGTATAGTAAGGTTACCCACCCAAGTCAACTTCAATGATCATGCATGGTCATTAGGATTTCAAGAAGGTGAGTTTTTAAGGCTTCCAAGTGAGGCACTAGTATGGCATTGGTTCTAGGAGTTTGTGATACTAGATCGGTGGTCTAGGATGACCAAGCAACAATATTAATTATTTATTTCCTTGTAATTTTTGATATCACAGCTTACCAATGTAAGTTTAGCACAAGGACAAGTTTCATATGAATTTCAATAGCATTTTTAGATGATCTTAATGACCAGGCACAAACATCAAGTAGCACTTATATCTAGCCAAGTCCAAATTTTAGGTGCTTAATATGAATTTCAACTGATTTGCATGCCTTGGGTTGGTTGTATGTCAAGGGGTTCACACGTCCATAACCACGCAAAGTTGTCTTATGAGGGCTTCTAGGTGGACACTTGTTGTTTTCTAGTGATAAGGGTGTCTGCTATATGGTTTTCACCACTTCTGTGTTGTTCAACATTTAGGAAATTCCACCCTTATTTGACCATGCATCAACGATACGATTTTGTTTTAGTTTATGGCACAAAAGTATGTGATTGACATGGATCCAAGGTCTGATTCGTGGAAAAGAGGTCTTGGAATGGCCACCCGATAATATCAAATTAGATATTTTTGGAGTGGTCAGGTGACAATGTTAGAGCACATTAATGTGGGAAGCTTGGTGTCCGTCTAGTGTTGAGTTGGAATGACCACATGACGATATGATATCCACACTTTGATAACCATGTGCTCTATGTGCCAATTACCTCTGGTGAAAATTCATAGATCCCACTTGATGGTTGTAATTTTTTTAATATTTGATTGATCATATAGTAGAGAAAAATAAAATAGCTAGCTACCTACACAAGAAACTAAAAAAGGAACAAATCTACAATGTTTTAAAGATTTTTGAAAGTTGCACACGAAACCATCACATCGAGACATCTCAAAGTGACGTGACAACTACTATAATTTCTTTTAGAATATTCCAACTAGCAACACTAAGACCTAGCTACACATTAGTTTCCACAACCATCTAATGCTTAAAACACAAAAAATCAGCCCAAAATCACTCTCTTATGCCTCCAAAACTAGCTACCTCTGGCTACTCAAATAGGTGGTAGTCAATGCGTCAATTTTGAGAAGACAAAGAAAAGAGAAGACCATGGCCTTTCTGTTGAGAGTTCACACTCAACATCATCTGATCATGTGTGCATAGCACCATCACGTGATCATATGTGCATAGCACTAACCTTATAGAGTGCTATAAAGGAAAGGGTTAGATCCCCTAACCCTAACCCTAAATGGGTTTGTATATATTCTATTTTTTCAACTAAATCTATTGTACAGTTACTCATTTGTGGTGTGCTCTCTAGCTATGCCCTCTCTCCTCATCTCCACTCTTCTCCTCTCCCCTCTTCATATTTTGTCATGGTATCAGAGCTCCCTTGCCTTCCGCTGAGGCATTGCGATCCTTCTAAGAGTGAGAGTGATTGAGAGATTGAGAGGCTCTCTTGAGCGTTCTTCGAGCAAGTTCACTTCCATCAAGAGAAGACTTTGTTCATTGTGTTGAGAGAAAATTTCTGTCATTCCTTAAGAGATTCCCGTTCATTTCAGTTGTGAGGGTTGAGAGTTTATTTCTTTTGAGTTTATGAGAGTCCTTTGTGAGAGAGATCTATTGAGTTTGGGAGAGGAAGAGAGAGATAGATCTCTATCTATTGTTCTACTTGTGGATTGAGAGAGAACTGAGAGATCATACTCTCTCTCGGATCCTACATACAACTTCTCTCTGAATGAGGCCATTCCTATAGCAATCGGCTTTAGCATGTCGGCCAAAGAATACTGTGGATATGCCCTGTGCTCAAATGAGCTCACAATAATAGCAAATCTCCTTCTACTCCACCAAGCACCTCTACAACGAAAGAAGCGTGACTCCTTAGCCACGGCTCCATAGTAGCCTACAACGCTAGCCTCCATGCTCTTCTCTTTCAGCCGGCTTCACCCCCGGACTGCAGTAGCCGAGCCTGAGAGCCCCACCAAGCTCCAACAACACAAAAGCCTCTCCATTTCCATCGACTAGGAGCTCACAGGCTCCCTCGACACACAGCCCGCTAACCAAGTGACGAGCGCCTTAGAGCTCTTTGACCGACAGAACTCAAGCTTCTACCAACGGCAACGACTTCCACCTCCTCTATTCGTTGTGGATGAGAAGAGCATGCTCGCACCCTCATCTTTCGGCTCCTTCATGCCCTTTGACGCCTATAGGCTCCAAGCCATTGCACAGGATGTTCACAGCGCTCCAACAACCTACATTTTACACACACGGCATTCAACAAAAAGTGGGTCTCCATCGACAACCATCTACAGGCTCTAGGTACTGCTCCATCGTCGAAGCGCTCCTCCTAATGGATAAATAGCCGACTACAACGAGCAATGGCTCAATCTCATGCAATGCTCACGTAGCCTCCTGCAATAGCCAGCACCTTCGAAGCTCCTCCATACGGGCTCCTCCAAGACGATAGCTTCTCCATAGCTTCACCAGTGCAACGGCTCCCACGAGCTCTTCTAAGGATCAGCCATCGACAAAAATCCACAAGAACGGAATCCTTTTAGATTCTATCGAAATCATAAAGATTTTGGTGTCTCCTCGAGACACGTGGCTCGAGTCCACGTCATCTTATCTGCCATGTCGCAGATAAGCACTTACCTTGGTTAGTTGACAACTAACCCCAAGCTTAGTTGGTGGTTAGAGTTCAACCACGTGGCAATCTCTCTTATCCTACCACATCAACTGTCCACGTCATCTGGCTACGTCACCTGCCACATCATCTGCCATGTGACTTGTGCCATGTCATCTACCATGTCATCTGCCATGTCATTTGCCACATCAGCATTACCACATCATCTGTTGACATCATCATATGTGCCACCTCAGTAGTGCCACTTCAGTTGTCCAGTCAGCACTGACCTCTGCAAGCACACACAGTGCTTCACAATGAGGATTACCAAAAAGCGAGCGAAGAAAAGCGAGCGAGGCCAAATAAGCGAGCGTGGACAAACAACAATGCAAGGTGTTATCTGTTTAGTAACAACCACATCATATTCATCCAGGACAGCCAATTACCACAATTTATGCTCCTCACTCGCTTGCATCTTGGCTAGCATGTTTCCAGAAGTACATGTTCAAATCATGTTTCCTTTGCTGTGAAAAAGTAATGATAAAATAAAACATTGAATGCTTTCAATAATGAGAATAGTAACATATTACATTAACTGCTCTTCATGTTCTCATCAGAAGAAGACACCTTTTTTCTAAAAGTTATTAACTCCATAGCACAAAAAGCATATGTCATACAAAAAAAAATTAATATAAAAATTTGATGCTTCAAAATATCTTCCAACCCTTGGAATGATTGTACAAAATGTTTTTTCGTGCATTGCCAAAACATGGAAGCACACCTATGTATATCATCCGCTTTCAAAGGAAATATAAAAAAGGGACATCTAGGCTGCCTACTAAATGCTTGATGGGTTTCTTCCACCTTCAAAAAATACAACTTAGTGCAGCTTCATGCAAGGAAGCACACCTACATATATTATCCGATTCTGAAGGAAATGCAAAAAAAGGGCATCCAAGCCATACACTACATACTTGATGGGTTTCTTCTACCACCCAGAGCTTGAAATAATTCAACTTTTGTCAATGCTCTTCTCCTCTTCTTCTCCTCTCTTTAAGATTCATAATTTTTCTTCTCTTCTTCTCCTCTCTTTCCACCACGTGTCCCTCTGCCCCTTCTGTTTTTTGACTGCTGGTTTTTGATCCATGGGCATCACGGAGGGCATCATGGGCATCATGGAGGGCATGGCAGATCCAAGACTGGATCTTGCTCAACTTGTTGTAGATCCAGGGTTGTCGCAAAGGAGGGGAAGAAGAGCCGAGATGAATCTAGAGACAGATTGATATTGAAGAAATTGAAGAATCTGACATCTTCATTCCTTGCATGAATCCTTGCTCAAAAGCTCAGCCTCGATCGCTCAGTAGCTAGTTCTCCTCTACCCTTCATCAAGTTTGGCATCCTCTCCTCTAGCTTGCTGTGTCTTCTTGTTACACAATTATAGAGGTTTGCTTTGGTCGTCTTTATGTTGCTCTTATTGGGAGGCTCTCCAGCGTGTTCATTTTGTGCAGTTTATATTTCTTGAAAGCGATTTACTGCTCTCTAGCATTTCTTGCGCTATCTTATCTCATGAGCATGCTGGCTGTGCATTGTCAAATCAGAGTGTCGACTTCTCTTGCATATGTGACCTACGTGCTTGTGCCTTCTCAGCTGCTTGCTCTCATCCTTGGTATAAATTCCTCCCGGTGCTATAAGCCTAGACAAGGACTGTGTTGGCCATTGAAGTGGTTGCGGTTGTGCATTCTTTGGCACTCTCCATGCTTAACGCAAATCGGATCTAAGCTAGTGAGGTAGAGACAAGAGAGAAGTTGTGTCTTGTTAGGGAGATCTTAAACCCTATCATCCAAGTTGATCGTCTGCTTGGAGGAGTGAAGGCGCTCGAGGCTCGAAAGCGTGAAATGGAATGGAGGAGTGAAATGTCGGATGATTTTTGATGCTTCGCAAAGGCAAATGAGAAGGATTCCCGCCACGCTCTACTAAACAGAGACTTGACATACATGCTTTATTATGTGCTACTGTTGTTTTCCCCTTTTAGGGATGCCCCTTTCTGTTGTTGTTAATGTCGTTTGGACTTGGATTATCGTTCATTTTCTTAGTCGTTTGATTTTAGGAACGCCCCTCTTAGCGATGTTTGATTTTCTCAAGTTTTACTTGTAATTGATTTGCTTTTGCATATAGGTGGAGAATCAATCTTGAGACTTGTGAAGCAATACATGTTCCACCGATCACAGTCACCTGACATTTCCTTGGCCCGTGGCATCACACCTTTGTTTGCTTGTACAGTTGGAGATTACATTGCAATGGGCAAAGACTTTGCTGACTCTAAAAGAAATAATAAGTATGCTATTTTGCATGAGTTTTTTATTACAGTGGCTAGTCGAGATCAGGACTACAAGAGGATGGGTAAGAAGGTGAAGTGGGCTTCAGATTTTATATTGCTTGATTTTCCATCTGGCTATCCACTTGATGAGAGAGGATCCACTCCTACTTGGAATGTCTTGCTCGAGGACCATGTGCCGCATGGGCTTGCAGTTGCATCAGCTTCTTTGTCTGATAGTGGTTGGTTGGCATGCATATGTCCTTTGGCAGGTAAGGCACAATACCACAATTGACATTTCACATTTTGTGTTTCCATTCTACTAGTTTTAAATAAAATTAATTGCTTGCAGGACAATTTATTGGTTGGATGGAACGGTTTGCATATGTCCAGGGCTTGGAGGTTATCAGACGTGTGATCTTTCATGACAAGTTTCCACATGGATTTTGTAGAGAACATGATAAAAGTGTTAAGGTAAGCTACCATTCCATGCATTCTATGTTTGCATTCCATGATAAATGTGTCTTTGACAACTGTCTCCTCATTAGTCCTATGCATGCTATGTTTGGAAGGATAAGTCCTATGCATGCTATGTTTGCCATCTTTCATGCTATAATGCTTGCTAGTTGAAGTCAATATACTATACATGTTTTTTTCCATGTGGTTTCCAGATGCAATCTTCAGTATTAGCTCTAATACGCAGAGCAAAGAAGAATCCAACAGTTTTTTGGGAGGAGAGCTTTTCACTTTTCCAACAACTTTTGATTGATCCACGTGAAGATGTCTGGACTCATCACATACCTCCCTCTGCAAGGACAATCGTGCCAATGTCTTCTCAGCTAGCATGAGGTGGACTAGAGAGGAGTAGTTTTTTTGTAGGTTGCATTATGTCTCTTCTCTGTGTTCCTGCAGGGCTGGTTCTAGAGATGGGTTATGGTACAACCCCTCTTATGCGTGCTTGTCAGGCCATTGGCAGGCCTTGTTTTTCATTTTATTCAGACAACGGTATTGTGGCTAGCATTGTTGAGCCACTTGTGGCAGATCATTCTGGAAAATGGATTAGGTCAGAGCATGATGGAGAGGGGGAAGAAGAGAGAGTGGAACCTGTCACAAACCCCTTTGATGAGTAGTATGCTACTGGCCCTGAGTTTTTTTGTTATATATTTTGAATGCTAAAATTGAGAACTGTGAAAGTGTTATTTAGCATCTTTATAATATGGTAGATAGTGAACATTTACAGGTGCCTTTGAATCAAGAAAGTACAAATTTTGATGCTTTGGATAGTGTTTGTAAGGCCTTGATCTAGCAATTGATTTTTTCTACTTTTTGTTGGTAGCAAATTGTCTTTTGTATAACACATAAGGATGGCAAGTTCTTCTTATTGGAAATTATTTTCATTGTTTCACTTTGACTTACTTTCCTTTGAAATGTATGTTTTGTTGTAGTTTGTTACCATGCTATGCAGAAAAAATGGCAAGATTCATGACCGCCGACAAGAGATATGATGAGTGCCAATTAGATAAACCACATGCGCGCAACTACTTTCTTGATGATGAATGTCAGGGGGATTAGAATATGGTTTAAAACACCATTTTGTTCATAGACTGATAATTGTTGTGGTGAACCATGGACACATTTGGAAAGTTTTGGTCTAGTGCATTTTGCAGGTGAAGTGGTATTTCAACAGTCATCTATGTTATGAGTTTGATAATTAGTTTATGTTCTTTAAGTGAAAGATAGGGTGGATTGTAAGTCTGATTATTGGTATGCTTATTATGACAACATCTTGCTATAGTAAGTTTGGTTTCAAATTTGTTCTCATCGGAGGAATTGTAAAAAAACTCGCTCGCTTCATTGGGCCGGCTCGCTTTTTCTCGCTCGCTCTATTGACTACCCCCTTCACAATCACTACATGTGACCACTCCTGCCGCCTCAGCACAGGGCTCCACTGGCACACCTCTTGCTAGGCACAGTGCCACATCATCACTACATGTGACCCCATCATTGAGCACCATTTGCACTCCTTTTGCCCCTCCACCTAGATCAAGCCGTATCTCTTGATCTAGGAAGAATTTGAGGGTGGTCCAAAAAGGAAAGTCGCTCATTTTTGTGTGCTCTATGCGGTTGTCACATCACGCGCATATTTTGGTGCAAGTTACACTCACATTTGAGCCTCATCCACAAAACCACTTCCTTCACGCACATTCGCCTCTACATCGACGCATCTGACCTAGCACTTAAAAAGAACAAAAGAAAAGGAATTATTTGCTGTTCTTTCATCGATTGACGGTTGGTATAGATCTAGATTAGAGTAGACTAGATCGCCATAGAGGGGACTCTTTGAATTTCCCCAAGTTGCCAATCTAAGCCATGCTCAAAATTCCCGACTAGTACCTACTCGGAGTCAGTCCATACGCTCACATACGGTTTCACATCATTACATTACCTGAAACCTTACATTCATCAATTCAGTGAGTAGACTTCAGAGAGTACAGAGGCATTGCAGATTGTTTCAGTGGGCAGATAGCATTTAATCACACACACATGCCACCATTGTAAATCCTATTCGGCTATCTCATGGCATCGTGCACATCATTTCAGCCTTGTAAAGCCTCTTGGCTATTCCCGGCATCATTACCACAAGCCTTGTAATACATATCAGATTTTATATATTGTAGTTCTATCTTCACCGACGGTTCAGAGATTTCACTTGACACAGTTAGTGTATTTGTAGTTGATTCATGAATACATAGATTTTCATGACACTTTTGAGTACATTTCTTACACCATGTCTATGACTAGCAACCTCAATCTAGAGGCATCTGCTAAGTTAGACAACTCTAATTACGGTACATGGAAATACTGAATGGAGACCATTCTTGTACTTCAGGACAAATGGGAGTATGTCGATGGGTCTACACCTAGACCATTGGACGATCTAGCCACTAGTAGCTCTACTCCATATGTTGTCATAGCACCAACAATGGGATCTACAGCTACACAAACAAATTTCGCACCTATAGTAGATCCTGCCATCGCCCAAGCTCAGGCAGAATGGGATAAGAAAGACAAGTATGCCTATCATCTGATCAAGCAGAATGTGTAAGATGTCATGCTAGGACAGCTCAACACAGTCAAGACATCGAAAGAAGCATGGGTTATGTTCGCAGCTCTCTATGAGTCAAAGAACACATCTAGGATTCTCACACTGAGAAACCAGATCAACCAGAGTTTCCGCAACAGCAGGAAACCAGTCATGCTTAAATACTCTGGATAAAAGACTATAACAATCAACTTGCAGCAGCAGGAGAGAGTATGAACCCCGCAGAAATGGTTCAAGTCATTCTGAATGGACTAGGAGAGGGATACGAGAATCTAGTCCAGAGTATTGCCATCCACCCCCAACGGTAAATTCTGACACTAGAAGAACTTCAGTCAATTCTACTTAGTGAAGAACTCAGAACTCAGGCAATTCAAGCACGTAAAGGTCATTCTAATGATCATGCATTCACAGCTTCAGACAGAAGCAGAGGCAAAGGCAGAGGCAGAGGTAGATCATACCAGAAAAGTGGTCATCATCAGCAACAAAATCAAAGTCAGCATCAGAATCAGCATCAGCATCATCCTCAGCAACATCAGAATCAGCAAAGTGCAAATCATTCCAACCGAGGAAGATTTCAAGGATGAGGGAATGCATCCACCAACGTGTCAAACATCTAGTGTAATTACTGTCACAAGTCTGGACACTATGAAAGAGATTGTCGCAAGAAGCAGTACAACCAAGGTGGTCAATCCAACAGTAATCAAGGGAATTCCCGAGACAGAGGAAATCATCGTGGTGGACATTCTAGTCACAGTCATTTTGCAAATGAACATGGGAATATGTTTCTTGCAAATGAGAAAATGCATCAGATTGATACAGTGTACCTAGACACTAATTTCAATCCCATAGAGGATTATAGCTATCAAGTCGACCAAGTGGAATAGGATCCTTGGTATATAGACAGCGGTGCATCATCTTAGATGACAAATCATTAGGAATGGTTCACAGAGATGAAACCATTAGAAGGTCAGAAAAATGTCATCTACATAGCAAATAATACACCGAATCTAGTTCAAGGGAGAGGTGTTATCCCTATGAACAATTTCACTGGTACGAAAGGATTGGTGAAAGATGTGCTCTATGTTCCGAAGCTCAGCAAGAACCTCTTGTCAGTAGGTCAAACGACAGAACACAATTACAAAGTCATCTTTGACGGTAATGAATGCACTATCAGAGATAAATCCAAAAGATGTCAACTAGTAGCAAAAGGTGTCAAGGAAGGACGCTTATACAGAATGCTAGCTACAGTACCAGATAAGCATGCCATGTCAGCTCAATCGCAACAGATGCCACTATTTGCAAAATGGCACAAGAGATATGGTCATGTCAACTTCAAGTACTTGTTAGATCTCAGGAATCAGAATATGGCAATTGGGATTCCAAAGCTACAGTTTCTTGGAAAAGTTTGCGAAGCATGTTGCTTTGGCAAGCAAAAGTGAACCAACTTTGGCAGAAGTACCTCTCGTGCACGAGGTATTCTTGATTTGATACATACAGATGTATGGGGTTATGTCCAGACCCACAGCATCAATGGTTTACTTTACTACTTGACTTTCATCGACGACTATAGCAGATATTGTTGGGTCTACTTTCTGAAAGAGAAATCTAAAGTGTTTTTCAGATTTCAAGAATTCAAAGCCATGGTAGAAAACTAGATAGGCAGAAAGATCAAAGTCATGAGATCAGATAGAGGAGGTGAATACATGTCTTCAGCATTCATGAACTTTTGCAGAAGTCACGGCATTCGAAGACAATTCACATGTGCAGATACTCCTCAGCAGAATGCAAGAGCTAAAAGGAAGAATGGGACTTTAGCAAACAGTGCTAGAGCAATGCTTAGTGAAAAGCATCTTCCGAATCAATATTGGGCAGAAGCAATAGCCACTACAAACTATTTGCTTAATCGGCTTCCTACCAAACCGATACAGGGTATAACTCCTTATGAAGCATTCATTGGACACAAGCCACACATTGGGCATCTCCGCATATTTGGTTGCATAGCATATGCCCACATACATGATGATCATCGCAGGAAATCGCAGGAAATTGGATGCGAAGTCATGCAAATGCATCATGGTTGGCTACAGTGAAGAAAGCAAAGCATAGAAGTTGTATGATCCCATCAACTGCAAGGTCATTATCTCCAGAGATGTTACCTTTGATGAGGAATCAAAACGGAAAACCTTACCCACACAAGAGATAGAAGCATCAACTTCATAGTCATCTACAGAACAGGTTGTGATGAAGAAGAGTAAGAATTACCAGCAACACCCCAAGCAAAGCCACAGTAGCTCAAACGGTCTACTAGGGAAAGCAGACCTCTAGCTAGATTGACATATGCTCAGAAAGGCAAAGCAATTCAGGTGGAAACCACCAACTATGCTCTTATGACTACCATCATGGCTATAGAAGAGCCAGTGTACTTCGAAGATGCAGTAGACAAGCCAGAATGGCAAATTGCTATGAATGAAGAAATGGATGCTTTGTATAAGAATAATACTTGGGAATTATGCGACCTTCCACTAGGAAGGAAGGCCATAGCAAACAAATGGGTATACAAAGTGAAGTACAATCGAGATGGAAGTATTTAAAGATACAAAGCCAGAATAGTTGCAAAAGGATTTGCACAGCAATATGGTCAAGATTATGATGAGACTTATGCTCTAGTAGCAAAGATGGATTCTATACGATTCTTGATATCACTAGCGACACTCAGCAGATGGAATGTGTACTAGCTCGATGTCAAGAATGCATTTCTCAATGGTTACCTAGATGAGGAAGTCTATATGCAACAACTAGTAGGTTATGTTGAACCAGGAAAAGAGAATAAGGTAAATGCCATCTCAAGAAAAGTCTCTATGGCTTAAAGCAAGCACCCAGAAGTTGGTACTGTAGAATTGACAAGTATTTTGCTAATTTGGGATACATGAGACCGAATGCAGATCATACTCTCTACTACAAAGTTCAAGGGGAAGACATTACTATTGCACTTTTGTATGTAGATGATCTGATTGTGACAAGAAACAAAGATAGCTTCATCAGAAAATTGAAACAAGACTTATCTACAGAGTTCGACATGAAAGATCTTAGACTTCTGCACTATTGTCTTGGAATTGAGTTTTAGAGAGATTCAGATAGCACATTCACGAGTCAACTCAAATATGTTGACAGTCGCCTGAAGAAGTTTCATATGGCAGATTGCAAGATTGTAGCCACTCCCATGGAATAGAGTTTGAAACTTACTGAAGATTCAGAAAAGCCTACAGTCAATGACAGGTACTACAGGCAGCTCATCGGATCTCTTATATATCTGACTATCACTCGGCTAGTTATTTGTTATGCAGTAAGCTCACTAACATAGTTTATGGCAAATCCAAAACAGTCTCACTGGAATGTGGCCAAAAGAGTCTTGCGATACATCAGAGGTACAAGACAGTTGGGGATAGAATACAGAGGAAGTCATCCATGGTTGCATGGATACTGTAACAGGTTGTCAAACAAACAGCCAACTATTTCTTTGTCTTCGACTGAAGCAGAATATAGAACACTCACTACAAGTGCATGTGAGGCTATAGGGCTCAGAAGACTATTATCCAAAACAGATTACTTTGATGAGTGAAAGCCAACAACAATATACTGTGATAAACAAGCATTGGCCAAGAATCCAGTATATCACTCCAGGACAAAGCACATTGATGTCAGAGAGCACTTCATCAGAGAAAGAGTGTTGGTGACATCACATTGCAGCATTGTGATAGCAAAGAGAATGTTGCAGACATCTTTACCAAACCACTCGGTAAAGAGCTATTCGAGAAACACCGACTAGCTCTTGGTTTGACGTAGAGGAAGGACATTCCCATTAAAGGGGTGTGATGGAGTGTAATGCTCAATCCTTCTTTGATTCCCAAGAATCATCATCTTGAGGGAAGGCCTACTTCATGATGTTGATCTTGAGGGAAGGTGTTGAGAGTTCATGCTCAACATCATGTGATCATGTGTGCATAGCACCATCATGTGATCATATGTGCATAGCACTAACCTTATAGAGTGCTATAAAGGAAATGATCCCCTAACCCTAACCCTAAATGGGTTTGTATATATTCTATTTTTTCAACTAAATCTAGTGTACAGTTAGTCATTTGTGGTATGCTCTCTAGTTGTGCCCTCTCTCCTCATCTCCACTCTTCTCCCCTCCCCTCTTCATATTTTGTCACTTTCTCCCTTGACAGTGGCGCCAAAAATCATCGATTTGCTTTAAGCCCTTCTCGCAGCAATAACCTAGCTATCCACCCACCGTCCATTTGCCCTCAACAATCCCATTACATTGACAAAGAATTGGGAGAGTGTTGTAGGTGATTATCTCCTCCTCCCTTTGACTTTCTTTCAAGTTCCAATAATCACCCCCCCCTCCACCACCCCTCCACCCTCTTGCTCCTCCACCCCCCCCTCCACCCCCCCTCCACCCCCCTTCCCCCATCTCCACAACCCCCCCCACCCAACCCCCTCTCCCCTGCCCCCTCTCTCTGTTACAAGGTTCCACGCTTTTCTCTAAAACGTAACCGTCTCACCTTATCTCCCATGTCACCTTGAAGCTCACGCGTTCATTCTCACGTGCCATTTTTCAAATAGCCCCAACACATACCACATCCTAGCCCCTCCCTAGCCCCCACACATTGTGCGGCATTGCATCGTGTCACGTATCGTGTCTCGAATTGGATCAGCGTTTCATGTTAATGTTCGGTGTCTATGAAGTCTTACATGCATACAAGAATTCAAATTGCAAGAACAAGACTCACGAAATCATAAACGTGTGAAAGTAAAAATGCATCACGTCTAGGCGTGGGTGCGGTTTTTGCTTGCCCTTACTGTTTACAGCCAGTCGTGGTGATAGGAGGTACCATGGTGCCTCACGGCGAGGGACTATTATAGGGGTAGTGGTAAGGCGCCTTGGTGCATCACAGAGAGTATGTTTCCAACAATCATGTTTATGCCCAAACTGCTAGAGAGAGAATGTAGAGGTGCACCATGATAGGAGGGAAGGGTGTAACCTTCATTAGTTCTCGATTAGGAAAGTTCGGCGAAGTGCCGCTTTACACAGTTACCCGAAACATAAAGCACGCCTAAAACACACACTCTTTTTTAAAGCAAAAATAGAGATGAGAACCATGAGTCGAAAACTTTCCTCTTCGGGTACGTCATGCGCATTTTGCCTTGTGTCTGTCCTGGACTGGAACATGTAGGGTTCTCCTCATGTGCTTCAGACTGCCGATGTTTCATTGCTGGAGGTGTGTTGCATGGATGTGCCAGGGTGCTGGTGCAGGAGAAGTGTCTTCTTCCTCTCCATCTTGGAGATATCGAATCCAAGGAGCTGGAATCGAAGTGACGTCCCAATCCAGAAACCTCCCCCTTTGGCCTAGGCATGCACCCTTCAAGGATGCACCTTTTCACTTGAACCTTGGTTACGTTTTACCCATGGGCACTTGGATAACCTAGTGCTGGCCTTACACCAAGTCATGTTCATCATTCCATGTCTCAAAGCCTCAGGTTCGGTAGAGCATGAGCTTCCATGGTCATGTCGCAATGCGAGCCGTTCCATTGGCGCGCATCACGCTAGGCGTTCGAACGTTCTTCAACAAGCCTCTATCAAGTATGAGCTTTCTATTATGTACTTCATTTCTTTAAAAATAGATAGTAATTTATGAAAAAATATGTTGCATGTGATGCAACTTTTCCTCCCTGTGCCATAACGTGATGAACCAAATATATATTAGTCTCAATATGTACAAAGCCATTATGAAACATATACAATAGATGGTAACCAAAATTGGGTGAGTCGCCAAGCAAAATTGGGTGAGTCGCCAAGCGTGGCGCTTGCGGCCCGTGCCAACAATGGATGTGGCATACTTCTTACACCCCCCCCCCCCCCCTTTTGATCAAGCCGCCATAATGTAAGTGAGAGTTCTCTGAAACTGGCTTGCCTTTCCATTTGCAAAGGTACACACGATTGGGGCCATGTTGATTCCACCAATCCTTGTGTTTCAAAATGCTCTCTAGCTCGAAATCAGGTTTCTTGTCTGCTACTAGTATTGCAACACGAACGACAACCTGTCTTTCCAGATCCGCGTCTTGCAGAGATGCCTTCAGCATGGAGATGTGAAACATAGGGTCAACCGGCAGATGCGCTGAAGGTCCAACTCATATGCAAGGTCCCCATGCTTCCTCTTGATGCAAAACGGTCTGTCAAAATGCCTAGTGAGCGATTTGTGATCTCTGAGGGAAAGGTACATCTTCAAGTAAACCACCTCACCTTCCTCAAACGTAGCATGTCGCCTTTCTGGTCGGCATAGTTCTTGTGTTCGATTATGAACCACTAAATCAAACTTAAGCGAAAGAACTCAGAAGAAATGAAGATAGACGACTGAGAGAGACAAATCAATTGTGTATGTTCCATTGAGATCGTGCATACAAATATGCTTGGCGTAACTTCCAACCGGTGGATGTTACAACTGAATTGCATGTCTCTCACAACGATTCACATCTCTCTTCTAAATGCTACTAACGTAACTTTATTCTACACTAACACAGTCGCTAACAAATGCGACACTTATTAATGTTCTGGTTTCAATACTCCCCCATAAATGGAGCATTGACAACCTTTTCCACACCTTCCAACCATCCAACTACCTGTCCGTCCTTCCATCTAACTTTCGATCTATCGAGTCAGGCTGACGTTTTGCAACTCAGAATAGGTGCACCTTTTCGATCTTGATTGAAGCTGTGTTTGCTTCATTTCTTCCATTCTTCAGGTCTTTGAGCTTCTTCCTGCAGTTTCTTGCAAAGTGACGTGGCTTTCCACAATAAAAACACGCCCTTTTGCTCATGTCGACTTGATTGGAAACACATCCACTCCATGCGCTAGATTCTCCGCTGTATTTTCCTTTCTTCTTGAACTTACTTTCGGCTGCATAGAGGGCAGTTGGTGCAGCTGGGCCTTGTTCTTTTGGCGCTGCTTTTGACGAATTTCCTCTTGAAGGAGAATAGCTGTGAGCTCCTTGAATTTCATTTCCTCTGTCACTGCACTGAGCATTACGCTCAAGTGGTCGTAAGATTCGGGCAAGGTATTCAAAAACATTATATAAACCTCATCTTCCGAAATGGTCGTTCCGATTGAGGCTAGTTGGTTAATGCAGGCTTTGAACTTCAGGAGATGACTCGCAATCGGCCCATTTCCATGTTGATCAATTGACGCCTGAGATAAGCTTTGTTGGCGATTGACTTTGTTTCGTAGAGGGCTGCAAGTGTATCCCACACTTCCTTCGATGTTTTGGCGTTGTTGACGTGAAGTAATTGGTCGTTGACAAGATAACGATAGATTTCTTGTCGCGCCTTTGCATCTTGACGCTCCCACTCTTTCAATTCATCCGCCTCCTCTTTTGGTGGCTTTAGTTCGTCTCCATTCACGATCTTCCGAACCTCTTTCCCTTTGCGAATTGCAATCATGCGAATCTTCCAAGTGTGGTAATTCTGGCCATCGAACCTATCGATCAGACGTAGAATGGAGGGCTCCATCTAGATTGCTGAGAGCACAACACATTTCAGTCTTTACTTCATTCGCTGGCGTCTTGGTTGTTAAAGATCATCTCCTTTCACTATCGTTGGAAAATCCCTTCACTAAAATCTTAAACGATCAGCACTGGTCATCCTCAATCTTCACCCTCCATCGTCAAATTGGAGCATAACTTAGTCTTAGCGGGCGTCAGACTCAGGACGGAACTAGGGCTCTGATACCATGTTCGATTATGAACCACTAAATCAAACTTAAGCGAAAGAACTCAGAAGAAATGAAGACAGACGACTGAGAGACAAATCAATTGTGTATGTTCCATTGAGATCGTGCATACATATATGCTTGGCGTAACTTCCAGCTGGTGGATGTTACAACGGAATTGCATGTCTCTCACAACGATTCACATCTCTCTTCTAAATGGTACTAACGTAACTTTGTTCTACACTAACACAGTCGCTAACAAATGCGACACTTATTAATGTTCTGGTTTCAATATCTTGTACCTCTTCCGTGCTTTCTCATGCTTTGTCTTCATAGCCCACAACCCAACAGTCCAGCCTTCAAGGTACATCGCACTTATCGGCGATGGTGCAGGCAGTTGCAATGCCATGTCTCTCGGACTGTAGGGCTGAAAGCCACATGCCAATTCAAAGGGTGAGAAACCTATGGAAGAATGCTTTTGTAAATTATATGAGTACTCGGCAATATCAAGATACTTGGACCAATCCTTTTGATCCAACTGAACATAGTGCCATATGTAGTCCTCTAGGATTTGGTTGATACGTTCCATCTTCATGTCGGTATGACGAACTGAACATAAGAGGTGTTCCTGTTAGTGCAATCAAACAATTCCAAAAGTTCCCGGTACAGCTTCACATGGTGTCCTGGTCGCGATGAAATGAGCATACTTGATCAGCCTGTCTCGTTGATCCATTAGACGTAGGCAAACACATTATGAAATCCATGGAGATGAACTCCCATGACCGTTCTAGAATCTGCAGAGGTTTGAGCAACCCCGCTGCCAGTTTCCTGTCAAGCTTATCCTATTGACACACAAAGCAAGTGTTAACATAAGCATCCACATCACGTTCCATGCGCAGCCAGTAAAACGATCGCATTAGTGTGCGATCTTGGCTTGGGTGCTTAGCCCACAGTGTTTCGTGATGTTCATGCAAGATGGCTCTATGTAGTCCCTCGGCAGCCGGCATGTAAACGCGTCGCTACTTATAGTAGATGATCCCCTTATACATGGTGACATGCCTCATAACGGTGTAGTCTATGGTCTTCTCAAAGATACCGTTGGCAAACTCGTCATCGGCATAGCCCTCCTTGACTTGCTCAAGGAGGTGTATGTTACTCAACATTTGCGCAACAAAAAGGCATTGCGTCTGACTGAGCACGTTGTCCACGATGTTCTCTTTACCCGATTTATACTTGATGTCGAAATTGAAGTTGGCTAGAAAGTCTTGCTAACAAGCTTGCTTTGGAGTAAGATTTGGTTGCGTGATGAAGTAAATCATAGTCATGTTGTTCGTGTAGACCTCAAAGTGCTGCCCCATGAGGTCGTGCTTCCAGACCCTTATGCAATGAACCAGCGCAATCATCTCCTAGAAGCTGGCATAGTCTGAAGCGTCACTGTGTACCTCCAATGGTTTATCGAAATCGAGCTGTCCAATTCCATTTATATGCTTTCTTCGTCAGATCCATTAACGGTATGCTATGCCAGAATAATCATCTATGAAGATCCGATAAAAGCTAGCTAGTCCATTGAAAGAACTTACCTCATGGACAGTGCAAGGAGTGGGCCACTCCATGATAGCTTGGATCTTGGATTCATCCATCATGAGTTTACCATTAGATACCTTGAATCCAAGGAAGTAAACCTCTTGTCTTGCAAACATACACTTGCTCTCCCTGAGGTAAGGCTTGTTCTCCCTTAGCTTTTGCAACACGGTGTGCAAATGCACCAAATGGTCCCCATAGGTTTGAATGAAGATCAAAATGTCATCTAGATAAACGACCACAAATTCATCTAGGTACTTTGAAATATGGAGGTCATTAGAGTAGAAAACGATGCTAATCCAAAGGAGAGAACTAGCCAATCATAGGAGCCATAACACGTGCACGTGGCCATTTTCTCTACGTCTGCACCAACAATTTTGATTTGCCAGTACCCAGAGTGCAAATCCATTTTGGTAAAGTATCTAGCATGCGCTAACTGGTCAAAGAGATCCCATATGTTGGGTAGGGGGTACCGATTCTTGATCGTAATCTTGCTCAACGCCCTATAATCAACACATATGCATAACGTGCCTTCTTTCTTCTTGACAAAGAGAACCAGTGCACCATAAGGAAAACCATAAGGAAAACGTGAGGGTCAGATAAAATCAACCTCCAAGAGCTCATTTAGTTGCTTCTTGAGCTCAATTAGTTTAACCATAATTAAATTACATTAACCGGTGTTAGGTTGAGTTAAACTAACTAATCAATTAGACTAACTAGATAGTTAGGATAGTTAGGTTAATCGAATAGTTTGCCTAACTACTTAGTTAGATCACTAAACCTAGTTTAGTTTCTTTAAGTCTAGGATCCATTCACACCTAGACTTAAAGTTTAAGAACCCCTCAAAAACCTATTTTTCACCATAACTTTAATAGACCATAACTCACTCATTTGACAACCAAATTCAACCCGGTTTCAACCACGGTTTCACACACAAAAATAGCATGCTAGAAATAAATTTTCTTGACTATTATACACCATTTTGGCATCCCTAGTACTCGTTAATTTGTGCCCCCACGTGGGCTAATTTTCACACTAATTTGCTCATAAATTACCTGTGACCTCTGATTGACGATGCATCTGCACTGGCACATTCTCGCACTCAAGGGGGACAATCCTAGGCACACTTAAAGCACAATGGTCCCTAATACACTAATGCATCTCTAACCCCCCTAACACACACATCATGCGGACTTGAGGAGGACTTACCCAATCGACCTAAATTCTGCATGCAACTACGCTTTGGCCAATGTCTCCAACCACCCTCTGCCTTGAATTCCCCCCTTGCAATCCATCAAATCCATTTGATTCCTCACAGTCACAACATGGCAGATTGTCGGCGCTTGCAATGATGGTGACATTGACCTAGAAGCAAATGGGAACAATTTATTTAACAATCACAACAATTATGGCCGACACAATAATTGATGAAGCCTCTAAATGATACATGAACCTCCTAGTCAAAGAACAAGCCACATGGGATTTACTACAAACCGAGTTCAAGAAGCGGTTTCAAACGAAAAGAGTTCAAGATAATCCCACTCTCCAACTGAGCAAGCTCGTACAAGGTCGTAGGGAGGATGTATGCACATACCTAGGCAAAATGAAGTGCCTAATTGTAAAGTGTGACCCATGCCCCAACGATAAGTACTTAATAGGTACCTGGTAATCTGGTTCATTGCAGGACTAAGGAAGAAGATCTAGAAGGACATGAAAAAGATTAGCAGCTATGATACATTCAGTGCTGCTCATGTGGCAGCAATTGACATAGAGGATGGAATGATAGATTCTGACACTAGTAGTGATGATGGAAGAGCAAGTGCACAAGATAAGTGCTCTAAAAATGGCAAATCCAAGTATGAAGATTGCCTAGAGGCCATGACCAGAAGCTAAGAGAAGAAATGATACACGCCATGAGACAAAAGCTTCACATGTCTTAGCCGCCACCTCTAACTGATCCAAGGTGAGAAAATGTCAGGTGTCCACATTACATGGCAATCATATACAAATGAATGTCCCGTTCTAAGAGTCAGGATCAATCACAAGCCAATCCGCCACCAAGCTTGTGGTGCTACATCTACGAAGTCGGTGGGCATGATGAAAATAGTTGCATCTTTAACATGCGCAACACTCCACCCCGCGACCTCAACAATCCCATACAGCACCCATCCTAGTGTACATGTAGCCAATAGCCACTGAAGCACCACCAACTTTGAGGCTAAATCCTATTCCAGTCCGAACCCAAGCCCCATAATTATTCAAAAATCCAAATCTGCAACAATATCCAAGAGCACAAAATCCAACTTGTTCGGTAGTTCCAATACAACAACTTTAAGCTGAGGAAGTGGATTCACAATTCAATTATGAAGTTGAGTTTACAGTGTACTATGTGGGATGAGTAGAAGGTCTAATCCCTGTCTATGCAAATCAAGTTCAACCAAACACATATCGAGCTCCAATCAAGTGCTACAGTTGTGGAAGGAATCATTAGATTGCAAAATGCCCTCATCGGGTAGCCCCGCTACTTTCCAACCACTCTATTGAGATTGTGGCATTGACCACGCTTGTATGAATTGTCCCATGAAAACCAAGGTCCCACAACAAAATGAGGCTAAGCCTGACATCCCAATCGGCACTATTGGGGTAGACTATCAAAGTCTAGGGCCTACAAGCATATTATCACAACATGCATATGTAATTACATGCCAACCAAAAAAGGCAACCAAGTGGCCTACTATTCCAATTCAATCAAGTAGACCTCTCCAAAAGAAAGCACAAGTGCCTATACCTCCACTAAGCAATGAGAAGCCAAGTACATTAACATCAGCTCTAGATCCTAAAATAAAAGAAGATCCATACCCTAATGCAGAAATGGAGAAGGATCGATTTCAAGCACTTCAACAATGGGTGGAAAAAGAACAAGCTCAACTCGAGGCTAACCAAGCACAAGATCCAATTCATGACTTGTCCCCACCAAGTATGGACATTGTAATCAAGCCTTTGTTCCAGCAACAAGATCCACAACATAATGTTTCGCCATGTCAACTTGAAGGTTCCACCCTCTCTAGCATTCTAAGCTTCCCTGTTTCCATTCCCTTTGGAATCCCTTTTTGGAATTTTCCCAATCTTTGGGAGAGTTTCAAAGGATGGATTGAATTAGCAAATCCCCCTCCACCTATGAAAGACATAGAAGATATCCTTGTGCGAATGGGTGAAAGAGATGACATATGCAACATCACCGTCCCTTTGATCCATAAAGCATATGTGAAGACCTTGGGAGTTGTGAAGAATATAGAAGTGGATGTATGTGAAATTTTTGTGTTGAGAATTTCTATGCTGACTACTTTTCAAGTGATCCCTACCAAGCCAGATGCACATGCCTATCCATTGACTTTGGGAAGGCCTTGGCTATGCAAGGTGAAGGTTGTTCAAAAGTGGGATACTGGAGAACTGATTTTGCAAGGAAATGATAAGAAGGTGCATTACAACATCAGAAGTCGCAAAAAGGAAGTTGTCAAGGAGGAGTCTTCGACATCAGAGAGTTCGAGCTCTGACTTTAATCGATGAAGAAGAAGAGACAGGGTGTAGCTCTGAGGAGTCCAACTCAAAGGGTGAGGTGGAAGGAGTGGCCTTTGATCTTTGTCTTGGTGTTGATTGAGATGAGTCAAGAGGGAACAAGGTGGTTGTATAAGAAGATCCTGTAGAGACACTTCATGTGGAGGTTATGGAGCACACTAAACGGCGCCAACGTAATGAAGAGCTTCTTGGTGATTCTCTATCAGGTAGTGAGAAGCTCCAGTACTTGGATATGTTAGATGATTTTCCATGTCTCTTTGCAACAAGCTATTCACAGGTTCAACCAGTCTCTCTTGTGGACCATAAGATTGAGTTGAAGCCAGAAAGCAAGCTAGTTGTGCAACGCTTAAGGCGATTGGGGGTGATCCAAGCTGAGGCACTAAAGAAAGAGGTAACACAACTACTTGAGGCGGGATTCATCTTTCCTGTTGATGATTCAAAATTGATATCTCTTGTAGTTGTCACACCAAAGAAAGGAAATAAGTGGCGGGTTTGTGTGGACTTTCGTCCTTTGAATGCATGTACTAAGAGGGATCATTTTCCTTTGGCATTCCAAGATGAAATACTAGACCAAGTAGCAGGGCATGAGATTTATTCTGTATGTGATGGGTATTCTGGATACATTCAAATTTGTATTCGGGAGGAAGATCAAAAGGAAACATCATTTGTTACACCTTGGGGAGTTTTTGCTTATAGAGTGATGCCTTTTGGGTTGACCAATGCACCAGCTACATTTCAAATGTTCATGAGTCAAGTGCTCGAGCCTTACTTGGGAAAGTTCATAAGGGTGTTTTTGGATGATACTTGCATTTATTCTTGATGCATAGATCACATGGAGAAGTTAAAGATGGCCTTAGCTAGGATTAATGAAGCAAAAGGGTGTCTAAGTCCTAGCAAGTGTCATTTGGCTCAAACAAAAGTAGTATTGTTGGGACATATTGTGTCTGAAGAAGGCCTGAAAATGGATCCTGACAAGGTTCAAGCAATCATGGCGTTGCCAATTCCTGAGAGTGTCACTAGTATTTGCAGAATTCTAGGAAAAAGCAAGTATTATCAACGCTTTTGTGATGATTTCACAGAGATAGTGCATCCCACGAACTTGTTGACAAGAAAAGGAGTTTCTTTCCAATGGGGTGTGGAGCAACAAGAGTCTTTTCAGCAACTTGAGAGGTAAAGAAGAAAAATGGCCGAGGTAATAAATAGAAGCGAAACTTTAGGACTGAAAACATCAAAGAGAGGGCTTCTTGCTCCATTTCTTCATACCTTGTTTCCACCTCTATAAGCTATCGACTGGCATAATAGATGGGTTGCATTCTACCTGCCTCTCCTTTTTGTAGCAATACAGCACCTACTGAATGCAAAGATACACTTGGATTTACATAAAAGTCTTGAGACCAATCAGGGGACTTCAATATTGGGCCCTTACTCATGGCCTCCAAGTCTGTATTAGCATATCTACTTCGCAAGCCTAATCCTAGGGGGAGATTTGCAAAATGGTTGTCAGAGCTTCAAGAGTTCTCTTTCTCTTTTGCCACTAAAAATACCACTAGGTCCACTATGGTAGATTTGCTCAGAGGACGGCAGGATCTAAGAGAAGAAAAGAAATATAAGGAGGACATTAATGATGAAAGGGAGACACCATCAACAGCTTTTGTCTTGTATTTTGATGGGGCTTTTAGTGCTTCACGCCGACAAGGAGCCGAGGGGATAGCCTTGATGAATTTTAATGGTCAAGAGGTGTGGGCAAGAGGACAAGAGCTTCAGGGTATCACAACTAACAATGCAGCTAAGTATAATGCTTTGATTCCTGGTTTTGAGAGTTGTCTTTAAAGTCAAGTTAAAGAATTGGAAGTAAGAGGCGATTCTCAACTTATTATAAAGCAGAGGCAAGGGCATTACAAGGCAAGAAGTCCTCATTTAAAGGAGCTTAATCAAAAGGCTATGGTACTATGTAGTCAATTTGATTCTTGCAAGTCTGTTCATATAAACAGAAAAGAAAATCAAAGGGTAGATGAGTTAGCTACTCAAGCCATTGTAGTACAAGACTGGGGGGTGGTTTCTTTAGTAGACACTTAATGGCCAGAACTGCAAGATGTTCAACAATATGTGGAAGAAGGCATGTTTCCTCGACGGTTAACTCCACAACAGAAGCATAGATTGGTAAGGAACGCTTGTCCCTATACTATTGTTGATGACATTCTTTATAAATTGGGAAAAGACAAGGTGCTCTGTCGGGTGGTCCATCCCATGGAGACTAGGAGACTCCTAGAAATGTTTCATGAATGCTCCGTTCATTTTGCTTCAGCGAGCACAGCTAGGAGAATTCTTAATGTAGGTTACTTTTGGCATGCCTCCATAAGGATGTATATGAATGGTGTCGAAGTTGTAAGGTATGCCAAAAGTTTGGAAGGTGACAGTTCATTCCTGGGCCCTTGAAGCCTATCCCAGCATATGGACCATTTGAGAGGTGGGGGTTGGACTTTGTGAGACCACTCCCTTGCTCATCTCAGGGCAAGCATTATTTATTGGTGGCCACAGATTATGTGACTCGATGGGCAGAGGCTATGGCCACAGCCAATAGCAAGGCAAGCACAATTGCAAAATTTCTCTTTGATGAAATTTGTTCATGCTTTGGTTGTCCTTTGGAAATTCTCACTGATGGAGGAACCTCTTTTAGAAATGAACTAATTGAAGATGTGGTGCATAAGCTAAATATAAATCATAGCATGTCCACGCCATACTATCCCCAATGTAATGGCTTGGCTGAGAAAACAAATGTATTGTTGTGCAATTCAATGGGAAAGCGTGTAGACACCAAGAAAAGACATTGGGATAGGCACTTGGTAGAAGTTTTATGGGCTTACAGAACCACACATAAGCCATAGTTATTGGGTTTACACCATTCCAACTAGTGTATGGAATAGAAGCCATTTTGCCAATTGAATTGGAGATACATAGTCTTCGCACTGTTGTTGCAAGAATAGAAGGATAGGAGGATGCCTATGCTCAATGCTTGGTACAACTAGAAGCCTTAGATGAATGCAGATCACAGGCATTACAAAACTTGGAAGCTTCTCAAAAAAGGCGCAAGGCCCATTTTGACACCAAATTACGCAAGAAGAAATATATTGCAAAGGAGATTTGGTCATGAGATTTGATAGCCGTCTAGACAAGTGGCTAGAGAAAAAGTTTATCGGCCGATGGGAGGGAACATATTGAGTCAAAAAGAAGTTCACGAATGGAACCTATCAGCTTGAGGATATTGATGGCATGGTGATACCCGGATGCACCAATGAGTATCGCCTTACATTCTTCTATGCTCGACCACCTTGAGGACTAGCACACCCTCTCTGTCATTAGAGAGGATCTGCTAGGGGGAAAAAGATGTGATGCCAAAAATTGACATTGTTTATTTGGCATTGCTATTGTTTTCTTCTATGTTTGAAAAGAGTTTGAGTATCAAGTGATAGCCTAGCAGCCCTCACTTATTTCTATTTTAGATATTGTATGGGATTGAGAGGATGAGTGAATGGATCATTGTAAATACCATGTGTATGAATGATAAATACCTTGGTATGGGGTGAGAGTTATTTGTGTATGGGATATTGTGGGGATTTTAGAAAATAGGAAGAGTGAGTCATATAAAGAGGTGGGCTCATGTCCATGTGTTCCAATAATATAAGAGAGATCACATGCCAAGCGTGTGGAAGGCATGTGGAGGAGTATGAAGCCTATTCCAGCATATGGACCATTTGAGAGGTGGGGGTTAGGCTTTGTGGGACCACTCCCTTGCTCATCTCAGGGCAAGCATTATTTATTGGTGGCCACAGATTATTCAACTCGATGGGCAGAGGCCAAGGCCATAGTCAATAGCAAGGCAAGGACAGTTGCAAAATTTCTCTTTGATCAAATTTGCACATGCTTTGGTTGTCCTTTGAAAATTCTCACTGATGGAGGAACCTCTTTTAGAAATGAATTAATTGAAGATGTGGTGCATAAGCTAAAGATAAATCATAGCATGTCCATGCCATACTATCCCCAATGTAATGGCTTGGCAGAGAAAACAAATAGATTGTTGTGCAATTCAATGGGAAAGCTTGTAGACACCAACAAAATGCATTGGGATAGGCACTTGGAAGAAGTTTTATGGGCTTACAGAACCACACACAAGCTAGCTATTGGGTTTACACCATTCCAACTAGTGTATGGAATAGAAGCCATTTTACCCATTGAATTGGAGATACATAGTCTTCGTACTACTGTTGCAAGTAAGAAAGATAGGAGGATGCCTATGCTCAATGCTTGGTACAGCTAGAAGCCTTGGATGAATGTAGATTATAGGCCTTACAAAACTTGGAAGCTTCTCACAAAAGACACAAGGCCCGTTTTGACACGAAATTATGGAAGAAGAAAGATATTGTAGGAGGAGATTTGGTCATGAGATTTGATAGCCGTCTGGACAAGCGGCTAGACAAAAAGTTTATCGGTTGATGGGAGGGACCATATCGAGTCAAAAAGAAGTTCATGAATGGAATCTATCAGCTTGAGGATGTTGATGGCATGGTGATACCTGAATGCACCAATGAGTATTGCCTTAAATTCTTCTATGCTCAACCACCTTAAGGGCTAGCAGATGCTCTCTGTCACTAGAGAGGATCTGCTAGGGGGGGAAAGATGTGACGCCAAAAATTGATATTTTTTATTTGGCATTGGTATTGTTTTCTTCTATGTTTGATAAGAGTTTGAGTATCAAGTGATAGCCTAGCGGCTCTCACTTATTTCTATTTTCTAAGATATTGTATGGAATTGAGAGGATGAGTGGAATGGATCATTATAAATATTATAGATATGAATTATAAATACCTTGGTATGGGGTGAGAGTTATTTGTATATGGGATATTATGGGGTTCTTAGAAAATAGGAAGAGTCAGTCATATAAAGAGGTGGGCTCATGTCCATGTGTTCCAATAATATAAGAGAAGCCACATGCAAAGTGTGTGGAAAGCATGTGGAGGAGTGTGGAGTTAAGAGGAATCCTTCTAGAATTCCCATGTGGAATAAGGAGGATGTGGACATATGGAAAAGAGAGGGTCCCTATGGGCTCCATGTGGGGAGACTCTTAACTTTCTCAATATTTTAAGAGTCTTGGGCATCTTTTGATGGGATACATGGCAAGAGTAGCCAAAAAGGACATGATGGTGACATACGGGCTTATGTGATTGGTGGGAAAAGGAATCTACAGATAGCAATTGTAAATGGGTGAAGGTGGGTGACAAAATCTCTATAAAAGGAGCCTTCCTCTCCCTTGTTCATCATCTCTTCCACCACTAGGCCTCATGTTGTTGTAGCTCTAGTCTTCTCAAGCCTCATCCATGAGCCTTCTCTCCCTCGTAGATATTCTCTTATGTAGACTCTTGAGTCCATCTCTCTCTAGTTCATTCTCTCTCTATGAGTAGTCTTGGAGCTTTCACTCCCTCTTGTACGTATGAAACCTCTTCTTCTCCCTTGTGTTTGTAGTATTTTGAGTTGCATTAGAGTGGAGTCTCACTCTATTGGTAATGAAGGTCACTTCAGGTTCTCTCTCTTGAGTGTCTCTTTTCTTTTTTCCATTGCGTTCTCTTCCAAAGTGCTCAGAAGTGTTGTCTATTTGGCTCCTCATTGCACATACATGGTTTATCTATTTTCCAAGCCACAAAAGGGGCTCTTTCTTTCCTCCTAAGCGACATATATGGGAATTGGATCATTAATGAAGTCTAAGCATGGAGGTAGTATTCTCCCAAGTCAGCATCAGTAGAAGGAGTAGGTGTTTTTCATGACAGTATAACCCCTGTCAATATTTTGCTCATAACTTTTCGCTCAGTGGCACGATTTGGACGAGACTTATATTAACGTGAAGCTCTCTTTAAGGAGCATAATCTTACGTCTTCAATTATTGTATTGGATGTCAAACCAAAAACCTAAGACTCTCCGTGTGTGAGTATTTCTTTTTTTAAAAGTTACCCCCGTCGAGTAAACTGCCCATATGTGATTGATGGGGAAAGAAATCTACAGGCAGCAATTGTAAATGGATGGAGGGTGACAAAATCTCTATAAAAGGAGCCTTCCTCTCCCTTGTTTATCATCTCTTCCACCACTAGGCCTCATGTTGCCGTAGCTCTAGTCTCCTCAAGCCTCATCCATGGGCCTTCTCTCCCTCGTAGATATTCTCTTATGTAGACTCTTGAGTCCATCTCTCTCTAGTTCATTCTCTCTCTATGAGTAGTCTTGGAGCTTTCACTCCCTCTTGTACGTATGAAACCTCTTCTTCTCCCTTGTGTTTGTAGTATTTTGAGTTGCATTAGAGTGGAGTCTCACTCTGTTGGTAATGAAGGTCACTTCAGGTTCTCTCTCTTGAGTGTCTCTTTTCTTTTTTCCATTGCGTTCTCTTCCAAAGTGCTCAGAAGTGTTGTCTATTTGGCTCCTCATTGCGCATACATGGTTTATCTATTTTCCAAGCCACAAAAGGGGCTCTTTCTTTCCTTCTAAGTGACATATATGGGAATTGGATCATTAATGAAGTCTAAGCATGGAGGTAGTATTCTCCCAAGTCGGCATCAGTAGAAGGAGTAGGTGTTTTTCATGACAGTTTAACCCCTGTCAGTATTTTGCTCATAACTTTTCGCTCAGTGGCATGATTTGGACGAGACTTATATTAACGTGAAGCTCTCTTTAAGGAGCATAATCTTACATCTTCAATTATTGTATTGGATGTCAAACCAAAAATCTATGACTCTGTGTGTGTGAGTATTTCTTTTTTTAAAAGTTACCCCCGTTGAGTAAACTGCCCATATCTTTCCGATCGCTTCTCTGTTTCTTATGAAACTTATATTAGAGTGAAGCCCATTTCAAGGCGCATCTTAATATGTGTTTGAATATTTGATATCATGTCTCTGCTGAAAGTTATGGGTCTCTGTGTCTTATGATATTTTGGAGAGTGTTTTGAGGTAATTGTAAAGGTATCTATGAAGGAGGTGTAATGTTTTCTCGGAAGCTACCCATCCAACCTAATTATCCCCTTCAAACTCCTTGATATATATTAGTTCATGTCATGTTGAGCTGCAAGATGTTCTTTCAACAATGTATCGCTCTTCTCTTTGGCACAGACCGGCTTGCTGAGTTATGGCCTCTGCTGATCCTTTCCTTCTCCCTATGCTTGAGTATAACATCACTTGGGATGTTACCATCTTCATTCTCATCTAAGGGAGGATAGTATGGGGTGGTCTCTTAGTATAAAAGCTTCTTTTTAATGTCCCCTTCCTAGTGATGAATATCTCTATCACTCAGTTCGAAAGTAGTAGGAAGTGAAGAGGAGTGTGAAGTTTATTACCCCCAATTTCATGTCACAACCATGATCTACTAAGAAGTAAACGATATGTTTGTTCATCGCTGGTCATATCCAAGACGACAAAGTTGGATAGGACTGTCACACCACCAATCTTCATGTTAACACCCTTGACTACTCCCATAGGCTTCATTGAACATCCATGCGGTCTTGGAAATAAATGTCACTTGTCAACTCAAACCCAGTTGTAATGTACCTTTCGGCACATGATGTTCATGGCTACACCACCATCGAGGAAGATGTCCTTCAACTCCACCCCATTAGTATCCACGTTGAGTCTAGGACTTTGTTCACAAGTGAGAGCAACGTACACTCATCTAGTCTCAGCCCGGTTGTGAACTAGTCCTATCACTGGTGTGGGCCCACCTTGAACAAGTCCCTTTTGTTGAACCCCCTAGCATGTGGTTCAGGAATCCAACGTTCTGGTGCTTGATCTATAGAGACAACAAACAAAGTTCACACAGGGTTCTGTTGGGTTTGAATTCCATCAGATCATCAATCAAGGAGTAGGGCTAGGTAGTGGCATTTTGTGACCCCATCCTTCGAGTTTGTGTTTTAGGTCAAAGCTCACTTGAGGTCTAGGGTGTAAATGTGAAGGTCCAACCATTGACTCATGTAATGGTTCCTCCATCACCCGCTTCCCTTTGTCTTGTGCCATACCATGTCGCAATGGCCTCTCCTTATCTGTGTGAAGTGTGCTTTCTAGGGGAGAGTGGAAGGTCTTGCTTACACCTCCTTGTCCCTATTCTGTCCTAGGGTCATCATCTTTGTTGCAAGCCTCACCATTCGAGACTTGCTAGAAGGAAACGGAGTGCTTCCCTTGTCATTGAAACTAGATTGAAGATCTTTGGTGACACTCTTAACCATCGCTAGTACCTTGAAGCATATATTGGTTTCCTGAAGGTGGGCCACTTTCAGATCTAGCTATAGGACTTTGGTTGTGAGGCCTTCGGGGTTCTTTGATGTATCCATGGGCCCACTATCCACCTTGGAGGGAGGACGTGACTTGGGAGGGGATGCACCTCTAGTGACTAAGCTGATACTGATCGGTGATGAGGGTTGTGGTGATGATATTGAGGCGTCCTCCCCCACCATTGCTAGGTCAACCATGTTGACTTGAGATGCTGGTTCCCTCAACCATTGGGGTAGCCTTTGCCATAGTGATCATTTGTGTTGCATTGTGTACAAGAGGGCCCCCGAATGGCTACATACAATCATCTTGGTGGTGGCTGTACTCTTCACATCTATAGCACACAATGGGTCTTTGAAGGTTGGTCCCTCTACCTGCTCCTCCCTTATCTCCTTGAAAACCACCCTGGTGACCACGTTGATAGTATGGCCCATATACACCTCCTAGAGTAGGTCGTCAGTACGGTGCATTATTGGGCTGAGGATAGAAGTAAGGGCCCCCAACTTGATGGATAGAGGTGCTTGATGCAAAGGGGATTGGGAAGTAGGGGAGATGGAACAATAGGAGGGATAAGTGACTCTGATGCTTTTATAGGGAGCAAGGGCGACAAGTACTAGGCCAAAAAGTCGTCTGTGTGGCTCGTTGGACCACAACAACTAGAGGCTCGCTATTGGAATATTCTAGTAAAAGCTTCTGCAACCCCTTGAGGTAGCGATATTCAGAGGCATCATGTCCATGAATTTCACAAAAGATAAAAAAAGACACAGAAGTGGATACCTTAAGTTTCAAGGACATTCCCAGTGACCATGACCTACACCTTTGCATTCAGTGCACCAAAGTCCACTTTTGACCTGAGTCTCAAAAGATGAGGTACCCTCCCCCTTGTTCTTTCTTCAAGTCCTTATTTGGTTTGCTCCAAATCTTTCTTGAGATGCTCCCATTATGATGAGCTCTCCTCTCTCGAGCAATTAGTAGTTTGAAGTTGTGATGGTGCAAAGCTCAACTAGGACTGTTCCATCTTCACAACCTCCCTCAAGAACTCTTGTAAGAAGCCATGCTCAGGGAGTTTTTCCACAAGTCTAATAGCAAAAGTAGGGTGTAAGGCTTTCAAGAGCTACCCTTTCATGATGACCTCATTAGGCGGCACGGACATCTTCGCCGCCAAGATCCTCATTCACGTATACATTTCAAAAATTCTCTCTCAGGCTTTATAGTATCTCTGGACAACTCTTGAAAAATCATGCACTCGAACTTTTCCAACTTGAAGGTACACATAAATTCCTCCCTCATAAGTTTGGAAGTGATCAGGAGGAAACTGACTGTACCACACGCCCGTTGCATCTTGCTATTAGGAAGGAAAGATATAAAGAAAATCATGTTGATTATCCACTCCTTTGGCCTTAAATGATGTAAGAGATTTATTGACATGAGCTTCTCAATATTCATGGAGATGGTCCTTGAACTTCTTGGTTTTCACATGGACTTTGTTTAGCATTCAGAAGTCTCTCTTACTCCGTGGAACTCAGAACTACCTACTGGGACTTGAAGTACTTACAACCATCGAAGGACCTTCAAATGGAGCAGTAGTAAGGCTTGGCATTACACATGGTCATATGCCTATGATGTCATGGGTGAGACAAGGAGCCCTAACAAAGGCCATAGACATGACATGGTGCTGGTGCTAAAGGTACTACTTTTTCCAAAGTAGAAGGTTAGAGTGCTGAAGGCATTACTGATGCCAATGTAGAAGATGAGGGTGCTGAAAGTGCCAATCTACACTGGGAGAGCATAGAGGATGAAAAGGAGAGTGGTACACCAAGTGCTGAGGGTATCATGGACACAAATGTAGGGGGTGAGAACATAGAAGGTGAGGGAGTTAATGATGATGGGAGAGCAATTGAGAGAGGGTGTGAGAGAGAGGAAGCTATGAATGATGGGTGAGCAGGGAAAGATAGGAAGAGTGGAAAGCATAATGCAGCAGAAGAAACACTCATGGAAGATAGGGACATGATTGGAGCAAAAAGAGAACCAAGAGGTGCCATGGATGTAGGGGCCAGATTGGGGAGGAAACCGAGGTTGTGCATAAGAGACAGCATAGCACCTTGACTAGTCTGTTGTGTGCGAGTTGTGGATGCTAACACACTGGCTAACCCCATAGATGATGTTGTAGGGCAGGTTGTGAACACAAGTGAGCAAGAGTGCACACACAAGAAAGCTCCAATAGAAATGTTCAAATGGAACAATACAAGTACTTGTTATATATAGTACCCAATTACTATTGGTCAACCATAAGGTTGACTTTATGCCTACAACACCATATCTTTGTAATCTCTTACAAATCCCCCCTTAAAGATATGGCTAAAAGTACCTTAGAAACATCTCAGGTGTACCCCGTAGTACCTAAAGTACCATGGTTGCACAAATTCATCCAGATGGATATGCAACCTATGGGAGTACATGAAAACAATGTCATTGTGAAGCACTTCACAACCCCCCTTGACATTGTGAGAATGTCTCTGATCCCCAAGCCATGTCAATGTTGTAAGAAAAGATCTATTGATAGGGCTTTAGTGAAGATATATGCCACATTGTCCTTATATGGATAATAGATGAGATCAATGAAGCCATCAGAAATACAATCCTGTACACAATGATAATGATTTTCAATGTGTTTCATGCAAGCATGAAAGATAGGATTGTTGGCTATGGTAATGCAGCTCTGGTTGTCACAGAAGATAGAGTTTACTTCGCCATCATGTGCATGATGCATGTCATGCAAAAGCTTCCTCAACCACATTAACTCCATAGTGGCTGAATTTGCAACTTTGTACTCTGCTTCACTGGAGGAAAGAGAGACTTGCTCTTGCTTCTTACTGAGCCATGAGATACAGGCTGAACCCAATGAGAAGCAATAGCCAGTAGTGGACTGTCTGTCGTCCATGTTCCTTGACCAATCTGAGTCGATGAAACCACTCAGCTTTAGATAACAATATGAAGCATAATGCAAGCCAAGAGAGAGAGTGCCATGGACATATCTGAGAACCCTCTTTGCTGCATTTCAATGTGTGATCATGGGACAATGCATGAATTGGCTCAAAAGCTCTGTGGCGTAGGCAATATCAGGCCGTGTGGAGCATAGATATATCAAATTGCCAACCAACTGCCTATACAAAGTGCCATCAAACTTTTCAGCAAGCAATATCATGCTTACTCAGCTTGAGTCCCTTTTCCAATGGAGTAGCCACAGGCTTACAGTTCTCCATTTTAAATTTCTACAACAACCCCTTCAAATACTTTGTTTGTGACATAGAGATCCGATCATGGGTCTACCAAAACTCAATGCTAAGACAATAGTGCAATAGGCCCAAATTTGTCATGTCAAAGTTGTGACATAAAGCGGACTGCACTACTGTAATTTGCTGCAAATCACTGCCAGTGAGTATAATGCCATCCACATATAGTACCAACATGATCAATTCTGATTTTTGCTACAAAACATATAGATTTGGCTCTGTATGAGTGTTTACGAAGCCCTGGGACAGCAAAAACTGATGTATCTTTTGATACCATGCACGAGGTGCTTGCTTTAGTCCATATAGAGCCTTCGTGCATACCTTGTGCTCTTGTCCCTTCACCTCAAAACCTTGGGGCTGATGTACATAGACCTCCTCTTTAAGATCTCCATTGAGGAAAGCGGTCTTGACATCGATCTGGTACATTGACCAACCATAAAACGTAGCAAGAGAGATGATGGAACGAATGGTGGTCATCTTGGCCACTGGAGCAAATGTCTCCTCATAATCTATCCCCTCCTCTTGTGCATACCCATTGGCAACCAAACGGGCTTTGTATTTCTTAACTGTGCCATCTGAATGGTATTTCACCTTATAAATCCATTTCGTGCCAACCACATTTTTCCCAATAGGCGCATCAACCAAGTCCCATGTGGCATTCTTCTCAATGGATTTAATCTTAGCTTCCATAGCTTTCTGCCATGCCAGATTATGCTGAGCATCCCATAAGCTCTGAGGCTCATTTTCAACTTCCATCACTGAGGTCATCAAAGCAAAATTGACCTTTTGCTAATTATTTTGAGTGCTGGCCCTAGTTTTCCCCAAAGTAATCTGATCCTTAGCATCTTGAATGATCAACCTTGCCCAACATGGAATAGATTTATCTGCTATACCACTTGGAGCTACATCAACATCTTTAGTGGCCTCATGACGTTGATAATGCCTCCAAACATGAGGCTGTCTATTCTCATTAATTGGCTGCAAATCTAAAACATTTGAGGGAGAGCCATCCTCAACATGTGGCAAGCCATCTGAACTATGAGAAGTAGAAGGGGAAGCATCAGGAGACTCCATCTCATCATCCTCAAACTGAATGATGTCCAAAGGGGTGTCATCATATGGTGGCAAGTCTGCACTAGCGGGCTACATGCACTCATTCTCAGCAAAGAGAACATCTCTGTTGATTATTACCTTCTAGTAGTGGGATTACAAAACCTGAATCCCCTGCTTTCAGTGCTATACCCCATGAAAATGTATTCGACACTCTTATCATCAAGCTTTGTCCCATGTGCATCTCGAACCAAAGCATATGCCATTGGGCTAAAAATTTTGAAATGACTAACCTTTGGCTTAAAGCCATACAAAACATCAAATGGAGTCACATTAACCAAAGCTTTGGTAGGGCATCTGTTCCGCATATAAGTGGCTATCACACTTGCTTCTCCCCAAAAAGCCTTTGAGACTCTCTTGAATTTCAGCATGCATCTCGACATTTCCATGAGAGTATGATTCTTCCTCTCAGGGAGTGGATTCTACTGTGGTATGTAAGGGCATGTCAAGTGATGTTTAATCCCATGCTGCTTCAAAAATCCCTGGAATGCATGTGACATGTACTCTCCCCCTCTATTCGATTTAAGTGTTCCAATTCTAGAATTGGTTTGGTTCTCAGCCATAGCTTTGAACTCCTGACGCCAATAGAACACCTCAGATTTTTCCTTCATGAGAAAAAGCCCTGTGAACCTGGAGAAGTCATCTATAAAGGTCACAAAGTACCTTGCTCCTCTATGCGTGGGAATAGTCATGGGGCCACATACATCACTGTGCACTATCTGCAACACTCTGGTTGCCTTGACCCAATTCTTGCCTTGTTTATTGAATGGCATGCGATCCAATTTACCAAGTGCACACCCCTCACACACTTCATTTGCTAGTTGCTATAATTTTAGCATTCCCTGAGTCATATTATTGTTGTACAAGTAGGACAATGCCCTGTGATGGACATGTCCAAACGCAGCCATACAACCCAGCCCAAGGAGGGGAATGCAAGCAGTTCAAGCAAAAATAAGAAAATGGGCAAATGCAATTGCAAGAAGCTAGGGAATTACATCGCAGAGTGTTAGAAAAGGATTGCCAATGAAAAGAAGAGGCAAAGGGATAGCTCTAGCAGTAATTTTGTTGCCCCCACTGAAACTTGTGCTTCAGATGCACATGGTGAAGCTCATCTTGCCAAGGTGATAGAGATTTTGTGTTTACTACATTTAATGAGAAGATGGATGCCAAGGGGGATTTGAATGCTAAAAATCAATTAGGGGATGCTTCCCTTGTTGCAAGTGCGGGAGTCTGGAAGCAAGCGCAGGAATGGGCTCTAGAGACGGAAGTGCTCTGATACCAAATGTAGGAACAAAGTGGAGACACGTTGTGAACACAAGTGAGCAAGAGTGCACACACAAGAAAGCTCCAATAGAAATGTTCAAATGAAACAATACGAGTACTTGGTATATATAGTACCCAAGTACTACTAGTCAATCATAGGGTTGAATTTATGCCTACAACACCATATCTTTGTAATCTCTTCCTGTTGTTGATGAAGACATAGTTGTGGGGGATGGAAGAAGGTGTTGTCTTGAACCATATGAGCTTTGGATGAAGCCTCGACCTTAGTGCCTTCTTTGTTCACTTGTTCTTGCCACTTTGTACCTCTTCTTTCCCTTCCGAGTCTCGATCTGTTCTGACCACCATGGATCTTGCCGGTCCAAGTCAATGAGAGCTTCGATGAAGTTGCTAGCTCACTCATGCAAGATAGCAATACAACAGGTGAGCTCATATCTCTAGCCTATCCTTCTCCCTCTCTCAAACCCTGTACAATGCTGAATGAATCCCCATCCCCCTTATCTCCCCTCGTCGTCACCCTCACCTTCCTTGGCAGAAATCCACTTCCTCCTAGTGCTTGCCCCCTCATTCTTAGCCACCATATCTCCATGTGACTATGTCATCATTGTGACCATGTCCTCTCCATGTGACTATGTCACTCCTATGTCATCCATGTGACTATGTCATCCTTGTGACTGTCATCCTCATGATCATGTCATCCATGTGATTATATCATCGCCTGACCGGGACATCCAAGTGATTGTGTCTGTTGGTCCACTAGATGGTTGGTCATGGATGATCTCTATATCCTACAATAGTCACTCGCCTTAATCTTAAGGTGATGCATTGTTGGATCATCCAAACAAGACGAAGATCCTCAAGGATAGACTAACTAAGAATAGCTCTAAAATGGAAGACCCGGAGCTTGTTGCAGAAATGTCCATACTCTAGGATTTTCATAGAAGTAATATGCCTATTTTCATATTGTCTAACGGAGGCATTGGCTTAGTGAAAGATAGACATGGTATGTTGACAATCCCTCATGTAGTTTGCTCATTCGTAAGCAAGGAAGAACGATGGACGAATGCCAATTGGAGTGCAACCGCACAATGCATCACTTACTCTACATTGGGGTCATTCTCCCGCATTTCCCAAAAAAGACACCACTTCCATCAGCGAGGCAACGGCATATATGTCGAATGAATGTGGCGAGAGCACCAAGCATTACAATAGTTATGCCGAAATCCCTACTTCTCACTCCGTCCATGCTCTCTCTATTAGTTCCAACCCCCTCTTGCTGGCCATACCTCCTCAACCCGTCCTTATAGCCACTCCCTACAAGTTACCATACCACCTCCTTGCATTAGTTTGCAACCCCCTCCCCTGCTATTATACCTCCTCAACCTTAATTACAAGCTGTTGTACCGCATTCCTAGAGGCTACTAAATCACTACTTATAGACCCGTATCCCCCTATTCCTCTACGATTCCAACTCCCTACTAGCCCAACACCTACTCCCTACCCCTTTTTCATGCTTCTCTTTCTCCTAGTGTGTACCTACCCCCTTTCCCCTCTATGCGCTCTTATCCCTCCAGGTCGTATCCCCCCTACTCCCCGCTCCTCTACACACCCTAGCCATACAAGCGCCTATCCCCTCAATGATTTCCCCCTCCCTAGTTGTGAGGACCAGCCATTATTGCCCCCTCCCATCTCTCCGAACCCCCTTGTTCCAGGCCATAGAGGCCCTAGCCTGTATAGCATAGAAACCCCTACCACTCCCTTGCTTCAAAATCCACCTTTCAGGTTGCCAAAAACCTCCCCCTCACAATCAAATCCATACTTCTCTCCAGCTCACGAAATCCTCCTACAAGATGCCAAAGGCCTCCCCCTCGCTGTCCCTTCCAAGCCCTTTCCAATTATGAATCACCAGAATCACCCCTATGAGGACATTATGGGAAGCTCCTTTAGCAAACCATAGATGGGAAGAATGAACTCATGTTCATTTTGAGAAATTCAGGTTGGACAACCCCTTCTCGTAGCATGAACTATTTGAAGCACTTAATCGGTTAAAAGACGAGAAGGTTCTTGGGGATTGATGCCCTCCAAATCCTCTACAGTCCACTCCCTCTCTGTTTGGCTGTAATGCCATTATGTTTCCACCTGTGGATGAAGCTCTATGTAGGGAGTTTATCAGATCATATGACAAGGCCTCCGACACATTCTTCTGCTTGGGGCTCCAGCCAAGTACTCACCCCCCACTATGGTCTTAGCTTATCTTGGCCTCTCTAGAGCTCATCTCCTACCCATGCCTAGAAGACTTCCTTGCTCTCACACCAAAGGCTTTCTTGACCACGTACTTTTTTTGTGAAATCTTTTCTACACCACTTCACTACTATATACAACTAAATGTGGTCACCTGACCAAGCTAGTTCATTCATAAAAGATACCTTGGCAAGTATCTTGAATGCGATGAGTGGGAAGTGTAAATAGGTGGATTCGGTAGAGAGCAGCTCAGGGTGATCAGAGAGGTTGGTATGTACACACATGCATATAATTCGAGAGATTGGGTTTCCATATAGACAGGTTGCCACCCTTCCAGTATAGCATTGACGTCCCATTTGTCCCGTTTCAAGGCAACGAGTTCAACCTGATCATTTGAGAGGATCTTTTACAGTTACACACATTCAGGACCTAGTTGGTGCTCATAGAACTCCTTGTGAAGCTCGACTTCTATAGGGATCACTGCTTGTGCATCTCTCAAGAGGGCTTCATTGACCCACCAGGGTACACTCAGATCCAGTTACCACACTCACTTAGGATTGACATTCACCCACCAGGGTACACTCAGATCCACTTTTCACACTGGCTTAGGATTGCCATTGGGCAGTCCGTGTTTCATCACACTGCCTGTGTCAAGAGCAGACGAGCGGAGGGGATCCTCAGAGGATCGTATCTACACATTATGTCATTGATAATAGATCAAGTCAAAGGAGAATTTTGCCTTCCATTGCCCAGTCTTCTACGAGATCTGTGGACGATACCATTGCCTCTTCAAAGAAAGCTTCAAGTCCCTTTCTAAACTTTTCTCATACCCAGGCCAGAGGTGCCTCACCACTTTCGTTCATGAGGCGGTCCGACATAGAAAACATATTGTAGAGATAGGGGAGAGAGGCCTTATTAGACTCATCTCAGGGTGTGATCACAAAGTTCTTCCAGCCAAAGCATACTGCCCCCTGATCATAGATAGCAAGAGAGACAAAGACCTCGAGACCAAGATGCAGCACATTCAACAGAGGGCAGACACACATATCACACTAGCTGACATCCCATCTATGTTTAGACCCGAGATATGGCCAAGGGGGGTTACTATGATGCTTGTTAGGCACAAAGCCGCTGCCAATAGGTCACGACAAACTACGCTTTCAAATAGTAGACAACGACCTATCACAGGCTTTTTACCTACACACTGTGACATGAAGTTAGGAGTAATAAACTTCACGCACCTCTTCACTTCCTGCTGCTTTCAAACTGAGTGATAGAGATATTCATCACTGGGAAAGGGACATTAGAAAGAAGCTTTTATACCAAGAGACCACACCATACTATCCTCCCTTATATGAGAATGAAGATGGTAACATCCCAAGTGATGTTGTACTCAAGCATAGGGAGAAGGAAAGGATCAGCGAAGGCCATAATCTCAGTAAGCCAGTCTATGCCAAAGAGAAGAGCGATAGGTTGTTGAAAGAAGATCTTGTGGCTCAACATGACATGAATTGATATATATCGAGGAGTTTGAAGGGGCTGATTAGGTTCCGAGAAAACATTGCACCTCCTTCATAGACACCTTTACACTTAGCTCAAAACACTCTCCTAAAAGAGGGAGTGGAAGCTCCAAGACTACTCATAGAGAGAGAATGAACTAGAGAGAGTGGACTCAAGAGTCTAGATAAGAGAATATCTACAAGAGGGAGAGAGAGCCTCATGGAAGAGGCTTGAGGAGACTAGAGCTACAGCAACATGAGGCCTAACGGTGAAAGAGATGATGAACAAGGGAGAGGAGGGCTCCTTTTATAGAGATTTTGTCACCCTTCTTCACCCATTTACAATTGTTGCCTGTAGATTCCTTTCCCCATCAATCACATAAGCCCGTATGTCACCACTTATGTCCTTTTTTGCTACTCTTGCCATGTGTCCCATCAAAAGATGCTCAAGACTCTTAAAATATTGAGAAAGTCAAGAGTCTCCCCACATGGAGCCCATAGGTACCCTCTCTTTTTCATATGTCCACATCCTCCTTATTCCACATAGGAATTCTAGAAGGATTCCTCTTGACTCCACACTCCTCCACATGCCTTTCACACGCTTGGCATGTGATCTCTCTTATATTATTGGAACACATGGACATGAGCCCACCTCTTTATATGACTCACTCTTCCTACTTTCTAAAAACCCCACAATATCCCATACAAAAATAACTCTCACCCCATACCAAGGTATTTATCTTTCATACACATGGTATTTACAATGATCCATTCTACTCATCCTCTCAATCCCATACAATATCTAAAATAGAAATAAGTGAGAGCTGCTAGGCTATCACTTGATACTCAAACTCTTATCAAACATAGAAGGAAACAATACCAATGCCAAATAAACAATATTAATTTTTGGCATCACATCTTTTTCCCCCTAGCAGATCCTCTCTAGTGACAGAGAGGGTCCGCTGGTCCTCAAGGTGGCCGAGCATAGAAGAATTTAAGGCGATACTCATTGGTGCGTCCAGGTATTACTATGCCATCAACATCCTCAAGCTGATAAGTTCCATTTGTGAACTTCTTTTTGACTCGATATGGTCCCTCCCATCAGCCGATAAACTTTTTGTCTAGCCACTTGTCCAAACGGCTATCAAATCTCATGACCAAATCTCCTTCTACAATGTCTTTCTTCTTGCGTAATTTGGTGTCAAAATGGGCCTTGGGCCTTTTTTGAGAAGCTTCCAAGTTTTGTAATGCCTATAATTTGCATTCATCCAAGGCTTCTAGCCGTACCACGCGTTGAGCATAGGCATCCTCCTGTCCTTCTATTATTGCAACAACAGTGCGAAGACTATCTATCTCCAATTCAATTGGCAAAATGGCTTCTATTCCATACACTAGTTGAAATAGTGTAAACCCAATAACTATAGCTTGTGTGTGGTTCTGTAAGCCCATAAAACTTCTGCTGAGTGCCTATCCCAATGTCTTTTCTTGGTGTCTACAAGCTTTCCCATTGAATTGCATTGAATTGCATAACAATCCATTTGTTTTCTCAACCAAGCCATTACATTGGGGATAGTATGGCGTGGACATGCTATGATTTATCTTTAGCTTATGCACCACATCTTCAATTAGTTCATTTCTAAAAGAGATTCCTCCATCAGTGAGAATTTCCAAAGGACAACCAAAGCGTGAACAAATTTGATTAAAGAGAAATTTTGCAACTGTGCTTGTCTTGCTATTGGCTGTGGCCATAGCCTCTGCCCATCGAGTCACATAATCTGTGGCCACTAATAAATAATGCTTGCCCTGAGATGAGCGAGGGAGTGGTCCCACAAAGTCCAACCCCCACCTCTCAAATGGTCCATATGCTGGGATAGGCTTCAAGGGCCAAGGAATCAATTGTCGCCTTCCAAACTTTTAGCTTCTGAAGACTCTACATACGGGTCTCAATCCTGAGGGCTCCCATCCAAATCCTCAATGCGCTACGATAGCTCTAGAGGCAGTGCGAGATCATCTCTAGAAAACCAGCAGATCAACAGTGACACTGCTCCTCCATCTGCATCATAGTCACAATGAAACGCGTTTGATTGGTAACGAAACGTTTCTAAACTACTTTACAACTTCGACACCATTCATATACATCCTTATGGAGGTGTGGCTAAAAGTAACCTGCATTAAGAATTCTCCTAGCTGTGCTCGCTGAAACAAAATGACTGGAGCATTCATGACACATTTCTAGGATTCTCCTAGTCTCCATGGGATGGACCACCCGACGGAGCACCTTGTCTTTTCCCAATTTATAAAGAATGTCATCAATAATGGTATAGGGACAAGCCTTCCTTACCAATCTCCGCTTCTGTTATGGAGTTAACCCTCAAGAAAACATGCCTTCTTCCACATATTGATGAACATCTTGTAGTTCTGGCCATCCAGTGTCTACCAAAGAAACCACCCCCCGGTCTTATACTACAATGGCTTGAGTAGCTAACTCATCTGCCCTTTGATTTTCTTTTCTATTTATATGAACAAACTTGCAAAAATCAAATTGACTACATAGTGCCATAGCCTTTTGATTAAGCTCCTTCAAATGAGGACTTCTTGTCTTGTAATGCCCTTGCATTTGCTTTATAATGAGCTGAGAATCTCCTCTTACTTCCAATTCTTTAACTTGTCTTTAAAGACAATCCTCCAAACCAAGAATCAAAGCATTATACTTAGCTGTATTATTAGTTGTGATACCTAGAAGCTCTTGTCCTCTTGCGCATACCTCTTGACCTTCAGAATTCATCAGGACTAACCCCCGGGCTCCTTGTTGGCATGAAGGACTAAAAGCCCGATCAAAATACAACACAAAAGCTATTGTTGGTATCTCCCTTTCATCATAAGGTCCTCCTTATATTTCTTTTCTTCTCTTAGATCCTACTGTCCTATGAGCAAATCTGCCATAGTGGACCTAGTGGTATTTTCAGTGACAAAAGAGAAAGAGAACTCTTGAAGCTCTGACAACCATTTTGCAAATCTCCCCCTAGGATTAGGCCTGCGAACTAGATATGCTAATACAGACTGGGAGGTAAGGACGAAAAATGGCCGACGTAATAAATAGGAGCAAAATTTTTTGATTGAAAACACCAAAGAGAAGGCTTGCTGCTTCATTTCTTCATACCTTGTTTCCACCTCTGTAAGCTGTCGGCTGGCATAATAGATGGGTTGCATTCTACCTGCCTCTCTTTTTTGTAGTAATACAGCACCAACTGAATGCAAAGATACACTTGGATTTACATAAAAGTCTTGAGACCAATCAAGGGGCTTCAATATTGGGCCGTGACTCATGGCCTCCTTAAGTTGCTGAAAAGACTCTTGTTGCTCCATACCCCATTGGAAAGAAACTCCTTTTCTTGTCAACATGTTCATGGGATGCACTATCTCTATGAAATCATCACAAAAGCGTTGATAATACTTGCTCTTTCCTAGAATTTTGCGAACAACAGTGACACTCTCAGGACTTGGCAATGCCATGATTTTTGAACCTTGTCAGGATCCATTTGCAAGCCTTCTTCAAACACAATATGGCCCAACAAGACTACTTTTGTTTGAGCCAAATGACACTTGGTAGGATTTAGACACCCTTTTGCTTCATCAATCCTAGCTAAGGCATCTTTAACTTCTTCATGTGATCTATGCGCCGAGAATAAATGCAAAAATCATCCAAAAATACTCTTATGAACTTTCCCAAGTAAGGCTCGAGCACTTGACTCATGAACCTTTGAAATGTAGCTGGTACATTATTCAATCCAAATAGCATCACTCTGTAAGCGAAAACTCCCTAAGGTGTGACAAATGATGTTTTCTTTTGATCTTCTTCCCGGATAGGAATTTGAAAGTACCTAGAATACCCATCACATACAGAATACATCTCATGCCCTGCTACTTGGTCTAGTATTTCATCTTGGAATGGCAAAGGAAAATGATCCCTCTTAGTGCATGCACTCAATCAAAGGACGAAAGTCTACACAAATCCGCCACTTATTTCCTTTCTTTGGTGTGATAACTACAGGAGATATCCATTCTGAATCATCAATAGGAAAGATGAATCTTGCCTCAAGTAGTTATGTTACCTCTTTCTTTAGTGCCTCAGCTTGGATCATCTCCAATCACCTTAAGCATTGCACAATTGGCTTGCTTTCTAGATTCAACTCAATCTTGTGCTCCACAAGAGAAACTGGTCGAACCTGTGAATAGCTTGTTACAAAGAGACATGGAAAATCATCTAACATATCCAAGTACTGGAGCTTCTCACTACCTGATAGAGAGTCACTAAGATGCTCTTCATTGCGTTGGCGTCGTTTAGTGTGCTCCACATCCTCCACATGAAGTATCTCTACAGGATTTTGTACCACCACCTTGTTCCCTCTTGTTCCCTCCTGACTCATCCCGATCAGCACCAAGACAAAGGCCACTCCTTCCACCTCACCCTCTGAGCTGGACTTCTCGGAGCTACACTGTTATGCTCTAGCGGAGATAGCATGACCTTGGAAAGATCGGTGGGCATTTTCTCTTAGATGACCGACTTCTGTAATATTTAATGTGCGTAAATAAATGGTCAAGAGAAGTAACTACCAAGGTCCTAGGTGAGGGTGAAATGGCATTGACTAGGTGGTTCTGAGTGCTAAGGCCTAGGTGCACCTAAATGTGTAATAATGCCAAGGGGCAAATGGTTTAATTATGCCCCAAGAGAGGGGTAAATGGTGTACCAAGAAAAGGACTAAAATGATGACATGTGGTAGAGGGAACCATCTAGGGAGTTGTGGATCTTGTGGATAGGCATGAGACAAAGAAATTACGTGATAGACGAAATGCGATCCACAAAAGTAAGGCTGGGTGGATATACCGAATGCCATCGCCCGTGATTCATGAAGCCAAGGAGAGAGATAGAAATTAGGTTCGTTTCATTTTGGTATCAGAGCCTATGGTAGAGATCAAAGGCTGGACGAACGGGAGAGAAGGAATGTAGCTGCTCGTGACGTACGACGAATTGGAAGGGTGTTGCCCGTGACGACGAACAACGTGGTGGTAGAGTTCGGGTTGCGGGAAATTTCGATGAGGTGTCGATGAACGGAGCAGGTTGGCGACGTGCTCTGAGATCATGCTATCTCAGCTAGAGCATAACATACACCCTGTCTCTTCTTCTTCATCGGTTAAGTCAGAGCTTGAACTCTCTGATGTTGAAGACTCCTCCTTGACAACTTCATTTTTATGGCTTCTGATGTTATAGCGCACCTTCTTATCATTTTCCTGCAAAATACATTCTCTAGTATCCCACTTTTGAACAGCCTTCACCTTGCGTAGCCAAGGCCTTCCCAAAATCAATGGATAGGCATGTGCATCTGGCTTGGTAGGGATCACCTGAAAAGTAGTCGGCATAGAAATTCTACATATATCCACTTCTAGATTCTTTACAACTCCCAAGGTCTTTACCCTAGTGTTGTCAGCCAATTTGATGTGATAAGGAGAGGTAGTACTAGAGTATTTTAAATCAGCATCTATTATGGTCTTCTCACTCCTGAAATTAATCAATGTACCTCCATCAATGTACACATTAGAAATCACTTGACCATCAATTATCACATCAACCACAAGTACATCATCACCAACATCTATATCTATCTTTTGAATAATAAGAATGGCACTTTTCTTCTTCTTCTTCTTTGACACTCTTGTGCTTGCTAGCTTTCCCCATTCCTTTCGTAGTTTTGGAGACAAAGCAAGTAATTGACCAAAGGTGATATGAGCTTCCTTTTCTTTAAGATCGGCGGACAACAAGTCATAGCTTCCAATGCCTTGTCCTAAAGGAAAGTCTGACTGGCTAATTCTCCTTCTAGATGCCTTCTTTTTCTTACTACGGTGTCTTTCTTCCTGATGTTCCTCATCTACTTCCTTGCTTTCTTCTTCTTTTGCTTTACCACGCTCCCATTTAGCCATCATTACCTCTCTTTCCTCATCCCCTAAGGAAGCTTCTAACAAGGATACTTGTTTTTCTTCTTTCTTTCTCAATCTAGGACACTCGGAGCGATAGTAATCTTTTTCATTACATTCATAGCAAGTGACCCCACTCTTATCTCGAGGCCTATCTTCACTCTTTGGTGCTCTAGGTTGTCGTGCATTAATCAAATGCAATTTCAAATCAGCAAACTCCGCCATCAATTGGGAGATATTATGATCTAACTCAGAGGACTTTGCTACCTGAGGAGTGCCCATTACCTCCACCTTAGAAGTTAAAGCTATTGAAGACACAAAAGAGGATTCGATCTTTAGGGAAGCTTCTTTCTTGGTCGCAATGCAAAGTGTCTCCACGTATTCTGTTGGATCTTTACTCATTACTTTTGAGCGAAGACGAGGCTTCAAAGCCATAATAAATTTACTCATCTTTAAGTGCTCCATCCTTATGAGACTTTGAGAGACCGATGATGCAGATGCCATAGCTCACAAAGCTACCCTTTCATACTTTGTTCATAAAGTTTCACATCGGATAGCCAACGCAAAGACCATCTCACCCTCTCCTTGACAGAACTGGTCCAACTGCAACATCAAAGCATTTGGTGACTCCACTGCCCCAAATCTTTGCTTCATTGCAGCCACTACTTGGTCCCAGTTCTCCTTGGTAGAGTCCGACAAGGCCTCATGCCAACTCAAGACTACACCTTTGAGAAAATTAGGTAAAATCTCCGCTCGATCCTTCATGGACCATCCAGAAAGCCGGCATCCTCCAACAAAATCGCGAAGATAAGACTCCGGGTCTTTCCCTTGAGTCTCTCAAAACACTAGAATCTTCACCATGATGAAACATAAAAAAGAAACACCAAGATCCAAATAATATCGCAAACAAGATCCAGACAAGATCCCCTAGAGCCTTAGTATACCAAGACCAACTTATTATGCATAACCACTTGTTGAAAACCCTCCACAATGTGATCCTCAATAAAATCTTCAAAAATAAGTGACCAACCAGCACCATGAAAACATTGTATATACATGCATTCATTTAAGAATCACCCTTGTCACAATTAGAAGTGCACATAACAGCTTCAAGATATTGTACTCTTCATCATTTGCATAGCAAAAGAAGTTGAAAGCATTGAGAATCATCACTCCATTCTTATAGTCAAAAACTACCAAAGACTCAACTCTTCTTCACACTAAGCTGCTCATGGCTTCAGCCACAAATAAATACAAGAAAGAGGCAAGAGGGCATCACTGCCGGATTGATATAGAAATGTGAAATCCCTCTCCTTTGTCCCCATTGATAAGCACTTGTCTATGTGCTAACCTCTACAAAGAGGAAACCCCTCTAATCTAAGCGTTTGACAATTCAAAGCATAGACTAGTACCCTCCCAAAAACACAAAATCTACTCCATCATTAGATTTCTTGAAATGTAAGAATAGAATGGCAAGAATGTGGCCGCTTTACATAGCCTAATGTGAAGTTATAAAAAATGCTCCTGTCATGAACGAACTTATCATGGATGAGGTCTGGAAGAATGGTCTGCAAATGTAGATTGATAGGTTTGGCAAAAATCTCGTGAAAGGTTTCTAAAAGAGTGATGGGCCTCCATTGGGAAACAAATTCCTACAACCTCTAAGATGAATGAGACTCTCTATAAGTGAATCAAACATAGTATTTGAGTCCCAAATGCCCTGCAGGGCTGAAGTAACATGGTTCCCAAATAGCGATAAAAAAGGAAGGTGTCAACCCATTTGCCCTTGTGAAGACAAAAGGTGCTATCCTAAATTCTGGATTGATGATTGACATGTGCATCAAGTGAGACTCTCATGTCTAGTTTCACCAATGTCAGAATACCTTGCCAAACTCTGTTTCTGGCATCATCTCTAGCAAATGTGTCAGGATCTTACTGAAAGAGAGATATATCAAAATATGTAGCTATATGCATGACGGTATGAGGATGTAATTGTAGAATACTTTGTCTACCATGTCTCGAGCTAAGAGTAGAGAAGAAGTGTATATCGACTCTTCCTCCCATTTGAATCCAAAAGGACTCCCATGCATGAAAGGCGTACTTTTCTCTCTGACAGATAAGCCCTTGTTACAGCAGCTTCAAGACACTCTCATATCCAAGCATCTGTAGACCCATTTTGCTATTCCCTTTGTAGGGCTACTAATTGCCGACAGAGGCCAATCTCCTATCTAAGAATCTCATGTCTCCTATTACTAGCAATAGAATGATAAAAATCACTGATACCAAAGAGGGATGACTACCACATGTGAAGGAGATGGCATTTCACCCCACAAATGAACACTGAAATATGTAAAACATCCTTTGTGATGCCCTCTTCTACATACAAGGCATTTGGAATCCTGATACTAGTAGATCAGCATCTCAAATGAGGCTCAAAATCATCGTAACCATCAGAAACTCATATGAAGTGGAAATCCTTGGTGCAATGCATACTGAACCACCTCGATCAAGTGCCCAATCATCAACATAAAATCTGTCTATCCACGAGTGGATGGGCATCTAGATTCTCCTAATTGATCATGAGGACGAGAGCGAATGAGGCAAAGTGTAAAGGCATTATTTGTCCTAACATCTTTGCCACTAAACTGAAAAGGAACGCATCCCAAGATGCTCTCGAGTGAATGCCACCTTCTCTCTGCCCTCCTTTTTGTCTCCTTATAATCTATGAGTCTGCTATTGGGCCCAAAGAGAGAAGTTCTTTTAAAAAAAGAACACGATCCCCTCTATTATTGGGGCATACAGGTTGAGAAGACCAACTTTAAGGTCCCCATTCAACAAGATAATCCATTGTGCTCTAGAGGGTAAAAGGATACCAAACTGAAATGCAAGTTCCTCTCCTAGTGCCCAAAGCAAGAGACCAAACGGTTTGACCATTCAACAATTTGCCAGACTTTTGCACAATCTTTAGCATCTAGTTTGTGTTCTTGAATAAAGAGAATAACACTACGACCCCCAATGACACCTAGATGAGGATGATTATGGACCGACTACCTTAGTGGCTTGAGGCACACCGCCAAGGCCCTGAATGTTGCAGCTAATCCTAATTGGCGGGAGGAAGAAGGCTTGAAAACCTTACCCGAGCTGATGGCGAAAACACCTCCCTTCTATGTAGAAGATCTCATAGAGTAGTAGAGAGGAGGGGAATCCGTAGGGGGAAAAGCCCCCACTCTCGTGGAAGGAGATGCTCTAATGATGGAAAGCCAAAACTGCATCATTTGAATATAGAAGCACAAACTCTACCCCTCCAAAATAGCTAGAGGAGAGAAAGAGTTCCTTCGAACCACATACGGCACTGGTGTCCATAAATTTTAAAACGCCTACTTGCAAGGCTGGAGCCACATCCCTCCCACGGTCAAGAAGTGGAGCCTGTAAAGCCAAGGTGGAAGGAGGCTTCTTAGTTGGTAGGCTAGGTTTTGGAGAAGGATCTAAAGAAGCATCATCCCTAGCCTCAAAGCAGGTCTTGAGGAAACACCAGTTGTGACTTAGGAGAATCACTAGCCCAACCAAAACTTAGGAGAATCACTAGTCTTGGAATATCTGCAGCCTAGACCTAAGCAAGGTCCAAGGCAAGAAAAGGGGCCTTCTGATCTGTGGGTGGTGGAGTGCCGACTCTAACTGCAACTTAATGCTAGATAGCATGTGCACGACAGGTAGCAGGTGCTAGATGTGAAGGAGTGTCGGACGGAAACTAAGAAGAAGAAGAAGAATATATTATCGTCCTCTGAAGACCAAAACCGGCCTATGGGACCTGGGCAATACAATATCACAAGTACATGAAAGCTCCTCCCGAAGATGGGAGGGTGGAAAGAGAAACCACCTTCTAGGATTCAGGTGGATTCCTATGCTTGAAGAGCTTATACACAAATGTTCCTAAAGCTGAAGGTGACCCTTTATGCAGCAAATCAGCCAGTTTGTTATGTCCCTCAAGGAGGTGATTGAACTCTTCCCTAATGTGTGCATAGTGAGGGCATATCATTACCATGTGTTCTTCTGTTTCAACCATACCTTGATCACATAGTTGGCATATTCTACTCTCCCTTGGCATCTTTTTCCATCCCCCTGTTTCTATTTGCAGCTGGTGTGATCGGGTGCGAAGTGAGGCTAAAGCCCTCCGTTTATGCACTGCTATAGGTGTACACATGTACTTCTGCGTTGTTGTCTCCCTTCCTGTATAAATTGACCAATATTCGGGGTTGATATATGTGCGATAGTACTCAAATTTATCTTTGTTTTCTGCTGTTTGCCATTTCCTGTGTAGTGCATTCAGCAGGTCATAATGAAAAGCCTCTTCATCAATCTCCTCTGAAGAGTAGTTTAAATACTCTTCTACTTCCCACTTCTTGAACCATTTTTTTAGGTCCTGTGCCCATCCGGATGTCAAAATCTTGCCCTTTTTTGTCAAAGAAAGACATAATGAAATGGAAATGAAATAACAGCAGCACTGAACAAAATGAAAGAACTCACATGTAGACCAAAGAGCCTGTAGGCTTGATACTTGATTAATTTGACACTAGACAAGTACAGCTCCAATATAGAGCACACACACACATATGAACACCAATGCATAACTCCCAATGTGACACGTGGCATCCATAGGACACACTAGACTAGAACTCACACTAGAACACACCAAACTGACTCATCTTGACTCCATTTCCTAACACCCCCCCTTGGAGGAAAGGTGAGTGACTAGTGGAATGGAACCAAGGACAAAACATGACAATGACGGTATGTACTACTTTATGCAATGTCTGAACTAGACATGGCTCTCATGCTAACTCAGAGGCTGAAGTTTGAGCATGGTTCAGAGGTCGGACTGAGCACTAATATGGCTTTGCATCCCAAACTTGACTCAGAGGCTCATGTCTCAACATGGATGCATGACCACTTCAGCGGTTTAGAAAACCGATGTACCAAGATCCTGGAACTCATATGCCAGGTCTGATAACTAGACCCTATCAATGCCAATACATGGCTCCCATGGTACATCCCCCTCTTGACTCCAGGGACTAACTAGGAACATGGAGCCACACACCATAAATATAAAAGAAATACATCATTTTAGGAGGACTATCCAAGGCAAAGAGCCTTTATTGACTCTTCAAACATTCATTTTAGAGGAACTACTCAAGGCAGAGAACCTTTATTACATAAGAGAAATCAGAATACATATGGGTTGTCATCCTCAACGAGGTTGACATGGGCAGTGAGTGCGTGGTCGAGGTCTGGAATCTCCTCTAGTGTATCAGCAGAAACAAGATTAGCATGGTGTCGTTCTTGTTCTTTCTCCTTCTTCTTGAAGGAGCATGCTTCAATATGACCCTTCCGTTTGCAATATCTGCATATGATATTCTTATTGGCTTGCCATTTTCTTGTAGATATAAGAGCTTCTTCAGTGCCGAATGTAGGAGTAGATTCCTTTTCCTTGTTCCGGCCTTCTTTCTCGATAAGAAGAGCAACCAAATCGTCAAATGTGGTAGCTGCAAGTCATAGGACCTCAATGGTTTGCTCAAAGCAAGAAATACCTTGCATACTTTTGATTAGGACAGCCATCTTGTCCTCATCATCTGAAGGGCACTTTAAACTTGACAATTGTTGAACAAGAGAGTGAAATTTGGAGAGACGATCACCTAGCTCTTCATTTTCTTACATTTTCAGCTCATAAAACTTCAATTTCAGAAAACTTTGGAGTTAGTAACCTTGTTACCAAATAGGCTCTCCAATTCGTGCCTTATCTCCTTAGCTTTGGATTTGAAGTTGACGTGATGAATGAGAGGATCTACCAAGCATAGCCCAATAAGAGTACTAGCTTTGTCATTCTGCTGCTTCCAAAGTTTGATTTGTTGTTGATCCGTTGGAATGGCATCAGTTGCATTGACGTCCCATATTCCTTCCTTCATGAGAAGCAACTGCAGCTTCGTTTGCCAAGTAAGAAAGCCTTGGCCCTTTAACTTCTCCACGAGCAAAGAGGTGGAGGATACAGACGTCATCACGAAAGAGATGGAGAAGCAAAAAGTGAGGATAGCCCAGCTCACTAGCTCATGTGGAGAAGAAGAGCTAATGAGCAGCAATGACATGCATTACGAGGACAAAAGCAGGCTGATACGGACGAATTGTATGGACAGAAAACGCGGGTACAAGAATGAAAGTACTCACATGTAGACCAAAGAGCTTGTAGCTTGATACTTGATTGATTTGATACTAGACAAGTATAGCTCTTATATAGAGCGCACACACATATGAACACCAATGCATATGGGATAACTCCCAATGTGACACGTAGCAGAAAATGCGGGTAGGAGAATGAAAGTACTCACATGTAGACCAAAGAGCTTGTAGCTTGATACTTGATTGATTTGATACTAGACAAGTATAGCTCTTATATAGAGCACACACACATATGAACACCAATGCATATGGGATAACTCCCAATGTGACTAGAACTCTCACCAGAACACATCAAACTGACTCATCTTTCCATTTCTTAACAAAATGCCCAAAGGTCCTGCGAATCTGACACAGATCCTATCAGCCCGCGATCTCAACTCTCTACTGAAAATGTGGTCATCTGAAATGTTAGGGTCAAAAACATGACCCTAACTCTGGGAACCCCATCAAACCTGATAGCCTCTCGCTGTGGAAGAGGGTAACCAAGAAGTGGGGGATCTTTGTGACCTGCCCAAACAAAGCTTTGATCATGGCAAGGCGTCGATGATAAACCTAGAAGGCAAGGGAATCTGATGAAGAGTGATGTAACCAAGATGTCCTCTTCTACAAGGTCAAAGCCTGAATGTGAAGGGAATGAAAAAAAATATTTCTGGAACCAACTGCCAAGGAACTAGCCTTGAGCACTACTATGCTCACAGCCCCAGAAGCATCAAAAGCCACCTAGGAAAAACCCATTCCAATAATTGAATATCTAAAAGGTGGGGGGAGAGGTCTAAAGGTAAATCAGCAAGCACCCAGTCCCTAGCCTGTAACTCGGAGGGGTGGGACCCATGGATATGAGCAAATAGAGAGGTGGAGCTTTGGAACTCTAGGTCTTTTGAACTGCAGTTGCAATGCAGGTTCTTGCGGTGGTGGAATTGGACAAGGAGTGCCTGAATGGGAATCCATTCAACAATCAAAGAAGGGATGTTGACTCGTAACCAAAAAGTTTGTTCATCGCTTTGAAGAGGCAAGAAAGAGGGGAGCTGAAGGGCGGGAGTGCAGAAGCAAGCTCGCTAGAAGGCAAAGCAGCAGGGAGAACTGCAAGTTAAAAAGCAGCAGGTTTGCAGCTAAGGAGGGAGAGAGGGGTTGGCAAGGAGGATGAGGGAGCTGCAGGGCTGGAGGGAAAGAGAAGGTTAGTAGAGAGAGGAGGTAGTTAGTAGGGAGGGCTGCCGCGAGCAGGGAGGAAGAAGGCAAGCCGGGATCAGTTAGACGGGGGTGTTAGAGGCTGTGGGGAGCAGCAGGAAAGTAGATGAGGAGGGAGAGAGAGAGAGGCCTGGAAGGGGAGCAGGGAGTGTAGTAGCTCTTAAATCAATGCTTTGGTTTTGTAGTTGAAACCATCACCGCACCATAATTTGCTCCGTTTGACCAATTGCACCGTAACCTATGCTGAAGCCACAAGTAGTATCGCATCAACATCCACAATTGTTGCTAGTTTTACACAGCTCTTGCACCCTGCACAAGTGGCCTTTGCCCTCCAATAATACCTGATTGAGACTGGACCACTCGTTAGGCAATCACCTTGGTGAAGGAAATGATGGGCACTCATGTGCCATGTGGGTTGCCCGTGGAGCAATTTGAGTACACCGTGCTAAACCAACACCATTTTGGACACAACAAAAATGCTGAAGAAAAAAAATATGAGAATGAAAGTAAAATACACTAATCTTTTTTTGCATGGAAACTCTCGACGTGAGAATAATTATTTGATTCGATCACTTGAACAAAAGGGGCATTGAAAAAAAAAAAGTGACGCATGTGACACTGATAGGCAAAGCAGCGTGTGCCCAAACTGCCATGACTACAAGAACCCCAGTTGAAAACGCTACTAGCTAGGAAGGTACGCCTAGCAGGGCCAGTTGAAAATGCTACTATCGAGTATGCTTTGCCTAGCAAGGCCAATAAAGAGAACTGTTGTGCAGGTGTGTGAAGAACAGTCCTATTATTTTCAACCAATTTACATCATCGACTCATAGGATGGTGTTTAGCATTTCTCTATCCTCACATGATATGGCCATGCCCTCAGAATCAAAGCATCTGTGATGAACTTGAAATATATTTCTTGTTTGCGAACAACATATTACAACTGCCATCTTGCATCTGTACTTAACTATCAGAAGCAATAATGTCTGTCAATTTTGAGGCTGCTCTATAAAATTGGGTGCTCAGGTGAAACTCAAGAGAAATGTCCGTATCTCCATAGGTCCCAGCTCGACCTCTAATTGGATTGGATCAACCGGTCCCCCTCTTAGTGGCTGCTGTGGATGATTATCACTCCCTTCTATATTCCAAACTAATCGAGGCTTCATAGCTGACTTCTCTTGATTTGCTGAAAGACTTAGCTCTGTAATATTTTTAATCTGCACGGATGCACACTTGAAATCAGAACATTGACTGAAGGAAGCATTATAGGAAGACATTTAGCTGTCCCATAAGAAGACCGGTACATTTCTTTCACTCAACTCCCAAATTTCAGAGGATTCTCATAGTAATTGACTACTTGCAAGGCAAAATTCAGCTATTGAGGTATGAAGAATTGCCACCTCCTGATTTGGAAAAACTTTCTTCAAATCGACAAATGCTTTTGTAGACAGAACTTTCTCTTCGTCCATCTGAAAATAACAGAGTTAGGAACTTGTATTGCCATTTCCATTGTCACCACTGTGGTATCCACAGTCAGAATTTTACCTCGTATAGGTGGGCAAGACGTAACAGGACGTTCCCATCATCAAGTTCCTGTAAATCGCACATCCAGATATTTAGGTATGAAATGATTCCAGAATTTCTACAAAAGAACCTTACTGCTTTGTCCTAGTCTTCATGGATTGAAACCTCAAGATTCCCAGTCTCCCTAATCTATCCAGAACCTAGAACATTCCATATAAATAGTTCAGAATGGCTTGCACAGTACACCTGCAGGGTTATAAGTGCCACATTTTCCGGGAGGTTATAACCAGGGGCCATAGCCGAAAATATAGGAGTGTGTGAAGAAATCCAGTTTTCTCCTTCAGTCTGTCAGAAAATCAATGAGGTTATGAAGCATGCAATGAAAATTATGACATTATTTGTCTTGAATGACTTATATTGCCAATATTTGGAATGCATGGCCTTCTTTATGTGTCTACCTGGCTTGTAAATGCAAGCTGCAAAGGGGAATACACTTGTTGTCCAGTAGAGCGACGCCATCGTGATCCGTTGTTGACGAGGTCAACATGTACAAAATATTTTCCTTGGACCTTCAAAATACATAAGAAACATTTGTAAAATTTTGTAATATGAAGGACATTTCTTCAATCTAGAAAAAATGATTGGGCAAGGGGACAATACTACATCATTCTTAGGCCTATATCTAGATTTTTGGAAGAGAACAACAGAGCATGAATGTTAGAGTGGAAATTACATGAGATTGAAGGATGGGGGTGTGGTGGGGGGGGGCAGGGGGGGGGCGAGGAGAGAGAGAGAGAGAGAGAGAGAGTCTTAAAAACATGTGGGAAATCAGACTACGTAACTCCCAAGTCTTTGCTAAACCAACACTCTGGCAGAAAATATTTTTGCAGTGTTTGCATGTCTGGGAAAAAAAGAGATGTACTATGATGATTCTCTGCTAAATTTTCCAAATTAGCATGGTCTAATGTGGGTCCTCCCCCCCCCCTTCACTCCTTTCAAAGTTGCTCATGCCTCAATAGACACATCATGGGAGATTCTGGCTAGCATTGCAGCTCGGCATATTTGGAGAGCCAAGTGTACAGAGGCGATGGAGGGTACCCAGGTTCACCCTTCTCAGGCTATGGCTAGTATTTGGACCGACACAGTACACACTCTGATGGCCACCTGGGCGAGCATGCAAGGATCCTCAAGAGTAGCCACCACTTCCAGGAGAGTTACATTTTTCAGTCTTCTTTTGGATAAGCCACTAGATCCCATAGAGACCTTAGGCTACCAAACTTAGCCTCCCTTGCAACACATGATGAGGGCCGTCCCTTCCCCGCTACCACTCCCTCCCTACCCCGCTCCTTTCCTCTCCCTTGCTGCTCACTCCGCCTCTCCCTACCCCCCCACTGCCCTTCCCTCCTTACCCCTTGCTCCCCCTACCCACCTCTACCTCCTACCCTGCTCCCCCTACCTGCCTCTTACCTTCTACCCCGCTGCCCTCTCCCCTCCTCTCCCTACCCCCCCGCTGCCCCTCCTTCCTCTCCCACTTCTCCCTTCTTCCCACTCCTACCCCGCCTCCCTTCCCCTCCCCCGCCCCTTCCTTCTGCCCCTACCTCTGCTTCACCACCTCCCTCCCTCCCTCTCCCCCCTCTTCATCCCCTGACGGAACAAGAGAGAGATTTTCTCTCTCTGGCAACAGGTTGTCAGATGGACAGAGCATCCTCGTGTTCGTGTCGGCCCTTCCACCTTGATTGACGAATGGGTTCCCATTCAGCCAATCCTCGACTGCTTCCACCAGCCACCAAAACAGTTATCTTTTCCAAAGACGAGCTTCAGCAGCTCAAGACACACTCAGAGCAGAAATATGCCACCTCACTCTTTGCTTGCATCCACGGTTCCCACCCCTCCAAGCTACATGCTAGGGATTGGATGCTTTCGGCTTTACCTGGGCACCTCACCGATGTTCGTTTGCTCGGATGAGGGTTCTTCCAGGTGGTATTTGATTCTCCAAAGGCAGCAGATTCAATACTCAGGGCTAGTCCTTTGGCATTGAGCTCCAGGAGGATCTTTTTGACACCCTTCACTTTGGGTTTTGATCCAGTAGAGGAAGATAGCAGGGTTACCTCACTTTTCATCAGGTTCCCAAGCCTTCCTCAGGTCTACCATCAAATCTTACCGTCCATAGGAGTTATTTTTGGGTTGGTCACAGAGATCCCTCCCCTCCCTGGCATGCCCTCTTCAATGGCAAACACTGTCAGATTGGATGGGGTGCCACGAATCAGGGTCATCGTCTCTGACCCTGATACAGATGATCACATTATGCTTCAGCGACCAGATGGTTCCTTTTTTCGACACAGAGTTGAGGTTGCTCGGAGACAGGATCAGTGTGCAGGATTTGCAGGACCCTTAGGCACTTCGCCAGGGATTGCCCAAGGAAGAAGAAACAAACGGTTTACTCCACCTTCTCATCCTACTTCTGCATGCGCTACCAAAGCCCCGCCTTCTCGTCCAGGACCTTCGGGACCAGACCCTAGACCTAGACCCTCTTCTTCAGCTCGCACAGTAGCAGTACCCCATTGGATGCCTGTGAGGGTTGTTGACACTCCGCCACCTCTATGAGCCACCTCGAACCATTCTCAGTTACAAGCAGGTGATATTACTGCAGGCGTACATGTGGTTGCCCCAGTCCCCCCACCTGCTCATTAGGAGGGGCAACCCATTTCCTCAAATCATATCACTGATGTGCCTGATCAGCCCCCTCCCTTTGTTAGTCACACTTCACCTCTTGATAAAGGTAAGGGGGTTTTTTCTCCTTCTCCCTCTGGTGCAGGGATTCTTTGCACTCCTAAGCCAATTCCCGCCTATAGGAACTCTTTTGCAGTACTGGCAGATTTGGAAGAGTTTGAGACGGAGGAGGAGTTGGTACCCTCTACCCTGGGGAAGCCAATAATTGGGATTCCTTTGGACAGGGTTTCCACCTCTGCTGGAGTGGGTTTTCCTTCACCAGTTGATTTTCCTCCACTTGATAGGAGCACTCTTTCATAGGAGAGGATTTTCTCCACCACCAGGTCGGGTAGGACCTTTCACCCGGCCTCCTCCTCCCGTCGATGAGGATTGTTAGTTGAAACGTTCAAGGCCTTGGTGGTATACCTCATCACCGCCGTACGCAGTTGATTCGTAACCAACTCCATCCAGGTATTTCAGGTGGTCCCATTGATATCCTTATGCTCCAAGAGCATAAGCTGGATGGTAGAGATTATGCCAAGTCAGGTAAGCTTCTTTCTGGCCATACTTTTTGGTCACCTGCCTCAGGCACCAGGGGAGGTATTTGCATTTCTATCTCTTCTTTGATGCTCCCCTTGGTCATTGGACACGGAGTCATAGTCCCCTCTAGAGCACATAAGGCTATTTTGATGATTGGCGGGTGTAAGGTTGGCCTCCTTATCCTTTATGCACCCAACTTGCGAGGGGATCGTGTCCTCCTTTAAAAGGAGTTGCTCTCTTGGTCACATATTGTAGATTCTTGGCTTATTGGAGGCGATTTCAACATGGTTGAAATGCCTTCAGACAAAAGAGGGGGTAGGGAAGGTGGCATTCACTCCCTGGAGAGAGCAGCATGGGATGCCTTCCTTTTTCAGTTCAGTGGCAGAGATACTTGGTTGACAATGCTTTTCACACTAAGCCACAGTCTCTTCTGTTTTCTTGGTTGAACAGGAGAGTAAGGATGCCTATCCATGCATGGATTGACACATTTTATGTGGATGATTGGGCACTGGATAGAGGTGGGATAGTTTGCATTAGTGCAGGGGTTTCCACTTCATATCATTTTCGGGTTGTTTTGATGGTTTCAGAGCCTTGGGCGAGAGGCTACTCTACCAATATCAGGATTCCAGATGCCCTCTACGCAGAGAAGGGCCTCACAGAGGCAGTACTACGGATTTGGGATTCTCACCTGCAGGGTGGGCAGCCGTCCCCATCAGAAGTGGCTGCAGCCCTGACTAATATTAGCAGCTTTTATCATTCTGTTGCTAGTATTAGGAGAGATGAGATTCACAGGAGAGAGATTGCCATTCAACAGCAGCTGGCAACTCTTTAGAGAGAAGAGCAGAAACGGCCCACTGATGCTTGGATTCAGGAGCGCCTTGCTGTAGCAAGGGCTCATCAGCAGACACTTTTAGATCATAGAGTAGAGAATGCCTTTCACGCCAGAGAGTCTTTTTGGACGCAGATCGGAGGTAGAGTCAACAAGCAATTCTTCTCTACTCTCAGTCCTAGACATAATAGGGAGAGTGTTTCGTAGCTTGTTGACTCAGACAGGATACTTCAGACACATCCAGATGCCGTCATGCAGATTGCTTCAGATTACTATGCCTCCCTTTTGACTGCAAATCTTGATTAACAGGCCAGAGATGATGCTAGACAGGTTAATTGGCAGCATATTCCTATGTTGGTGGATAGAGGTATGAGAGCCTCACTTGATGCACGCTTCACCAACATAGAGTTCAGGACCGCTCTTACCGCCCTTCATAAGGGTAGTTGTCCAAGGTCAGATGGGCTTACACCTTCTTCTTTTTTTATTTTTTGGGATCAGATTGGGGATTACATCACCTCAGCCCTGTAGGGCGTTTGGGACTCTAGTGAGATGCCGGACTCACTCTCGGAGGGTCTCATTCATCTTATCCCAAAAGGAGGTTGCAGAAATTTAGTGTCTCAGTGGAGACCGATCACCTTACTGGGCACTTTGTATAAGATCTTGGCAAAAGACATCAGCTTGCGACTACAGCCCATCCTGCTAGATCTTATGCATGACACACAGACAGGCTTTCTCCATGGCAAAAGCATTTTTGATAGTATGTTCTCATTTTGGGAGGCTTCTAAGTGGGCTATGCATGAGGGCCATAGACTGGCAATTCTACTCCTGGATTTCGAAAAAGCATATGACAGGGTAGATTGGGGTCTTTTAGAGGGAACCCTTCTTCGCTTTGGATTTTCAGATTTGTGGATTAGAGGGGTTTCTGCTCTTTACAGGTCAGCCCATAGCCAGGTACTCATTGGTGGAGTCAGGGGAGATAGGTTTCAGATATCCAAATCAGTCCAATAGGGAGGCCCTCTAGTACCCTTTCTATCCTTATTTGTGGCTCTTCGCTATGAGCCTCTATATCAGAGCTCAAGCTGAAATTTTTGGGCTGAGACTTTCGTTGAGAAAGGAAGATGAGTTGCTGGATAGTGAGCTAGCAGATGACACGGCTATATTTTTGGATGCCACTCCACAGACACTCAGCTCTTTCAAGATAGCCTTGGATTTATTTTGCATTGCAGCAGGGGCTCACATTAACTGGAACAAATCCAATGGTTTTTGGATTAGTGATGAGGACACTCCAGATTGGGGTGCTGATATTGGATTTACTTTGGATTCAGAGGGGTGTCTCCGTCAGGTATCTTGGATGCCAGGTTGGGGTGGGCATTTCCCCAGCACAGCAGTTCGCTCCCGTGTTGGAGAGCATCAGGAGGAAACTCCTATTTTGGAGTTTGGCCAGACTTGACCTTGCATCCAGAGTGGTGGTTGTAAACCAGGTTCTGTTGGCTACAGCCTGGTTTGTTTGCTCTTGTTGGTGCCGATCTACAAGCAGTATCACTCAACTCAAGAGACCTATCAGAACTTTTTTGTGGAGTGGATTAGACGGCACTTCAGATGTGATAGCCAAGGTGGCTTGGGAGACTCTTATTCTACCCACTGAGGAAGGGGGCCTCAATGTTATTGATCCAGACTTGCAATATGTAGAGCCTTGCTCTACAAGATGGTGGTCAGTGGTTTGATGCCTGGTCAGGAGCCTTGGAAGGATTTTTTCTTACGCAGTATACAGACATGCACACCTTCTTAGGGAGGAGATTGGATGGACAGCCCTAGATAGATCTTTACGTCAGCCCGTCTCAGATCTCCTACTTACCCTCTCATGGCTGCCATTCTGAAGGCTTGGGACAGCTTCAGAAGTACTCTTCGGAGAGTTCCACCCTCCTCTCGTGAAGAAATTGACAGGCAGCCCATCATGTGGAATGATTGCGTACTAGATGAGCATGACAGATCACTGGGCATGTCATATTATATGCAGTGGTCTAGATGGGAGTTGGGACGTGCACCCATGGTCGGTGCTTGGAAAGCTTTCAGGATGCTTCCAGAGGATCAGAGAGCTCGTTTAGTTAGTCACCTCAGAGGAAGTGCAGCCAGGATGCAGCAAATAGATGCAGCCATACCAGTGGAGTGGATGGATACAGACCAATTGCCTATTTCTGAGTCCACCTGGTTGGGGGCTTTTTCGAGGACAGGTATCCCTCTGCAGGTTATAGCCTTGCGGGATGCACATGAGGATACCCTTTTCTTTCAGGTTCAAGCAGGAGGCAGACTCCACTGATCTTCAGAGGACATTCTTTTGGAGGCTCCTTTTCAGCCTGTCAGGATTGCAGGATACATGGAGATGGGTAGAGACTCACAGTGGTATCTTGATCCAGACCCCGTTCTCCTGGCTATTGGATCTTGGAGGCTTTGGCTGTATGGAGGTTCCCCTATTAGATCCTTGCAGTGGGATCCAAGGGAACGGGAGTGGATAGTTGCAGGGCACCGAGAGAAGAGCATCCTATTCTTTCGTTACACGGTCAAAAATGCCAGGAGATTCCAGCTCAGTTGTAGGGGCTAGAGGCCCTCTAGAGCTCCTCATTGGGATACTTTTCAGATTTCTACAAAGATGCAGAAAAACTTTTAGAGGAGGCTTTGAAAATCCCTCAGGAATAGGAAAATCACGTTATTCATCTGGCTTACTATTCATGGAGGGATTGCAATGAACCTATGGAGCTCCAGGTTGGGGGCTGACCCTACATGTCCTTGATGCCACTCAACAATTGAGTCAATGCAGCACTGCCTTTGGGAGTGCACTCAAGCGAGGACAATTTGGAAGGGTGTTGCTAGGATACTTTGCACTTTTCATAGAGCACCCTTCTTCATGACTTGGGGATTAGTCACTTGGTTGTCACTCACTGGTCCACAGGCTTTCTTTGAGGGACATGATATGGACACAAGTTTCTTTGTTCGACATGTCATGCTCCCTTCGGGATGTTCCGTTTACTCCATTCAGAGCTTCCCACGCTTCTGTAGACACATCTTGGGAGATTCTGGCTAGTATCACAGCATGGAATATTTGGAGAGCCAAATGTACAGAGGCTTTGGAGGACTCCCCGATTCACCCTTCTCAGACTATGGCCAGTATCTGGGCATTATATACACTTTGGCCATTTGGGCGAACATATAGGGAACCTCCAGGACTGCTACTGCTAGGAGGGTTGCTTTTCTCAGAGTTTGGAAGGATTGTCCTTTCTTCTCTGACTCTCCTTTAGGGATGGGGTTGCATTTTCAGCCGCCACCCGGTGCTTGCTCATTTTGAGGGCAGATATTATACACACTTTGATGGCCATTTGGGTGAACATATAGGGAACCTCCAGGACTGCTACTTGTTGGAATATGGAAGCAAGAACTAGAAACTAGAAATGAAATAATAACAAGATTGAAAGACAAGAAATACCTTGAGAAGAGTGTAGACAAGACACAAGCTAGACAGATAGATTGCAATGATGTGACCCATGAATATATGGGCCAAAGTACAAGACATAAAGCAAGAGTGCTTATGGGATAATTGTAGAGGTGCCACATGGCACACACTCAAGACACAAAGACTAGACTAGACTTAGACAAATGTAGACTAGGGAAATAGTACACTTAGTGTGCACTTATCTCCAACACCCTCCTTAAGTGGACACTAGGAGTAAGACAGAAAGAAAAGACTAGAAGACAGACATAAAGACTGATAGACTGAGAGACAAGATAGAAGACATGACAGACAAAGATCCTGCGACACCCCTCCTCAAGTGATATCCTCTATGGGTCCACAAGGGTAGGGACAAGATGGATCTAAAACAAAACACAGTCAAATTGATAGACAAATAGACAGACAGACAAGACTAGATAGACAGAAGACTGAATGTAGTCAAACAGAAAGACCAAGACACGAGAACCCTTTGACCTACATCATCGGTGGTCAAAGTGGTAGACAAGAAATAGAAGTAATCAGAAAGCCCACTTCTCATCATATGAGGAAGGAACAGCAGGATCTGCTGATGGAGATGTTGCAGCAACATGGGCTGAGGTATATGCACGGGCTGATGTAGAGGGTTTTGAGTAGCAGTCCCTATCCCGGTGATTATCACGGCCACAAATGGTGCATGGATGAGCCTTGAAACAATCCTTCTCCATATGATTAGTTTTGCCACAATGGGTGCAAGGCTTTCTTACCTTAGAACTTCCTTTCTTTGCTAAAAATGCAGTGTCAGTTACCTTTCGTTGTTGAGTTCTTTCTTCCTCTTGGAGAGCATTGATGATACCTTCAAGAGAAGGATTATTGTGATACTTGAAGGTAGTGACAAGAATAGCATAGGTGTCAGGTAAGCTTTTAAGAAGCACAGCAATAGCAATACCTTCGGAGATGGGAGACTTTACTGATGCAAGCTGAACCATAAGACTGCGAAGATAATTGACATGAGAGGCTATAGTAGCTCCCTCCTGCATATGTAGATCAAAGAATGAGATCATAAGTGCAATCTTAGAGTTTTTAGATCTGGGTCCAAAAAGGGTATCCAAAGTGATCCATGCTTGAGAAGCAGACTGTATGTCGGAGATGTGATGAATGTAATCATCTCCAAGACCGAGCAAGATGATAGCATAGGCTTTGTCGTTTTTGGCATTGGGAACATAAGTGACAACTTGCTCAATGTCGGATTCTTCGGGAGCAGCACAGTGAACAATGTCCCAAAGACCTTTCATAAGATGGCACTTAATTTTGATTTGCCGAGTATGAAAGTTGGACCCATTGAATTTGTCGATAGACATGAGAGAATGAGAGGAAGATGCCATGTGGGAAGGTCTTACCGCTTGCTAAGATGCAAGGGCAGTGTCTATTCCCTTACAATATTGCAAAAATAAATGAAAGGAGAGATGCAAGAAGCCGGTTCTCTCACCACTTTGTCAAGGCCATAGCATGTGACAGCCCATCGAAGCACGAGGAACCAGCAAAAAAAAAAAGGAACTGCTCAGCAAACTGAAAGAGGCAATGCACAGTACCTTAATCCCAGACAGAGGCAGAGGTGCAAAAAGGAGCGCGGTCCAGGAGGTGCAGGCAGCGCGAGCTCCAAGGCAGTCACGAACAGATGGCACAGATCTCCGTGAAGATGGCGCAGATCGCAAACAGCAGCTGGAGAGGTGCGGCCTGTGCAGGTACAGATTCCGTACAGTCGTACGGACTGTACGGACAGTCTTGACTGTACTTCGAAATGTTCGTTTGTTGATGCAGGTGCAGGAGCGACAGCAAGAGCGGGAGCTACAGCAGTGACAGCAAGAGCAGGAGCTACAGCAGCGCCAGATCTGTGCAGATCTGATGCGCAGATCTGGCAGAGAGCAGAACTGCGCAGCAGATCTGGCAGCGCAATGGCGTGCAGATCTGGCGCGCAGATCTGGCAGAGAGATGGCAGGCAGATCTGCAGCGGCAGCAGGAACGACAGCAGCGTGGTAGAGAGATGGCAGGCAGATCTGCAGCGGCAGCAGGAACGGCAGCAGCGTGGAGAAGACGGGCAGAAGATGAAGATGGCGACCAGCTGAGCGGGGGAGAAATCTGAGAAGAGGCAGCTATGGCTATAGCAGACTGAGGGGAGAGAAGAGGGATCAACCTAGCTCTGATACTATGTTGGAATATGGAAGCAAGAACTAGAAACTAGAAATGAAATAATAACAAGATTGAAAGACAAGAAATACCTTGAGAAGAGTGTAGACAAGACACAAGCTAGACAGATAGATTGCAATGATGTGACCCATGAATATATGGGCCAAAGTACAAGACATAAAGCAAGAGTGCTTATGGGATAATTGTAGAGGTGCCACATGGCACACACTCAAGACACAAAGACTAGACTAGACTTAGACAAATGTAGACTAGGGAAATAGTACACTTAGTGTGCACTTATCTCCAACACTACTGCTAGGAGGGTTGCTTTTCTCAGAGTTTGGAAGGATTGTCCTTTCTTCTCTGACTCTCCTTCAGGGATGAGGTGGCATTTTCAGCCGCCACCCGGTGCTTGCTCATTTTGAGCTGTTTTTTTTCATGCTTGACATGATGTACTCCCGCACTTGAGCTTGCTCTGCGGTTTTTATTCATACTTAATGAAGTACTTTTCTTGGAAAAAAAGAAGAAAGAAAGATATGGTGTTGTAGGCCATAAGTCAACTTTATGGTTGACCAGTACTTGTATTGTTTCATTTGAACATTTCAATTGGAGTTCACTTGTGTTCACTCCTTGTTCTCTTGTGTTCACAACTCTTTTCCATTCTTGTTCCTACATGTGGTATCAGAGCTAGTCCTTTCAGCCCTGTTACTTGCTTCCCCGCATGCTCCTGTTGCACTTCTGTCGCGGTGGAGAAGAAGTTAGTTCTTGCTGGTCGACTTCTCTTTTGACTGTCCTCAGATCCCGCGAGCTTCGCATCATCTTGAGCTTCAGTTTTGTTGTGAGATTTTGCACCGGAAAGCATTCCTCAGCTGGGCGACTTCATTTTGCATTGTGCGTGCAGTTTTTTTAGGCAATTTCAGATACCGAAAGTTGTGTAGCTGCATCGGGCAGCCCGGAAGAGTTTTGATTAGTTGAACTGGGGTTTATCCCCCTTTTGGAGCTGTTCGTGCTATCAGAATTTCATTCTGAGCAATAGATCAAAAGATACCAGCAATATTTTTGTTCTTTTCAAGAAAATTACTTCATTAAGTATGAATGAAAACTGCAAGAGCAAGTTCAAATGCGGGAGTACATCATGCAATGCATGAGGAAAAAAAAGCTCAAAATGAGCTAATAAAGAAACAAGGCGGAGGCTGAAAATGCCATCTCAACCCTGAAAAAGAATCAGAGAAGAAAGGAGATCCTCTCCAAACTCTAAAAAAAGTAACTCTCCTGGCAATGGCTGGCTGCTCTGAAGGATCCCTACATGCTCGCCCAAATGGCCATGAGAGTGTGTACTGTGTCAATCCAAATACTCGCCATAGTCTAGGAAGGGTGAACCTGGATACCCTCCATTGCCTCTGTACACCTGGATCTCCAAATATGCCACGCTGCAATGCTAGCCAAAATCTCCCAAGACGTGTCTACTAAGGCATGAACAGCTTTGAAAGGAGTGAAGGGAACATCCTGGAGGGAACAAGACTCCACTAAGTGTCGCTGTACAATGAAAGCTGAATGTGGATCATGTCCCTCGAAAAACACGTGTGGGCCAGTAAGAGATAACCAAGCCACTGAACCCCAAGTCATATAGAAAGGTGCTGTATGAAAGATGCTGAAAATTCTAGCAACACCTTTCCAGATCATCCATGCTTGTTTGCACTCCCAAAGGCAATGCTGTAATGACTCAACTGCCATGTGATAACGAGGACAAGTAGGGTCAGCCCCGAACCTCGATCTCCACCACAGGTTCACTGCAATCCCTCCATGAATAGAAAGTCAAAAGAAAAGAGTGATCTTTCTATTCCTGAGGGATTTCTAGAGCCTATGCCAAAAGTTCTTCCGCACAACTGCGAAAATCTGAAAACTATCCCAATGTGTCGCTCTAGAGGGCCTCTAACCTCTACTACTGAGCTGAAATATTCGGGCATTTCTAACTGTGTAGCGAAAGAAGGGGAAGCTCTTCTCTCGGTGCCCCTCATCAATCCATTCCCACTCCCATGGGTCCCACTGCAAGAACCTAATAGGAGAACCACCATACAGCCAGAGTCTCCAAGACCCCAGCGCAAGGAGAATAGGATCAGGGTCAAGATACCACTGTGAGTCCCTGCCCCACTCCATGAATCTTGCAATCCTGACAGGCTGAAATGCAACTTGCAAAAGAATATCATTAGAAGATCTGATAAGTCTGCGTCCCGACTAAACATCAAAGACAAGAGTATCCTCATGTGCATCCTGCAATGCAATAATCTGTAATGGAATGCCCGTCCTTGAAAAAGCTCCCCACCAAGTGGATTCTGTAAGCGGCATGTCATTTGTGTCAATCCACTTTGGTGGAATGGCTGCCTGTATCTGCTGTATCCTGAGTGCACTCCCTCTGAGGTGGCCAACTGCTAAAAGTCTCTGATCCTCTGGAAGTCTTATAACGATTCCTTCCACATGACAGGCTGCCTGTGAATTTCTTCACGAGAGGTTGGTGGAACTTTGTGAAGTGTGTTTCTGAAAGTAGCCCCAAGCTTTCGGAATTGCAGCCATGAGAGAGAAAGGGGGAGATGTGAGATGGGCTGAAATAAAGATCCATCTGCTGCTGTCCAACCAATCTCCCCCATGAGAAGGGGCACAAGACTGAATGCTGCGTGTGAGAAAATCCTTCCAAGGCCCCCGTCCAGGCATCAATCCATGTACTACAAACTTGCAGAGTAAGGCCATACACTGCAAGTTTGGGTCAATAATATTGAGACCTCCTTCTCCTGTGGGGAGAATGAGGGTCTCCCAAGATGCTTCTCTTGCTTCATCTAGGGATTCTTCATTTGCTGCCATAGATACTTGCTATCTAGAGAGTGGTGCATCGAAGCACACAGGAAGAGTGGTTTCAAGAAATCAAACCTGTTCATGGCAGATAGGTTACTTGTGCTAATGAAGCAACTCAAGACATCACAGGAGTGGGATATATTTCCATCCTTCTGGATTCATGAAAAAGTATATCCATTATGTCTGGTGTGTTCCTGACTTGAGGAAAAATCTTGTTTCAATTCCATCCATAGCCCATGATCAGGATGATCAATGCAGGATCAAGGATCCAAAGAAAGGGTATCAGATTGTGGCTACAGGTTCTTATGAGGCCAGCATCGGTCTTTACAAGCTTGATACTAAGTCCTATAATCAACATGCTATGGCTGTCTCTTCTGCTACTAAAGGCGATTTATGGCATGCTAGGTTTGGTCATGCACATCACAGAGCTTTGGCACATTTGCATAATCATAATATGGTTGAAGGATTGCCAAAATTACAATAGCCCGCTCAAGAGGTGTGTGAAGCTTGTGCTCTTGGAAAGTTACATCGCCTACCTTTCCAAAGGGATGGTCTAGGTTCAGTAAGAGCATAAAGGGTCTTGCAGATTGTGCATAGTGATGTTTGTGGACCAATGAATGTCGCAACCCATAGAGGGTATCGGTATTTTGTCACATTCATTGATGATTATTCAAGGTTAACTTGGCTCTTTCTCATGAAAAGCAAGTCTAAAGTGTTCAATTGGTTTAAGGAGTTCAAAGCATTGGCTCAGAACCAGACCAATTCTAGAATTGGAACAATTAATTCTGACAATGGGGGAGAGTATACTTCACATGCTTTTGAAGGGTACTTGAAAGAGCATGGGATAAGGCATCACAAAACAATGCCATACACGCCTCAACATAATCCGATTTGCAGAAAGGAAGAACGGGACTCTCATGGAGATGACACGGTGTATGTTGAATTTTGACAAGTTTGGCCTGAGCAATAGTTTCCCTCAGAGTCTTCATGTAAGACTTGCCGTAACTTCTTATCACAACTTGCATTTTGGAAACAAAAGAATCCCAGGCATCATTAATATGAACATGGCTGCGAGAAGACAGAGAGTGAGATGCTTCAATAACCATGGCCTTGAACACATCATGTTGCGAGTAGCTATTGTTCACGATCAAATGGCGCCTTTGTGGCAATCTATCATCTCGCATATCATGAAAGGATAACCGCAACCATAGAGGTGCATGATCTGAATGCACAAAGGCATAGTCAATCCACATTTTGCATGTAAAATCCCCATTTTGTTGCGGAGCTACACTATACCATCGATCCAGACGGGCCTGATAAGAAGAAAGAGCATTATGTTGGAATGTGTATCCAGGTAACAGAGGCTGCAATTCCTTCCAAAGGTCCACCAAATCCAGATGCATCAGTAATTGTGACCATGCATGCCTTTCAGGGGTTAACATGTGAGCATGTCTAGAGGTATTGTCTCCCTGTTGAGGAGCATTATTAAAATCCCCACATATAAAGGCATGATATCTCCATGGATATTGTTGCATGGCATCCCAAATTTCAGTTCTTTCTCTCGAGGATTGGGGTTCATAAACAGAGGCAAATTCAAACACACAACTTTTTCTTTGGCGAGTCCTACTTGGCATTTTTCCATCTGCCCAGCTACTTGCACACAGACATATTGCTCTGGCTGTTTGTCACAGATGCTTACACCCCACTGAATCTATGCTACACATTTTTTGGTTCTGTCCACATACTTGCACCTTCATCGCTCTCATCCGACAGAGGCTTCAAGCGAGATTTCCTACTGCTACTTTTGGCAGGCTTTTCTGGTTGTTTGGTTTTCATCCACTGAGACAGGGTTTTGATTTATTTTTTATATGGGTACGCTACTGGGCACTATGGACTTTATGGATGGACAGAAATCATAGAGTCTTTGGTGATCCCCTTTTTTCATCCTTTATCTTTTTCAAACGATCTCTGCAGCAATCATTTTATGATTGTGTTCAGACTCGTTTGATTGATCAGGATATGTATACAGCTTATACTGAGATCTTTAGTTGAGTAATAGTTACTTCAGTTTCGAAGTAACTATGAATGTAATTATTTTACAGCAATAAAAGATTTCTTCACAAAAAAATATGTTGAATTTTAAGAGAATGTCAAAAGCATTTTGGGGTAAAGCAATTGTTGCAGCCACATATATTCGGAATCGCTGCCCTACGCAAGCATTGGTTGATAGGACGCCTTTTGAGGCATTTTATGGGTACAAGCCCAAGGTGAATAATTTTAGAGTGTTTGGGTCTGTTGCATATGCTTTGGTACCGGCTGAAAATCGATCCAGTTTTGATGATAAAAGCATTAAATGCATCTTTGTGGGGTATAGCACTAAAAGCCAAGGCTTTAGGCTTTATGGTCCAGCCACAAGGAAAGTAATCATAAGCACAGATTTTTGTGTGTAGAGCACGATAGCATGCAGCTCATCAGTGAGGAGTTGCCTCCATATGATGATACACCTCTGGACATCATTCAGTTTGAGGATGATGCTGATTTGGGTTTTCCAGTTGATGTTCCCTCTACCTCTCAGACTCCACTAGGATTGCCACATGTTGAGGGTTCTTTTCCCTCAAATGTTTCAGATTTGCATCCAACCATGGGGAGAGACAGCCCAATATTGGAAGCATATCAGCGCCGTGCAAAGGGTGTTACTCTAAATGCACTTCCAGATGTTATTCCCAACGGGACAGCTGAGAATTCAGTTCCTAGATGGGCTAAGTTGACACTTAGCGACAATGCTGGGAGTCCGTACGACTTGTTGGAAGGTGATTTCGAGTAGTTTTCGGATGTTTTTCGGCATTTCTGCTCAAATATGGACTCTTTTAAGCTCCAGCCTCTCCCAAGTGTGTTCCAGCAGCTCCACGCTCTTCCCTACACGTGTATTGTATTCAGAAGTACTCCCGACAGCTTCATTCAGCTCCAAGCAGCTCACTTCAGCTCCTTTGTCATCTCCAGCTTGCCCACACAGTCAGTGGACTGTTTTGCAGGTGGTTGTGCCCAAGTTACTTTACAGTTGTGGATGCCTTTGAGCTCCGTTGGATGCATTTGAGCACTCGTGGGTGCGCTATTTGAGATTTGGGTCGCGCATTTTCAGTTTGGGATTGCACTTCAGATTGCAACAGAGTGCAGTGATTGGTTGATGCCATTTTTGTAGTGATTGCATTGCGCAGTCAGTGGCATTTCAGAGCAGATAGTCGTACTTTGCATTTGCAGCCAGTATTAGTTGGGGATTTGCAGGCACATTTGCAGCCAGTTGCACTTTTGGGACTTGCAGTTCTTTTTGCAAGTACATTTGCAGCTTGTAGGTATCCCATTTTGCATCATGTCAACTCTTTCAGACAGTTTTGGCAATTTGTCTGAGGGTGACAAGCTGGATGGACCAAACTATGCCTTGTGGTCATTCATGCTTACTAACATCTTGGTTGGTAAGGGCTTGTGGGATATTGTCAGTGGGGATGAGGTGACGCCAGCAGGCTCATCTACATCCAGCACAGCTTCTTCAGATCAGACTACAGGCAGACAACAACCTAGTACAGCCCCTCCTGCTAGTCCCATAGCATCGACGGAGGAGCAGCAGAAGTTTGATCGCCGCAGTGCCCAAGCAATGTTTTTGATTGCCACAAATGTGAAGAGAGATATTATGACGACTATCAAGTCGTGCAAGGATGCAAAGCCTCAATGGAGATCTTAAAGAGGAGGTCTATATCCATCAGCCCCAAGGTTTTGAGGTGAAGGGACAAAAGCACAAGGTATGCAAGCTCAGGAAGACTCTATATGGGCTGAAGCAAGCACCTCGTGCGTGGTATCAGAAGATACATCAGTTTTTGCTGTCCCAGGGCTTCGTAAACACTCATATAGAGCCAAATCTGCATGTTCTGCAACAAAAATCAGAATTGGTCATGTTGGTACTATATGTGGATGACATCATGCTCACTAGCAGTGATTTGCAGCAAATTACAGCAGTGCAGTCCGCTTTATGTCACAACTTTGACATGACAGATTTGGGCCTATTGCATTATTGTCTTGGCATTAAGTTTTGGCAGACCCATTATGGGATTTCTATGTCACAAAGAAAGTATTCGAAGGGGTTGTTGCAGACATTTAAAATGCAGAATTGTAAGCATGTGGCTACTCCATCGGAAAAGGGACTCGAGCTGAGTAGGTTGGCAATTTGCTATATCTATGCTCCACACGGCTTGATATCGCCTACGCCACAAGGCTTTTGAGCCAGTTCATGCATTGTCCCACGATCACACATTGGAATGCAGCAAAGAGGCTTCTCAGATATGTCCATGGCACTCTCTCTCTTGGCTTGCATTATGCTTCAGGTTGTGATCTAGAGCTGAGTGGTTTCACCGACTCATATTAGTCAGGGGACATTGACGACAGACGGTCCACTACTGGCTATTGCTTCTCATTGGGTTCAGCTTGTATCTCATGGCTCAGTAAGAAGCAAGAGCAAGTCTCTCTTTCCTCCAGTGAAGCAGAGTACAAAGCTGCAAATTCAGCCACTACGGAGTTTATGTGGTTAAGGAAGCTTTTGCATGACTTGCATCATGCATAGGATGGCGAAGCAAACTCTATCTTCTGGACAGCTAGAGTTGCATTGGCATAGCCAACAATCCTGTCTTTCATGCTCGCATGAAACACATTGAAAATCATTATCATTATGTACGGGATTGTATTTTTGATGGCTTCACTGATCTCATCTATTGTCCATCTAAGGACAATGTGGCGGATATCTTCACCAAAGTCCTGTCAGTAGATCTTTTCTTATGACATCGACATGGCTTGGGGATCAGAGGCATTCTCACAATGTCAAGGGGGGTTGTGAAGTGATTCACAATGACATTGTTTTCATGTACTCCTATAGGTTGCATATCCATCTGGATGAATTTGTGCAACCATGGTACTTTAGGTATTGTAGGGTACACATGAGATGTTTCCAGGGTACTTTCAGCCATATCTTTGAGGAGAGATTTGTAAGACATTACAAACATATGGTTTTGTAGGCATAAAGTCAACCATATGGTTGACCAGTAGTACTTGGGTACTATATATACCAAGTACTTGTATTGTTTCATTTGAACATTTCTATTGGAGCTTTCTTGTGTGTGCACTCTTGCTCACTTGTGTTCACAAGCTGTCTCCACTTTGTTCCTACAATCTCAAAGAGGAGGTCTATGTGCATCAACCCCAGGGTTTGGTTGTTCAGTGACCAGCACAAGGTATGCAAGCTCAGGAAGCCTTGTATGGGCTGAAGCAAGCGCCTCGTGCATGGTAGCATAAGATACATCAGTTCTTGCTGTCCCAGGGCTTTGTCAACACTCACACAGAGCCAAATTTATATGTTTTGCAACAGAAATCAGATCTGGTCTTGCTGGTTCTTTATGTCGATGACATTATACTCACTGGCAGTAATTCACAGCAAATTGCAGCAGTGCAGGTCGTCTTGTATTAGACCTTTGACATGACAGATTTGAACCTCTTACACTAGTGTCTTGGCATTGAATTTTGGCAAACCCAAGGGGGGATTTCTATGTCACAGACCAAATATACCAAGGGGTTGTTGCAGAAATTTAAGATGGAGAATAGTAAGCACGTGGCCACTCCATCATTGGAAAAAGCACTCAAGTTGAGTAAGCATGATGAGGCTGAAAAGTTTGATGGTAGCATGATGAGGCTGAAAAGTTTGAAGGTACTTTGTTCAGGCATCTGGTTGGTAGTTTGATTTACTTATGCTCTACGCGGCCAGACATTGCCTATGTCACATGGCTTCTATCTCAGCTTATGCATTGTCCCATAGTCACGCATTGGAATGCAGTGAAGAGGGTACTCCATTATGTACATGGTACACTTACCTATAGGCTGCATTATGCTCCAGATGGTGACATTTCTCTGAGTGGCTTTACAGACTCAAATTGGTTAGGGGACATAGATGATCGTAAATCCACTTCCAGCTATTGCTTCTCATTGGGCTCAGCATGTATCTCATGGCTCAGTAAGAAGCAAGACCGAGTGTCTCTCTCCAGTACTGAAGCAGAGTACAAAGCTACGAATTCAGCCACTATGGAATGTATGTGGTTGAGGAAGACTTGCATCATGCTCAAGACGGTGGCGCAACTCGGATCTTTTGTGATGACAGCCAAAGTTGCATTGCTATTGAAAACAATCATGTATTTCATGCTCGCATAAGACACATTGAGAAACACTATCATTATGTATCACAGATGGCTTCATCAACCTCACATATTGTTCCACAGAGGACAATGTGGCCGATATCTTCACGAAAAGCCTGTCAGTGCCTCTTTTCACATGACATCGACATGGCTTGGGGATACGAGACATACAAACAATGTCAAGGGGGGTTGTAAAATGACATTGTTTTCTTTTGTACTCCCATACGTTGCTATATCCAAATGTGGATGAATTTGTGCAACGATGGTACTTTAGGTACTATTCAGACTAGACTCCACAGTACTTCGACCATATCATTGAGGGAAGATTTGTAGAGATATCAACAATGATATGGTGTTGTAGGTCATAAGTCAACTATATGGTTGACCAGTACTTGGGTACTTATATACCAAGTACTTGTATTGTTTCATTTGAACATTTCAGTTGGAGTTCACTTATATTCACTTCTTGTTCTCTTGTGATCGCAACTCTTCTCCATTCTTGTTCCTACATGAGTACTTCAGGTATTACTGAGACTAGACTCCAGAGTACTTCAGTCATATCATTGAGGGGGGATTTATAGAGATATCTACAATGATATGGTGTTGTAGGCCATAAGTCAACTATATGGTTGACCAGTACTTGGGTACTATATATACCGAGTACTTGTATTGTTTCATTTGAACATTTCAGTTAGAGTTCACTTGTGTTCACTTCTTGTTCTCTTGTGTGCACAACTCTTCTCCTTTCTTGTTCCTACAGAGTCAAACACTTTCACTGATAGAACTTGGCCCCCAAAGGTCAACAGACTACTCTAGCATGGTGGGACATCCCTCCATGCAAGCTACAACTACTTGTAAAAATAAGAGTTTTTTTTTTTTTGGGGGGGGGGGGGGGGGAGGGGGGCAAAAATAGACTTCCATTAAGTTTGAATAAAACCCGCAAGAGCAAGATCAAGGCGAAATGTATCATGATAAAAACCCCTCAAAATGAGATTGAAAATAACCAAGGTTGGAGCTGAAAGTGCCACTGCAACTCTGTGGAAGTCTCAGAGAAGAAGGGAGAGCCCCTCCATTCCTTGAAGAAAGTCACCCTTCTGGCAGAAGCTGCCAGAGAGAATCCCTGCATACTTGTCTAGATGGCCATCAGAGTATGTATAGTGTTTGTCCATATACTGGCCAAAGTAGGAAAGGGTGTTTCTGGGATCTATCCAAATCCTCTGTGCATATGGCTCTCCAAATATGCCATGCTGATATGCTCGCCAGTATCTCCCAAGATGAGTCAACCGAGGTATGCACAAGCCTGAAGGGTATGGCAGGAACATCCTCTAGAGGACATGACTCGACGAAGTGATCACTAGGGCCCAAGATCAGTCATGTCTCTCATAAAAGACCTGAGGCCCTGACAGAGAAAGCCAAGCAATTGAGCCCCAGGTCATAAAGAAGGAGATGGAGCAAAGTAGCTGAAAATCCTAGCAACCCCCTTCCAAACAATCCTCGTTTGTCTGCAATCCCTAGCAATGTTGAATAGACTCCACGATAGGATGGTATCGAGGATAGGTAGGCTCTGCCCCAAACCTAGATCTCCATAGGTTCACTGGAATCCCACCATGAAGAGAAAGCCAAGAGAAGAGAGTGAATTTCTTATTCTTGTGGGATATCCATATTCCTTTCCAAAAGTTTTTCTGCAAATCAGCAGAAATCTGAGAAGTATCCCAATGAAGAGCTCTAGAAGGCCTCCAACCTCTACAGCTGAGCTGCAAATCTCTTGGTATTACTGACAGTATAACAAAAGAAGGGGAGGCTGTTCTTTCGGTGCCCTTCCACTCCCTCTCTCCTAGGTCCCATTGCAATAACTTTATGGGGACACCTCCATAAAGCCATAACCTCCATGAACATAGGGATATGAGAGGGGGGTCAGGATATAGGTACCTAAATCGGAGCCAAACTCCATAGAACCCAAAATCCTGACAGGCTGAAATGCAATCTCTAGCAAGATGTCATCGATAGATCTGGACAGCATGCCTCCTGAAACCACATTAAAAACTAGGGAATCCTCGTGTGCATCTTGAACTGCAATAACTTGAAGTGGAATGCTTGTACCTGTAAACAAAGCCATCCAAGTGGAGCAAAATAATAGGCATGTCATTTGTATCCACCCAATCCACTAGAAGGTTGCATCAATCTGCTGAATTCTCCTTGCAGTCGTAGTGAGATGACTAACCAAATGAAATTTCCTTTCTTCCGGAAGCTTCTTAAAAGCTTTCCAAGATCCCACAGTAGAGGTAGGTCCCCTCTCCCAGCTGGACCGCTGCATGTACTAAGATGCGCCCAGTGGCCTGCCATGCTCATCCAATTCCTCATAACAGGTTGCCTATCAATCTCTTCACAAGAGGGAAGGAGAATACTTCGAAGAGTACTCCTAAAGCTGGTCCATGCTTTCAAGATGGCAGCATAAACGCATAGGAAGGAGATCTGACATAGGCTGAAGTAAAGATCCATGTGGTACTATCCATCCAGTCTCCTCCCGAGGAGGTGTGCAGGACTGTATGCTGCGAATAAATAAATCCTTCCACGGATCCTTCCACGGCTCCTGCCTTGGCATAACAACCATCTTGCAAAGCAAGGCCCTGCACTGCAAATCTGGAACTATGATATTAAGATCCCCTTCCTAAGTTGGGAGACTCAATCTCCCATGCCCCTGGTTGTAACATCTTCTCAGCCATCAAGTCCACTCCATAAAACTCTCCAACACGGGAGCAAACTATTGTGTTGGAGAGATACCTAAACACCTGGCATCCCAGACCACTAAGCACTTCCCATTACATGCAGTGGTCTAAATGGGAGAGAGGCCCGCCTACACAGTAGGCACTTGGAAATCTTTTGTCAGGCTACCTGTGGATCAGAGACTGCAGTCCGTGAGTCACCTCAGAGGGGTAGCACGCAGGATTCAGCAGATAGATGCAGCCATCCCGGTGGAATGGACAGTTGAGCTGCCTATTACTTCCACCACTTGGATGGGGGCTTTTTTGAGAACATCAGTTTCTTTATAGGTGATCGCTCTCCAAGGTCTCGGGGAAGACGCACTGGTCTTTGATGTTGGGGATGGAGGTTTACTTTCTACATTCAAGGATGACATTCTTCTTGAGGTTGCCTTTCAGCCTGTCAGGATTGCTGGTTTTGTGGACCTTGGAGCGGGCTTGCAGTGGTACTTAGACCCCGACCCTCTGCTCTTGGCCTTGGGATCTTGGAGATTGTGGTTATATGGAGGTGCACCTATCAGGTGCTTGTAGTGGGACGTAGGAGAGTGGGAATGGATAGATCATGGGCACTGAGAGAGGAGGATTCCCTTCTTTCGTTTCATGGTTGGTAATGCCAGGAGGTTTCAGCTAAACAGTAGGGGTTGGATTCCCTCCAGAGCCCCCTATTGGGAAAGCTTCTTCATCACCGCAGACTTGCGTAGAAATTTCTGGAGGAGGCTCTGGAAATCCCTCAGCAATAGAAAGATCACTCTTTTCTTTTGCCTTTCTATTCATGGAGGGATTGTAGTGAACCTGTGGAGATCACGATTTGGGGCTGATCCCACTTGTCCTCGATGCCATTCTGTAGAGGAGTCAGTGCGACATTGCCTTTGGGACTGCAGCCAGGCGAGGACTGTTTGGAAAGGGGTTGCTCGGATACTCAGCATCTTTCACACTTCCCCTTTCTTCATGACTTGGGGCTCGGTCGCATGGTTATCTCTTACCGGGCCCCAGGTGTTTTATGAGGGTGAGCCTTCTTCTTGGGCACTCTCGGTCCGCCGGCAGGTAATAGAGCCTTGCTCTCTACAGGATGTACCACTTACTCCCTTCAGAGCTTCTCATGTTTCAGTGGACACCTATTGGGAGATTTTGGCTAGCATTTCCTCTTGGCACATTTGGAGAGCCAGATGTACTGAGGCCTTGGATGGCACCCAAATACAACCATTACAGGTGTTCACGGGTATTTGGTGTGACACGGTTCACACTTTGATAGCCATATGGGCTAGCATGCAAGGCCCTTCACGGGCAGCCTCTTTTAGAAGGACTATATTTCTTCGAGTTTAAAGAGGTTCTCACTTTTTCTCGGAGGTTTCTAATGGATTGAGATGGCACTATCAGCCTCAATCCTTTCTTTTTGGCTCTTGAGCTTTTCGTGCATTGCATGATGTATCCCCTATGGAGCTTGCTCTGACGGTTTTTCTTTAATACTTAATAGAAGTCTCTTTTTGCAAAAAAAGTTATATATATATCTAACAAAGACACCCCTCTAAATCCATGTCAACCCTATAGTCATTTCCCCAATCCGGAATGTCTGCATCACTAATCTAAAAGCCATTGGATTTATGCCAATTGATGTGAGGCCCTGCAGCAGTGCAAAATTAATCCAAGGCTGTCCTGAAATATGTGAGCACATATGGAGTGGCATCAAATAACTGTATCATCTGCCAACTCACTATCTAGCACCTCTGCTTCTCGTCTCAATGGAAGCCTCAAACCGAAAATATCATCTCGAGATCTAATGTAAATACTTGTAGCTTCAGCCACAAACAAAAAGAGTAAGGAGGCAAGAAGGCATCCCCGGTGGACTGATCTGGAAATCTGAAAACTCTCCCCCCTTTCCCCACCAATAAGCACCTGGCTGTGGGCTGATCTGTAAGAGAAGAGACCCCTCTTATCCATGCATCTATAAAACCAAAATGAAGAAGGGTGCCTTGCAAAAAGCCCCAATCTACTCTGTCATAAGCTTTCTCAAAATCCAAGAGTAGAATGGCTAGCCTTTGGCCACTCTGCATAGCCCATTCTGAAGCTGAAGGTACATGGCACGAAATGGAAAGGAAATGGAAAGACTAAAATGAAGATGCAAGTGCAAAGCAATGATAACCAAAGTACTCACATGATATAAAAGCTTGATGTTGACTAATATGTCAAGACTAGACAAGTACAATGCCTTTATAGAATAGGCACACACACTCTAGGTATCAGATGTATATGGGATAAGTCCCATAGTGACATGTGGCACACTAGTCTAGTACTACTCTAGAACTCAATAAAATACACTAGAAATACACTAGAAACACTGACTTTGACTTCATGTTCTAACAGAAGCTTCCCAAAACGATAAGACATTATAAAAAATGCTTCTGCCATGCACAAAACCTAACTGCGTATCATGAATGAGATGTAGAAGTATGGGCTGCAAACGTAAGATAAATGAGACCAACAGTCAGTGAGCCATGCATCTCACTCGAGTCATAAATACCCTGCAAGGCTGAGGTCATGTGATCCCCAATCATATCCCCAAAAGCAATGAAGAAGAGGGAGGAAAGTCCATCTGAACCTGGGTACTTACCCTTGTGAAGGGCCAAGAGTGCAATTTTTTTTTACCAAGAAAATTACTTCATTAAGTATGAATGAAAACCGTGAGTGCAAGCTCAAATGCGGGAGTACATCATGCTATGCATGAGGGGAAAAAAAAACAGCTCAAAAGGAGCTAATAAAAAACCAAGGTGGAGGCTGAAAATGCCACCTCAACCTTGAGGGAGACTCAGAGAAGAAAGGAGATCCTCTCTAACTCTGAAAAAAGTAACTCTCCCGGCAGTGGCTGCTCTTGAGGATCCCTGCATGCTTGTCCAGATGGCCATCAGAGTGTACTGTGTTGGTTCAAATACTGGCCATAGCCTGGGAAGGGTGAACCTGGTTACCCTCCATCGCCTCTATACACTTGGCTCTCCAAATATGCCAAGCTGCAGTGCTAGCCAGAGTCTCCCAAGACGTGTCTACTGAGGCATGAGCAGCTCTGAAAGGAGTGAAGGGAACATCATGGAGAGAACAAGACTCCACTGAGTGTTGTCGTACAATGAGAGTTGGATCTGGATCATGTCCCTCAAAAAACACGTAAGGGCCAGTAAGAGATAACTATGCTACTGAACCCCAGGTCATATAGAAAGGAAAGATACTGAAAATCCTAGCAACATCTTTCCAGATCGTCCTCACCTGTTTGCACTCCCAAAGGCAATGCTGTATTGACTCAACTGCAATGTGGCAACGAGGACAAGTAGGGTCAGCCCCAAAACTAGATCTCCACAAGTTCACTACAATCCCTCCATGAATAGAAAGCCAAAAGAGTGCAATTTTGAGTTCTTTGTTGGTGAAAGGTGCATCCAATGAGACTCGCATAACCAGTTTCACCAATACATTAATGCTCTGTAAAATAGCATGTCTAGCATCATATGTAGCCTCTGTATTAGAATTTGCTGTGAGGAGAGCGGCATATAAAACTGTAGCTATGCGCAAGACGGCATCAGGATCTATCTGCAAAACCCCATCTGAGTCAATAAGATGTGAGACACTCTCTCCACTATGTCTAGGACTAAAAGTAGGGAAGAAGTGTTTATTGACTCTACCCCCCATTTGAGTCCAGAATGACTTCCGGGAAAGAAAGGCATACTTTGCTTTAGCAATAATTGCTGTTGAGCCTTTGCTACAGCAAGTTGCTCATGAATCCAAGCATCTGTCGTTCGTTTTTTATCTTCCCTCTGCAGTGCTGCCAACAGCTGGTGAATACTAATCTCACGTCTCCTAGTACTAGCGACAAAGTGGTAAAAGTCACTAATATCAGTCAGGGCTGCAGCCATAGATGTGAAGGAGATGTCACTCCACCCTACATATGTGACACCCAAATCTGCAAAACTGCCTCAGTGAAGTCCTCCTCTACTTAAAAAGCATTTGGAATCTTAATACTGGCAGAACATTCTCTCAAATGAGGCTTAAAAATTATCAAAACCACAGGAAAGTGATCCAAAGTGGAAACCCCAGTGGCAATGTAGGAACAAGAATGGAGAAGAGTTGTGAACACCAGAGAACAAGGAGTGAACACAAGTGAACTCCGACTGAAATGTTCAACCAAATGAAGTACAAGTACTTGGTATATATAGTCAAAGTACTAGAGCACACAAAAACTCTAAAATAGACTAAGTCCTAGTCTATCCTACACCACCTTATCATTGTATATATATCTACAAATCCCCCCTCAATGATATGGCTGAAATACTCTGGAATGATCTCAGAAGCACCTGTAATCCCTAAAGTACCATGGTTGCACAAATTCATCTATATGCCACGTTGTCCTCAGTGGAACAATATGTGAGATTAATAAAGCCATCTGTGATACAATCTGACACATAATGATAGTGATTTTCTGTGTGTTTCATGCGAGCATGAAATACAGGATTGTTTCCAATAGCAATGCAACTCTAGCTATCACAGAAGATTGGAGTTATGTCATCTTCTTGAGCATGATGCAAGTCATGCAGAAGCTTCCTTAACCACATACATTCCATGGTAGCTGAATTATCAGCTTAGTATTCTGCTTCACTGGAGGAGAGAGACACGTGGTCTTGCTTCTTACTGAGCCATGAGATGCACTCTAAGCCCAATTAGAAGCAATAGCTGCATTGCAATGTGTGACTGTGGGACAATGCATAAACTGGCTAAGAAGCCCTGTGGCATAGGCAATGTCTGGCCGTGTGGAGCATAAGTAGATCCAATTGCCAATCAACTTCCTATACAATGTGCCATCAAACTCTTCAGCTGTATCATGATTACTCAGCTTGATTCCCTTTTCCAATGGAGTGGCCTCAGGCTTACAGTTCTCCATCTTAAATTTCTGCAACAACCCCTTCGAATATTTTGTCTGTGACATAGATATCCCCCCTTGGGTTTGCTGCTGCTGCTCCTACCCGGCTGCTCCCTAGCTCTCCCCTACCTCTAGCCTCCGCCCTCGGCCTTCCCCTCCCCTACCTTTCCCCTCCGTCAGCCTCTCTCTCTAGTTTACTTTGTAAGTAGGCTCAGATTTGACATTATGTACTTTCACTTGCATTGTATTGCGTAGCACTTAGATGATATTCGACGATGCCTCTTCTTTGTGGCATGTTGATTTTGTGCTATCTTGTATGCAGAGTTCTTGATGTCCCATGGGCCCATTTTGGCCTTTAGTGGACAATAATACACTTTCTTTCTTTCTTTCTTTTTCCGCCAGCCACCTCCCCCTCCTTGCCGGCTTGCTCCTCCCTCTCCCATTGTCCCTCCTCTCCCCGCAGGCCTGTTTCCGCTTGCCCGGCCTGCTCCTCCCTCCCTTGCTGGCCTTCTCTTCCCTCCGGCCAGCTCCTCCCTCCCCTATAGGCCCTCTCCTCCCCTGCGGCACCTCCTCACCCCCCTTGCGGCACTTTTGCCTCCCCGCGGGTCTCCTCCTCCTCTGCGCCACTTTTGCCCCCCCCGAGGGCCTTCTCTCCCCCCCCTCAGTCTTTCTCCTCCTCCTCTCCCTCCTTGCCTAGCTCCTCCTCCTCTCCCTCCTTGCCTAGCCCCTCCTCCCCTCATCCTCTCTACTCCTACCTCCTCGCCTAGCCGCTCTCCCCCTCCTCCTCTCTACTCCTACCCCATCCTAGCCTCTCTTTGCATCCACTCTCTACTCCTACCCTCTATCCTAGCCTCTTTCCCCTTCCCACCTCTCTTCTCCTACCCCTAGTCCTCTCCTCTCTCCCCCTCCCTTAGCATTCTTCATCCCCTTCTCTCCTTTCAGCCTTCACCCTCTCCTCGAACGCAGCATTTTTAGTCGGACGGAGCTCAATAGTGTTCAAGTTGGCCTTCCCACCTTGATTGACAATGGCTCAACCTTAAGCCAATCCTCGCCCGCTTCCACTAGCCGCGAAAACCATCATTTTCTCAAAAGACAAGTTGCAACAGCTAAAAAAAGATACAGAGTAGGAGAGATCGACATCGGTCTTTGCTTGCATCCATGGGTCCCACCCTTCCAGGTTACAGGATGCTCGCCGCTCTACCTGGATACCTCGCAGGGCACCTCACAGATGTTTATCTACTTGGGCGAGGTTTCTTCCAGATTGTTTTTGACTCCTCGGAGGTAGCAGGTACAATGCTTCAAGCCAGACCGTTAGCATTGAGCTCCAAGAGGATTTTTTTTACCCCTTTCTCATTCGGGTTTGATCCTGTCAAGGAGGACAGCCGGACGATGTCACTCTTCATCAGATTTCCCCGCCTTCCTCAAGTGTACCATCGAGTTTTACATTCCATTGGAGCCGCCTTTGGTGTGGTTACCAAGATCCTCCCTCTCCCTGAGATGCCTTCTTCAGTAGCAGAGGCAATCACGTATGATGGGATACCGCGTGTTAGGGTCATTGTCTCTGACCCTAACATATCGGATGACCACATTATGCTTCAGCGTCCAGATGGCTCCTTCAGACAGAGGTCGAGATTGCAGGGAGAGAGAATCAGTGTAGGATTTGCAAGACCCTTGGGCACTTTGCCAGAGATTGCCCAAGGAAAAGAAAGGAGAAAAGACCTAAAAGATCCACGGGTGTACCTCATAGCTTCACCCGACCTGGACCTTCCTCATGACTAGCTCCTGCCGCTTCACACGTTGCTAGATCTTCGACTTTGTAGCCAGGACCGGCCTCTTGCCCTGATACTTCTTTAGCACAGCCAGGACCTTCAGCCTCTCGTCCTCGTACTTCTTTAGCACGGACAAGACAGTCAGCACGTCCTATTTTGATCATCCCCCGTTGGGTGTCTATTAGAGTTGGGGAGCCAGTTCCACCTTAGGCTACCACTAATGGTGCAACGGACCCGTCTCTTCAAGCAGGAGACATTCTTATCCTGGTTCCATATGCAGATGAGATTGCTCCTGCCCCTTCACGTGTTCATGTGCAGGAGCACTCACCTAGGGAGAAGCTTTCGGCACAGACCCATGCCTTACTTGAGAATAATGCCAAAGTCGTGGCTGGGGCCATGAAGATTCACGTTGAGGCCATGTAGCATGCCAAGTTCTTGCAGCACCCCTCTCCCTCTTCTGCACATCTGTCTACATTTGACAGAGATAAGGATGTTATTGGCTCCACTCCTCGTTCCGCAGAGCTCCTTCGCACTCCTGCACCAGAGGTACTTCAAAGGAACTCTTTTTCTGTTCAGGCAGACTTGGTTGAGTTTGAGACAGAGGAGGAGTTTGTACCCTCTACGCTCTGGGAGCACATCTTTCACACATCTGTGGAAAGAGTTTTCCCCTTAGTGGGTGTGGGTGTGCTATCCCCCGTTGATTTCCCTACTCTTGATAGGAGGAACTTTTCCCACGAGAGGGCTTTCTCCATTACCAGGTCGGGTAGGATCTTCCATCCGGCCTCCTCCTCTCGCACGTAAGAATTGTCAGTTGGAACATTCATGCCCTCGGGGGTGTACCTCACCGCCGCTGTAGGTAGCTGATTCGTAACCAACTTCATCCAGGTGTTACTTGGGGACCCATGGATATTCTGATAATTCTGGAACACAAATTGGATGTCAGGGATTGTGCCAGGTTGGGTAAGCTTCTTTCAAGCCATACTTTTTGGTCCCCCGCCTTGGGCGCCAAGGGAGATGCTTGCATCTCTGTTTCTTCTTCTATACTTCCCTTGGTGATTGGACAGGGGATCATAGTTCCTTCCAGAGCTCAGTGGATTATACTTTTGATTGGTGGGCATAAGGTTGGTCTTTTAAACCTTTATGCTTCCAATTCTAGAGGGGATCGTGTCCTTCTTTGAAAGGAACTGCTCTCTTGGTCACCAATTTCATATGCTTGGATTATAGGGGGCGATTTCGTTGAAATGCCCTGAGACAAAAGCGGTGGTAGGGAAGGTGGTATTCACTCCTTAAAGAGAGCAGCTTGGGATGCCTTCCTTTTTCAGTACAGTGGCAGGGATGCTTGGCACGATGATGCTTTTCACACTCAGCCACTTTCTCTCCTATTTTCTTGGTCGAACAGGAGATTGCAGATGCCTATCCATGCATGGATTTACAGATTTTATGTGGATGATTGGGCTCTTGACAAAGGTGGTACTGTTAGCATTTCAGCTGGGGTGTCCACTTCGGATCATTTTCCAGTGATTCTAATGGTTTCACATCCTCATGTGAGGAGTCGCTTGTCAATGTTAGGATTCCAGATGCCTTTTATGCAAAGGAGGGCCTTATAGAGACAGTGTTGAGGACATGGGTATCTTATATGTAGGACGGGCAGCTTTCTCCATCAGATTTAGCCACAACCCTATCTGAGATAAATGACTTTTATCTTTTAGTTGCTCGTATCAAGAGGGGTGAGATCCTCAGGCGTGAAATAGGTATCCGCCAGCAGTTGGCTTCCCTCCAGAGAGAGGAGTAGAAGAGGCTTACATATGCTTGGATTCAAGAGCGCCTTGCTGCAGCAAGTGCCCAGTAGCAATCACTCTTAGATCAGAGAGCACAGTATGCCTTTCATGCCAGAGAGTCATTTTGTACTCAAACGGGAGGTAGGGTCAACAAGCAGTTCTTCTCTACTCTTGGCCCCATACATAGTAGGGAGATTGTCTCACAGCTTGTTGACTCAAGCAGACTTCTTCAGATACATTCAGATGCCGTCTTGCGAATTGCCACCGATTTCTATGCCTCCCTTCTTACAGCAGATCCTGGCACTCAGGCCACAGATGATGCTAGAGTGGTTATTTGGCGACATTTACTTGGTTGTTAACAAGGGATATGACTGTCTCACTTGATGCACCCTTCACCAAAGTAGAGTCCAGGACTGCTCTCTCTGTCCTTCACAAGGGCAAGTGTCCTGGCTCAGATGGACTTACCTCCTTATTTTTCATTAATTTTTTAATGAGATTAGGGATCACATTACTTCAGCCCTGCAGGGTGAATGGGACTCGGGTGAGATGCCATACTCAGTTACGGAGGGCCTCATTTATTTGATTCCGAAAGGGGATTGCAGGAATTTAGTGTCTCAGTGGAGACCGATTACCTTGCTAGTACCTTCTATAAAATCCTAGCTAAAGCTATCAGCCTTCGTCTGCATCCCTTTCTTCCAGATCTTATCCATGATACGCAGACGGGATTTGTGCATGACAAAGCATCTTTGATAACATTTTCTCTTTTTGGGAGGCTTCGGATTGGGCCATGCATAATGGCCACAGGCTGGCCATTCTACTCCTGGACTTAGAGAAAGCTTATGATAGGGTAGACTGGGGGTTTTAGGAGGGCACACTTACTCGTTTTGGTTTCTCAGATGCATGGATCAGAGGGGTGTCAGTACTTTACAGGTCAGCCCACAGCCAGGTTCTTATTGGTGGAGTCAAGAGGGACAGGTTTGAGATTACCAGATCAATCCGCCAAGGATGCCCCTTAGCCCCCTTTCTATTCCTATTTGTGGCTGAAGCTATGAGCTATTACATTAGAGCTCAACCTGGTATTGTAGGGCTCAGGCTTCCTTTGAGGCAGGAGGATGAGCTCTTAGACAGTGAGTTGGCATATGATACGGCTTGTTTTTTGGATGCCGCTTCATAGACAATGACTTCATTCAGAACGGCGTTGGATTTGTTTTGCATTGCGACAGGTGCACACATTAACTAAAACAAATCCAATGGCTTTTGGATCAATGATGAGGACACTTCAGACTGGGGGAACGACATAGGGTTCACTTGGATTCAGAGGGTAGTTTCCGTTAGATATTTGGGATGCTAGGTTGGAGTGGGCATCTTTCCAGCACAACAGTTTGCTCCCGTGTTAGAGAGTATCAGGAGGAAACTCATCTTTTGGAGTTCTGCCAGACTTGACCTTGCATCCAGGGTGGTGGTTGTGAACCAGGTATTATTGGCCACTGCATGGTTTGTTTGCTCAGCTCATGAGACCTATCAGGAACTTCCTATGGAGCAGATTAGATGGCACCTCAGATGTTGTAGCCAGGGTGTCTTGGGAGACCCTTATTCTCCCCATAGGAGGAGGAGGTCTCAATATTATTGACCCGAACTTGCAGTGTATGGCCTTGCTCTGCAAGTTTGCAGTACGTGGATTGATGCCTAGACGGGAGCCTTGGAAAGAGTTTTTCTCACGTAGCATTCATTCTTGTACTTCATCTCATGGGGGAGATTGGATGGACAGCATCAAATGGATCTTTGCTTTAGCCCATCTCAAATCCCCTCCTCCTCCTCTCATGGCTGCTCTTCTGAAAGCTTGGGGCAGCTTCAGAAACACTCTTCGTAAAGTTTACCCAGCTCTCGTGAAGAAATTCACAGGTATCTAGAGTTTTGGTTGTGAGCCAGGTATTATTGGCCACGGCGGGTTCATTTGCTCTTGTTCGTACACGTCTAGAGGTTGCATCGCTCAGCTCATGAGACCTATCAAGAACTTCCTATGGAGCGGTTTAGATGGCGCCTCAGATGTTGTAGCCAGGGTGGCTTGGGACTGGAAGGGAGGTAGTCTATCCATGTGGAGCCCCAATCACTCAAACCATCTCTCTGTACGTGCAAACCAACATCTCTGGTCTCCTCCTACTGCAAGTACCATAGAAGATGATAGAGCTATCCATGGTAGCCTGCTACGCCCCGAGGTATAATCCCCATATTTCCTAACTCGGTACAGATACGTGATGACCTGAAATGCAGCATCTAGCTGTAAAGGGGGTGACTCAAACTCAGCCTGAATGATCTGGTGAGGAACGGATGACTTACCACGAATCATCCGTTATAACATGAAAACCTGTAGCCGCTCGACACAGGCCCACCTTGTATCCGACAGGTCTGGCCCCCAACAAGGACTACCGTACATCCCTGCTGGGCGAACCAAGGAGTCAAAAAGCAACCCCTTGGTGCGTGGATCCTGAAAGTGCGAGCGGAAGCACTGCCTCTCTAGTCTGGCCAATGAAGCATACCCTCTACTCAACCCTGCCTGCATTGCGGGTCTCATAGTGAAATTGGGTTCGGAGAAGATAACCCCAAGATAAGTGTATGATGAAACTATTTCAACAGATGACCTCGCAAATGTGAACTGCTCCTGAAGCATGATGGCTTGAGATGTATTGAAGATCATGACCTTGCTTTTACCCAGGTTGACCTTCAAATCATGAGACTCACAAAAGGACTGTAGTGCGTCTAGGTGTCTCTGAAGCCCCTCTGCTGAGAAAGACAAGAGAGCCACGTTGTGTGGATAAAAATGTAAATATGTTTCTCACTTATTGCATGCTAATGGGTAGGTGCATAGCTATGTACATAGCTAGATGGTGGTGTCTTTGAGCTATGGACACTCTCATAAAAGACTCTACATTGATGTATATATTTTCTTGAGATGGTAGATACTTCTACGGGGACTTTTGGGAAAATGATGAAGTGCAGTGTAGGTGCACCAAACAATCTAGAGCATGGTATCTAGAGTGTGATGATGTTTTGTTGTGGGATGACATACGCCTTTCATGGTTGTCCGGAGTCATGTGTGTATAGTGGCATGAGCATTTTCTGTATTGTGGGTGTCATGTAATTCCATCGTGTGTTGGGATTGGGTTCATCATATCACATATGGAAGTAAGCATTAAATGTTGCTTGAAGGTTATGTGCAAATGTGGTGTGCCTAAGGTTGGAATATAGGCATTAATGGCCTTGGTCTAAGGTTTGAAAGGAGAGTAGAAGAGTGGTAAAAAAGGAGAGCATGGAAGAGTGGTAAAAAAGGAGAGCATGACGTGGCTATATTTTAAAGCAGGCCATGCATGCTACGTAAGGGAGGAAAGGATAATTCTGGATGACGAGCTGCGAGGTACGTGAGGATGGCAACTGTGGTGACATGAGGGTATGCTGCATGGTTCTAGAGGGAAGCCGAGGATGCACATGACACAGGGGGATCCCTTAGAGGAGCTTGGAGAGTGCGTTGGCATTGCTACTGCAGACTCTAGAAAGCTTGGCTGGAGAGGATAGAGAAGCTGCTGGAGTTTGGAAGGGGGAGACGTTGCCTCGCAAGAGCTTGGGGATCTGGTGTTTGTTGTGCTGAAGGAGAGGGTCTCGGTGATGGAGTCTGGGAGGACCACAGACGAGGAGAGTTTCGTGAGCAAGAGAGGCTACATGGTGACTGTGATTACATGACGAGTTACGGGTGCAGGGAGTCATTGCGCGGAGGCAGAGACGGGCCACGGGGGCAGCGCAGACACTATGAATAGGAGGCTGATATAGTGTGAAGGCCTTAGTCAGGCGATGGGGGTGGTGAAGCAAAAGTATGGGCTGGCTAGACGTCAAATGGGTGCGCAATTGCTACAAGGCTGAAGACGGAGAGGCCTTTGGCTATGTTACCTTATCACACGACCACCTGTCGACAGGCGTTGATCACATGACGACATCTGTTGACCACATGTTGACCATGTGTCAACACAAGTTAGCCACGACCTCTTGTGGACAAGCTGCTACCTCATCTGTTATGCATAGTTCTCGGCTCCTAGCTAATCCTTCTTCTACATCTATCCCATTGGGGGATACTTTTCCTCCAGCCATGCCTTTACCTGCCACAATGGTTTCATCTCCCTTTCCATCCACACCGGTGTTGCCTTTTCCACCACCTCCTTCCTTCCCTTCTGCCTACTCATCCATGACTTCAGCTCCGTCCCTATCTTTCCCAAATGCTCTCCCATCCTCTTTCACCCCCACATCTTCCATGTTCTCACCCTTTCCCTCTGCAACACCGAGACCCCCCACTTACGCGCTACCATCTGGGTACACTCCCTCTATGACTACATCAGTAGTGACTTCCCCATTGTGGTCCTCCACAGGAGGAGTTGTCGGGGTGGTCTCCTCCTTGGGAACACTAACACTCATTACAGCCCCATCGGGACTCCCTCCAACTCTTGCATCTTCTCCAACCTCTCGGGTGGGGATGGCCGTTCTCAGTCTCCCAGACAGAGCTAGACTTCTTGAGCTACTCAACAAGGTCCACATGAAGACTCAAAAGTTCAAAGGCCACCTCCATGAGGATGCGGAAGCTCATGTGAGGAAGTTCCTCACAGCATGTAAAGCTAAAGGTGTGGAGAATGAGCATGCGTTCCTTCACCTCTTTCCCTCGTCATTGGAGGATGCCGCGGATGTATGGTACAATCAATTTCCTCTGGACCACTTCCAAACGTGGACAGACCTAGGAAAGGAATTCTTACGTACTTTCAAGTTGGAAAAATTCGAACACATGATTGTCCAAGAGTTATCCACTGACGCCATGAAGCCTGGAGAAAGCATCTCTGAGATGTACACAAGGATGAGGGTCTTGGCGGCAAAGATGTCTATGCCACCTAATGATGCTGTCATGAAGGGATGGTTTTTGAAAGCATTACCCCCTTTCATTGCTATAAGGTTGGTGGATAAACTCCCTGAACATGCCTCACTTCAAGACTTCCTAAAAGAAGCTGTCAAGATGGAACGGTCACAGTTAAGCTTTGCCTCATCAACGAATACGACCACCCAACTCCCAAGAGAGGAGGGATCGTCCGCATGGCAGCAACTCAAGGAGGAGTTAGAAGAAATCAAAGAAGGCCTGAAAGATAGAATAAAGGTGGATGGCCAATCGTCCTTTGAGGCCCAAATTCGAAGTGGCCTTTGGTGCACCGAATGCAAGGGTTCTAACCACGGTTACTGGGAGTGCCCCTCCAAGCGAAAGGTAACTACTTCTACCTCATTTTGTACATTTTGTGAGATCCATGGACATGATGCCTCTGAGTGTAGGTACCTCAAAGGATTAAGGAAGCTTCTTCCAGAGTATACCTCGGGGGAACCTCTAGTTGCTGCAATCAACAGAACGGTACCCATAACTTCTGGTCCAGCAGAAGTATCTTCTGCTCCCCCTCTTGCACGAGCATCTGAGCCACCTCCTCCTCCTGTCATGCCACCTCCATTTCTTCCGACTCCCCCTTTGCTCCAAGCTCCTGCCCCCAATTCAATTGGTTCCCCTTATTTCTATCCTCAGCCATACTATGCCCCGTACCAACCACCTATGTCAGGAGGTGGCTATGGGCCCTCTTATCAACGCGGTCGAAGGGGTGGTTTCAGAGGTGGACGCGGAGGTGCAGGCAAAGGTACAAACTTTAGAAGACCTATCATGTGTTACAGATGTGGCGAGTACGGCCACTACCAAGATGATTGTACACAGCCGTTCGGGGGACCCTCTTGTACACAGTGCAACACAAACGACCACTACACCAGAGATTGTCCCAATAGAAGAGTGGAACCCGCATCCCAAGTGAATATGGTTGATGTAGTAGTGGCGGGGGAGGGCAACAATCCCCATTTGATTGGCGCAGTGTTGGACGCTGTGACACGGTCACATACAAAAGGTGACAAATCTAAGGGTGACTCAGAGTCAGCACCAGAGACCTCAGCACCAATGAGTTCGACAAGTGCTCCCCCACCGAGGTCATTCTCCTCCTCCAAGGTACACAGTACGCCCAGGAATAGACCACCCATGCTGGCTTCTGATAGTGATTCAGAAACAAACTCGAAGGGCCCACAACCATTAAGGTCAACCACTAACTCTAGGAGTGCCTCATCCTCGGGTGATCAATCTATGCCTTTGAGGTATCAGGAGGTAGTAAAGGGTGTCACGAGAGATCTTCAAACAAGTTTTGAAGATGAAGGTAGCACACCTCAGCTTCCATCCCGCAAGTCCAAAACTGTGAGGTTTGCAACAGAAGTGACAACCCTCGGACAGTACCGGGATAAGGAGGCATGAGTAGGTCCTCCCACTTTGTCCCCAACAGCACTCAACAGAGAAGAGGCTATGGGGACAAGACCTAGTCCTGCCCAGGAAAAAGGGAAAGGAGTAATGGAAGAGAAACCACTGGAGACAATGACTCACAGTTCAGACCTACATCCACATCCTCGTGTAAGCTTCGACCCTCGGCCAGAGGCTAGGAGGATGAAGTTGCAGAAGGCTAATGCTAGTGTCCACCACTACTCCTTGTTTGAAGATCTTATGAGTTTCAAACCCAACCTCACTCTACGACAACTTTGTCTATTGTCCCCCCAAATCAAGCATCAGACTATTACATTTCTGAATCGCCTCCCATGAGGTCGACACAAGGGATCTACTCCGAGTGGGCCAACACCAGAGACATTACCGGCTCAGCATGGGTCTACACCGGACCACTTCTCTGCCTACGCTGCCCTCACTTGTGAACAAAGTCCCAAGCTCACCGTGGAGATCCATGGAGTGGAGCTGAAGGACGTCTTCCTCGATGGTGGGGCGGCTGTGAACATTATGCCAAAAGGTACACTCCAAAAACTAGGGTTGAAGTTGACAAGTGATGTTCACTTTCAGGTACGCATGGCTGATCAACGCAGAGTAAAACCAATGGGTGCAGTCAAAGGTGTTCACATGAAGATTGGCGGAGTAACTTTTCTCTCCAATTTTGTTGTCCTTGATATGACCGAAAATGAACAAACTTACCCTCTACTTCTTGGTAGGCCATGGTTGCGGTCTTCAAAAGCCATTCAGGATTAGGATCGACATCCCTCGAAATAGATATGGTCACAGGGCAGGTAAGGCACATACCAATAGAACTCGGAGAGGAGGATTTTGAAGAACAAGCCGGAGTCGAAGAGGAGCATTGGGCCTGTGGGGACTGGCCCAGGGGTGGTGACCAAGATATCAATGAGGAGACAACCCTAGAAGGATTTGAAAGTTTGACCTACTTGTTGGATCAGGCTGATCAAGAAGACGAGGAGGCTGTCATTTTGGATTGGATGGGAGCCCTGGGCTCCTTAGCGGTCAACATGGTGGAACTATGCCAACAAGAAGATCAAGAAGAACACCTACTTACAGTATCCGAAATCCACCCAGAACGACAGGGTCTGGCTGAACTAGTTTACGAAAGGATGCCCTTTGGACTTTGCAATAGTCCACACATGTATAAGAGAATGGTCACTAGGGGTATTACAGTGGACACCACGGATCGTACTGAGGACAATGATGGTACTACAGTAAACATTGAGGATCGTCCAGTGGCCGACATGGAGGACATTGGTCAAAATGATGCTGACAATACTATAGGATACAATGAAGGATCTACTAGGGACGAGGCTAGTAGTGCACAACCCACCAATGGTACTCCACAGTACAATCATGGTATTACGGTGCACAACCATGGTACTACGGTGTACAACCATGGTACTGCTAAGTGCAATGATGGTGATAGAGAAGACAGGAACACTAATGAAGACGAGACTGATGATGATAGTGATTTAGAAGAAAGTGACATAGACATTGCTGAACTTCAGGAGAATCACCACCAACAGCTTGAGGTCTTGGGCGGACCCAGGGTGCATACCGGATACAGAGATGAGGACATGGCCGATCTCACTTTGCTTGACCTTTTCTTATCAGAAGCCGACCACCCCTCAATTCAAGACCTTCCGGAAACCACTTATGAGGTGGAAGGCTTACCTTACCGGGGCATGCTGAAACAGTCACCGAGGCATCGAAGGCACACAACATCTGCAACATCTACTGATTCTACATCTCAGTCAATGCCTGAGAACCCCCCAGTTACTTACCCCTCATCTTGGTTGAGAGAAGTGGAGGGGGACTTTCCCCTTGAAGATACTCCACCACATACAGGACTGAGAATGGGTGAACCAAGTACCTCAACATCCCAATGCATTGCCCCTGTTGATGAGGCACGGAACTGGCGGTATCTCAACATTGGAAGTGAGGACCAACCCAGGCATTTGAAGTTAGCCACTTGGGTCTGGGAACATAACTATCTTCTAGTTGCAGTCACCGACCTTTTTAAAGAATTTGTGGACGTCTTTGCTTGGTCCTACAAGGATCTGAAGGGGGTGCCCACTGATTTCATGGAGCATAGCATCGACTTATATCCCGATGCAGACCCTGTGATTAAAGGTCCATAACGCATGAATCCCAACTATGGCAAGGCAGTCCAAACAGATATACAGAAAATGGAGCAAGCAGGATTAATCTACCCAGTGGATTACTCCGATTGGGTCAGTGGAATTGTCATTGTACCCAAAAGAGAGACCGGCAAACGTAGAATATGTGTTGACTATCGGAGTTTGAATGCTGCAACACGACGTGATAGGTTCCCCCTTCCCTTCACAGATAGAGTGTTGGAGACAGTGGCAGGACATGCTTTATACTCATTCATGGATGGATATAGCGGGTACAATCAAGTCCGAGTGAAAGAACAGGATCAGCCCAAGACTACCTTTGTCACTCAATGGGGAACATATGCCAACCGAATGACGCCCTTTGGACTATGTAATGCCCTGGCAACCTTTCAACGACTCGTAACCAAACTCTTTCAAGAGAATATTGGTAAGTTTCTTGAGGTATTTCTAGATGACTTCTCTGTTTTTAATGGTAAATCGGCCTCCCATCTTGATCCGGCCATACAAAATGATCATCTACATAAGTTGAGATGGGTCTTTGATAAGTGCAGAGAGTGCGCTTGTGTTTGAACCCTGACAAATGTTTCTTCTCGCACTCCGAGGTGTTCTCCTTGGTCATATTGTTTCTGCTGAGGGAATGACCACGGATCCCGCAAAGGTAGAGGTGATCATCTCATTGCCCATCCCTCGTACACCTAAAGAGGTGAAGTCCTTCTTAGGGCATGTAGGATATTACCAAAGGTTCATACGTTTCTATGCCGACATTGCTATTGCCCTGACAGAACTCCTACATCAAGACCGATCGTTTGTTTGGGCCACCCCACAACAACTAGCCTTTGATGATCTGAAGCATCGCCTCGTGAAGGCCCCCATCCTCAGGCAGCCCGATTGGGATGTAATTTTTCATGTCCATGTGGATGCTAGTGGGTGGGCAGTAGGTGCTATACTGGCTCAACCTAACCAAGATACCAAGATTGATTTGCCGATCTACTTCGCGAGTCGACAACTCAATGGAGCAGAACGCAATTACAGTATTACAGAAAGGGAGGGCCTCGGCATGGTTTATGCCATGACCAAGTATCGTCACTACCTCTTGGGCAACAAGTTTGTGATCATCACTGATCATCAAGCTCTTAAGTATTTATTGAATAAGCCTACTCATGGTGGCTGGATAAGCAAATGGATTCTTCTTTTTCAAGAATTTGAATTCGACATTGTGGTGAGGGCTGGGAGACTGCATCAACCTGCAGACCAGTTGTCCAGGTTACATTCCGGGGAACCAGCCAGTGGTATCACCGATGACTTACCCGATGCGGGCTTGTTCGGAATAATGGCACTACCTGATGAATGCCTATTTGCGGTGGACTGCTTCCCACCATGGTATGCCAACATAGTACACCTCTTGTCTACAGGTGGCTTTCCTCCAGGATTAACTCCAACAGAGAAACGCAAACGGATCCTTCAAGCTGCTCCTTTTAAGTTGATTGCAGGTCAATTGTACAAGCTCGGGAAGGATCAGATCTTGAGACGGTGTGTGCTTCCGCACGAGACACAATCCATTCTTAAAGAGGCACATGCTGGCATAGGTGGAGGGCATATGGCCTCAGATGCTACTACTCGTAAGATCATGCGAGCAAGGTTCTGGTGGCCCAAGCTCTTCCGCGACTGCCATGTTCATGTGACTAGATGTGATTCATGTCAACGAGCGGGCCCCAAGCCTACAAGGCGTGAGTACCTCCCTCTCAAACCATTCACTCCGGTGCCTCCCTTCTATCGCTGGGGATTGAATTTCATTGGACCCATCTCTCCTGCCACACGCCAAGGGAACAAGTATGCTCTGCTTGCCACCGACTATGGAACCAAATGGGTCGAAGCCAAGGCAGTCAAGAACTGTACAGCCCAGGTAGTAGCCACATTTCTATATGACCAGATCATCTCTCGGTTTGGTTGTCCTGTTGAGTTGATAAGTGATAGAGGGTCTCACTTCCTAAATGACACCATTGCTGCACTAGTTCACCTGCTTCAAATAGTTCACAAATTTTCCTCTCCCTATTACCCACGTGCGGAAGCACTGGCAGAGCATCGACGTGAAGCAGTTTTCGCTCAAGAAGTTTGGCAGAAGCGACAAAAAGCTTGGCATGACCGGAACCTCAAAAAAAGGAATTTCAAAGTCGGAGATTTAGTACTCTTGTATTCCAGTAAGTTTCTCAAACACAAACCTAAGTTTGTGAGTGGTTGGACAGGTCCATTTTTCATTGCCAAGCTTATCCCAAGTGGCGGAGTCTACTTGGCCACTTTGGAAGGCAGACTTCTACCTGCACTGGTGAATGGGTCACGCATCAAGAGGTACCATGATCAATGAGAAAACACCCTCCTAATCCTTCTCCTTCCTGGTGACATCTTCTCCCTCTGAGTGAGGGCCACTTTCTCTTTCTACAAGGGTCCTCCTCTCTGCCCCTAGTGCCACTTTCTCTCTCTACATGGCTCCTCCTCTCTCCCCTTGGTGCCAATTTTTCTCTCTAAATGGGTCCTTCTCTTTCCACCCAAGTGTCATTGTCTCTCTCTAAGTGAGCCCTCCATTTTTCACCCCAAGCCACTTTCTCTCTCTAAGTGTGACCACCTTTTTCCATCCCGTGCCACTCTCTCTCTAAATGACCACCCTTAAAATGCAGCCTCCCTTTTTCACTCTGTGTCACTTTCTCTCTCTAACTACGGCCTCCCCTTTTCATCCTGTTTTACAAACTCCTTCTCCTTCTACCTTCTCTCCAACTTCCACCTCCCTCTTACAAACACCTTCTCTTTGCACCCTCTGTCCAACTTCTACCTCTCTCTTACAAAAACCTTCTCTTTCCACCCTCTGTCCACCAACTCCCTACCTCTCTCTTACAAACACCTTCTCTTTCCACCCTCTGTCCAACTCCCTACCTCTCTCTTACAAACACCTTCTATTTCCACCCTCTGTCCAACTCCCACCTCTCTCTTACAAACACCTTCTCTTTCCACCCTCTGTCCAACTCCTACCTCTCTCTTACAAACACCTTCTCTTTCCACCCTTGGTTCAGCCCCCCCCCTCTCCCCCTTTACCCACCACCCTTCCCCCCTCCTCCTCTCCTACGCAACAGCCCCCCCTCTCCCCCTTTACCAACCACCCTTCCCCTCTCCTCCTCTCCTACGCAACAGCCCCCCCCCTCTCCCCCTTTACCCACCATCCTTCCCCCCTGCTCCTCTCCTACGCAACAGCCCCCCCCCTCTCCCCTTTTACCCACCACCCTTCCCCTCTCCTCCTCTCCTACGCAACAGGCCTCCCCTCTCCCCCTTTACCCACCACGCTCCCCCCTCCCCCTCTCCTGCGCAACAGGCCCCCCCCTCTCCCCCTTTACCCACCACCCTTCCCCTCTCCTCCTCTCCTACGCAACAGCCCCCCCCTCTCCCCCTTTACCCACCACCCTTCCCCCCCCTCCTCCTCTCCTGCGCAACAGGCCCCCCCCTCTCCACCTTTACCCACCACCCTTCACCCATCCTCTCCTGCGCAACAGGCCCCCCCCTCTCCCCCTTTACCCCCACCCTTCCCCCCTCCTCCTCTCCTGCGCAACAGGCCCCCCGCTCTCCCCCTTTACCACCACCCTTCCCCCCTCCTCCTCTCCTGCGCAACAGGCCCCCCCTCTCCCCCTTTACCACCACCCTTCCCCCTCCCCCTCTCCTGCGCAACAGGGCCCCCCTCTCCCCCTTTACCCACCACGCTCCCCCCTCCCCCTCTCCTGCGCAACAGGCCCCCCCCCTCTCCCCCTTTACCCACCACCCTTCCCCTCTCCCTCTCTCCTGCGCAACAGCCCCCTCCCCCTCTCCTGCGCAACAGGCCCCCCCCCCCTCTCCCCCTTTACCCACCACCCTTCCCCTCTCCCCCTCTCCTGCGCAACAGTCCCCTCTCCCCCTCTCCTGTGCAACAGTCCCCTCCCCCTCTCCTGCGCAACAGCCCCCTCCCCCTCTCCTGCGCAACAGGCCCCCCCCTCTCCCCCTTTTCCCACCACCCTTCCCCCCTCCCCCTCTCCTGCGCAACAGCCCCCTCCCCCTCTCCTGCGCAACAGGCCCCCCCCCCCTCTCCCCCTTTACCCACCACCCTTCCCCCCTCCCCCTCTCCTGCACAACAGTCCCCTCCCCCTCTCCTGCGCAACAGCCCCCTCCCCCTCTCCTGCACAACAGGCCCCCCCCCTCTTCCCCTTTACCCACCACCCTTCCCCTCTCCCCCTCTCCTGCGCAACAGTCCCCTCCCCCTCTCTTGCACAACAGCCCCTCCCCGCTCTCCCTGTACCCACCACCCTGCCCCTCCCCCTCTCTCCTGCGCAGCCCCCCTCTATCTGCCTACGTCCCCCTCTCTGGAGCAACTCTCCCCCCTTCTCCTCCCTACACCCTCTGCATCACCCCCTCTCCCCTCCTTGCTCCAGCCCCCCCTCCTCCCCCCTAGTCTACATCCGTCCTTTTGCTCTCCCTCTCCACCGAAACCCCTTCCTCACTCTTTTCCTCTCCATCGAAGCATGGGCCTGCACTGGTGGCTCTGCTAAGGAATTCTCTCGTAGCAGATTCCGGGCTTAACCTCGACATCAACACCTCCTCCTCCCTCCTTGCCTCTCCAGACCTCGACATCGACACCCCCTCCGTACTCTTTTCCTCTCCATACGACGCCATCGTTCATGCCTACCCGTGCCTCTCGCCACAAGTACAAACCCAGATTACCCCGCGATACTTTATTCATTGACTTCCATCGGGCTCGAGCAGGCCACAAAACAGGATCGGGACCATCTTCCATGGCATCACTTGGCAAACGCACCACTGATGACCTGGGTGCCGGGTCTACACCACAGAGCACTTCGAAACGACCTCGAGCAGCTGCAGATTCACCTTCCTCCAACAGGATCACTATCATATCGGATGAGGAGCTATCCCCCTTTTCGAGTTCCTCTGATTCAGATCATGGAGGCTCTGACTATCTGCCCCCCACAGGTACAATCAAAACACCATCCAAGGCATCCAGTGGGCACAGTGGGCACAGTGGTCGCAGTAACGGTGGCGGTGATTTGGCCCCACAAAGTACGGCTTGTGATCTTCCACCCCCAATTCATCCTCCTCGATCATTCGGGTGGTTTTCAAACCTTTCCTCGATCCCACACTCAAGCTGTCTAGCATCTTGTCACCTGATGAGATAGCCCGCATGTCTCTCATGGAGTTTGATGATGTCACACTTCCCCAGGTGGACGTCCAAATGTGTACTGCGTTCATTCAATCTTATGACTTTGCAACAGACACATTCGGATTCTTGAATTCCCGTCACATGTTCACTCCTAGTCTCGTATCCACATATCTCCGTCTTCCCACACTTCCCTTTTTGCCACCTCACACTGGCTCACCCACATTTCTGTCCTTCTTGTCTACCTGTAAAACTCATCGCAGAGGACATGAGTGCAAGAAGGTTCTCGAGGGAAACAACCGAGAAGCGCTTCTAGCGAGGTATTTGTTCACGCACTTCTACTCTGCCCCAGGCCACTTCTTCATCACCAAGGCGATCCATTCTGCCTTAGACTCCATTCTCTCGGTCACTCCCTATGATTTCGCCTCACTCTTCTACTCTGCCTTTCGTAACACAGTTCGCAAGCGTCGGGGCACATAAACCTGTACTTGTGGGCCCCACCTCACCTTCTTACTTCATCAGTGGAAGGCCAACCCTCCTCCCATTGTCAAAGGTCGCCTCCCTTCATATCTCTCTCCCCTCCTGTCACCCCCTCTTCCACATCGTTCACTGTCACTTCCAGTGTTCCTTCCCCCGGGACTGCCTCTTCTCCTCTTTCGCTCAGGAGGACACCTCGGTAAGCGCCACCTCATGAAGTCTGCACCGGAGCTTCTTCAGTATATTCTGTTACCGGTGCCATAGGGTTACCATCAGTGACATGTCTTGTATCTCCATCAGTCGTGCCCGTGCCAGGACTTGCCTCTCCATCAGTCACACTTGTCCAGGCTTCTCCAGCGATCTCCAGACTTTCAATGGGAGGGATTGCACCAGGTACACCTCCTATTGTACCAGTGACGACGACTGTTGTACCCGGGACTTCCTCGACAGGTGTATTGTTACGAAGGACTGCAGATGTTTCGTCTTCACTCCCTACCACTTTCACCGATGTAGTCATCACCACAGTTCAGGCGATCTCTGACCATGTTTTGGACCAAGTGTTGGACCTGAATCTTAGCCTGGGACCCGACTCCCACTCCCACGGGCTTTCTCAGGAGGTGTCATCCCAGGGTGTACTTCACATTTCGCCCTCCCCAGACAGAGACAGGACTAGAGACGGGAGTGGGAGCCCCTCTCGAGGAGATGCTCCATCGGCCACTTCAGCATCAGAGGAGGTATTTGAGGAAGGGATTCTGCCCCAATCTGTGGATTGCCCACCCCTTCATGAGAATGATATGTTCACAGCTTACATAGCTGCTTCATCGGGCCCACCTCTTTCAAATATTTCCCTGGTGGAAAAACAGAATGAAGATTACAGCCAACTACTATCTGTCCTTCACAAAAAACGCTCACCAGTATGTGGGGAAGAGGAGGATCTCAATCAAATCTTCACCATTCCCTTGTAGGACTGCCTCGCACAGAACAAAAAGATCTCCAGGGCCCCGACATGTTTTGTGCACTTGGACAAATTGGCACCTACAGGAAACCTGTCAACCGAGGAAGAGGGAGTTCTCCCTGACATGTTTGAGGAATTGGGGGACGTCATTAATTTGGCAGACAGGATGAATTACAGCGACAGGTATGCATGGATGAAAAGGTCCCTGCATCTTGCTCAGCGTATCATGGACGACACCTTCACGCAGCTTGGGACAGCGGTCTTCAATTCCACAGGTTATGCTCATAAGCTCCTCTCTCAACAGCAACATTTAAAGTTAGAATTCGAGAGAGCACAGGCAGCCCAGCAGCGCGCCACTAGCGTGACACTTCGACAACAGGAGGAAAGGTGGCAGAAAGAGAAGGACTCAGCAATACATGAGCGTGTCATCGCTTGGAATATTCAGAAGGCTGCCCTTGAGGATCGCCTCCATAATCACAGGCAAGAATGGGAAGCAGCAATGACAACTTTACGCAGCCAACATGCCGCAGCTCTGGCAACTTTGCACAGCCAGCATGTCACAGAGGTGACCAGATTTCACCAGGAGATTACACAGTTAAAAGAGTCTTTGTCTTCCTCCGAGATTGCCAAAGAAAAATCAGAATCCAGAGTGGCTGAATTGGAAAAGAAGCGTTCATCCATGGAGGAAGAATTCACAGATCTTCGGATGCAGTTGGCCACCCTCCATACTTCCCAGTCCACCTTGCAAGAGCAAAAGGATCATTACTACCGGCGATACCACCGATATAAAGACAAGTATGAAAATCTGAGAAATGTGATGGACATGCTTGAGTGTGAGGAGGAAGCACCCCATCCACAGATACCTATGACTGAGCCAGAGCAAAGGGATGCACAAAAGGCCACAGAGCCAAATACGAAGGCGGAAGAGGAGAAGGCAGAGGAACAGGCTGCTGTTTACCACCCTCAGTAATCTCATACAAGGGTTGATACATGGCTGTTGGTGTTTGGGTTTTTTTTTGCACTGTTAGATTTTGCCAAGCTGTTTGGCCCTCACTGTAAATATCAGTGTTTTACCTCAAGATGTACTCAGTTTTTTTTGCAATTTTCCATGCTGTCCCTTATCATGCAGCAGTTTATTTTTCACGTTTCAACTTAATACAAATCTTGGATTACTCCCACGGCCAACCACATGGTCTGTACTCTTTCCTTTTCCTACTCCATCACCATATCAATGGTTTGTAAATTCATTTTTATTTTTCTTTGACGGATTCGTCCTCCCTTTCTATTCACCGGGACGGTGAATGATCGTGGCGGGGGAAACTATTACCTTATCACACGACCACCTGTCGACAGGCGTTGACCACATGACGACATTTGTTGACCACATGTTGACCATGTGTCAACACAAGTTAGCCACGCGATCACACGGGTTCATCCAGGAGTACTGTCCGAGGCTGTCAACCACAGGTCGACACATGTCAACCACAGGTCAACCAGGAGTATCGTGTCCAAAGTGATCTCATCAAGAGCTGCGCACATGGAGAGTGAGCTTAGCACATGGAGCAGTCAGGAGTATTTATATTTACACAGTGGTTCAGTGATACAGTGGTGCAGTGGTGTGGTGAACCAGCTCACCTGCACATGGAGAATTTACACCATCAGGCTCGCGAGTCAAGGAGTCAGGAAGTCGCCGAAGCCATCAAGAGATGCGGTGAACCAGCTCACCTGCACATGGAGAATTTACACCATCAGGCTGGCGAGTCAGGGAGTCAGAAAGTCGCCAAAGCCATCAAGAGAGACAGTGGCGCAACGGCTATCCTCAACAGCTAAGGAGATAAGAGGATGACCAATCGGAAGAAAGGGGGGGGAATTCTCAGCGAAGAAGGGACCCTCCAAGGCAGAGGGAGAGAGAAAAGGAGGCATTCGGCATTCGGCACGGGGGCGAAAGAGAGGAGAGTGAGGAGAGATAGAGGCTAGAGCTATGAGCTCGCCAAGGAGAGAATGTGGAGAGACTTGTGTGTACCCTTTGTCTACTATGGGGATAGACCTGTGTATTCTTGTGATTTGCGACTTGTGTATTCTTGTGACTTGCGACTTGTGACCTGGGGACACGTCCAGTGATATGTACATTGGCCAACTCCGTTACTTTCTCATCTCTCTCGTCTCTTCCCAATATGGGGATTGTTCACCAGTGTAGGATTTTCTTATTTTGCTTATGTTGTGGAGTTCACCGGTGATTGTCATTTAGCATAGTGCACTCGTACGGTGCACTCGTACGTCGTCGTTCACTGCAGTATAGCATACGACACTCGCACACTACTGCACGGTGCGCTCTGCACGATCCATTGCATTACAGCATTGCAAAACTCATGCTTCTCACGCCAGTGGCCTTCGGCCTCCCGTAACACCTCCGGAAGGATAGGAACCCCTCCCCTCAAACAGTTTATGGCGATCACGGTGGGACGAGCTCGCCAAGGAGAGAATGTGGAGAGACTTGTGTGTACCCTTTGTCTACTATGGGGATAGACCTGTGTATTCTTGTGATTTGCGACTTGTGTATTCTTGTGACTTGCGACTTGTGACCTGGGGACACGTCCAGTGATATGTACATTGGCCAACTCCGTTACTTTCTCATCTCTCTCGTCTCTTCCCGATATGGGGATTGTTCACCAGTGTAGGATTTTCTTATTTTGCTTATGTTGTGGAGTTCACCGGTGATTGTCATTTAGCATAGTGCACTCGTACATCGTCGTTCACTGCAGTATCGCATACGACACTCGCACACTACTGCACGGTACGCTCTACATGATCCATTGCATTAGAGCATTGCAAAACTCATGCTTCTCATGCCAGTGGCCTTCGGCCTCCGGAAGGATAGTAACCCCTCCCCTCAAACAGGCTGGACGGGTGCCAAGTACTAGCCAAAGAAATCTCGGCTGTTTCGGGACTCCAGGGATAGCGAGCTGTTGGAAAACCTAGTGAAGAAGGAGATGGCAAAGCACGAAGGGCACCTCACGAACAGTTATGCTACGCTAGTGCTGCTAGAAACTCAAACTCAATGCCTTATCTTGTGAGAAAGAGGGTGTCTACGATGGATGGTACATGGAGAGGAAAGTCCATCTCTTGTTCGCCTTCACATTCTTGACGCTCAAATGATTCTGTGAGGATATTTCTTTTTGTTCACTTTCATAATCAGAGGAGCTCTTTTGCATTGTATCACCATGTAGATGGTGTAGCAGGGCAAAACATGAATCAAGTGGGTTCGGGATTGGATAGAAGAAGGAAATGATTGAGCAAGATTTGCAGACGGAGAAGAGAGGAGGAGGTTGATGACTTGGTGGCTCGTTTCTTATTTTGGATACTTTATCAATAACTTGTGAGGTTCTATACTTGATACGAAGCAAGGGAGATGCCCAAGCAAGGAGGCCTTGCCATGCAGGATATCAAGATCTCCAAGGGTGGCGAGCTGTGCTCAAACTTCCATGAGTCCATAAGGAGCGTGTGAGTGGTAAATAATATTGCCAATGGATTGTTGGCAATTCAGTGGATAAATATGAAGGCAGGAAAGAAGATGAAGCACTGGCTGTGATGAACTCAAAGGATAGCAAGCTATTAGAGGAGAGCTTGGTTCACTCCAGACTCAAAGAATTTTGATGAGAGCTCATGGATAGCAAACAGCTTGTATATGAGATGTGTGAAGGCCTTAAGTGGTGTTGCATAGTGAATAGTTGTAGTTGTGGAGTACACTCATATAGATAAAATTTATGTTTCATGGATCATCGATGTGTTTTCTGAGCTTTGATCTCAGTTAGTAGGAGAGCTTGTGTTGAGCTGTGTAATCCACTGGGTGGTTTAGGTTGTTTGGCTTGGGAGGAAATGTGGCCAGTGTATGAATTGAATGTAAAGGGGCATAGAGACAAGAACGTTGAATGAATGCCTTTTACCTTCTGATAGTGTTGTTCACTTCATTTAAATGTGAATGAGGGTGGCTGTGAAGGTGGTTTAGGCAAAAGCAGATGACGTTGGATGGACAAAAGCAGTAGAGCCTACACCCCCCTGTGTCTGCATCACTGTCTCAAGCTCCGTCAATGTAGAGGCCAAACAAAGTAGACGACGAAGGACACCCTTGTTTGACCCCGATGGTGCTCATGATCTTGTCTATCCACCCAGATCCTACCTGAACTCTGCCTGAAACTCTCTCGTAAAGTGCCATGACAGCCCAAATGATCTCCTGGTCATAGCCCAAGTCGTATAGGCGCCGTATGAGGCAGGTTCTCGGAACCGTGTCAAATGCCTTGCGAAAATCCACAAAGCAACAATAAACCCTCTGCTTCCATGATCTCGCCTCCTCGATGATACATCTGAGCATGAGAATGTGGTCCATGGCTCCATGATCACGCCGGAATCCGACTTGTCTTGCTGCTCTAAGTCCTCAACACTCTGCAAGTTTGTTAACCTCAGAGTCAAGTACTGATGCATAAATCTTAGACACGACATGTCCAATCATAATGGTCCTGTAGTTCTCCGGGCTCATGGGATCCCCTGCCTTGTGGATGGGTGAGATAGTGTTAATGGTCCAAGTGTGGAAATCCCAAACAAACAGCTTCATTAAAAAGCTTTGCTAAGATCGGGGCTAGGAGGTTGATCCCATATGCAATGAACTCAGTGCATAGCCCCTCATGATCCTTTGCTCAGCCATTATGAAGTTTCATTACGGCATCCTTTACCCCTCCTCTAGTGAAGAGGGTGCACGATGTGGAACAAGGCATGCGTGAGAGATTAGGGACTGACTGATTTGGGATGTCATAAAGTGTGCATGCATAATCAAACCAGATCTGAGTGTCAGTGAGTGCCGGAGGGGACCGTCCTTCTAAAAATCTCTGCCATAAGTCCTTAGATTTGTTACTAAACAAAATGTTCAGTAGCTCCTTCTCGTTTCGATGAACGAAGTCTAGTTTCTTCCTCCGTACTAGTCTACGGTATTCGCGTAGCATATCTGGCATGCTTGGAAGACTGCTTTGGTTTCAAATCCGAGTTGACGGCGTAAAGCCTTAAACTCATCATCGTACCAACTATTACAGGGTACAGTTCCAGGGGGTGGTGGGCGGGTGGTGTGGGGGAAAGCGTGAATGGCAGTCTCGTGTAGTGAGCGGGTGACAAGGGCAGCACGATCCTCTAAAAGGGGTATGAAGTCAATATAAGCGAGAAGTATGTGCAGACGGCCAGAGTAAGAAGGTGAGTGATCCCGATCAAAGCGTATATCGTGGTAGGTGGAGTAAGCACTAAGTGGGGTGGAAGATGCTATGCGAAGGGAGGTGGAGATGCTAAAGAAAAGGTATGTATGATCAGCCCGTGGGGGGAGAGGTGCTACAGTGAAGTCAATAATGCGAGATGTGAAGACAGGGGATCCCATGATGTAATCAACAACGCTGGAGCCCCTCCCATGTGAAAAGCATGTGAACCCACCTGAAGCGGGCCATCTGTCAAGACCATTATAGATAATGAGATCGTGTATCCTGCCGAGGTCTAATAGGGCATATGGACCTCGCCTGTAAGCCGAAACCCGTAGCATACCTACCTCCTCAAGGTCAATATTTGGCAGTGGAGTGGAATCATCTCTGAAGTTGACGGGCCCTTGTCCTCGCGCTGAAGTCCCCCACTAGGAGGACTTCTCTGTGGCTAGAGAAGTCAACGATGGACTGATAAAGGGCAGCAAATGGGAATGTCTGATCATCACCTTGGATATCTCTGGCAAAGTAGGGAAAAGTAGCAAACTGCGACAAGCATATCCCGGCTATCCATGTGTCGAATCCGGATCCAAAGAAATCTAGAATGTGTATCTCTCTGCTCTACTGAAATGGTCTCCCGAAGTGTGGATCTGAAAAGGACTGCAACTCCACCTGAACCTCGAACTCCTCATGTACCCCTCGTCTCATCTCTATAGGCAGACTCCCATGTATATCCGCTACCTATTGGAAGAGGGCGCTCTGGACTCTAATGTGTCTCTGTATAAAAGACTATGTCGTGGCCTATATAGTATTCTGAGAAGTTCCTTGGTTCTGACCATAAGATACCATTACAGTTCCAAATGGTGCAGGACAAGGTCTCGGATATCTGAGTCTCATAGACCCCGGTTTCTTATGTAGGGGAGGGGACAGGGGCCCTACAGGGGCCTGTAAGAAGTCGTCTCTCTCGTACCACTGCCCACTTCCCCTCTTTCCGGGCCTGATCCCGTTGCTATAGCAAAGAGCGCCTCTCCTCAACCTGTAGAGGTGTGAGGTCCTCATCCATAGAGATCGCTGGCTGATCTCGAAGGACTAACCTGCGTCGTAGAGCTAAAAGTCGTGCCTGAGCATCATGAAACCGTATGATCAGGGATTGCTCTCAATTGGGATCTTTCCCCACCTGCCAAGCCCTCTCTATCATGTGCTCAGCCACACCCAGGGTAGCGGCCACGAACACAGTCGCATCTACCATCGGTGTAGCCTCAGTGCGTGGGATCCCGCATACTCTGATGTTGAGAGCCTTACTGGCTCTCTGCTGCTGCTCTATGCGGATTCCTATTTGGCCACATCAACCCATATGGAGACCTCCACTGAGACACTAATTTTTCGCTACTCCCTTTTGGAATAAGATGAATGAGACCACCTATAAGTGAGTCCGACATCTCACCAAAGTCCCAAACGCCTTGTAGGGCTAAGGTAATGTGATCCTTAATATTATCTCAAAAAGTAATAAAGGAGAAGGGAGTAAGCCCATCTGAACGCGAGCAATTGTCCCTATAGAGAGCAAGAACATCAATTCTAAACTCTATGTTGGTGAAAGGTGCATCAAGTGAGACCCGCATATCCAGTTTCACCAACATAGAAATACATTGCAATATAGCATATCTAGCATCATCTTTGGCTTGTGTGTTAGCATCTACTTTTTTTTTTTTGCAAAAAGATTTACTTCATTAAGTATGAATGAAATCTACAAGAGCAAGCTCAAATGTAGAAGTACATCATGACATGCATGAAAGAAAAAACAGCTTAAAAAGAGCTAACAAAATTCCAAGGTGGAGCTTGAAAATGCCACCGCAACCCTGAAGAAAACTCAAAGAAGAACAGAGATCCTCTCCAAACTTTGAAAAATATCTCTCCTGGCTCTAGCTGCTCTGGAGGAACCCTACATGCTCGCCCAGATGGCCATCAACGTGTGTATAGTATCAGTCCATATACTGGCCATAGACTGGGAAGGGTGAACCTGTAAACCCTCCATCGCCTCCGTACATCTGCCCCTCCAAATATACCAAGCTGCAATATCTGTTGATGAGCACTTGCTACAGCAAGGCGCTCCTGAATCTAAGCATCCGTAGGCCATTTCCGCTCATACTTTCCGCTCATACCTTAGCAAGGCTGCCAGTTGCTAGTGAGTACCAATCTCATGTCTGAGAATGTCATGTCTCCTAGTGCTAGCAACCAAATGATAAAAATCACTAACACCACTTGGGGCTGCAGTCACATGTAAAGGGGACGGCACTCCACCCTCCATTCGAGAAATCAAAACCTACAAGGCTACCACTGTGAGGTCCTCCTCTCCATTAAAGGAATCTGGAATCTTGATACTAGCAGAGCATCCTCTCAAAAGGCCCCGAAATCATCAATACCATGGGAAAGTGATCTGAAGTGGATATCCCAGTAGAAATGCATACTGACCCACCTCTACCTAGAGCCCAGTCATCAACATAAAATCTACCAATCTGTGCATAGATAGGCATCTCTAGCCTCCTGTTCAACCATGAAAACAAGAGTGATTGTGGCTGAGTGTGAAAGGCATCATTAAACCGTGCATCTCTACCACTGAACCAAAATCGGAAGCCATTCGAGAAGGCTGCTCTCTTTGAGAAGTGAATGCCACCCTCTTTACCCCCTTTCTTGTCGGAGGGCAACTCCACCATGTAGAATTCACCTCTAATAACCCATGAATCTGGATTGGGGGCCCAAGAGAGAAGCTCCTTCCACATAAGGACATGATCCCCTCTATTATTAGGGGCGTAAAGGTTGAGGAAGTTTACCTTACGTCCCCCAATCAAAAGAAGGATTCATTGACCTCTAGAGGGGATGATGAATCCATGTCCAACAACCAAGGGGAGAAGAGAGTTCGAAACTAAAATGCATGTACCTCCCCTAGTGCCAACTGCAGGGGACTAAAACGTGTAACTAGAAAGCATCTTCCTTGACTTGGCACAATCTTTGGCATCCAATTTGTGTTCCTGAATAGAAAAAAATTTAATGGACCCCCATTAACACCTGGATGAAGTTGATTATGAATCAGTTGCCTACAACAGCAGCGATGTGGCACACCATCAAGGCCCTGTATGTTCCAATTGGCAATTCTCATAGGTGGAAGAAAGTCGGATGGAACACCTTACCCGACTTAGTGGTGGAAACAAATATCTGGAGTAGAAGTTCTCCTCCCAAGGTTGCCAAGGGAAGGAAAATCCATGAGAGAAAGACTCCCCACACCTGCAAAAGGAGATGCTCTGTTGATAGGAAATCCAATAACAACATCCTCAACTGCAGAGGCAACACAATCTCCGCCATATCTCCCAGGATGAAAAAAGAGTTCCTATGAACCAGGTTTGACACTGGAGTGCGAAGAATCCCCACACTCAAGGAAGGTGAGAAGAGGAATAATGTGACATGAAGTTGGGGGTAATAAACTTCACACACCTTTTCACTTCCTGCTGCTTTCGAACTGAGTGATAGAGATATTCATCACTGGGAAAGGGACATTAAAAAGAAGCTTTTATTCCAAGAGACTACACCATACTATCCTCCCTTAGATGAGAATGAAGATGGTAACATCCCAAGTGATGTTGTACTCAAGCATAGGGAGAAGGAAACGATCAGCGGAGGCCATAATCTCAACAAGCCAGTCTGCGCCAAAGAGAAGAGTGATACGTTCTTAAAAGAAGATCTTGCAGCTCAACATGACATGAACTGATATATATCGAGGAGTTAGAAGGGGCTGATTGGGTCGGATGGGTAGGTTCCGGGGAAACATTGCACCTCCTTCATAGATACCTTTACAATTAGCTCAAAATACTCTGTAAACTGTCATTAGACACAGAGGCCTATAACTTTCAATAGAGACATGATATCAAATATTCAAACACATATCAAGATGCGCCCTGAAATGGGCTTTGCTTTGATATAAGTTTCGTAAGAAATAGAGAAGTGGTTGGAAAGATATGGGTAGTTCACTAGGCAGAGGTAAAAACTGTCTGAAAAAGAAACAGTCACACACATAGAGTCAAATTGGACAGTCACACACAGAGATATGGATAATGCTCCTTGAAGAGAGCTTCGCGCTGATATGAGTTTCGTTCAAATTGGACCATTGAGCGAAAAGTTATGAGCAAAATACTAATAGGGGGTCAAACTGTCATGAAAAACACCTACTCCTCTAGGTGCCGACTCCACACTCCTCCACATGCCTTCCACACGCTTGGCATGTGATCTCTCTTATATTATTGGAACACATGGACATGAACCCACCTCTTTATATGACTCACTCTTTCTATTTTCTAAAAATCTCATAATATCCCATACACAAATAACTCTCATCCCATACCAAGGTATTTATAATTCATACACATGGTATTTACAATGATCCATTCCACTCATCCTCTCAATCCCATACAATATTTTAGAAAATAGAAATAAGTGAGAGCCGCTAGGCTATCACTTGATACTCAAACTCTTATCAAGCATAGAGGAAAACAATACCAATGCCAAATAAAAAATATCAATTTTTAGCGTCACATCTTTTCCCCCCCAACAGATCCTCTCTAGTGATAGAGAGGGTCTGCTGGGCCTCAAGGTGGTCGAGCATAGAAGAATTTAAGGCAATACTCATTAGTGCGTCCAAGTATCACCGTGCCTTGGCCTCTGTCCATCGAGTCGCATAATCTTTGGCTACCAATAAATTGCCCTGATATGAGCGAGGGAGTGGTCCCACAAAGTCCAACCCCCACCTTCCAAATGGTCCATATATTGGAATAGGCTTCAAGGACCCAGGAATCGACTGTCGCTTTTGATCTTTAGAGAGCCTTCCTTCTTGGTCGCAATGCGAAGTGCCTCCACATATGTTGTTGAATCTTTACTCATTACTTTTGAGCGAAGACGAGACTCCAAAGGTTGCTCATCTTTAAGAGCTCCATCCCTACGAGACTTTGAGGGACGGATGATGCAAATGCCACAGCTCACAAAGCTGTCCTTTCATACTTTGTCCATAAAGTTTCATATCAGATTGCCAACGCAGAGACCATCTCACCCTCTCCTTGATAGAACCGGTCCAACTGCAACATCAACGCAATTGGCAGCTCCACTTCCCCAAATCTCTGCTTCATTGCAGCCACCACTTGGTCCCAGTCCTCCTTGATAGAGTCTGGCAAGGCCTCATGCCAACTCAAGGCTACACCTTCAAGAAAATCGGACAAAATCTCCGCTCGGTCCTTCATGGACCATCCAGAGAGTTGGCATCCTTGAACAAAATCCCGAAGATAAGACTCCGGGTCTTCCCCTTGAGTCTCTCGAAACACTGGAATCTTCACCATTATGAAACACAAAAAAGAAACACCAAGATCCAAATAATATCCCAAACAAGATCCAGACAAGATCCCCTAGAGCCTTAGTATACGAAGACCAACTTATTATGCACAACCACTTGTTGAAAACCCTCCACAATGCGATCCTCAATAAAATCTTCAAAAATAAGTGACCAACCAACACCATAAAAACATTGTATATACATGCATTCAAGAATCACCCTTGTCAAAATTGGAAGTGCACATAACAGCTTCAAGATATTGTACTCTTCATCATTTGCATAGCAAAAGGAGTTGAAAGCATTAAGAATCACTACTCCATTATTATAGTCAAAAACTACCCAAAGACTCAACTCTTCTTCACACCAAGCTGCTCATTGCTTTAGCCACAAATAAATACAAGAAAGAGGCAAGAGGGCATCACTACCGGACTGATATAGAAATGTGAAATCCCTCTCCTTTGTCCCCATTGATAAGCACTTGTCTATGTGCTAACCTCTACAAAGAGAAAACCCCTCTAATCTAAGCGTTGAGTCTGGCAAGGCCTCATGCCAACTCAAGGCTACACCTTTAAGAAAATCAGAAAAAATCTCTACCCGATCCTTCATGGACCATCCAGAAAGCCGGCATTCTCAAACAAAATCCTGAAGATAAGACTCCGGATCTTCCACTTCAGTCCCTTGAAACATTGGAATATTCACCATGATGAAACACAAAAAGGTAACACCAAGATCCAAATAATATATCCAAACAAGATCCCACACAGCCTTAGTATACCAAGACCAACTTATTATGCATAACCACTTATTGAAAACCCTCCACAATGTGATCCTCAATAAAATCTTCAAAAATAAGTGACCAACCAGCACCATGAAAAAATTATGTATACATGCATTCAAGAATAACCCTTCTCACAATTGAAAGTGCACATAACAGCTTCAAGATATTGTACTCTTCATCATTTGCATAGCAAAAGAAGTTGAAAGCATTGAGAATCACCACTCTACTGTTATAGTCAAAAACTACCCAAAGACTCAACTCTTCTTCACACCAAGCTGCTAGTGCATGAAACAATCTCCAATCTATAATTGTGCCCGCTGCCGGTGTTGCCGATTCACCAACATATTCAAGAGTGCACACATAAAGGATATGATCATCATGACCGTGCAAATAGCTTGAGCATCACATTCACAATCTTCTAGTTCTCTTAAACGGGCTGCAATCTCTTCTAACAGAGTTCTTCCAAGCATCTTTTTTATCACATCAGCAACCACATGCCTATACTAGGCATAACATGCAATCAAGTACACCCGAGACCGTTTAGTGAGGTGGGATGAATCCAATATCAAACGTACTCGACGTATCTACCAAAAGATGTGACATGAAGTTGGGGGTGATAAACTTCACACACCTCTTCACTTCCTACTGCTTTCGAACTGAGTGATAGAGATATTCATCACTAGGAAGGGGACATTAAAAATAAGCTTTTATACCAAGAGACCACACCATACTATCCTCCCTTAGATAAGAATGAAGATGGTAACATCCCAAGTGATGTAGTACTTAAGCATAGGGAGAAGGAAAGGTTTAACGGAGGCCATAATCTCAACAAGCCGGCGGTCTGCGCCAAAGAGAAGAGCGATACGTTATTGAAAGAAGATCTTGCGGTTCAACATGACATGAACTGATATATATCGAGGGGTTAGAAGGAGTCGATTGGGTCGGATGGGTAGGTTCCGGGGAAACATTGCACCTCCTTCATAGATACCTTTACAATTAGCTCAAAACATTCTGTAAACTGTCATTAGACACAGAGGCCTATAACTTTCAGTAGAGACATGATATCAAATATTCAAACACATATCAAGATGCGCCTTGAAATGGGCTTCGCTCTGATATAAGTTTCATAAGAAACAGAGAAGCGGTCGGAAAGATATGGGCAGTTTACTAGACGGGGGTAAAAATTGTCTGAAAAAGAAACAGTCACACACAGAGAGTCATAGATTTTTAGTTTGACATCTAATACAATAACTGAAGACATAGGATGATGCTCCTTGAAGAGAGCTTCGTGCTGATATAAGTTTCGTTCAAATCAGACCATCGAGCGAAAAGTTATGAGCAAAATACTGACAGGGGGTCAAACTGTCATGAAAAACACATACTCCTATTGGTGCCAACTTGGGAGAATACTACCTCCATGATTAGACTTCATCAACGGTCCAAGTCCCATAGAGGTCACCTAAGAGGCAAGGAAGAGCTCCCTTTGTGACTTGGGAAATAGAAAAACCATGTATGCGCAATGAGCAGCCGAATAGACAACACTTTTGAGCACTTTGACAGAGAAAACAATGCAAAAAGGGAAGAGATACTCAAGAGAGAGAATCTGAAGTGACCTTCATTACCAATAGATTGAGGCTCCACTCCAATGCAACTCAAAATACTACAAACACAAGGGAGAAGAAGAGGTTTCATACGTACAAGAGGGAGCGGAAGCTCCAAGACTACTCATAGAGAGAATATGAACTAGAGAGAAATGGACTCAAGAGTCTACATAAGAGAATATCTACAAGAGGGAGAGAAGGCTCATGGAAGAGGCTTGAGGAGACTAGAGCTACAGCAACATGAGGCCTAATGGTGGAAGAGATGTTGAACAAGGGAAAGGAGGGATCCTTTTATAGAGATTTTGTCACCCTCCTTCACCCATTTACAATTGCTGCCTGTAGATTCATTTCCCCATCAATCACATAAGCCCGTATGTCACCATCCATGTCCTTTTTGGCTACTCTTGCCATGTGTCCCATCAAAAGACGCTCAAGACTCTAAAAATATTTCTCTTTTTCATATGTCCACATCCTCCTTATTCCGCATACGAATTCTAGAAGGATTCCTCCTGACTCCACGCTCCTCCACATGCCTTCCACACGCTTGGCATGTAATCTCTCTTATATTATTGGAACACATGCACATGAGCCCACCTCTTTATATGACTCACTCTTCCTATTTCCTAAAAATTCCATAATATTCCATACACAAAGAACTCTCACCCCATACCAAGGTATTTATCATTCATACATATGGTATTTACAATCATCCATTCCACTCATCCTCTCAATCCCATGCAATATTTTAGAAAATAGAAATAAGTGAGAGCCGCTAGGCTATCACTTTATACTCAAACTCTTATCAAACATAGAAGAAAATAATACCAATGCCAAATAAAAAATATTAATTTTTGGCGTCACATCTTCCCCCCCCCCCCCCAGCAGATCCTCTCTAGTGACACATCAAGGTGGTCGAGCATAGAAGAATTTAAGACGATACTCATTGGTGCGTCTAGATATCACCATGCCTTGGCCTCTGTCGACCGAGTCGCATAATCTGTGGCTACCAATAAATAATACTTGCCCTGATATGAGCGAGGGAGTGGTCCCACAAAGTCCAACCCCCATCTCTCAAATGGTCCATATGCTCGAATAGGTTTCAAGGGGCCAACAATCAACTGTCACTTTTCAAACTTTTGGCATACTTTATAACTTCGATATCATTCATATACATCCTTATGGAGGCGTGGCCAAAAGTAACCTACATTAAGAATTGTCCTAGCTGTGTTCACTGAAGAAAAATGTCTGGAGCATTCATGACACTCAAGAGCGAGAACCTGAAGTAACCTTCATTACCAATAGAGTGAGACTCCACTCCAATGCAACTCAAAATACTACAAACACAAGAGAGAAGAAGAGGTTTCATACGTACAAGAGGGAACGAAAGCTCCAAGACTACTCATAGAGAGAGAATGAACTAGAGAGAGATGGAGAGAGATGGACTCAAGAGTCTACATAAGAGAATATCTACAAGAGGGAGAGAAGGCTCATGGAAGAGGCTTGAGGAGACTAGAGCTAAAGCAACATAAGGCCTAATGATGGAAGAGATGTTGAACAAGGGAGAGGACTCGTTTTATAGAGATTTTATCACCTTCCTTCAACCATTTACAATCGCTGCCTGTAGATTCCTTTCCCCATCAATCACATAAGCCCGTATGTCACCATCCATGTCCTTTTTGGCTACTCTTGCCATGTGTCCCATCAAAAGATGCTCAAGACTCTTAAAACATTCAGAAAGTCAAGAGTCTCCCCACATGGAGCCCATAGGGACCCTCTTTTTTTCATATGTCCACATCCTCTTTATTCCACATAGGAATTCTAGAAGGATTCATCTTGACTTCACACTCCTCCATATGCTTTCAACACGCTTGGCATGTGATCTCTCTTATATTATTGAAACACATGGACATGAGTCCACCTCTTTATATGACTCACTCTTCCTATTTTCTAAAAACCCCATAATATCCCATACACAAAGAACTCTCACCCCATACCAAGGTATTTATCATTCATACATATGGTATTTACAATGATCCATTCCACTCATCCTCTCAATCCCATACAATATCTTAGAAAATAGAAATAAGTGAGAGCCGCTAGGCTATCACTTGATACTCAAACTTTTATCAAACATAGAAAAAAACAGTACCAATGCCAAATAAAAAATATCAATTTTTGGCGTCACAATACCCCTTGCCTATATCAATTGAGGTAGCTTGGAAAGTAGTAGAAAGAAAGAAAGAAAGAAAGTTTATTAAAGTCTTCGGGAGACCGTGAAGGTCTATGAGACTAAAGATAACTGATACAATGAGCATAACGGTGGCGGTCTCAAAACGGGCCAGCCAACCGTTTCTACAAAAAAGAGGTTATGAAGGACGGTGTGTCTAGTCCTGATACAAAAAATATGTGTCTACCTCCAGATGATACAAAAAAGAAGGGGGGGGCACAAAAAATGGGGCAGAGGGGGGAGATACAGTATATATGTGCAAGTGGTGATTGTCAGAGACCAATCATAGAGGGGCCGTCAAATGGGAGGTCGGAAAAAACCCTGCGATAGATGATTGGCCTCTGACGTCACGTGGCCTAGTCGAGCTCGGTCGTCGGGAGCGGCGGGTGGCCCTGTGGATGAGGGCAACGGTAACCTCGGTGGGGCGGACAGAGAGCAGAGACGAGATGTCATGGACCCGGATGTGTGAGTCTGTCCGCTCGCGCAACTGTCGTGGCTCTGGCTCTCGCTCACGTCCGCGTCGTCAGCTAGACTGAGGAGAGGTATCCTGTGACCGGAAGAAATCAGTGATAGGCCGCTGGGTGTCCTCACGCTGTGTGTGCTGCTCGTGTCCCCGTGCTCGGAGAGAGGTATCTCGGTGGCGAGTCATCTCATGTAAGAAAGCGGCTAGGCATTGCTGATCCGAGAATTGCAGCATGTGTGCGAGGGGGCCGAATCCGTCGCAGAAGAGGCAGTGGTACCGGCCTCGAATGGCATAATAGATAGGACATCTGAAAGCAAAGTGCTCCTCCGACTCGATCTCCTGCAAGTCGCAAAGTGGGCAAAGGCGGTCCTCTCGTGGGATAGCCTCTGTCGATCCATAATCAGTGTGACGAGACCCTAAACTGACCGAGGGAGATCCGGAGCGCATGTGGTAGATGAAGCTGTGTCAAGCTGTAGGGGTGAGGCGCCGAACTCTGCTAGAATGATCTGGTGTGGTACCGATGGTTTGCTACGGATCATCCTGAAGGGGAAGGTCAGAGGGAGAAGAACAACAGAGAGAGGGTGAGAGAGAGAGTGACACTCAAGATGCGGGTGTGAAGTGATGAGCCACACCACAAACTCTTAAGTTTTATTAGGATTAGGTTTTTCACCCTATGACTGTCTTAAGACAGTCATAGGTGTCATATCTTTAATAAAAGGGGTGGCAATGTGCCTTTACCCCAACAACCTCCCACCTAAAGGCCAATATGCCTAAAGGGGAGAAAAGAATAAAAATTACAGCAATATACAGTTACTGTATACAAGACCATAAAATAAGAGTGGTCTCATCCTAATCCCATGATGTGGCGGCAATGTGCAAACCCGCTCTGTAGGCAAGCTCTTAGTGAGCAAATCTGCAGGATTGTCATCAGTATGCACTTTCACAAGCTCAAGTCGCTTGTCTTCCAGTACCTCCCTGATGAAATGATATTTCACATCTATGTGCTTGGTCTTTTGATGAAAGACCGGATTCTTTGCCAACATGATAGCACTCTGACTATCACAATGCAAAATTGGCATATCTCCTGTAATGCCCAAATCTCCCACCAGCCGAGTAAGCCATATTGCTTCCTTGCAAGCCTCAGTGGCTGCAACATATTCAGCTTCAGTAGTTGACAGTGCAACGCATTTCTGCAACCGAGACACCCATGATATAGCACCTCCTGCAAATGTGAAAATATAACCGGTAGTAGATTTCCGGTTATCTGCATTCCCTGCATAGTCTGAATCTGTAAAACCATGCACCAATGCATCCTGCCTACCATAGCATATGCACAAGTCTTTGGTACCCTTGAGATACCTCAAGACACCTTTCACTGCTTCCCAGTGCCGCTTGCCTGGATTTGCCATATACCTGCTGATGACTCCCACCGCAAAAGCAATATCCGGACGAGTGGCAACCATGGCATACATCAAAGAACCAACTGCAGATGCATACGGAACCTTGGCCATTTCAGCCTTATCATCATCTGATCTGGGGCTGTCCTTACTGCTGAGTTTTAAATGTGGAGGCAACGGGGTACTAATAGACTTCCCCCCCTCCATTTTAAACCTCTGCAGTACTTTGTCAATGTACTCCTTCTGCGACAGAAACAAAAGTCCCTTGGACCTGTCACGAGTAATCCGCATGCCAAGAATATGGTTTGCATCACCCAAGTCTTTCATGTCAAAAGACTTATGCAGTTGTTTCTTTAAAGCACTAATCTCATGCTGAGATTTACTGGCAATCAGCATGTCATCCACATATAGAATGAGTAGCATCAAACTGCCATCCTTTGCCCGTTTGGTGTACAAACAATGATCAGTCTCACACCTATGATACCCTTGGGACTGCATGAAGGCATCAAACTTCTTGTACCATTCTCTTGGCGCCTGCTTGAGTCCATACAAGCTCCTCTTGAGCTTACACACAAGCTGCTCTTTCCCTTTAACAGCATATCCCTCTGGCTGACTCATATAGATCTCATCATGGAGATCTCCGTGAAGAAAAGCAGTCTTCACATCCATCTGACATAAATCCATGTCCTCATGAGCAACAAGAGCTAACACTGCTCTCAAAGTAGTCATCTTGACTACAGGGGAAAAGATCTCATCAAAGTCAATGCCCTTCTCCTGCTTAAATCCCTTGGCAACCAATCTCGCCTTATACCTCGCTAAAGCATTTGAATCCACTTTGACTTTGTAAACCCACTTGCATGGCAAAACCTTTCTGCCTGCAGGTAGCTGCACCAAGTCCCATGTATCATTTTGAAGTAGGGAGTCCATTTCAGATTGCATGGCTTTCTCCCACTTCCTTTTCTCTGTTCTTCCCATAGCTTCCTTGAAGCTGGAAGGCTCACCACAATCTGTCAGCATGATAAAATCAGCCACATTATTGGCTCCTGGAACAAACCTGGCAGGAGGCCGTTGTACACGGGTGCTCCTCCTAACAAAATGTTCCGGATTAGGCTGCTGTCCAGCCTGTTCGTCATGCATGACGGGTGGCTGTACCACCATATCTGGCTGTTCTACAGCCCCATCTGCTGGCATATCCAGTGGTGCATCATTGGCAAAATTATCTGGCTGATTTCCAGCCTGTATACCCTCTTGAACAGGGCTATCTGCAGCAGCCTGCTGCTGCATATAAATGGGCATTCTTTGCTGTCCAACATCATCGTAAATAACCCTCCTGTATTCCACAGGTTGCACGGGTTCCTTGTGTACACTATCCTCTTTAAAGATGACATCATTGCTGCATATAATCTTCCGTTTAACGGGATCCCATAACCTGTACCCCATTTCACCTTCGTCACCATAACCCATGAAGATGCATCTGAGAGACTTTGGCTCCAGTTTGGTGCGCAGTTCTTTGCGTATATGAGCAAAGCACTCGCAGCCAAACACACGCAAGTGCTTATATGAGGGTGGCTTGCCAGACCACACCTCCTCTGGCACTTTCAACTCCAAAGCCTTGTTTGGCGACCTGTTAATAATGTGAACTGCTGTTTGCACGGCTTCTGCCCAAAAGCCATGGGGCAATGCAGCATAAGACAACATACATCGAACCTTCTCCTGAATAGTTTGATTCATCCGCTCACTTACACAATTTTGAGATGCATTATGAGGGGCTGTGAGTTCCTGTTTGATGCCCTTAGCTTCGCAAAACTGCACAAAAGCATGTGACACATACTCACCCCATTATCGGATCTAAGGCATTTCAGCCTGCGACCTGTCCGATTCTCAACCTGAGCGACAAACTTCTTGAAAGCATCTAAGGCATCGCTTTTATGCTTCAAGAAATAGACCCACACTTTACGTGTGGCATCATCAATAAAAGTAATAAAATACTTTGCACCCCCTAGTGATAACTGTGGCATCTCACACAAATCAGTGTGCACTAGATCAAGCGGTGCTCTATTCTGGGGAGTTCTCCTCTTATGAGGAGTCACAGAATGCTTGCCAAATATGCAATGATCACAAGTAGGCAAATCTGAAAAAGAAAGAGACGGCAGATAACCCAAACGTGATAGTTCTTGCATTCCTTTAACGGACATGTGTCCCAACCGGCTATGCCACAATGAAATCTTTGGCAGCTCGGTTATGGCAACAACATGATTACCTACACTGGAAACATAAAGAGGGTACAAGGTATCACTCTTATAACCCTCAGCCACTACAACCTGGCCATCAGTAATCACCCATTTGGAATCCCCAAATGTGGTGTGGTAATCACTGTCATCCAACAAGCCAGTGCTAATCAGATTTTTCTTGATTTGCGGCACATGGCGAACACCATCAAGCATAAATGACCGTCCATCAGGGAATACTATCTGTATACTGCCAATCCCTGCAATCTGACATGCATAGTTGTTCCCAAGGTGAACAACTCCATGAGTACCTGTGTAAGAAGTAAACCACTCCTTATGAGGAGTAACATGAAAAGAAGCACCTGAATCCAAGAGCCAGATGTGCATGTCATGGCCATCAATAACCAATGTGTGTGCAATTACAGCAGAAGAACATAATACCTCATGTCTGTCACTGTCACTGTCCTCTGCTGCAACATTCACTGCATCCAAGTCATCTACCTTGGCCTTGCCTTTGCCTTTGCTTCCACTGCCTGCATCCTTTGCTTCAGCCTTCTTGGCTTTCTGATCCCGTATAAACTTGAAGCACTTAGACTTCACATGTCCCTTCTTGCCACAATAAAAGCATTCAATATCCTTTTTGCCACGGGACTGACTGCGGGATTTGGACTTACTAGCAAATCTCCCCTTCTGCTGAGTCCTGCCTCTATCCTGTACCTGCAAAGCATTTGAAGACTTGCTGCCCGCATTATTTTTCCTGCTCATCTCCTCCATGAGGAGAGAGCTCTCTACATCAGCATATATAAGAGTGACGTTCGAATTAGACAAGGTGGTCTTGAAAGTGTCCCAACTCTCAGGAAAGGTACACAACAAGAAAGTAGCCTTGAACTCCTCATCAAGGTTCAACCCCTGTGCAATCAGCTGTGTAAAGATGGCATTGAACTCACTCAAGTGTGAGGTCATAGCTGTACCTTCCTTCATTACCTTCCTTCATGCGAAGATCAACCAGCTTCTTCAACCAATACACCTTACTAGCTGAACTCTTTTGGGCATACAACTTTGCTAGCCTCTGCCATACACCATAAGAGGTCTTTTCAGCCTGAACATTGTACACAAGAGAATCACTGAGAGTAAGCATGATAGCAGCCCTCGCGGACAGATCTAGCTCCTCCCACTCATCATCTGACATCCCAGATGGCTTGACACCCTTCACCCTTATGGGCTTACAAATCTTCTTAAGCAGAAGTACATTCAAACACTGTTCTGCCCATAATGCATAATTGTGTGCCCCTTCCAACTTCTTTATGTTCAGAATTGATGATTCACTTCCCTCTGATGCCATATCAGATAAGGAAAGTACCTGACTCCCTGTAAGTCAAAAAAGACTGAATAAAATTCTGATTTCTCAGAAAAACCTGCTCTATCAAGAGCCAGGAGCACTCACAATAGTGCTGTTTTTACTGTCAAAAAATCTGCAGTAAAACAGAAAATTCCCTCCAGTTACTGTACCTTCTGACACACTGTACCGTGCACAAAACACTGCTGTCCTGATCACTTCTCCCACCTTAGATGAGGTATTGCACTGATTTTATATGCATAAACCACTTGTCATACACTGTTTTGTTCACTGAAAAAGAAGCTCCAGACTCTTCAGCCTGTCACAAACCTGCAACGCAAAATGGGACAAATCCCAAGCAATCACCCTTCTGCCAAGGGGATAAAAGGCATCTGAAGGTCTCTGACAGTAACCCAAGTGCTATCAAGCAAAGTCTGGGCAAAAGCCCCTTGATTTGACACCTGTACCAAGTGAAAGAACACCTCAACACTGAGGTAGCATACAAAATGTAGCGCTCTCCTGGCACTCACCTGACAATGCAATGCATAAACAGCCCTGTGTACACAATAACAACACAGATCCCAACGTACAGACACTAAAGAGAAAATCTTTTGAGCACTGTCAACGATGGACAGTTAGGGACCGAGTAAACTCGATGCGCCCTGGCCAAGCGTGGCTCAACTGAGATTTTCAAAAGGTGTCGTACACAAAATGTGACCTGCAAGAAATGTCACTGAGTACACTGCGGAAACAAGACTAATGTGGGCTCCCTGGCTCCACACTGCCTCAAGGCATACACTGCATAAGCTTCCAGGCAAAAGCCCTTTGAAAATGTCACCCAAAAGCTGAGATTTGCACTCAGCAAAAGCATAAAAATCCTCTGCAAAATCAAGGCATTACCTTCCCGAAACAAGATAACTGTGCAATCAACCACACACTGTGGTACTAGTCACCTCAAGCACGAGGGACACGAAGGTACTTGCTGTACTTTCAAAACACAGTTTTGAGAACTGAAAATGATCCTGAATGAAGAGCAGAGTGCTCTCTCTCCTTTCCTCTTCCCAAAAAAAAATGTACCTGCTGTACTTTCTGTACCTTTGTACTAGTGCAGGGTACCAAAGTACCTGATGTACCTGTGCAGGGTACAGATCCAAGAAGAGAAAAAAAAAGAAATTTTCGAAATGCAAATCTCTGATGAAGCTCCCTGACGCAGAAATTCCTAACGCAGCCCTTGCCTCAGTCCGTACGGAGATCCGTACGGTACGGTCGACTGCTGTCCGTACAGTTGTACGGACGACCGTACGTCCGTACACGACTGTACGGAAATGGCGTGATCACAAGCTGCTGCCTGCGCGCAGCGCCCACGCTTCTTGCGCGTACGTGCGCACCGCCTTGCCCTGCTCGCAGCTGTAGCAGCTAGCAGCTGCTGTTGCTGTTCGGCGCCGCCTTGCCCTGCTCGCAGATCCGCTGCAGCCCGCGCTATTGCCCGCGATACAACCTCGCCGCCCCGCGTTGCTGTCCCGTGCTGCAGCCCTAGTTGCTTGCGCAATGCCAAAAGGGCACAAGTCCCGAGGGGGTAGAGGGAGAGGTAGGCAGGGGTAGGGAGGAAGTGAGGCTCTGATACCAGTTGAAGGGGAAGGTCAGAGGGAGAAGAACAACAGAGAGAGGGTGAGAGAGAGAGTGACACTCAAGATGCGGGTGTGAAGTGATGAGCCACACCACAAACTCTTAAGTTTTATTAGGATTAGGTTTTTCACCCTATGACTGTCTTAAGACAGTCATAGGTGTCATATCTTTAATAAAAGGGGTGGCAATGTGCCTTTACCCCAACACATCCGAGCAAACATTAGTATCTGTAGGCGCTCGACTCGAGCCCACTCTATGTCTGAAAGGTCGACTCCCCACCAAGGGCTACCGTACATGCCTGCTGGGCGGACCAAAGAATCAAAAAGGAGAGACTTGGTCCGCAGGTCCTGGCAATGGGAGTGGTAGCACTGTCGCTCCAGCCTGGCAAGAGCGGCGTATCCCCGATTGATCTTGACCTGCATCGCCGAGCGCATCGTGAAGATCGGGCCTAAGAAGACAACGCCCAAGTATGTGTAAGAGTCAACTATCTCAACAGGGTCACCGGCGAAGAGGAACTGCTCTCGATGCATAGCGGGTCTGGAAGTGTTGAAGATCATCACCTTGGTTTTCCCAAGGTTGACCTTCAAGTCATGTGTATCACAGAAGACCTGAAGTCCATCTAGGTGTCACTGAAGACCAGTAGCAGAAGAGGATAGTAGTACTACATCGTCTGCGTAAAGGAGAATCTGGATAACAGCCTCCGCAAGAGAGCAGCCTGCACCTCCGAGTGTCCTGATGGTGGTCTCGAGCTCGTCGATGTAGAGGCCAAATAGAGTCGGTGACAAGGGACATCCTTGTTTGACTCCGATAGTGCTCGTGATCTCTGGGTTCCAGCTGGTGCCAATCCTGACCTGCCCCGTCACCCGCTCATAGAGAGCTACTACTGCCCAGATAATCACCGAGTCGTAGCCTAACTCCTATAGGCGTTTGATGAGTTGGGCGCGGGGAACGGTGTCAAATGCCTTGCGGAAATCCACAAAGCAACAATATACTCTCTGTCTCCTGTGTCTGGCCTCCTCAATGATCCCTCTAAGTGTAAAAATGTGATCGTAAGTCGAGTGATCCGCCCTGAAGCCGGCCTATCCGGATGCCCTGAGCCCCTGTACCTCTGAGAAAGGAACTGCTCGAATAGAGACCCGGGAGTCTGAAGATTTACATGATAACTATCGCTGATCTTATCCACCGCTGGAACTGAGATAAGACTCTAGCGGGGATTGAGGCACTTGATGGCCACTCCTAATCTACAACTAATGGAATGTAGCCTCAACTACAACCAAAACAAGATTGTCTTCTGCCATACTCAAAGGACAGGCCAGTCTGCAAGATCCTCCCTGCACTCCCTCTGAGATGTCCTGTCAACCTTGACTTGGTTTCCTCTGGAAGCCTACGGAAGGCTTTCCAAGATCCCAAAGAAGAAGCAGGTCCCCTCTCCCACCTGGCCCACTGCATGTAGAGTGAGGCACCCAGTGGTCTGCCACGATCATCTAAAATACTGTCATTCCACATGATGGGCTGCCTATCAATCTCTTCCCGGGAGGAAGGAGGAATCCTCCGAAGAGAGCTTCTGAAACTAGCCCAAGCTTTCAGAATGGCAACCATGAGAGGGGAAGAAGGTGATCTGAGGTGTGCTGAGGTGAAAATCCATCTAACACTGCTCATCCAGTCTCCTCCTGAGGAAGGTGTGCACCTCTGTATGCTGCTGATAAGAAAGTCCTTCCACGGTTCTTGTCCTGGCATAAGTCCTCGCACCACTATCTTGCAAAGTAAGGCTCTGCACTGTAAATCTGGATCAATAATATTGAGACCCCCATCCTGTGTAGGGAGGATGAGGGTCTCCCAAGCCACTCTGGCTAAGGCATCTGCTGTGCCATCAAGCCCACTCCAGAGAAAGTTCCTGATCGGTCTTCTGAGCTGAATGATGCAGTCCCTAGAACGGCACCAACATGAACAAATAAACCAGGCCGTGGCCAAGAGGACCTGGTTGACCACCACAACTCTAGAGGCAAGATCCAGCTTGGCTGAGCTCCAAAAGAGAAGCTTCCTTCTGATGCTCTCCAACACGGGAGCAAACTGCTGCGTGGTAGAAATACCCAAGCCGACCTGGCAGCCCAAATACCTGATAGGCACACCCCTCTGAACCCAAGTGAACCCTATGTCAAGTCCCCAAACTGGAGTGTCCTCATCACTGATCCAAAAGCCATTGGATTTATGCCAATTTATCTGCGCCCCTGCCGCCAAGCAAAATAAATCCAATGTTGTCCTGAAAGAAGTCAATGTCTGTGGAGAGGCATCCAAATAAATCGCTGTGTCATCAGCCAACTCACTGTCAAGCAGCTCCTCTTCTCTTCTGATAGGAAGTCTCAGCCCAAAGATGTCATCTTGAGATCTAACATAGATGCTCATAGCTTCGGCCACGAATAAAAAAAGGAAAGGAGCAAGGGGGCATCCCTGACGGACTGATCTCGAAATCTGAAATCTCTCACCCCTTACCCCACCAATAAGTACCTGGCTATGGGCTGATCTGTACAAAGAGGAAACACCTCTGATCCAAACATCAGTGAATCCAAAGCGTAGAAGGGTGCCCTCCAAAAAACTCCAATCTACTCTGTCATAAGCTTTTTCAAAATCCAACAGTAGAATGGCAAGATTTTGGCCACTCTGCATGGCCCACTCTGAAGCTTCCCAGAAAGAAAAAATGTTATAAAAAATACTTCTGCCATGCACAAATCCCGTCTGAGTGTCGTGGATAAGATCAGGGAGAAGTGGCTGCAATCGGAGGCTGATAGCCTTGGCCAGAATCTTGTAACAAGTCCCCAGAAGTGTGATAGGCCTCCACTGGGACAATAAATTTCTGCTACCTCCTTTTGGGATAAGGTGGATGAGGCCCTCTGTAAGCGATTCAGGCATCTCGCCAGAGTCCCAAATGGCCTGCATGGCTGAAGTAATATAGTCTCCAATCATATCCCAAAATGCAATGAAAAAAGACGGGGTGAGGCCATCTAAACCTGGGCACTTGCCCTTGTGAAGGGCTGAAAGTGCAGTCCTGAACTCTGTGTTGGTGAAAGGTGCGTCAAGTAGAACATGCATATCCGGATTCACCAACACTGGGATACTCTGCCAAATAGCCTGTCTAGCATCCTCTATATCGTGTGTCTCAGGATCAGCAGTAAGGAGGGTGGCATAGAAATCTGAAGCTATGCGTAAGACGTCATCTGGCTCTGTCTGTAAAACCCCATGTGAGTCAATAAGCTGAGATACACTCTCTCTACTATGTCTAGGGCCAAGAGTAGAGAAGAAGTGTTTATTGACTCTACCACCCATCTGAATCCAGAAGGACTCCCGTGCATGAAAGGCATACTCTGCTCTCTGATCAAGCAATAACTGCAGATGAGCCCTCGCTGCAGCAAGGCGCTCCTGAATCCAAGCATCTGAAGGCCGTTTCTGCTCTTCCCTTTGCAAAGCTGCTAACTGCTGGCGAACACCAATCTCACGTCTGAGAATATCTCGTCTCCTGGTAGAAGCAACTGAGCAGTAAAAGTCGCTAATACCAGAGAGGGCAGCGGCTAAATGTGAAGGATGTGGCTGCCCTCCCTGGACATGAGCAAACCATACCCGTAGGGCTGCCTCTGTAAGGTCCTCCTCTGTGTAAAAGGCATCTGGGATCCTGATGCTGGCAGATCGGCCTCTCAAGTGAGGCTCTGAGATAGCCAGAACAACAGGAAAATGGTCTGAGGTGGAAACCCCCGCAGCAATGCATACCGATCCACCTCTGTCTAGTGCCCAGTCATCTACATAAAATCTGTCAATGCGTGCATGAATAGGCATCTGTTGCCTCCTGTTCGACCAAGAGAACAGGAGGGACTGTGGCTGAATAAGAAAGGCATCATCACACCAAGTATCTCTGCCACAGAAATGGAAAAGGAAGGCATCCCAAGCTGCTCTCTCCAAAGAGTGAAGTCCGCCTTCTCTACCCCCTTTTTTGTCTGAAGGTAACTCGACCATGTTAAAGTCACCTCCAATCACCCAAGAATCCACAATGGGGGCCCAGGAGAGCAAAGTCTTCCACATAAGGACATGTTCCCCTCTAATGTTGGAGGCATATAGGTTGAGGAAGCCAACCTTACGCCCTCCATTCAAGAGAATAATCCACTGAGCTCTAGAGGGGATAATGACTCCGTGCCCAACAACTAAGGGGAGAACCGACTGCGAAACTGAAATAGAAGTGCCTCCCCTAGTGCCCAATGCAGGCGACCAAAAAGTATGTCCTGAAAGTAACTTGCCTGACTTGGCACAATCTCTATAATCCAGCTTGTGCTCTTGAATAAATAATATATCAATGGGACCCCCAGTAACACCTGGATGAAGCTGATCCCGGATCAGCTGTCTGCGGCGGCGATGTGGGACGCCACCTAGGCTCCAACTGATAATCCTCATCGACGGGAGGATGTAGAGTGGAACACCTTACCCGACCTAGTGGCGGAAACAAACCCCTCAACAGGGAAAGACCTCCTGGAAGGAGGGAAGGAACCCAGTGGAGAAAGTCAATAGGGGAAAGAATCCTGGCACCTGAAGAAGAAGCCCTGTCAATAGGAAATCCAACCACTGGCTCCCCAAAAGTAGCGGGCACAAACTCCTCCTCTGGGAAATCTGAACTCTCTGCCAAGGCTGAAAACGAGTTCCTGTGGAGCAATCCAGACACCGGAGTACGAAGGATCCCTTGTGAGGGAAGAGGATCAACAGTGTAAGCTATCCCCTTCCCCCTGTCCAAGGGAGGGAGTGAGGAAGGCTCTCTACCCGGTGTCTGCCCAGCCGCGGAAATCTCTCCATCCTCAAGAGGAACATCTGGCAGTGCTGGATCTAAGGAAGAAGCTGCAACTGGGGAGGAGGTCGAAGCTTCAGCGTCTCGGACTGTGCAAGGTGAGACAGGAAGGACAGCTCGAGGTGAAGCAGAGTCTACTAAGGTACCCTCGTGAACTGAAGGAGGGACCTGCACACGTACTGGAACCCACTGTAAAGCGTCGTGTGTGCCTGAGGGAGGTGGGGGTCGAGGAGCAGGACCTGTACCACCCCCCTGATGAGGCCGAGGAATAGGTACTGGACCTGTACCACCACCTGACTGAGCAGGACCGCCACGTGAAGAATGAGGAGCAGGAGCTGGACCTGTACCACCCCTCTGCCGAGGTCGAGGGGCAAGTGCCGGGTCTAATCCCCCCCCCTGTCCCCCCTGTCGATGCCCTGAGGCGGTAGCTGTACCAGAGGCCTTCTTAGGCCTTTTCTTCTTCCTGGGACAATCCCTGGCAAAGTGTCTCGAGGTCCTGCAAATCCTGCACTGGTCCTGCCTGCCTGAAATCTCCACTCTTTGGCGAAAAAAGGAACCATCCGGGCGCTGTATCATGACGTGGTCCATCTCGAGGTTAGGATCCTTGCAAAGGACCCTAACTCTAGGAACCCCATCAGCCTTGGTTGCCTCTGCTGCAGTCAATGGCAACCCAGGGAGGGGTGGGATCTCAGCAACTGCGCCAAAATGCTCCCCAATAACAGAAAGAAGTCGATGGTAAACCTGGGGAAGCCCGGGGAACCTGATGAAGAGCGAGAAGAATTTCTTATCTGCCTCAACTGGGTCGAAACCAAGGTGAAAGGCTTCAAAGAAGATCTTCCTGTGTCCCAGGTGTAAAAACTCGGCCTTGAGCATAGTGCTCGCAGCCTCTGGAGTGTCAAAAACAACCTGGAAAAAACCTCGTCCCAGAAGGTGAACATCTACCAATCGAGGAGCGAGGTCTGGGGGGAGAGCCGCAAGCATCCAGTCTCTGGCTTGGGATCTGGAAGGGTGAGACCCGAAGATGCGTGCTAGCAAAGTGGTAGAGCACTCAATCTCTACATCCTTCTTGAGCTGCTGCAACTCGTCTTTAGAGAAAGTGATAGTTTTCGCGGCCGGTGGAGATGGAGTAGGATTGGCTGACGGGGAATCCATCGCCAATCAAGGTGAGGAGGCCGACTCGAAGAGAAAAAAAAGCTCCTTCCGTTCCAAAAAAGCTGCGAGGGGCAAGGGAGGGGAAAGGAGGCTAGGAGGAAGCAGGGGGGAAGGGGAGGGAAGGAGGAGAGGGGCTGGGGCTGAGAGGGGAGAGGGGCAAGCTGAGAGGGAGGGAGGGGAAAGGAGAGGAGAAGAAAGGGAGGAGTGAGAGGAAGAGAGGGGGCGGGAGAGCAAGCAGGGAGGGGGCGGGACAGCAAGGGAGGGGGCGGGACAGCAAGGGGGAGGGGGCGGAGGCAGGGAGCAGAGCAGCAGGGGGGAAGGGGCGGAGGCAGGGGGAGAGGGGGAGCAGTAGGGGGGAGGGGGCGGAGGCAGGGAGAGGGGGCGGAGCAGCAGGGGGGAGGGGACGGGGGCAGGGAGAGGGAGCGGGACAGCAGGGGGCAGGGGGGAGCAGCAGGGGGGAGGGGCGGAGGCAGGGAGAGGGGGCGGAGCAGCAGGGGGGAGGGGACGGAGGCAGGGAGAGGGGGCGGGACAGCAGGGGGGAGGGGGCGGAAGCAGGGAACAGAGGGAGGGAGCGAGGGACAGGCAGGGGGAGGGGGCGGAGCAGCAGGGGGGGAGGGGGGGGAGCAGCAGGGAGGGGCTAGGGACAGGCTGAGGGGGGAGAGAGACGGGCTGAGGGAGGGGGAGCAGCAGGGGAACGGGGAGGAGCAGCAGCTCAGGCTCAAAGTGCCACTGTGCAGTTTCAATGTCACGTCCTTGACTCCCCCTCTGGTGAACAACGTGCAAGTGGTGGGGCGACACAGATGATATGCCTCTCACTACCTCCACTTGGGCAGGTACTTTCTCGAGAGGCGGGGTTCCACTTCAGGTCTTAGCCTTCCGAGGTGCACAAGAGGATGCTTTGGTTTTCAGTGTCCAGGATGGTGGCAGATTGCTCAGATCTACAGATGATATATTGCTTGAGTCTGCTTTTCAGCCTATCAGGGTCGTAGGCCTTTTGATGCAGGGATCAGATTCAGAGTGGTTCTTAGACCCTGACCCCCAGTTACTCTCCACCGGGTCTTGGAGACTTTGGCTCTATGGAGGAGTTCCCATCAAGTATTTACAGTGGGACCCCGGAGAGTGGGAGTGGATTGACGCGGGGCATCGAGAGAAGACCATCCCCTTCTTTCGTTACACGGTCAGTAATGCCAGGAGATTTCAGCTCAGTAGTAGAGGCTGGAGACCCTCCAGAGTTCCTCATTGGGAGACTTTTGGTATTATTGCGGATCAGCAGAGGTACTTCTGGAGGAGGCTCTGGAAATCCCACAGGAATAGAAAGATCACTATCTTCTTTTGGCTTTCTATTCATGGAGGGATTGCAGTGAACCTTTGGAGGTCCAGATTCGGAGCCGACCCTACTTGCCCTCGTTGCCTTTCTACTTCGGAGTCTATTCAGCATTGCTTATGGGATTGCAGACAGGCGAGATTGATTTGGATGGGGATAGCTAGGATCTTCAGTCACTTTGCCCATTCCCCACTCTTTATGACTTGGGGCTCGGTGGCTTGGCTTTCTCTTACAGGACCTCAGGTTTTCTATGAGGGACTTGACTCCTCCCGGGCCATTTCGGTTCGACATCATCGGGTTGAGCTCTGCTCGTTGGATGTGGTTCCACACCGTCCTTTTACAGCTGTACATGCCTCTGTGGATACTTCTTGGGAGATTATAGCGAGCATAGCAGCCTGGCATATCTGGAGATCCAGATGCACAGAGGCTATGGAGGGTACTCAGGTTCATCCCTCGCACACATTGGCTAGTATCTGGACAGACATCGTACACACTCTGATGGCCGTATGGACGGGTATGCAGGGGGACTCCCGTGCAGCCTCAGCTAGGAGGGCTTCTTTCTTCAGGGAATGGAAGGATTCTCCTTTCTTCTCTGAATCTACTACAGGGTTGAGATGGCACTTTCAGCCTCAGCCTTGGTTTCTTTCCACCTCACTCTGAGGGGGTTTTTTATTATCCTCATGATTTCATGATGTATTCCGCTTTGAGCTTGCTCTCGCGGGTTTTTGTTCTTACTTAATAGAAGTCTTTTTCATGAAAAAAAAAAAAAAAAAAGGACAAGGCCAGGGGCACAAGAGATGTCCTTTTGAATTACATCAGGACACAAGCTTGGGGGTTGCCTCTCGGGTTGATAAACTTCTCTGTTTCTACTCCAAGGAATTGGCCCAGCGGAGAACAAAGGGTCTCAATTTAAGGAAAAAGAAAAAGCGGAAGGTCAGGGAACTCACCCAGATAGGGGCTTTGGACGGAGGAGGACAGTATGGACTAAAAGAAGGTTCACACAGCTGAGCTGATAGTGGTTGATTCCTAATCGTCCAGGTTCCTTTGTGGACCACTTCTGTAACCATCTCACACTTTTCAAAAATGAACACAATACAACCATTTCTAAGAAACGGATGGTCGTGACTACTAGACCTTGGGAGACCAAAAGCTGCGAACCCATCCTTCAAGGAATAATGCAGGTGGTCTCGGTTTGTGAATCTGGCCTACTACAGCACACGATCGTTTAAGTACATATATGTAGACATCTTGACTTTCTTTCCCACTGATTTTCAAGTAAATATTTTTTAAGACAGTATCAAAAGTGTCTTACAGTCAAGCCTTCGCAGTTACTGCCCAAACAAACAGCCTCATCCAAAGCTTCACCCACTCCCCTCCCATCATCGTTCAGCAAACGCCTGTTACATATATACATGAATCTTTTGATGTCCATATTGTACAGGGGCAAACCCAAGTTCCTGCGATTTGAACTTATTATACATTGACAATAGGATATGTTGCATAATCGACCTGTGTAGCATGAGCTCCAACTGTCCACTTCCAATGCTTGAGCCACCTACAGCATGGTCTACCAGTACGGAAAACTCAGTAGTGTTATCCTTTATAACCATTCCAAGGTTAACCTGCATACAGACACGTGAATGGTCCAAAACATTAAGTAGATTTTGGGCACATAACAAAAACATTGTGGACCCAGCAAAAAGTCTTATACCTTAATTTTTTTTTCCATATTAACACGCTCAATAAATTGAGATCTGCGACGATAAGAGGGTTTAGTAAAATTTTCACATAACCAAAAGACACCTTGGACACTTTTCTAAAGTCTCAGACTACAAGTTAAGCACACCTAGATTGTCGGAAGTAGCAAAATCATGGTCCGATTGGAATAGTCAAAATAATCTGACATAGTGGGCCCTCTCATCTTGAACGTAGACTTCATGGTCAGATGGCATGCCACCCTTTCTCCTACTACTAATAAGGAAATCCCAATTCAAGCCATTGAGCAAACATGTTTTAGGCCGCGTGGTAAGATGGACTCCAGACAATGAATGGAACCTGCTATTAGGTTTGATAGCTTACTCTCTTCAGGAGCAAAGTGCACGTAAAATGTTCCATGCTTTGTTTTCATTCAAGATCTTGCTAAGCATTCTTAAGACATGCAGCTACTAAAGCTAGAATTCGAATTTAGCTTCCCAACAGGGTCTTATAAAAGGGATTTTGGGTTTTGATGAAGGATCTTGAGCTCCCCAGCTCCTGAACATGCTCCTCCCTCCTTCCATCCCTTGTCTCCAACCCAACTCTCCCTCACTGTTTCCCTAGTCTGCCTCCCCTTCAGCCTACCTCTACCTCTGCCTCCTTCAGCCCATTTCACATTCTTTCAGCCCTCAGGTCCCCCCCCCCTGCTTTGACACAATTGATCCCTGTTTCCCACCCCTTCTTGCCTCATCAGTGCCCCATCCCACCCCCTTCCAGCCCCACTGTCTGTACTGCGTGTGAAGACTTGCACCATTGTACAAATGGCATACAGCCTCTCGCTGACCCCTTCTGGACCCCCTGCTCCACCCTGCATTCCACCCTCTACATCCACCTCTCCTCGCTCGCTCACATTCTCTCTCTCTCTCTCTCTCTCTCTCTCTCTCTCATGAGACTCCATCAGTTTACATATGTATTATACATATATACATACATGCATACATACATACATACATACATACATGCATGCATGCATGCATACATGTATGTACATGTACATGTATATGTGTATTTGTATGTGTATGTATATGTATATCTATACTTATATATATGTATATATGTGTGTGTACTTGCACCATTGTACAGATGGCATACAGCCTCTCGCTGAACCCTTCTGGACCCCCTGCTCCACCCTGCATTCCACCCTCTACATCCACCTCTCCTCGCTTGCTCACATTCTCTCTCTCTCTCTCTCTCTCTCTCTCTCTCATGAGACTCCATCAGTTTACATATGCATTATACATATATACATACATGCATACATACATACATACATACATACATACATGCATGCATACATGCATACATCAATGTATGTACATGTACATGTATATGTGTATTTGTATGTGTATGTATATGTATATTGTATATCTATATTTATATATATGTATATGTGTGTGTGTGTGTGTAAGTGTGCATTCATCTGTGGAGATTTTGATAATTCCCCTCTGCCAAGAGATAACACCACTTCAAGATCTCATATGCTATTATTGGAAAGGCAGAAATGGGATAGCATGCTTCTTTCTGTGCAGGCTGAAGATTTATGGCTGCTTCTCCAAGGATCAGTGCCTGGATATACTTTTCATCATAATGCACTTACTACACAATGGGCAAGGCTTCACAGATGGTATTTGTTTTACCCACAACAATATGCAGATTTTAGCCCTCATCTCCTTATAGATTTCTCATTGGGCTTGTCAGATCATGCCCCATTATGGATGAATTTGCACCTTGGTATGCCACTGGATGATTTGCCACCCCTTTCCAGTAGATTATTGCATGTTAATCAGGTTTATTTCCGACATCACTATTTCCAGCAAATGATAAGACTTGCAATTCATCCCTTGCCTTTGCATGCCCAGGAGGACATGGATTATGCCTGGGACAGTTTTGTCTCTCGTATACAGAATGTCATTAGGGAGTATGGAAACTGGCATATGACTAAATGGAGGAATGAGGTTAAATGGGCAAAAAGGACAGCACAACAATTGACTGAATTTTCACATTTAAGGCCTCTCTCTGAATCAGAAAATGATTCCCTTTCACATGCTCGGATTAAATTGACTGTTAATGATCAAAGGAAATTGCACAAATGGCAGATTAGGGCAAGAATGAAGCCCCTCATGGATAAGGGCTGCTCATCAAAAGCCTTTTTCCAGGGTCTGCATGCTACTTGAAAGAAAAACTCATGTCTAAAAACATCTATGTGACAATATGTCAGATTGGAGGCCTATTACTTTGATGCCTGTAGTTTACAAACTCATTACCAAAATGATTGTGCATAGGCTTCACAGGATACTGGATGCGGGACTTCATCCTCATCAGTATGGATTTGTGCCGCGAAGACAAATCCATGATAATATTTCCAATGCCTTGACTGCAATTGAATATGCTAAGTATTTGCATCAAGATGTCCTTATATTGCAGGTGGATATTGCTAAGGCATTTGATACTGTTCAATGGGATTTTATCTCTCAAATCATGACAAAGTTAGGCTTTGGTCCCAAGATAGCAAATGCAATTTACTGGCTTTATTCTAACTCTACTTCTCAGTGCATTCTTGGGTGTCATCTGTCTCAGTCATGGACATTGGGTCGATCAGTTAGGCAGGGCTGCCCTCTTAGTGCTCTCTTCTATGCCATTGCGACTCATCCCCTTTTGATGTATCTTGATCATCTTACAAACACAGGACAGATGACTGGTCTTAAAATCCCTGGGGCTGCATCTTTTTTGGCACAAGCATATGCTGATGATTCCTTCTTTATGCCAAAGAATTCTCCCCGGGAAGTTCACATGCTTATGACCACTCTTTCATTGTATGGTTTGGCAGATGGATTGCATGTCAATTTTGACAAATCTAAATTACTTCCCCTGACACAATGTGATTGGCATTCTATTCTTTGGCTAGGTCAGGTGGTGCATTCCAAAGATGTAGTCAGGCATTTGGGATATCCCATAGGATGGCATATCACCAGGAAGCAACAGCTAAAATGGATCTTCCAAAGGCTTCAACATAAACTATAATACTGGACGATTTCTACTTTGCCTCTTCATGTCAGGCTCAGAATAGTACAGTCCATTGTAATGTCCTATGTCCAGTTCTATTTGCCTTTGATACATTGGTCCTCCAGGGATATTTCCGCCTTCATGTCTCAAGCTATGGAGATGTTATGGAGGGCAAAAACTGCTGTGAAAGCATTGAGACTGATGAAGATGGAAATGGTATGCTCTCCTAGGATGCATGGTGGACTTAATGTCCTCAATATAAGATATCATGTGCTTGCAAGGAAGGCGACTATGCTGCATACTTTTTTCCGCCAACAACAGCCATGGACTTGTATGCTAGCATCCATGTGTGTCAACATGAGGACTTGTGCTTATGGTCATTGGACTATTGATCATTGGGAGGTTGTCATTGGCAGATTTGTAGGGGAGATACCTAGCTGTCCTTTCTCTACTGCTCTGATACTTGACTGGAAACAAGTACTTTCTGAGGTCACATGGGCTCCTGATAGTTGCTCGGGGACAAACTCAATGAGGAAAGAAAGTATTCATTGGAGTGCCATTTTTGCAATTCCGCTAGCTTTACAGGAACCTGTTCAGGCCTACAATCTCATGAAATTGGGAATTAGATACATACATGATGTGGTAGATGATCGGGGATATGTCTTATCTTTTCCTCAAGCCACTGCTTCCTATGCATTGGGAATGCATCATATGTCTATATGGAAGAAAATTGCTGATTTATTACATCCTTTTCTACCTATTCCTCCTGTGGCTGACACTGACAGGCTTACGGATTGGCAATTGCAACCCTCTGCTACATGCACTCATCCTGTTCCTCTTCCTACCTTAACCTCCATCAAAGCCTATAGGCTTCTTCACCCTGCTCCATGGATTCAGCAATATGCTATTTCTTTGTGGCATATAAGGAAGCCCCTCTCATGGTGGCGGAAGAATCTCACGATGTTATGGAAGTGTAAAATGCCATTGAAACAAAGACTTTTTCTTTGGAGATGTATGACAGGTACATTGTCAGTGGAGGTCACACTTGCTAAACGTCGCATTGCATCATCCACATGTTTAAGATGTCAGGCTCCTTCAGAGACTGTTATTCATTTGCTTTGGCACTGCCCGTGTACTAAGATCCTCCTCAGGACAATTTCAGATTATCTTCGGATCCGTTTCCCGAGTCATAGATTTGGGAAACATTTCTGGCTCTTTGGCAGATTTATGAAGTCTTTGTCTCAATACTCACTATTTCTCTCTTGGGTGCGATATTGGGCTCTTTGGACAATCTGGAGTGAGCATAATTTGGCATACTTGGGTCGGCAGATTCACAAGTCATATGAATCTTTCCGAGCCTCATTGTGGCAATCCTTGTATGATGCCTGCCATGAGGGTGATATGGATGCTTCTTGCATACAGCTTTTCTTTTTATGCTTCTGAACTTTGGGATACTCTCCATTTTAAAGACCTCCCATCATGTAAATTTATGATCATATAAATATATGCACTAGATATTACCCAAAAAAAAAAAGTGTGTATGGAAGAAAATTGCTGATTTATTACATTCTTTTTTACCTGTTCCTCCAATGGCTAACACAGACAGGCTTACGGATTGGCAATTGCAACCCTCTGCTACATGCACTCATCCTGTTCCTCTTCCTGCCTTAACCTCCATCAAAGCCTACAGGCTTCTTCAACCTGCTCCATGGATTCAACAATATGCTAATTCCCCGTGGCATATAAGGAAGCCCCTCTCATGGTGGCGGAAGAATCTCGGGATGTTATGGAAGTGTAAAATGCCATTGAAACAAAGACTTTTTCTTTGGAGATGTATGACAAGGACATTGTCAGTGGGGGTCACACTTGCTAAACGTCGCATTGCACCATCCACATGTTTAAGATGTCAGGCTCCTTCAGAGACTGTTCTTCATTTGCTTTGGCACTGCCCATGTTCTAGGATCCTCCTCAGGAGAATTTCAGATTATCTTCGGCTCCGTTTCCCGAGTCACAGATTTGGGAAACATTTCTGGCTCTTTGGCAGATTTATGAGGTCTTTGTCTCAATACTCACTATTTCTCTCTTGGGTGAGATATTGGGCTCTTTGGACAATCTGGAGTGAGCATAATTTGGCATACTTGGGTCGGCAGATTCACAAGTCATATGAATCTTTCCGAGCCTCATTGCAGCAATCCTTATATGATGCCTGCCATGAGGGTGATATGGATGCTTCTTGCATAGAGCTTTTCTTTTTATGTTTCTGTTCTTTAAGATACTCTCCATTTCGGAGACCTCCCATCATGTAAATTTATGAGCATATAAATATATTGCACTGGATATTACCAAAAAAAAAAAAGTGTGTGTGTGTGTATGTGTGTCTGTGTGGTTTGGTTGGTGAGTTGTACTAGGAGATCTTGTAGTAGTTCATGTGTGAGTCATGTGTGAGTGCCACGTGTCACTTTGGGATATCCCATATGCACTTGGTACTTGAGAGAGAGAGAGAGTGTGTGTGTGTGTGTGTGTGTGTATGTGTTTGGGAGGTGCGTGAGAGAGAGGTGGTGTGTGAGAGAGAGAGAGAGGTGTGTGAGCTCTAGAGCCTCAAGCAACCAGCCCGTGAGCCTCAGCTCCCAGCTGCGCTGCATCAGAGCCCAAAAACCAGTGATCTGGAGCATTTATCACCAGCCGTACAGCCCGTCCGAGCTCCGTACGGATTCCGTACAGGTGTACGGCCTGTACGGACATTTCCGCTTGCTACAGTTTTGCTGCTCCCAGTCCATCTCCGGTTCCTGGATCGTTTCCACGCAGGGTTTTGCTTCCGGACTACATCCACGTGCTGATTTTGAAGGCTTTTGCTCCTGTTTTTTCTCCTCTTCAGTCTTTGGGTCTGCTGCACCTTTCCCATCGCCAAAATCTTCCTTTTTCCTCTGAAATATAGTTCATCTGGGTTTTTTTACTGGTTTTTCTCTCTTCTTCCTCTACAAAACTGTTATTATCTTCTCTCGACCTCTACATCCCTCTTTCCCTTCTATCTCTTTACAAATATACTCTTTTTCTCTTCTTTGTGGGCTTCCTGTGGGCATTTTTTTGGGACTGGTTTTTTTACTCCACTACCCTTTTACAAGTACCTCCTTTCTGAGTTCCACTTTTTACAAAGCTATGGCTAAATATTCCTATGAAAAAACGTTTCAAAAGGAGCGTTCGGTTCATTGCAAGAAGCAAAAGCAAGCTGAGGGTCAGCATGACCCGGTACATGATACTCTTGAGGCCCAACTGGTCTATGATGTCATGCATGAAGGATTTGCAGACACAAGGAAAGAGTGGAAAGACTTGGTTCCTTCAGTTGGCCTCATGGTTGAAGTAGATGAAATTGTGGATCCAGTCAAAGAATATGCTAAAACTACAGTCATATTATTTTTTCCAGGCCAGATGCCACCTGCCACAAAGATAGGCAACTGGTTGACTCGCACAGTGGCTGGCTCATTTGTTTGCAAAGTACACTATGCAGCCAGGGGGTTTTTTGAGGTTATCACGGTGGATGAGATACACAGACAAATGCTTTTGGAACATTCGCCTCTCTATTTTGGGCAGCAAATGGTGCATGTATTGCCATGGTCTCCCACAAGAGATTTTCACGCTTTAATCCGACACAGATGCCCGGTCTGGGTTGAAGTTGTAGACTTCTCACAATGCATGGCCTCACTCTTGCCTAAAATTGCAGCATCTTTAGGCAAAGTGGTCTGCCCACCACGGCCTAATGGCAACTCGAATCGATTTTGCATTCTCTGGGATACTAAAAATCCCACACCGGACTCTTATTCAGTCACGGTGAATAATGTGGACATGGGAAGTGCTTTTTATAAACTGAAATGGGGATTATTTGCAGGGGCTTGTTTTGAGTGCAAAAAATTTGGACACATGGCTTCACAGTGTCCAATGAATCAGCATAAAATGCCTCCTGCCACTTTGTCGGTTCAAATGCCTACTAAGGATGCTCCTACCTCCATTGCAAATAAAAACAAAGATAGTAGATAGTTTTCTGGAAATCAGGATAAAGGCAAAGCTCTAGTGGTTTCAAATGGGAATGTTTTTTCACATTCACCTCCTGCTATTCAACCCTCGACAAAAGGACACAAACCTCCAACTGATGGATGGCAAAGTCCAAGAAAAGTTATTTCTGCTCAAAGACTTCCACCCCCTCGCACTTGGAATGGTGCGTCTTCTAGTGGAAACACCCCAGAGGTCAATACAGGAATTGGGATCACATGGCCTGCAGTGACAGCTAGCAGAACACTCTTCCCTGAAGAAGAGGTTGCTGCTTTGCTGTCTACTCCTCAGGTGGCTACTTCTTCTGAGGGGAGAGGCCTTGACCCTGAGATAGAAATGCAGGGCTGACATCATGAATTTTGCTGCTGTACATAGTTGTTATATTACTATAAATATCTGTAAATATGACTGCTGATATCAAATGTTTTACACTCAATGTCCAGGGGCTGTGTGACAATAGGAAATGGAAATCTGTGTGGCTGTACATCAATAGATTTCAGCCTTACATAGTGGCATTACAAGAACACAACCAACACGTCTATGCAAGAAAGACAGGACACTACTGTGGTTATGATATTTTCTATGCTGGGGAGCACTCTTTCTCAGGGGTAGTCCTTTTGATCAAACATGAGCTTCAACCAGTTATTGCTTTAAATGACAACAAGGGCAGATGGCTTGTTCTTCAATGCATTATTCGAGGAGAGGTGTTTGAATTTGCTTCTATTTATGCACCTCAATCCTCTAGAGAAAGAACTGCAATTTGGGATGCCATGCAACAATATCCATGGAGATATCATGCCTTCATATGTGGGGATTTCAATAATGCTCCACAACAGGGTGACAATACCTCCAGACATGATCATATGTTAACTCCTGAAAGGCATGCATGGTCCCAATTACTGATGCATCTGGATTTGGTTGACCTTTGGAAGGAATTGCAGCCTTTGTCACCTGGATACACCTTCCAACATAATGCCATTTCTTCTTATCAGGCACGTCTGGATCGATGGTATAGTGTAGCTCCACAACAAAATGGGGATTTTACATGCAAAATGTGGATTGACTATGCCTTAGTGCATTCAGATCATGCACCTCTATGGTTGCAGCTATCCTTTCATGCTATGTCAAATGAGAGATTGCCACAAAGGTGACATCTGATCGTAAACAATAGCTATTTGCAACAGGCTGCTTTCAAGGCCATGGTTACTGAAGCATCTCATTCTCTGTCTTCTCGCAACCATATTCATATTGTGATGCCTGGGATTCTTTTGTTTCCAAAATGCAAGTTGTGATTAGAGCTTATGGCAAGTCTTACATGAAGACTCTGAGGGAAACCATTGCTCAGGCCAAATTCACTTGTCAAGACCTCACTGAACTCAGCTATCTTCGTTCGTTGTCCATGCATGAGCAAACAACACTATGCCAGGCTAGACATTGTCTTAAACTAAATGATCACAGGAAACTGGCTAAATGGGAGACTAGAGCAAGACAAAGAGCCTTTACAGATAAAGGCTGCTCTTCCAAAGAATTTAGAACTGCTGCTGCTCCCCGCTCCTCCAGTTCCCCTCCTCACCGCTGCTCTCCTCGGTCCCTGCTGCTCTCCCCGCTCACTGCTGCTCCCCCGCTCCCTGCTGCTCCTCCCGCTCCCCTTCGCTGCCCCCTCCCTTCCCTCCTGCTGCTGCTCCTCTCCCCGCTCCCTGCTGCCTCTCTCCCCGCTCCCTGCTGCTCCTCCTGCTCCCTCCTGCCTGCCCCCTCCCTTCCCTCCTCGCTGCCCCCTCCTACCTGCCCTCTCCCCCGCACTGCCCCTTCCCCCGCGCTGCAGCGTCCCCCCCCTGCGCTGCAGCCTCCTCCCCCCCCCGCCCCTGCTGCTGCTCCCCCCCCCACTGCAGCCTGCTGCTCCCCCCCCGCTCCTGCTGCTGCTTTCCCCCCGCTGCAGCGTGCTGCTGCTTTTCCTCCCTTCTCCTTCCCCTCTCCTCTACTCCTCTTCTCCCCCTATCCTCCACTCCTCTCCCCTATCCTCCCCTCCTCTTCCCTCCTCCCCGCTGTCTCCCCCTGGTTTTTTTTCTTCTCTCTCCCTTCTTCTTCACCCTCTCCTTCATCTGGATTACCCCTATTCTCCTATAGGGGTCTCCTGGGATTCAGGAAAGCAGACGGAGTTTTTATTTTGTGTTTGAATCGGCCTACACACCTCGATTGACGAATGGGTTCCCATTCAGTCAATCCGTCTCCGCTCACACCGGCCGCGAGAACTGTCACTTTTTCAAAAGACGAGCTACAGCAGTTGCAAAAGGATTTCGAACATGAGTGTTCCACGACTCTCTTCGCACGCATTCATGGCTCACACCCCTCCAAGTCACAAGCTAGAGATTGGATGTTGTCGACGCTTCCTCAGGACCTCGCCCCCCACCTCAAGGATGTTCGTTTGTTGGGACGGGGTTTCTTTCAGGTGTGCCTAGATTCCCCGCATGTCACGAGAGACCTGCTACAGGCCGGGTTTCTACTTCTAGGCTACAGGAGGATCTTTTTGTTTCCTTTTCAACTGGGATTTGACCCAGTTGAAGAGGACAAGCAGGGAGTTTCTGTTTTCATCAGGTTCCCTGGTCTTCCCTCAGTTTATCACTGGCTTCTTTTAGTTATTGGCAAGAGGTTTGGTGTGGTGGCAGAGATGCTCTTCAAGGCAGGATCACGTACAGCCGCATACTTGTAATTTGGTATCTGGGATGTGGTCACGTAAATAGCCCGTCCGCTGAGGCTGATTCCGAAACAGAGAGCAGGCTGGAGAAGAGCGGGCTGATTCCATAGCTGTTCCGAAGGTCACCTTGTTCTTCATCAAAGGAAATCGGGATATCTGCATTACGTGGAGCTTCCAGGGGGCATTTTTTCCCCTTCTATATAAAATTTTAGTTTCAAGTTTGCAATCGATTTATTCCTGTACAGCAGAGGGAAATTCGAAGTGAAAAAAAAAATTATATTTTCCCTTTTGAAAGAATGGAGGCAGAGGGACAAGATTCCAGGGTAAATCCTGGTGAATCTAGAGCACGATTTACGCAACAAGTGTCCCATCACACAACACCTACTTTGATGGGTAGGATTTTTGTACTAGAAGATGCCTTACAACAGATCATGAACCAGCAGCTTCAAGTGAATGCTAGTCAAAATGAAATTAGAGAGATGGTGCAGGCCTTGTCGACTAGACCATCTAGAAATGAAAAGGGCAAAGCTCCAGCAAAGCCATAGCCCAGTATACACTCGTCGGAACGTGCGAACGTCAAGGTACCTAATATTGCTAACTATAGACCGAAAAAGTACGCTGATCGGATGACCGAGCGCAGTTCTGATGTGATCGAGGTTTGGTTACACAAGTGGGAAGAAGCCTTCACCATTTGTGAAATCAGATCTGATCTAAAGAAAATCCACGAGACCACTCACCTGTTTATTGAGGCAGCGGATAGGTGGTGGATAAAACAACAGAAAGATCAAATTGCCCATACCACCTGGGAAGGGTTTAAGGCTGAATTTAAGAAACACTTTCTTCCACCTGACGAAGAGTCCCGACCTTGGGATGCTTACAAAAACCTTCGCCAGAGGAATTTGTCGATGGCAGAGTACACTGACAAGTTCAGAGAATGTGTTATGAAAATAACAGACCCTCTCCCTATGTCGGTTCAGTTGAAAGACTATATTTATGGACTGAACGACAAGATTAAAATGGAAGTTTGGGCTAAATATGTGACTACATTAGATGAATCTATTGCAGTAGCCCTGAACTATGAGGATGCCAGAGGCAGACCTAGTGGGTTTGTGCAGGCAGGGACTCAGCATGAGTACCCGAGAAAAGGGGGATTTCAGAGGAAATGGAGTTCAAAGACAAGTGTCTCGCAGCCAAGTGGCCAAACCAAGCTGGTGAAGCCGGTTGAGGGACAAGCAAAGACAAGTACCACCGTTGGGGTGAAAAGAAAAATAACTCCAATGGCAGCCCGAGCTTGGTCACAGTCCTCGTTGACCCCTGAACAAAAAGAAAAAGCTAGAAAAAAAGGACAGTGCTTCGGCTACCTTCAGCGACATCAGTGAAAAGGTTGTCCACTAAACAAAGACCGTCGCACGGCCAATATGATAATATCTGAATGCGATACGGAAATGCAGGAGAGTCCCAATGCGAAACATATGCAGATGCAATTGGCGGGACCTTCTCAGAGGACCTTCTCAGAGGTTAGTACCTATGTTGTTAAGTGTGTCTGTTACTAAGTTAGTAAGCGGTGCACCCGATAACATCCTTTCAAAGCCCGCACCAACGGGGTATATGGTTTTCGATGAGCTCGAGTTGATTAAAATGAAAGGGCAAGTAGCCAATCATGATGTGATTGTATTGTTTGACTTAGCGTCAACGCACAATGTAATTAACTCGAAGCTTATTAAGAGGCTCAAGTTGGAAACTAGTCCGTCTGACTATGCTTATACGGTCAGGATGGCGGACAGAAGTTCAACTGAAGTATGGGACCAGAGGGTTACCCAGTTGGAACTTCGAATACAGAACTATGTTGAGAAGCTGAACTTTGAGTTGACCAGGCTTGCTCACACAGATATAGCCCTAGGCATGGCTTGGCATTTTTGGAAAAATCCAGCCATTGATTGGAAAAAGCATATTTACCAGTTTAAGATGAACAGGGTAGAATATGTTTTGCAAGGTGAAAAGGATTTACCTCGAGGACCATTGATTTCAGCCATGGAAATTCGGAAGACTCCGAAAGAGTTTCTGTGTCTGTGTATAGCATCGGTAGAGTCGATTGATGATGCATCGGCTAGCACTGAGGCTACCCAAGATGGGGAAATGGCCGAGTTGGCTAAAGAGATATCGGAGAAGTACTCTGATTGTTTTAGGGATGAGTTACCTTATGGGTTACCTTCATAGCGGAATGTTCAGCATAAAATTGAGCTTATCTCGGGGGCAGAACCTGTAAATAGACCTCCCTATAGATTAAGCTTTACAGAAGAAGCTGAGGTGCGAAGACAACTGGAAGAATACCTCAAGCTGGGGTAGATACAACCCAGTTTTTCACCTTTTGCTTCGCCAGTGATATTAAAAAAGAAGAAAGATGATATTTTTTGTCTCTGTATAGATTACAAAGCACTGAATAATATCACTATTAAGCACAGGTATCCGATGGCTCGGATCGATGATTTGCTAGATGCATTACATGGGGCCGTAATTTTCAGTAAGATAGATCTTAAGTGTGGCTACCATCAGATCCGTATTAGAGCCGAGGATGTGCATAAAACCACTTTTAGAAGCAAGTTTGGTCACTATGAGTTTTTTGCCCTTTGGACTTACCAATGCTCCAGCTACATTCGTCATGCTTATGAACGATTTACTACGTCCGTATATCGGAAAGTTTGTAGTACATTTTATTGACGATATTCTGGTATTCAGTAAAAGTATTACTGAGCATCACGAACACTTAAGAATAGTGTTCAGTACTTTGAGGAAACCCAGTCTTTATGTAAATAAGAACAAAACTATACTGTGTATGGTAAGACTTGAATAGTTAGGATTCATAATTACTCCAGAGGGGGTAGAAATGGATCCAAAGAAAGTGGCTGCAATACTGACTTGGCCAATCCCTCAGAGTTTGACCGCTTTGCGATCATTCTTGGGATTTGTCCAATTTTATCGAAGGCATATCAAAGGATATTCCGAAATAGTATCGCCATTGACTGATTTGACCTCAGATAAAGTACCTTTTATATGGGGATAGAATCAACAGGAAAGTTTTAACACCATAAAACAAGATGTGGTCTCAGGACCGGTGTTAAAAATAGTTGATCCCCAGAAACCGTTTTTCCTTGAAATCGATGCAAGTGGCATTGCGGTAGGAGCAGTTCTCCTCCAAGAGGAAAGGCCAGTAGCCTTTGAAAGCAAGAAGCTTTCTCCCTCTCAACGGAATTGGCCAACTCATGAATTAGAGTTGTATGCTGTTATCCATGCTTTGAAAACATTGAGACATTATTTGTATGGATCAGAGTTTTATGTGGATGTGGATCATGATACTCTGAAACATTTTTGTAAACAACCTGACTTGAGAGGCCGCCAAGCTAGGTGGGCAGAACTCATGCAAGAGTTTAATCTGATGATCCGGTACCGAAGAGGGAAAGATAATAAAGGTGCTGATGCGTTGTCACGCATTATGCATAACATGAGTTTCACGGTGTTAGAGAGTGCTTTAATGGCCGAGATTAGAGAATCTCAAAAAGTGGACGAGTTCGTCCAGAGCCTATGGCCTAAGGCTCATGTGTTAAAACCCGGGGAAAAGGATGACCTGGCATCCAGAAAAGGCCAAACTTATGCAAGATATGCCATAAGGGATGGTATGCTGAAAAGAAATGGCAAGGTAGTAGTACCTAATCAGAATGATCTCAGGTAGAGAGTCATTCGACAATCCCATGATAGCCCATGTGCGGGACATCCAAGAGTTGAGAAGACATATGATCTCATGAAGCGAGATTTCTTTTGGCCAAAGATGAAAAAGCATATTCATGAATATGTGACACGTTTTTCGTGTCAGGTAAGTAAGGCAGAGCGGGTGAAGCCACCCGGACTTTTACAGCCCTTGGAGATACCACTAAGTAAGTAGGAGAGCATTTCCATGGACTTTATTGTAGGGCTGCCTGCGACACAAGGTGGATATGATTCTATCCTTGTGGTGGTTGATCGTCTTACCAAGATGGCTCACTTCATTCCAACTAGAGAATCTCTTAGTGCCCTGCAAGTGGCGGATTTGTTTATTAAACATATATTTCGTCTGCATGGATCACCCAAATCCATAGTGTCAGACAGAGATGTTAAATTTACCGATCATTTTTGGACTGCGGTATTTGAGACACTAAGGACTGAGTTGGGAATGAGTAGTGGGGATAATCCAGAAACGGATGGTCAGACGGAAAGAATCAACCAAATTTTAGAGAATATGCTTAGAGTATATGTGTCATTGAGGCAACATACAGGGGAAAAGTGGTTGCCATTGTTAGAGTTTGCCTACAATGATAGAAAACATTTCTCTACAGGGTTCAGTCCATTTGAGCTGAACTATGGTTATAGACCAGCGAATCCAACTATAGTTGGAATACCTCAATGAGTGCCTAGTGCCGTGAACTTTGTGGTTCAGATGCGGGAGATGCTAGCACTTGCGAGAGCTAACATCCGCCAAGCTATGGATAGAGCTAAGGCGTATGCGGATGAAAACCGATCCACTAGAGAATTTAAGTAGGGATAAAAGTTTTTTCTCAGAGTTCCTTCGCACTGTAAGTCTTTGACTGCAGGAGAGTGTGCTAAGTTATCACCTCGATATTGTGGGCCATGGTTAATTCTAAAGAGAATAGGCAAGGTAGCCTATAAATTAGAATTACCACTGGGGTGTAAGGTGCACCCAGTGTTTCATGTTTCTCGTTTAAAGAAATTTTTGCATACAGGTGACTCACTAATCGAAGGTGTTGTTTTGTTTCAGGAGATAGAGGATAATGCAAGACGCAAACCAACAGGAATCTTGGACCGAGAAACAATGCAAGTGCGCAATCGGAAGATACCCACGGTGTTGGTTGCATGGCATGGTCTACCTCTATCAGAAGCTACCTGGGAATCCGTATACCAGTTACGGAGAGTGTTCCCATATTTCATCATCGAGGACGCTGATGCTTGAAGAGGGAAGGAATGTTATGCTCTAGCCGAGATAGCATGACCACGGAAAGATCGGTGGGCATTTTCTCTTAGATGACCGACTTTTGTAATATTTCATGTGCGTAAATTAAATGGTCAAGGGAAGTAACTGCCAAGGTCCTAGGTGAGGGTGTATTGGCATCGACTAGGTGGTTCTGAGTGCTCAGGCCTAGGCGCACCTAAATGTGTAAGAATGCGAAGGGGCAAATGTTTTAATTGTGCCTCAAGAGAGGGGTAAATGGTGTACCAAGTTAAAGGTCTAAAATGATGACATGTGGCATGAGGGAACCATCTAGGGAACTGTGGGCTTGTGGATAGGCATGAAGAAAAAAAGAAATTACGTATCTTCGTGTGCATGCAATCTACAAGTGAGGCTGGGAGGAAAAATACGATGCCATCGCATGTGATTGCCCGTGATTCGATGAAAGGAATAGATAGTAGTAAATAGTGTATCATTGGAGGTCATAGGAAAGATACACGGCCTGGACCTAGCTCTATAGACCTCCACATCCCACATCATGGAAGCTCCATCCATGAGGGATGCATCGACCCAGCTTGCCAATCATTGCCATGCCTCTAGTAGGATCCAATGTGAGTACTGATCAGTGTCCTCAACACTAAGCCCCCATGCCAATATATTGCTTTAGGCTACTGCTCCATATAGCATAGAAGTTCCATTACCTTCTAGACCTCCACCCTGATCTAATACTCCAGTTAGGAATTTCCATGCTAACCCACTAACTCCACCCACTAGGGTCTCTCATGAACCACAGGTGAGCCACTGGCTAGCCTTCATTAGCTAGCGCTGTAACAGCCTCATGGTCATATTTGGTTTGTTGCAAGTCGGTTGCTGCTTTAGTTCTATGTTTGTACAATCTGCAAATTCATCTTGCTGCTTTTTATATATGGTCCCTTTTACACAAGTTCTTCCTTCCTTTGGATTGGTCTTCCTTTTCTACTTTGAGTTGCCATAGGTTGGCAAAAATAGGGTTACCTTTATATTTTCTGCAAAGATATCCATTATTTTTCTTGTACTATTTTCTTTATATTGGTCCAAAAATAGAATGAAAAGGGCCCCCTTTTTTATGATGTGGTGAAAAAAAACTAATGTCCATGTCAAACTTTAGACTCTTCTTAATACTTACAGGATAGTAATTACCGGCCACTGGCTCATTAACTTCTAAATCCCAATCTGTTCTGTAGTTCCTCACCTACAAAGGTATAATTCAAAGGTCAATAGTAAATCCATTTAAAATCACAGTAGGTGAATTGGGCTCTTGTGAGTGATAGATAAAGACAATACATATCCAAGTATAATTGTACACCAGAGTGCTAAAAGAACTATTACAAGGTTATGAGCAAAAAGAAAAGAAAAACAAAATGCCTATCTATGATTTTCAGTGTTTCAAACATGCAAGAACCTTATACAACAAATTGCAAGCTTAACAGTCATCCAGTGAAGGTAGCTTCTTCTATAAAAAGTGGCTCCCCCAATATATATTTTTGTGTTCCTATCATAGGAGGCATACAAAATCACATCAATTCCATAATTATAATATAGTAGTCACTTTTCTTAAGTAAACTCAATAGATGCAAGCATGAGTAGATTTATGGAGAGGATCTGTGAAATGCACGTGCTAGATAGGGAACGTGGGCAAAAACAAGGAGCTCAAAACCTGGACCTCCACTAATTTTTGGAATCCCTCCATGAATAGAAAGCCCCCCCAAAAAAAAAACCAAGAGCTACAGCCTTGCTCCCCCTCACTTCCTTGCACTCCCCTTCCAGGCCTCTCTCTCCCTTTCCCCCAGCTCCCTGCTGCATTGCACAGCTACTTGTTAGGAAATGGAGCCAATTTGAGTGACTTTTAGTGTGTTCTATAGTACTATACTACTTTATATCCTAGAGTGCCATGTGTCACTATGGGACTTATTCCATATACATTTGACACTTAGAGTGTGTGGCTCTATCCTATAAAGGCATTGTACTTTCATTGTCATTTTCATCAAGCCTCATGCCTTTCTTGATCATGTAAGTACTTTGCTTAGTTGTATATTTCTTTCTCGCATTATTTCATTTCCATTTTGCTTTTCTAGGCTTGCTTTTTCTTTCCATTCCATTCCATGTCTTGCATCTTCATATGGTATCAGAGCTAGACTATCTTCCAAGAGGTTGAGGTAAGAAATTGAGGACATTAAAGCCTCTCTCCCTCATTCCCCTTGAAGGAATGGCTTCTCCAATTTCATCTAGAGTTCTCTTCTTCACGCCATGATCTGCCACCTCTCTTCTCCTTCCTTCAGCTACATCTTTTTGTGAACTATGGACGATGTGATGCTTCTATCCGGATCTAGAAGCAAAATCATGGCTTTGTGTCGTCAGCAAAGTTGTAGAGGACCTTGAGTACTACAAATTTCGTTTTGACATCATTGCAATCTGAGTTTTCTATGAAAAGTTACAGCCCCTGCAAGAAGTGACGAAATTTGTTTCTAAGTGCGAATTTTGTTCTCGAGCTCAATGATTTGACAGCCCAAGCATGATGCAGCCACCTCAACGTGGAGCTGTCCATCCTCTTCATCTTTGACCTCTACTCCAGCTCACCATTTGCTCCTTCTGTCCGACATTCTCTTGGAGCTGCTGTCCGCAAGTTGATGCCCGTATTCTGCCGCCATTTATTCCTCGCCTACAGACCGTCATTTTTTTTTCCTTTTGCCCGCCATTTCTTCCTCAGCCCTCCATTTCTCCCTCAGCCCTCCATTTCTCCCTCAACTCGCTTGTGCCCCTCATTCTATCCATCACTCTTCTCTCTCCTAGCTGCCAACTTTATGGGTTCGCTTTCCACCAACTCTCTCCTTGTGGACAAATTCAAGGGGGACGGATTTCCCACATGGCAAACAAAAGTGCAACTCCTTATCATGAAGGAGAATGTTTAGGATGCCATGAAAGATGATGAAGCACTTGAGGCATCAACGGAGCTTCCAACACGAAAGATTTGGAACCAACACAATTCGAGGGCCATCACAATCATCGAGCTTTGCCTAGATGATTCATTGATTCATCACATCGACTTCAAGTCCAAGGCAAAGGAGATTTGGGCACGCCTTGAGAATATATTCGGTAACAAGATCACCAACTCCAAGGTATTTCTGAAAAATGGAAGAGTCTGAAGTGCGCATATAGCAAAAATTCAATCTTTAGTTCAACAACTCTCCAATTTGAAGTGTTGCCCGGATAACGAGGACAAAATGGCTGTCTTGATGACATGTATGGAAGGGATTTGAGAATGCCCTTGAAGTACTTCGCATTGCATTGACTACATTCGAAGATATGGTGTCTCTTTTGCTTGAAAAGAATCGTGCAACAAAGAATCTCCATCCTATTCAGCGGATACTACACAAGCACTTGCCTCCACCAGCAAATGGAGACCTAGGCCATCGACTCCACCAGCACGAGGAAAGACATTCAAGCCATTCAAGTGCACTTCAACAAGCTCGGTCATACGGAGGACAGGTGTTACCGAAAGCTTGCTCAACAACAATCGAAGGATCATGCCAGTTAGGTGGCATCCACCACTAGTGATCATGCAGACGAAGATGACCCGCCGACACACGATCATGCTCTTACAATCTGTCTCCCGCATTTAAAGAATGACGGAGATCATGATTTTGCTTTCTAAAGCATAATATATTGGGGTACTCTACCCTGGGGGTGTTTCCCAAAAATGAATGCAATAAATCATGTGTGTTCAGTCTAAAGGTCCTCTGCCTTGGATAGTCCTCCTAAAATGATGTACTTCTTTTATATTTTTGGTATGTGGCTCCATGCTCTTCATTAGTCTTTGGAGCCAGGTGGGGATGTACTATGGGAGCCATGTGTTTTTGGCTTTGATAGGTCTATTTGTTGGTGCATTGGTCTCCTAGACCTCTAAGTTGATCATGCATCCATGCATGATGAGCCTCTGAGCCATGCTAGATGAGATTTCTATGTTATGCTCACTAGCCTCTGAGCCATGCTCACTTGCCTCTGACATTGTGTGGGAGCCATGTCTAGTTCTAGACCAGCATGCACAATTTTGATGACCATCATTGTCATGTTCTATTCTTGGTTCCATTCCAATAGTCCCTCACCTTTCCTCCATGGGAGGGTGTTAGGAAATGGAGTCAATTTGAGTGACTTTTAGTGTGTTCTAGAGTAGTACTATACTACTTTATATCCTAGAGTGCCATGTGTCACTATGGGACTTACCCCATATACATTTGTGTATGTGCCTATCCTATAAAGGTGTACTTTCATTGTCATTTTCATCAAGCCTCATGCCTTTCTTGATCATGTAAGTACTTTCATTTCCATTATGCTTTCCTAGTCTTGCTTTTCCTTTCCATTCCATTCCATGTCTTGCATCTTCACTGCTAACCTTCTCTGCCTACTTTTATGCTGCCTCCCTGCAGCCTCTAACTCCCCTACTTGCTCTCCTGAGTCCTACTGTCTTCCTGCATCCACTAATTGATCCGCCTGCTCCCCTGCTGTCCACATGCCTTCTTCTGCATACCCACAGCTCCTTGCTACTGCTAACTCCTCTTCTCTGCTTCCCACAGCTCCTTGCTGCAGCTAACTCCTTCCCTACTCACCACAACACTCTCTGCTAGCTAGTTCCTTTCTCTACTGACCTTCCCTCTACCTCCAGCCCCACACCTCCCTCATCCCTCCTTGCTGGCCCCTCTCTCCCTCCTAGCTGCTAACCTGCTGCATTCCAACCCACAGGTCTCCCTGTTGCTCTAGCCTCTACTGCCTTCTAACCAGCTGCCTTCTCTTCTCTACCTCCTCAGGTCCCCCTCTTTCTTGCCTCTTCAAAGCAATGGGCTGAACTTTTTAGTGTTTGAGTTGACCTCCCATCTTTGATTGCCAACTTCCATGCGCCGGGTTCTTTCCTCTAAATCCTTTCTGCAGAGTCTTTCTGAGGGACAACAACTCGGTATTTGTCTTTACTTTATGGGACAAGTTATGACAACACCTATGCTATGTGCATGGTCGACAGAGCAGCCGTTGGATCAAATAAATTCAACTCCTTTGTTTTTCTATGCAGGGGTTTTTATTATGCTGATTGTGTTGATGTGGAGACAGTTTATCAGCTAGTTAATATGGCAGGTGTCCACGGAGGTGGATATTTTGCTTATGTCATGCCTTGGGACCCACTTTTCGACCCGGCTCAGAATCTCATTCATTATTACCTTCCATGGGTCACCTTAAAAGCCTTGCCAGTACCTCTCCTCCTGCACATATCCTCTATTGCAGCTCTTTTGGGGAGAGTACTGCATCTTCTGAAGCAGGATTTTTTGGTCTTCAGCAGAGATATCCAAATTTGTATTTTGTGGGATATGGAGCAACCCGTACCTTCATGTTTGGATATTGATTATGGTTTGGATGATCATCTTTGCATTCTCTTATCTTTTTCTTCCTTTCCAAATGTGTGCTACAAGTGTAGACAGATTGGTCATTTTGCTCAGAGCTGCCCTTCACAATCATGTCAATCTGCTCATGTTGTTCCTCAGACTACTACTCCTCTCCATTTCGATAAGATGCAACAGTTGAGCACAACAAGAAAAGAATGGAGAAGGGTACACCCCCCAGGAAAAGAAATCATTTCATCGTCTCTTTCGGTTCCTTTGTCAAATCCGTTTCAGGCTCTATCAATGCCGGATACACTTATGCTTGAAACATGGCAATCTTCTGGTGTTAATGCTTCCGATTCTCAAGAGTCCTCTTCAGCTCAACAATCCTCCTTGGTTGGAATTGACTCTCAGCAGGCCTTACCGGTTGATGAGACGCACTCTATTGAAATGCAAGTGGATCTTTCTCCTTTGGATATTGTTCATGATTGTGTAGTGGCAACAGATGTGGATTTGCAAGCCAAACATACTCAGACTGGGGTTGATACTATGGATGCTACTGCTGGTCTGAATACAAATGCTACACCATTGTTAGATTTGGCTCCTGCCTCTCCATTTTCCCTGGATACTTTCCATCCTTGGTTGCGACAAGTTTTTGACCCTATGATTCAAAAATTTTGGGTGCCTGCTTATCTTAAAAAGAATCACAGGGGTAAAAAACACCTTCATTTTATTGATGGTGATGTGGTTCCTTTACAACAGCAAACAATCTCACTGTGGAGGATATTCTACTGGATGCCTCCCCTAGTGACTTGTAAACTTTTTTATTGTTTTAGCTTTCACTTAGCCTCCTGGTTTTTCCCAAAGGCCTACTTGTAATCTTTTTACTTTTGTACTTCATGGTGGGTTTTCACCTCTTCTGAAGTTTCCCACAGAGAAATATAAGATTTCACTAAAAAAGTGTGTGTGTGTGTGTGTGTGTGTGTGTGTGTGTGCGACTACTACCTATGCAGTCCATTTGTTCACCTAAGACTCATGGGGGGCTGAATATTCTCAATCTCCAGGTTCATATGTTGGCACGAAAGAGCACTATGATTGCTGATTTTCTTCAGCAAAAACAGCCATGGGCTATTATGTTAGCAGCTATGTGTGGAAACATGGCGACTCATGCATATGGGCATTGGATTACAGATCACTGGGAAGCAGTCATGTCCACATTTCAAGGGAAAATTCCTGGTTGCCCTGTTTCTTCTGCTTTTATTCATGATTGGAAGAGAATTCTCTCATATGCAAAATGGACAGGTGCTTCTTCTCATCATGGTAATTCTTTTCAATTGGAAAGCATCCATTGGAGTAAGGTGTTTGAATTGCCTCTCGCTCTACAGGCACCTATTAAAGCATACAATCTCATGAAATTGGGCGTCAGATTTGTTGGTGATGTTGTGGATCAACAAGGTTGTATGCTTTCATTTCCACAAGCTTGCAGGACATTCTCCTTGGGCCTGCATCATAGGTCCATTTGGAGAACACTTTCAGCTATGCTGCAGCCTTTTGTTCCAGTTCCTCCACTGTTTGCACAAGACAGATTAATGGACTGGAATTTGACTTCTTTACCTCCTTCTACCCATACGCTCTCAATGCACAATCTGACCTCTTCGAAGGTCTACAGATTTCTTCTTCCACCGCCATGGATTGACAAGCATGCCAACACTCTTTGGAATTTGGATAGGCCTTTATCTTGGTGGCAATCACGACTCATGAAAATCTGGAAAGCCAAATTGCCATTGAAACAGAGGCTTTTCTTTTGGAGATGTATTGTGGGAGCCTTTTCCATTGGGGTTAAATTGGCAGCACGCCGCATTGCTTCCCCTTCCTGTCCCCGTTGCTCTCAACAGTACGAGACAGTTCCTCACCTATTATGGTCTTGCCCACAATCCCGCATACTGATCACTCATGTTTCTCATTTGCTGCAGCTTCGGTTTCCCTCTATCAGATTTGGGAAACTCTTCTGGATGTTTGGATGCCTCTCATCTCAGATGTCTCCATTCCTCCTCTTCTTTTACTGGACTCGCTTTTGGGTACTATGGACCATTTGGACGCAGAGACTGCATTCTAGGATGGGTCAACAGTTTCCTCAGGCATATATTTTCTTCAGAATGTCCCTCAAGCAATCCTTATATGACAGTTTTGCTGCAAGGGACTTGGATGCCACTAGCCTTGAAGTGTTCTCTACCTGTTTTTGAGTTTTTCCATTGGGCTCTTTTTTCGAGTCTCATGTCAGTGAGTGGGAGACTTCCCATCTTGTAAATTTATGATAATATAAATACACTGGATTTTACCAAAAAATGTGTGTGTGTGTGTGTGAGAGGTGTGTGTGTGAGAGAGAGAGAGAGGGTGTGTGTGTGGGGGGGGGGGGGGGGGGGGGGGGCCAAAAAAAAAAAAGGAAGTGAGTGCATGTGTGTGTGTGTGTGAGAGAGAAAAGAAGGTGAGCGAAGGTGCTAGCTAAGAGCGTGAGGTCGTGAACGAAGGTGCCAACATATCCTCGCAGGCCTCTCCCCCTCTGTCCGTACGCCCGTACGGTCGCCGTATGGATCTTCTGAATGGCCGTACCAGCTGCCACGAGAGGGTCGCAATCCCTGTGCAGACTTACGCGCAGGCCCGTACAGTTCCCTCACCTTGTACTTTTATGTACGTACGTACATTTATCTGTCAGTCCTCCGTACAACGCAGTACTTTCAGCACCTTTACATCTCTATATAACCCTGCCTTTCCCGTACAGTCTCGTACATATTATCAGATGCCTTGTGCAAGCAGAGGCTCCTTGAGCTTTCTCCCCTCTTCTATGGGACCCTACACCCTCTGCAAATCTACCTCTACCCAGCCACTCCAAGCTGCGACCTCCTGTACGTCTTCCGTACAGATCTTGCAACCTACCGTACCAGTTTTGCAACACCGTGTTTATACCTCGTCTGAGCTTCTTTCTCTGCGTTCATCCGTACCGTGCCTGCATGCTGGACCACCTGCACAACCGTCCATCCAGTCTGTACGGTTGTGCGTACAAGCTGTACGGTCATCCGTACCTCTTCACACTGTTGTTTCGCCTTTCCATGTGCGAAACCCTTTGCCTGTACAGCTTTTGGATATTTCTTTTGTATAGCCGGTCCTTTCTCTGCAACAGCCAACCTCTCCCGGTCTTTCAACCGATTCTCCTTTTGTCTTCTCCGTTTCAGCTCCTCCTTCTGCGTCGTCTCCTCCTGCACGTGTCTTTGTTCGACAGAAGCGAGGTGTTTTGGCTTCTTCATGCTCTTATAAATCGGCGAAGCTTGATCTCGTAGATGGCCCTTCTTCTTCCCTTCAGCTAGATCTTCTGCGCCAGTTATGTTCAGCCTCTATTACAGATGTTCCTTCATTGGGTTCCCCCTTTGTTTGTTCTTTGGATTTTGCCCTTCTGGTTTTAGGTCTTCGACAAGCTCAACAGTTTGGGGTCTGTCTCTACTTTATGGGCAGAGTTCTTTCTACAACTCATCTTCGTCGGTGAGCTGAAGCAGCAGTGGGCTCGGATTGTATTTCCTCGTTTGTCTTTCTGGGCAAAGGGTTTTATTATGCCCACTGTTCTTCAACTGATGTGGTGGAGCAACTTGTCAAGATATGGATGTGCCTTCTTCTCCTCAAGATATGGATGTGCCCCTTGCAGAGGGAATCATACAGGATGCTTCACATGCTCTCTCTCAGGTTGATATCCCGACTAAGCTGACATGCTGACTCATGATTTATCTCATGCAACTCTTTCGTCCAATACTCCTTCAAAGAGTTTAGATATTGATCCCGTTCCTATGACTGTGAAGACTGTGCCAGAGTCTCTTTCTATTTAGGAATACAGAGGTTTCTTTTTCTCTGGAGTCTTTTCATCCTATGTTGCAACAGGTTTTTGACCCTGTGATTCAAAAATTCAGACTTCTAGCTTATATTAAGAAGAATCACAAGGGCAAAAAACAGGTGCTTTTTATTGATGGTGCAGTCTCTTCACTGCATCAATTTTTACAAAGCAACAATTTGAAACTGGAGGACGTTGTTTTGATCCTCCTCCAGTTTGATCTTGTAACTTTTTACTTGGCTGCCTCATGACTTTTGCTCTAAGGCTTTACTTGTAAATTTTTTATTTGTACTTATTGGTGGGTTTTTACCTCTTTTTTGCGGTATCCCACACAAAAATAAAAGATTTCACTAAAAAAAAAAAAGTGTGTATGTGTGTGTAGTAGCATGCAAAAGTACCTTTTTTACTGGAATCTTTTCATCCCATGTTACAACAGGTTTTTGACCCTGTGATTTAGAAATTTCAGGTATCAGCCTATATCAAGAAGAATCACAAGGGCACATCACTCCATCAGTTTTTATAGAGCAACGATTTGAAGTTGGAGGATGCTGTGTTTGATCCTCCTCCAGCTTGATATGTAACTTTTTACTTGACTGCCTCATGACTTTTGCTCTGAGGTTTTACTTGTAAATTTTGTCCTTACACTTATTGGTGGGTTTTTACCACTTTTGAGGTTTCCCACACATAAATATAAGATTTCACTTTAAAAAAAATAGGTGGGTGTGTGTGTGTGTGTGCGCGTGTGTGTGTGTGTGTGTGTGATATTGTGTGAAGCAGAATTAGTGCTATGAGGTATCTAGACCATGACACAAGTGATGATGTAGTACAAGGTTGCCTCTTGAGGAGGTGCCACTGATTTAGGAGTTATCTCCTTTGATGTAGGAGAGGTGCCTATCATTTAGGCCACCCTCTCTCTCTTTCTATAAAATGAGAGGTTATTGTTTTGTGGGATGCTCATGAGGATGCCCTGGTTCTTAATGTTTAGATCGGAGGGAGGCTACATATGTCTTCTGATGATATCCTTTAGGAGGTTCCCTTCCAGCCGGTTAGGGTTGCAGGTTTAATGAAGGGGGCACAGATTCACTCGCGGAGTGAAGATGTAGAAAACACCTGCAGGCCAAGCCTTGCAGAAACAAGCACGCCTCTCGATAGTCGCCCTGGAGCCTGGAGTCCCACGCTCCCAGGTGGACCGTAGAGTGTAAATGATATCCTACCAGATAGCAACTAGGGTAGGTGAGGGTGGAACCGGGTGCTCACCCATCACAAGACTACAATGAGCCACCCAAATGTTCCAAGCCGTGATGCTGGCTACCACCTCCCAAACATTGTCCTCCCTAGGAGGAGGAGGAGCTAGGCTGTCAGGAGGGACTGTCTCGTGGAGTGCAATCCTCTGGATGCTCTAACCCTGTATCCGGTAGGCTAGGGAGATCTCATCAATCTGAAACGCGTGTCCTCCCTCTGTCAACCAAGCCACCATCCCCCAATTAGAGGCCTTTGATGCTGCCCGTATGGCTATTCGTATGCAATTCGACTCCCGAGGCAGCAGGCGCAGTTCTCCAAGCTCCACCGGTGGCCGTACGCATTTTCGTACATACTACAGTCTACAGCCTAGCCGTACAATTTCCATACAGCCAGGCAGCATGCTAGCCACCATACCAAGATCCTACTGTACAACCAGCCGTACCAAGATCTTGCCGTACAACAAGAGTCCATCGTCCACCTTGAGCTCTCAGCTACCTGGCCTTCAGCAAGAGGAGATTCTCTGAGCTCTTGTGACCTTAGCATTCAGTATTTGATTGAAGGAGGACCGAGGTGACTCCCTCTTATCTCTTCCATGTTATCTGTTGAATCTTGGGTCTTGAAGTTTCTTCTCATTGTGAAATTCGGATTCTCATCTCTCTCTCTCTCTCTCTCTCTCTCTCTCTCTCTCTCTCTCTCTCTCTCGCAGATGGGAAGAAAGAAAGGAGAAGAATGGAAATTTGTGGAGACATTGAAGCCTTTGGGAAAATGGCACTTGTAAATGCAAGTTCTGCCCTCACCAATGGGATGGAGGACCTATCCGCATAAGAGCACACTTTCTTGGGCTGACAGGCCTTGGGGTTGACCCTTGCACCTCCCCTCCTGAAAATGTGGAAGACACTTGTAGAAGGTTGCAAGCAAGGCAAGTAAAAATAAATTTGCAGAAGAGCTTGATGTAGATGTGGCTGATTTGGGAGATGCTTGGGAGAGTGGTGCTACAAGTGCAAGTGCATCTACACATGAACCAAAATAGAAGAAACAAAAGGTGTCAAAGGGAGCCTTGGCCAAGGCATGGGAGTCCTAGGCCTGGAAATGGTCCGTGCAATTGGCCAGGTTGGGCCTACCTTTAAGCCTCCATCTTATAAATCCTTGCGCACTTCGGAGCTGAAAAATGAGGTGGTATGCATGGATCAAGAGTTGCTGCAGTTTCGGGAGAAATGGAGAAAGTATGGATGCAACATAGTGTGTGATGGCTAGTCTGACACTCGGTGTAGGCCTATCATTAATATAATGGTCTCATGCATTTTTGGATCAGTCTTCTTGAAGTCTGTGGATACTAGTGGACAATATAAATTAGGGGAATACATTTATGAGATATTAAAAGATGCCATTGTTGATGTTGGGCTAGATAATGTGGTGCAAGTGTGCATGGATAATGCATCTAACTATGTGCGAGCAGGAAAATTGGTAGAGGAGGAGTGGCCTCATATTTTCTATACTAGATGCACATGCCATTGCCCTGACCTCTTGTTTGAGGACATTGGGCAACTTGCTTGGGTGAAGCCAGTGTTAACACATGCCAACATGATTGTCACGTTTGATACTCGGAAGCACACTGTGTTAGCATTATATAGAACTTTCAGCAAGAAGGAATTAGTGAAACCTGCACAGACTCGGTTTTCTTATATGTTTATCGTGTTAGCAAACTTGTTGGATGATAGAGTCTACAATGGATTGCGTCGTATGGTTGTGAGTCATGAGTACTGCAGGAAGAAAGTATCACGCACTGTGAAAGCACAACAGGTGTCTTCCATTGTATTGGGTGCCTCATTATGGCAGGAAGCAGGAGTCATAGTGAAGATATGTGCACCTATTCTAAAGATCCTTCGTTTGGCTGATAGGGAAAGGGCTACCATGGGACTTGTATATGAGCTCATGGTGGAGAAGATATAGACTATAGATGGCATAGACTCCTCCAAGTTGGCTGATGTCAGAGCCTTGTGTGTTAATAGGTGGGATATGATGCACTCTCCTTTACATGCAGCAGCTTTTGTTCTCCATCCTATTTGGAGAGATAAAAATCCAGATGGTGATAAGGAGGTGCATGATGGGATGGATGTCATTGAGCGGTACACAAAGTATGATGTCGAGAGGCAGGGCATCTTAGTTGATGAGTTTGATGTTTACAAGTCCATGTTAGGCACATTTTCTCGGGCAATTGCGAAGGATGATAAGAGGATGCACCAAGGGGTGAAGTGGTGGGAGACATTTGGGGCTCACACTCCAAATTTGCAGCAGTTGGCTATTCGAGTGCTCTCGCAGGGGACATGTGCTTCTCCTTGTGAGAGGAACTGGAGCACGTTCTCTCTTATACATACCAAAAGAAGAAATAGGTTGCTTCCAAAGAATACAGAACAATTAATATACATCCATACTAATTTGCGACGAGTGATCTCAAAAATCAAGGAAAGGGGATTTGAGAAGATAAGAGTGACCTTGGAAATGATCAACAAGGAGAAGGATGATGAGAGGCTGCTTGCTTTGTAAGAGACTACAGAGGGAGAAGAGGCGATTCCAGCCAGACAATCCCCTCTTGTTACAGGAAGGATGAATGTTGCTGCAGCTTCAAGCAGCTCCAGTATTTTGGAGTCCCATGGCGAGGCAGATGAGATTGACTGTGATGAGGATGAGGATGATGAGGAGGAGGAGGAGGATGCCACTGATGCTGATGATGATGAGGATGAGGCACAAGATGAGGATGCACCTTGAGGCTTGAGCCTCATCAGTTGTGATGCATTTCAGTTTTGTTTCCTAGCTGTGGCAGCCTGCAGGGCTGGCAGCCTTTTCAGTTTGTTATATGATGTTTTCTAGCTTGCCTTTGATGTAGTACCTGCAGCCTACAGGGCCCAGGCCTCGTTCACTTTTCTAGTATCTACTACTTGCTACCTTGGATGATTGATCATGATGTTTTGGTGTTTATCACTATGTATCAGATGACGGAATCCAGTCCCTGCACTCTTCCATGAATCATGATTCATGATTCACGACTTTAAAATCAATAAAAGTTTGAAGTTGAAAGTTTTGCAGTTCTCTCTCAAGTAAATGTGTACAATCTATATTTTTCTGAAAATTAGGGTCACGTATGATTCAGCCCCAAGGGCTGAACCATACTCCAATCATACTTCCGTACCCGTATGACGTATGCGTATGGTCACGTATGGAAAAAACTATGGATGGGGATTTTTTGGTTTGCTGACAATTAGTAGAGTCATGGTCCTGTTGCTTTTACTTCTTTCAGAGCTGCACATGCTTCGGTAGAGACATCATGGGAGATTCTAGCTTGTATTGCAGCTTGGCATATTCGGAGAGCCAGATGTACAAAGGCATTGGATGGATTCCAAGTTCACCCCTCTCAAACATTGGCCAGTATTTGGACTGATACTATGCATACCTTGATGGTCATATAGGCGAGTATGCAAGGGTCATCGAGAGCAACCTCTGCTAGGAGGAACACTTTCTTCAGAGTTTGGAGTGGATCTCTTTTCTTCTCTGATTCTGTCTCAGGGTTGACTTGGCATTTTCAGCCTCATCCCTAGTTATTTGCTAGCTCTTTTTGAGCTTTGATTTCTCTCATGTTTATATTGACATAATGTACTTTTGAATTGAGCTTGCTCTGTGGTTTTCATTCATACTTAATAAAAGTATTTTTTTGCCCAAAAAAAAACACCATGTAGAGCTTGGCATGGGGCACTCGAAGCCTTTACTCCACGCTCATATCAGGAATAGCCCCACCTCTCTCATTTCTTGCCCTTCCCTTCCCGCAAGGAGGAGGAACCGTCGAGTATCCCCTCCATCTTCAAGTATTTCCTTCAATTTGCATCTGCAAAGTCTTCATCTTTGACTCTTCTCGGGCCATTTCGATTCGACGTCTTCAGGTTGAGTCTTGTTCTTTGGATGTGGTACCACACCTTCCTTTTGTAGCTGTACATGCCTCTGTGGATACCTCTTGGGAGATACTGGCGAGCATAGCAGCGTGGCATATTTGGAGAGCCAGATGCACAGAGGCAGCATTGGAGGGAACTCAAGTTCATCCCTCGCACACATTGGCTAGTATCTGGACAAACACCATACATACTTTGATGGCCATATAGACGAGTATGCAAGGAGACTCCCATGCAGCCTCAACTAGGAGGGCTTCGTTCTTCAGGGAATGGAAGGATTCTCCTTTCTTCTCTGAGACTCTTACAAGGTTGAGGTGGCACTTTCAGCCTCAGCCTTGGTTGTTTTCCACCTCATTTTGAGGGGTTTATTTATACTCATGGTTTCATGATGTATTCTGCTTTGAGCTTGCTCTTGCGGGTTTTTTCTCTTACTTGATAGAAGTCTCTTTCATGGAAAAAAAAAAAAAAAGAAGTCTTTATGTTTATCAACAAGTGTTGGGAGCATACTGCACTCTCACCTTTGCTTTCCTCTATCGCTTTCAATCATCTTCATCTTATCATTTTGAGAGGCTTTTGAGTGGGCAATGCATAGTGGCCAAAGGCTGGCCATTCTACTCCTGGACTTCGAGAAAGCCTATGACAAGGTAGATTGGGGCTTTCTTAAGGAAACCCTTCTTCATTTCGGATCTACAGATGATTGGATTAGAGGGGGATCTACAGATGATTGGATTAGAGGGGTCTCTACTCTTTATAAATCAGCCCATAGCCAGGTAATTATTGGAGGAGTTAGGTGAGACAAGTTTGGATCTCTAGATCAGTCTGTCAAGGATGTCCTTTAGCCCCCTTTCTTTTCTTGTTTGTGGATGAAGCTATGAGTATCTACATTAGATCTCATGCTTATATTGTTGACCTGAGACTTCCATTGACACAAGAAGATGAGCTATTGGACAGTGAGCTACCAAATGATACGGCAGTTTTTTTGGATGCCACGCCACAGAAGCTCACTTCTTTTAGGATAGCATTGGATTTGTTTTGCATGGCAGCAGAGGCACATATAAACTGGCACAAATCCAATGGCTTTTGGATCAACACTGAGGACACTCCGGACTAAGGGAGCTAATATTGGTTTCACTTGTATTAAAAGGGGTATCTCTGTCAGCTATTTGGGGTGCCAGGTAGGTGTGGGCATCTCTTCTGCACAACAGTTTTCTCCTGTGTTGGAGAGCATAAGGAGGAAAATTCCTTTTTTGGAATTTGGTCAAACTAGACCTTGCATCTAGGGTCGTGGTGGTCAACCAGGTGTTACTGGCTACTGCTTGGTTTGTTTTTTCTTGCTGGTGCCATTCAAGTGTTAGTATCACTCAGCTCAAGAGACCAGTAAGGAACTTTTTGTGGAGTGGACTAGATGGCATGATAGATGCCATAGCCAGGGTGGCTTGGGAGACCCTGATTCTACCCACTTGGGAAGGGGGCCTCAATATCATTGACCTAGACCTGCAGTGTAGGGCATTGCTCTGTAAGATGGTGGTGAGAGGTTTGATGCTTGGACAGGAGCCGTGGAATTGTTTTTTCATATGCAGCATATAGTCTTGTACACCCACCTCGAGAGGAGACTCATAGATTGATGCAGCCATACTGCAATCTCTCCATTGGCTGCCATGATTCTCCTCTTTCCCAATTGGTGGATAGGCATCCCCCCTCGAGGATATGGACTCGCCCTTAATGTCTCCGATAGTGATTTGGCTTCTGCACCCGCACTGACTCCTTGGCGGTGCCATAACTCCTGTGCGGCGTCACCTTCTACACTGCGCAGTGCTATAACTCTTGCATGTGGAGGATAGCATACATGTGCGTACTCTCTGCAAATCCTCAGTCTTGGGAATTGGGACCCGTGATGTCTTTGCCTTGCTTCTCTGCATCACCAAGATCCGTCACCGATGTTACGGTGTTGGTCCTTGGTCTGTACTACACGAAGTCCGGTCATGGTTTGGACCGATTCTGGTCATCATCTTGGACAATGACTGGTCAACAGATGGGAAAATGTTCTTCAAATGCACCCCTATCCTAGAGGTTTTAGCTTCTCCCCACCTGCTTATTTTGCTGATTTTGGATCGTAGGAACACATAGGATGTTGGCTATTAGTCCTTGTATAAAGTCCACGTGGACCTTGGCTTTTGATGATGCATATAAATGCTCTAACAATATTGCAAGTACAGGAGGAGTCTTGATCTCACCCAAACAAGGAGTTGAATTCTGGTATAGTGACCCAGTGCAAGCTAACACTGACAATCAAGCCAAATATTCAGCCTTAATTTCTCAGTCTTAAGCACACACAAGATCAACAAATCAAGCACCCAACTGTTTTGGGGAACTCCCAATTCGGGTGTTAAGAAGGCGGCACCAGGGGGAATCTCACGCATTGATTTTTGCAAGGATTTGAACTATTCAGGACCAAAAACATAGTAATTGTGCATACTCAAATAAACCATTCTTCCCATAGTAATTGTGCATACTCAAATAAACCAATTTGGTGCAACCATAACCGAGTTCCTGGTGTGTCAAGATCAATAGAAATCTTGAAATCCTGGAAAGGGAACATAAAGCCTGCAGCTAACCTTTCTAGTTGTCGTCGTTTGACACTTGCATCTGATTCAGATTCATCAGCCGTTAGACCAGGCAAAGTTGTACGATTGGCATAGCTTTGTGCATACTTCTGCCAATGGGGATGGTTGGCTTTTTCTGCATTATCTTTCCAGCTTCTTCTAGTAGGGAATGCATCATGTTTCCAGCTTCTTCTGCTCTAGAAGGTCCAGACTAAAGATCTGATACTACGACATCAACAGGCTATGCAGTGGTGTCAAAATTTCGACAAGGTAAATAGTCAACATATTCCAAGGGTTTAAAATTGTGGCTAATTTCTTGGCAAAAGAAGCTTGCTTTGTTCCCATCCAACAACCTTGCTAGCCAGGAACCAGTGAGAATCAAGGGGAGAAAAATGCCAAACCGAACACCATTGGAAGAAATCACATAGAACTTGGAAGAAATTGAAGATGTCAAAGTGGACATGCAGGCCGGACACCTCCTTGCTCTAGTTCTAGCTTTGTTGTTTGCTCGCATGAACAAATGTCTGTGCTGATGCGGGCAGAATCCCCAGTAGTAGGAGCTCTTCTTCAACCTCCTCTCTTCTTCCCTCGTTCATCTACATTACCATTTAGAAGAAGGGACAAACATCCATCTCTCAAAATCTTGCAAAATAGAAGGGATTGAGCTTATCCAACGAGAAAGTACAAAAGCAAAAGCCTTTTAGGAGGCAATTTTGCAGATGCTGGGTATTCCAGACAGGAGTTACGGAGACCCTTTTTCTGCATGTCGAATAAAAAGTTGAATTTTCAATTCCATCATTCCTATGTGCTGTTCCAATCTGGCCACAGTTATAACATGATTATTTGTTCCCCTCAAGCCTAAACATCCATCAGTACAGTCTAACTTCTGATTGAGATCTAGCAATATATTGTTTCCTCCTTTGAGTCACTGCAAATGTAAGGGGCTCAAATTCTCAAACTGTAAGGCTCAAGTTGTCAAGACAGATTGATAAATTTGATACAGACCAGCTACATGGACTACGGATGCTTACAGATAAGCACATAAATTCATCACTCAGACTAGCAACAGTAAATATTCAATATATACTTAAATCGCCATTTGTGCTGCCTAGAAATCATATATGACAATCACGATGAGAGCAAAGCTTGCAACTGAGCATAGGATATAGACTCACTCTTTTGATGAAATCCCGGCCATTTGAGTCTGTATAGAACACATCCTTGCTGTTGACATCAGTCACCAAGCGGACAATCACATCTTTTCCAATAGCATCTTCTATAGGAACTGCACCAATCTGTATATTGTATACTTCAAGCCATAAAAAATACTGGGGAATGGAAGGATGCAATGCTTATTGCATTCTAGCAATCTACTCCTTTCAAAACACAAATAAGATAGAAGAATGCAAGCATAAATTTGTCTTTACCACAAACTCCATCTCCGCATAGTCTTTCTCCTTGTACAATCTCGTCACCTAAATCCAATACACAAAAAGTAGCAATCAGGGAAAAAATGTGCTACCAACCTGTCATTTACTTAACCAGTATAGCTTCAAACATTGAACATCCAGAAACTAGGGTTACTTTATCCACCATCATCCCACTTTCTCTACCATCTTAAATTTGCGCTCAAGTGTGTATCCAAGCCTAGAGGCATCTTAACACAGACGAACCACTCTTGAAAATGGATTCAGGAGTGCCCCTCCATACAAAGTAGTATCAAACTTAGAACCTAGAGGGTTCTGTGCAAATGATGTATGAAACAATAGAAGTACATAGTAACCATCAAAATCAACTTAGCTACATTGTAAATATGTAGAAAATTGGGGTCCACAGAAATTACCATGGTTCTCACCAATTTTCTACAGAAATTACCATGGTTCTCACCTAGGAAATGATCTTGAAAGTCGTCAAGAAATCATCAAGAAAATCGTTATCAAACCCATCAAGAAAGTCATCATCGAAGTGGCCTAGAGAGCCATCGGTTTATGTCGGTGACTTCTCACCCATCAAGTCCTTGACCAAGTCTCCCATGAAGTCCTCCACAATGTCACTAACTAGTAACCAAAAGATTGCCCACTGAGTCCCTAAAGTCACGGAAAAAGTCACTATGAAGTCACCCCAGAAGTCAACCAGAAAAGTCACCTGGTCACCCATGAAGTCATCTAATGAAATCATGTTTGGTCCATCGTATGGATCATTTGGCCAAGCCTCCCTTTTCTAGGCCATGCCTATGCCGACTTGCTTTGTGCAAGGAGGAAAAAATTGTGACAAACGCATCAGCTCTAGTTTAGGAGGCACCTACAAAGCAAGTGCAAGGCTTCAACAAGATCATACAAGTTGCATCAATCTTTTCCCCACATTCTGGTCAAGCAGCTCATGCTACGCGTGCTCTTGACACATTGCCTCCTTGTCATCATTGATCCATTGTCCACCTCCTATACAGCTCCCTCCCACCTTTCTTCCCCTCTATTCAATTCTTGCCACTCACACACCCAGCACAACGTCAGCCTCATCGCAGCCCTTTTTTGCCTCTTTCACAAAGCCTCACTAAAAGGAAGAAGAGAACTTAAAAGAGTGCACAATGAAAGCTACCAGTGCTTCCACAACTCAGACACCAAAAGTGACAATACAAAGGCATTAGCACTCATATATGAACCCAAAACTAACCCTAAAGAGATGATGATGTGGAATAATGACATGTCACAACAAATCATATAAGACAGCTTACCTTAATTAGGCTGAGAATTACTAAGCAACAATTCATATAAGACAGCTTACCTCAATTAGGGTAAGAATTACTAAGCACCAATTCATGGGTTGACCCTACTATGATCAACCTACATGACCATTCATTGAAATATCCTTAAACGGCCCCCTCCATGGAAGGGATGAAATACCCAAGAAACCAGTATTGGTTGTTCCTATCAAGCGATGATATGCGAGCAATCCTAGTGAGAATACTATGGAATGGAGCATCGATCATCATAGTCACCCGCCCAATCAGATTCTATGACCTATGGAGAGATGTTTTAGTGGGAGATTTGGAGAAACTTCTAAGCCCTTGCACGCTTTGTGATCTTGTGAAATACTTGGGTCTGGTGCATATAGAATTTCTCACAGAAATCTAAACGTGGAGGGAGACTTTTGGAGCAAATCCCTCATGTCTATAGCGCTTACATCCCTCAGAGTCTATCCAGCATTGCCTTAAGAATGCAAACAGGCCAGCAATATTTGGGCTAAGATTGCAGGGCTATGAGTAGATTCATCCCTTCAACTTTATACCTTACTTGAGGTTCGGTATCCAGAATGTTCTTGATTGGGCCTCATGTACTTCTTGAAAGCATGAACTCATCTTGGGCTATAAAGGTCCACCTTCATATTATTACTTTCTGTCTAATATGTGCAGTTCCTATATCTCGAATTCCAAGCCCCCGAGCTCCTTTGAATACAAACTGGGAGATAATTGGTCGTCTACCTCTAGATGTGCCAGGAACTAATACTCACAGAGGTATTAGACAGCGTACATCTCATCCCTTTTAGACCCTTTGCTGCATCTTGATGGATATTGTGCACACATTGATGGCTACTTGGTCAAGGATCCAGGGCTCTTTCTAGATCACCAACTGTTATGTCCACGTATGGACATGACATGGCTAGTGTTAACCTATGGCATTCTGTTCTAACCTTGTGTCTAGGGGAGCTCTGATATGTTCTGGAGGTGATACCGGAGACCAAAGGCCACTGGTGTGAGATGCAAGGAGCACATAATACTTGCAACTGTGGGTGTTGATGCGAAACTACCAGCAACTTCATTGAAAGTGACGGTGCAATGGATCGCAAGGTGATGGTGACAACTAGGAAATGAGTGCAGAGGGGATTGTGGTTCCAGTGATAGTGCAAGCGTGAAACAGAAGAGGAAGAAGAGATGGAATGGAAAACACTCAAAGGTCAATACTCATGCTGGTGGAGGCGACAACAAGGATGTGCATACTAGAGTGAAATCGGACGAGAATCCATCTCACAGCCCCCCTCCACATCACCTCTGCAGTCCTCATTTCTTGATCGGGTTCCGAAGCCATAATGTTTCCATAGAAACTCCTTCTCTCCTCTGGTTGATATTGGTAAGGAATGAAGGTGCATGGTGGAGAGGGAGAGAGAGAGAGGGTAGGCTAGTGAGACAGATAATAATACTCAAAGAGAGACATAATGAAATGGAAATGAAATAGCAAGAGCAATGAAAAAAATGAAAGTACTCACATGTAGACCAAAGAGCTTGTAGGCTTGATACTTGATTGATTTGACACTAGACAAGTACAACTCCTATATAGAGCACACACACACATATGAACACCAATGCATATGGAATAACTCCCAATGTGACAGTGGCATCCATAGGACACAATAGACTAGAACTCACAATAGAACACACCAAACTGACTCATCTTGACTCCATTTCCTAACAAGGAGGAGATTATGCCTTCTTCGATTGGTAACGTGGTTCTTGGTGTTCATGTTGATAGTGTATCACCATCCACAAGTGTGGGAGTGCTTTCCCTTGTGGAGATTTCCCTCCTCTGCAGCAGCAACATTATGGTAGGACACCTTATGTGTAGGAGGGAATTATTTTCCGCTACCAGTTGAGGTAAGGTCTTTCACTCATCTTCATCACGGCGATGAAGATTGTCACCTGGAACGTTCAACGCCTCGATGGTGTGCCTCATCACCACCGAAGGCAGTTGATTCATAATCATCTTAATCAAGGTGTTATTGGGAGTCCTATTGCTATACTCTTTATTCATGAACACAATCTAGATGCTAGTGATTGTACAAAGTTCAGTAAATTCCTCTCTGGTCATACATTTTGGTTTTTGGCTTTGGGCACCAAAGAAGGAACATGCATTTCAGTTTTAGATTCTGTTCTTCCTTTAGTGGTTGGCCACGGTATACTCTCACCCAAATTGTCCAACCAAATCAGCTGGTTCGTCATTTGGGTTATCCTCTTGGTTGGAAGATCACTCGTTGACAACAATTTGATTGGGTTTTGGCAAAACTGAAAAAGAAACTTAAATACTAGAAACTTGACGCATGGCCTTTGAATGTCAAGCTATGAATTGTTCAATCAAATTTTATGGCATACATTCAATTTTATTTTTATTTTTTTCAAGAAAATTACTTCATTAAGTATGAATGAAAACCGCGAGAGCAAGCTCAAATGCGGGAACACATCATGCATAGGAAAAAAACAGCTGAAAAGGAGCTAATAAAAAACCAAGGCGAAGGCTGAAAATGCCACCTCAACCCTAAGGGAGACTCAGAGAAGAAAGGAACTCTCCTGGTAGTGGTTGATACCTGCATGCTCGCCTAGATGGCCATCAGAGTGTGTACTATGTTGATCCAAATACTGGCCATAGCCTGAGAGAGATGAACCTGGGTATCCTCCATCACCTCTGTACACCTAGCTCTCCAAATATGCCAAGCTGCAATGCTAGCGAGAATCTCCCATGATGTGTCAACTAAGGCATGAGCAGCTCTGAAACGAGTGAAGGGAACATCCTGAAGGGAACAAGACTCCACTGAGTGTCTCCGTACAATGAGAGTTGGATCTGGATCATGTCCCACGAAGAACACCTGAGGGCCAGTAAGAGATAACCATGCTACTGAACCCAAGGTCATATAGAAAGGTGCAATATCAAAGATGCTGAAAATCCTAGCAACACCTTTCCAAATCGTCCTCGCCTGTCTGCACTCCCAAAGGCAATGCAGTACTGACTCGACTGCTATGTGGCAAAGAGGACAAGTAGGGTCAGCCCCAAACTTGGATCTCCACAGGTTCACTGCAATCCCTCCATGAATAGAAAGCCAAAAGAAAAGAGTGATCTTTCTATTCATGAGGGATTTCCACAGCCTATGCCAAAAGTTTTTCCGCACAACTGCAGAAATCTGAAAACTATCCCAATGAGGGGCTCTGGAGAACCTCCAACCTCTACTGTTGAGCTGAAAACTCCGTGCATTTCTGACTGTATAACAAAAGAAGGGGATGCTCTTCTCTTGGTGCCCCTCATCAATCCTATCCCCTGGGTCCCACTGCAGGAACCTAATAGGGGAACCACTGTATAACCAGAGTCTCCAAGACCCCAGCGAAGGGAGAAGAGGATCGGGGTCAAGATACCACTATGAGTCCGTGCCCCATTCCATGAAATTTGCAATCGTGACACGCTAACATGCAACCTCCAAAAGAATATCATCAGAAGATCTGGTAAGTTTGCCTTCTGACTGAACAATCAAAGACTAGGGTATCCTCATGTGCATCCCACAGGGCAAGAACCTGAAAAGGAATGCTTGTCCCTGTGAGAATGCTCCCCACCAAGTGGACTCTGTGATGGGCATGTCATCTGTGTCTATCCGCTCTGTCGGAACGGCTGCCTCTATCTGCTGTATCCTGACTGCACTCCCTCTGAGGTGGCCAACTACTAAGAGTCTCTGATCCTCTGGAAGTCTCCTAAAGGCCTGCCAGGCACCTATTGAAGAAGCAGGTCCCCTCTCCCATCTAGACCACTGCATATAGTGTGACACTCCAAGTGGCCTGCCATGGTCATCCAATATTGAGTCATTCCACATGACTGGCTTCCTGTGAATTAATTCATGAGAGGTGGGTGGAACTACATGAAGAGTGTTTCTGAAGCTGCCCCAAGCTTTCAGAATAGCAGCCATGAGAGGGGAAGGGGGAGATTTAAGATGGACTGAAGTAAAGATCCATCTGATGATGTCCATCCAATCTCCCCCATGAGATGGAGTACAAGAATGAATGCTGCGTGAGAAAAAATCTTTCCAGGGTTCCTATCCAGCATCAATCCACGTGGTACAAACTTGCAGATCAAGGCCATACACTGCAAGTTCGGGTCAATAATATTGAGACCTCCTTCTCCTGTGGGGAGAATGAGGGTCTCCTAAGCCACCATGGCTACAACATTTGAGTTGCCATCTAAGCCACTCCATAGGAAGTTCCTGATAGGTCTCATTAGCAGAGCAATACAACCTCTAGATCTGCACCAACATGAGCAAACAAACCACGCAGTGGCCAATAAGACCTGGTTCACAACTACAACTCAGGATGCAAGGTCAAGTCTGGGTGAACTCCAAAAGATGAGTTTCCTCCCGATACTCTCCAACACGGGAGCGAACTACTGTGCCAGAGAGATGCCCACCCCAACCTGGCATCCCAGATACCTGTCGGAAACTCCCCTCTGAATCCAAGTGAACCCTATGTCAATCCCCCAGACTGGAGTGTCCTCATCACTGATCCAAAAACAATTGGATTTGTTCCAATTTATGTGTGCACCTGCCGCAATGTAAAACAAATCCAATGCTATCCTGAATGAATTCAGTGCTAGGTCTCATGAGCTAAGCGATACAACCTCTAGACCTGCACCAATTAGAGAAAACGAACCAGGCAGTGGCCAATAATACCTGGTTCACAGTCACACTTCTGGATGCAAGGTCAAGTATGGCAGAACTCCAAAGATGAGTTTCCTCCTGATACTTTCCAACACGGGAGCAAACTGCTGTGTTGGAGAGATGTCCATCCCAACTTGGCATCCCAGATATATGACGGAAACACCCCTTTGAATCCAAGTGAGCCCTATTTCATTCCCCCAGTCTAGAGTGTCCTCATCACTGATCCAAAAGCCATTGGATTTGTTCCAATTAATGTATGCACCTGCCGCAATGCCAAACAAATCCAACGCCGTCTTGAATGAATTCAGTGTCTGTGGAGTGGCATCCAAAAAAACAGCCGTATCATCTGCCAACTCACTGTCCAAGAGCTCATCCTCCTGCCTCAATTGAAGTCTGACTCCTAGAATATCAGCTTGAGCTCTAATGTAATAGCTTACAGCTTCAGCCACAAATAAGAACAGAAAGGGAGCTAGAGGGCATCCTTGGTAGACTGATCTAGTAATCTCAAACCTGTCCCCCTTGACTCCACCAATAAGAACCTAGTTGTGGGCTCATCTGTAGAGGGCTGACACCCCTCTAATCCATGCAAGTAAGTGTGTCCTCCATAAAGCCCGAGTCTACCCTGTCATAAGCTTTCTCAAAGTCTAGGAGTAGAAAAGCCAGCCTGTGGCCATTATGCATGGCCCAGTCAAAAGCTTCCCAAAATGAGAAGATGTTGTCAAAGATACTCCTCTCTTCTCACATCAGTGGCCCTTGGCCTCCAGTAATACCTCCAGAAGTGATCGGACCATCCCTCATATAGTTTATGGCAATCACAATGGGACACTGCTGGTGTTGAACAGCAAATAGTGAAGTGGTGTTTTAGGGCCTTAAGAGAGAGATCTTATGCCAAGCAGTTCTGACACCCTTTAGGGAGCAAGTGAGAGAGAGAGAGGGTACTTGAGAAGAGTGGAGAGAAGGCTCCCTATAGATCAAACACGGTATAAGGAGCATTACCTGCGACGGAAGTTGGAGAAGTCGTCCAGCAGACCACAAAGTGAACCCATCGGCATAGTCGTGCCAGAGCAAGCAAGTTGATCGAAGCTCTCATTGACTTGGACCGGCAAGATCCGTGGTGGTCAAATCGGGACTCTAAAGGGAAACAAGAGGTGCAAAGCAGCAAAACAAGTGAATGAAGAAGGAACTAAGGACGAGGGTTCATCCGAAGCTCGTATAGTTCAAGACAACATCTTCTCCCCTCTCGCATTTATGTCTTCATCAACAACATCATCTATGGGGTTGGCCACTGTGTCAGCATCCAACTCCACAAAACAGACTGGTTAAGGTGCCATGCCATCTCTTATGCACAACCCCGGTTTCATCCCTAGTCTAGCCTCTACATCCATGGCACCTCTTCATTCTCATTTCGCTCCTGTGTCTCTACCTTCCATGAATGTTTTACCTCCTCTTTCCGCTCAATTAACTTTTTCACTATCTCTGTCCTTCCCTGCTTACCCATCATTCATAGCTTCCACTCTGTCACATCTGTTGCATTGTCTTTTCCACACTCTCTATCCTTCCCTACTTACCAATTGAAGGGGCATGGTGGAGAGGGAGAGAGAGAGAGGGTAGGCTAGGGGGGGAGATAATAATGCTCAAAGAGAGACATAATGAAATGGAAATGAAATAGCAAGAGCAATGAAAAAAATGAAAGTATTCACATGTAGACCAAAGAGCTTGTAGCTTGATACTTGATTGATTTGACACTAGACAAATACAGCTCTTATATAAGAGCGCACACACACATATGAACACCTATGCATATGGGATAACTCCCAATGTGACACGTGGCATCCATAGGACAAACTAAACTAGAATTCACACTAGAACATACTAGAATACACCAAACTGACTCAACTTGGCTTCATATTCTAACACCCATCATTCATAGCCTCCACTCTGTCACATCCTCTCTCAACTCCTCTTCCATCATCATTGACTTCCCCACCTTCTACATTCTCCTCCCTTAGATTTGTGTCCATGGTGCCTTTAGCGCCTTGCGTACCACCCTGTTTTTCATCCCCTATGTTCTCCCAGTCTACATTGGCATCCTTTAGCACTCTCACCTTCTACTATAGCAGTAGTAGTACCTTCAGCACCAGCACCATCATCCATGGCTACATCAGTAGTAACCAACCATTGTGGCCTTTATCAAAGCTCCTTGTCTCACCCTTGACCTCACAACCATATGGCCCTATGGCGCCGAGCCTTACTGATGCTCAATTGGGAGGTCCTTTGATGGTTGTAACTACTTCAGGTCCCAATTGGGCAAAGGTGTTGTCTCAGCCATGGTAGTTCCGAGTTCCACGGAGAAAGGGAGACATCTTGAACTACTAAACAAAGCCCACGTGAAAACACAGAAGTTCAAGGGCCACCTCCATGATGCTGAAGCTCGTGTCCAAAAATTCCTCAAAGCATGGAAGTCCAAAGGTGTGGAGAACAAGAATGATTTTCTCCATAACTTTCCTTAGCTCTTCATATCTTTCCTTCATCTTTGGAGGATGCAACACAAGACGTGTGGTACAGTCAATTTTCCCCTAATCACTTCAAACTTGGGCAGACCTAAGCGATTGTTCCAGAGTTGTCCACAGACACGGACACTATGAAGCCAGAGGAGAACATTTATGAAATGTACACGTGAATGAGGTCTTGGCGGCGAAGATGTACATGCCACCTAATGATCTTGTCATGAAAGAGTGGTTCTTCAAGGTCTTACCTCGGAGGCTGTGGAGGTCCAGGCAGAGGGGAACTAAGCTAAGGCGACCTATCATGTGCTATAGATGTGGTGAGTATGGCCACTACCAAGATGATTGTACACAACCGTTTGGGGGGCCATCTTGTACGCAATACGATACCAATGACCACTACACGAGATTGTCCTAATGGCATAGTGGAGCCATCATCTCAAGTCAACATGATTGATGTAGTGGCAGGGGAGGAAGACAGCCCCCATCTAATTAGGCTGTGCTGGGAGCTATTACAAGGTCGCAAACAAAAGGTGACACTTCTGCCGGCAAATTAGAGGCCTCATCATCGACTAGTACTCCCTTGTTACCACAAGTGCATCCTCGCCGACGTCTTCAACGAAGTCGTCCCCTCCCTTGACAACGAACAATGTGGCCCCAAAAATATCAGCCATGTCTTCTCCTATTGGTGGATCTGATTGAATCTCAACGGGCACAGAACCAACAAGACTCGTCACTACCTCTAAAAGTGCTCCGTCGTCACATGACCAATCTATGCCCTCCTAGTACTAGTAGAATGACATAAGGATGCAGTTCCAATTCCACTTCCAGACACAGTGGGCCATGAGGGGTCAAGAGGCAATCATTGCTCAGTGTACACTACCCTCACATGTGAGCAAAGTACTAGACTCATAGTGGAAATAAATGGACTACAGCTTTAGGATGCCTTCTTTGATGGTGGGGCAGCAATGAACATTATGCCCAAAGGACAATGCTGGAACTTGGCTTGAAACTAACAAGTGATGTCCACTTTGAAGTACGCATGGATGACGAGCATGGAGTAAGGCCGCTGGGAGCGATCAAAGATGTCCACCTGAAGATTGGTGGGGTCACATTCATGTCCAACTTTGTGGTCATGGACATGACCAAAGATGAACAAACCTACCCTCTAATTCTAGGCTGGCCGTGATTGAGGTCTACTAAGGCCATTCAAGATTGGCAGTGATCAAGCGCGCTTGCCCTTAGGGTCGACATCATTGGAGATTGACATGATCACAGGAACAACTCAACACCGCCTAGTTGAACTGTAGGAAGGGGAGGAAGATTATGAAGAAGACGTAGGCGTTAAGAAGGAGTGTTGGGCTCTTGGCGATTGGCCCCAAAGAGCCTAGTAGTTGGCCTATGTTGAGGATTCCCCTTGCAGGAGGAAAACTATGAGACAAAAACACTCGAGGACCAGGAGAGCTTGCTAGAACAGGCTGACCCTAATGAGCAAGAAGTTGTTATCTTGGATTAGATGGGTGCCTTGGGATCCTTGTCAGCCAACATGGTGGAGTTATGTCCCTCCAATGACTTTGATGCTAATGATCCTGTCAATAGTACCATGGTCCCAAAAAACACCCATGTCACAACCTTTGGTCTCTGCAAAACAATCTCCACGTGTATCAACAGGTGGTGTCTAGACATCCCAGAGAAGAAAATGATGATGTCAACCATGTGACTTTGGACCAACGAGTTGACGAGGTCAACTGTGTGACTCAAGCACATGACCAGGCCATGGAGACACACATGCATAGCTTCCACCAGACAAAGGGCCATCCAAGCACCAATGCATACGAGAATGATGATTCTGATTGCCTTCACACAAAAGACAAGGCCATCTAGCACCTGTTGACGGAGAGGAGGCTCATCTAGTGACCGATAATGGAGAGGACACTTGGGATCCTGAAGAGGAGGATGATCATTGAAGGCACATGGTGGAGAGGGAGAGAGAGAGAGGGTAGGCTAGGGAGAGAGATAATGATACTCAAAAAGAGACATAATGAAATGACAGAAAAAGTGCCAAGCAGGGGCTGCTGCTCCTCCCCACGGCTGCCCCATCGGCTGCTCCCTAGCTCTCCCCTACCTCTAGCCTCCACCCTCAGCCTTCCCCTTCGCTACCTTCCCCCTTCGACAGACTCTCTCCAGCGGCCAGCTCCCCCTCCTCGCCAGCCTGCTCCTCCCTCTCACGCTGTCCCTCCTCTCCCCGCCGGCGTGCCTCCCCTCGCCCGGCCTGCTCCTCCCTCCCCTGCTAGCCATCTCTTCACTCCGTCCCTCTCCTCCCTCCCCCGCAGGCCCTCTCCTCCCCTGCCACACCTCCCCCCCCCCCCCCCCCCGCGGCACTTCTGCCTCCCTCGCCGGTCTCCTCCCCCCCCTACACCCCTTGCCTAGCTCCTTCTCCTCTCCCTCCTTGCCTAGCCCCTCATCCTCTCTACTACTACCTCCTAGCCTAGCCACTCTCCCCCTCCTCCTCTCTACTCCTACCCCATCCTAGCCTCTCTTCTCATCCTCTCTCTACTCCTACCCTCTATCCTAGCCTCTCCCCCCCTCCCACCTCTTCTCTCCTACCCCTAGTCCTCTCCTCTCTCCCCCTCCCTTAGCATCCTTCATCCCCTTCTCTCCCTTCAGCCTTCACCCTCTCCTCAGACACAACATTTTTAATCGGACGGAGCTCAACGATGTTCGAGAACTCGTTCCCACCTCGATTGACGATGGCTCCGCCTTCAGCCAATCCTCGCCCGCTTCCTCCGGCCACGAAAACCATCATTTTCTCAAAAGACGAGCTGCAACAACTCAAAAAAGATACAGAGCAGGAGAGCTCGACATCGCTCTTTACTCGCATCCATGGGTCCCACCCTTCTAGGTTACAGTCCAAGAACTGGATGCTCGCTGCTCTACTTGGAGACCTCGCAGGGGACCTCACAGATGTTCGTCTGCTTGGGCGAGGTTTCTTCCAGATTGTTTTTGACTCCTCAAAGGTAGCAGGTACAGTGCTTCACGCCAAGCCATTAGCACTGAGCTCCAGGAGGCTTTTTTTGACCCCTTTCTCATTGGGGTTTGATCGTGTTGAGGAGGACAGCCGAACGACATCACTCTTCATCAGATTTATGCCCTTCCTTAGGTGTACTATCGACTTTTACATTCCATTGGAGCCGCCTTTGGGGTGGTCACCGACTTCCCCCCTCTCCCTGAGATGCCTTCCACAGTAGCACAGGCAGTCAGGTCCGATGGGGTACCGCGTGTTAGGGTCATTGTCCCCAACCCTAACATATCGGATGACCACATTTTGCTTCAGCGTCGAGATGGCTCCTTCTTAAGACAGAGAGTCGAGATTGCACGGAGACAGGATCAGTGTAGGATTTGCAGGATCCTTGTGCACTTTGCCAGAGATTGCCCAAGGAAAAGAAAGAAGAAAAGACCTAAAAAATCCACGGGTGCACGTCATAGCTTCACTCGACCTGGACCTTCCTCACGACCAGCTCCTACCGCTTCACACACTACTAGACCTCCAACTTCGCAGCTAGGACCGGCCTCTCCTCCTGGTACTTCTTTAGCGTAGCCTTCAACCTCTCGTCCTTGTACTTCTTTAGCACGGATAGGGTAGTTAGCACTTCCTGTTCGGTTGGGTGCCTGTCAGAGTTGGGGAGCCAGTTCCACCTCAGGCTACCATTGATGGTGCCGCGGACCCGTCTCTTTAGGCAGGAGACATTCCTATCCTGGTTCCATATGCAGATGAGACTGCTCCTGCCCCTTCACGTGTTCATGTGCAGGAGCGCTTACCTAGGGAGAAGCTTTCGATAGAGAACCGTGCCTTACTTGAGAACAATGCCAAAGTCGTGGCTGAGGCCATGAACATTCATGCCGAGGCCATGCAGCATGCCGAGTGCAGCACCCCCCTCCCTCTCCTGCACGTCTGTCTACATTCGACAGAGGTAAGGGGGTTATTGGCTCCACTCCTCCTTCCGCAAGGCTCCTTCGCACTCCTGCGCCAGAGGTACGTCGAAGGAATTCTTTTTCCATTCTGCCAAAGTCGTGGCTGAGGCCATGAACATTCATGCCGAGGCCATGCAGCATGCCGAGTGCAGCACCCCCCTCCCTCTCCTGCACGTCTGTCTACATTCGACAGAGGTAAGGGGGTTATTGGCTCCACTCCTCCTTCCGCAAGGCTCCTTCGCACTCCTGCGCCAGAGGTACGTCGAAGGAATTCTTTTTCCATTCTGGCAGATTTGGCTGAGTTTGAGGCAGAGGAGAAGTTTTTATTCTCTACACTCGGGGAGCACATCTTTTAAACATCCGTGGATAGATTTTCCCACTCAACAGGTGTGGGTGTGCTATCCCCGGTTGATTTCCCTCCTCTTGATAGGAGGAACTTTTCGCAAGAGAGGGCTTTCTCCGCTACTAGGTCGGTAAGGATCTTCCATCCGGCCTCCTCCTCTCGCAGATGAGGATTGTCAGTTGGAACATTTAGGACCTCAAGGGTGTACCTCACCGCCACCATAGGCAGCTGATTCGTAACCAACTTCAACCAGGTGTAACTAGGGAACCCATGGCTATTCTGATGATTTAGGAACACAAATTGGATGTCAAGCATTGTGCCAAGTCGGGTAAGCTTCTTTCAGGCCATATTTTCTTGGCACCCGCCTTGGGCACCAGGGGAGGTACTTGCATCTCTGTTTCTTCTTCTATACTCCCCTTGGTGATCGGACATGGGATCATAGTCCCTTCCAGAGCTCAGTGGATTATACTTTTGATTGGTGGGCATAAGGTTGGTCTTTTAAACCTTTATGCTCCCAATTCTAGAGGGAATCGTGTCCTTCTTTGGAAGGAACTACTCTCTTGGTCACACATTGCAGATGCTTGGACTATAGGGGGCAATTTCAACATGGTTGAAATGCCCTCACACAAACGGTGGTAGGGAAGGTGGTATTCACTCCCTAGAGAGAGCTACTTGGGATGCCTTCCTTTTTTAGTACAATGGCAGGGATGCTTGGTACGATGATGCTTTTCACACTCAGCCACTTTCTCTCCTATTTTCTTGGTCGAACAAGAGATTGTAGATGCCTATCCACGCACGGATTGACAAATTTTATGTGGATGATTGAGCTCTTGAGAAAGGTGGTACTGTTCACATTGCAGCTGGGGTGTCCATTTCGGATCATTTTCCAGTGAATCTGATGGTTTCAGATCCTCATGTGAAGGGCCGCTCTTCCAGTGTTAGGATTCCATATGCCTTTTATGCAGAGGAGGGCCTTACAGAGATAGTGTTGAGGACATGGATATCTCATATGCAGGATGGGTAGCTTTCTCCGTCAGATTTAGTCGAAGCCCTATGATATTATCGACTTTTATCTTTCAGTTGCTCGTATCAGGAGGGGTGAGATCCTCATGCATGAGATAGCTATGCAGCAGCAGTTGGATGCCCTCCAAAGAGAGGAGCAGAAGAGGCCTACAAAATCTTGGCTTCAGGAGCGCCTTGCCGCAACAAGGGCCCAGCAGCAGTCACTTTTAGATCAGAGAGCAGAGTATGCCTTTCATGCCCGAGAGTCATTTTGGACTCAGGCGGGAAATAGGGTCAACAAGCAGTTCTTCTCTACTCTTGGCCCCAGACATAATAAGGAGAGTGTCTCACAGGTTATTGACTCAGGTGGAGTTCTTCAAACATATCTAGATGCCGTCTTGTAGGTTGCCACCAATTTCTATGCCTCCCTCTTACAATAGATCCTGACACTTAGGCCACAGATGATGCTAGAGTAGTTATTTAGCAACCCTTACCTGGGTTGGTGACAGAGGATATGACTGTCTCACTTAATGCACCCTTCACCAACGTAGAGTTCAGGATTTCTCTCTCTGCCCTTCACAAGGCCAAGTGTCCTGGTTCAGATGGACTTACCCCCTTATTTTTTATTACTTTTTGGGATCAAATTAAGGATCACATTACTTCAGCCCTGCAGGGTGTATGGGACTCGGGTGAGATGCCAGACTCACTTACGGAGGGCCTCATTCATGTGGGTGGAGTGAACAACGGAAGCAACAGGAGACGGAGGCAAGAAGCAAAGCGTGCTGCTGAACTTGTATTACCGAAGTTATAAAGAATGTAGATGCGAAACGAAGAGAGAGAGTGAGAGTGCAGGTACAGGACGAGTCGAAGAGAAGTCACGTCAAACTTAGATTGATAGATAAGGTTGCAAAACACAAGTACAAAGTACTTGTATCTAGGCCTAGGACTAAGTGTCCTAGGTGTCACATAGGACTAAGTGTCCTATGTGGCATAGAAGGCACTAACACTATAAGTGCCTGCACTTATGCCTACAAGGCACATACCATGGCCTATAGGGCATCACTAGAACCACCAAAAGATGGCCTACAAACCCCCCTCCATGGGATGGGCTGAAGTACTCTGGAAACGTCTCAGAATACCCAGTAGTTTCTGATCATGGTGGCACATGTTCATCCAAAAGGATATAGCCACCTATGAATGTACAAGGAATGTCAGATCATGTAACAAAGGGAACCAAGTGTAAAGCCTGTCGGAAGACTTCGAACTTAGGACGAGGAAGTGCCTTTGTAAACATATCTGCGATGTTGTCCTCTGTGGGAAGATAGGACAACTCTATGTCTCTTGCTGACAACCGCTCCCGAACATAATGATAGTGAACTTCAATGTGCTTGGTACGCGCATGAAACACTGGGTTACGCGCAATGGCCAAAGCACTCTGGTTGTTAGTGTAGATAATAGTGGAGGATGTCTGGCAAATACCAAGATCTGTAAGTAACTGTCAAAGCCAAACACACTCTACTGTAGCGGTGAAGGCTGCCCTATACTCAGCCTCACAACTAGACGTGGCAACTGTCGGTTGCTTCTTGCTGAGCCAAGAAATACATGAATTGCCAAGCAAAAAACAATTGCCACTATGTGACACTCTGGTGTCAAAACATCCTGCCCAGTCACTATCCATGTAAGCATGCATGGTAAGTGAACCCTGATCACCATAGAAGAGGGCTAAATCCTGAGTGCCTCTGAGATATCTGAAGACTCTCTTCATTGCCTGCCAATGCTGTGAACTGGGCATGTGCATGAATCTGCTGAGCTGAGATACTGCATACTGCAAGTCAGGTCTGGTGTGACATAAATAAATAAGGCATCCAACAGCCTGCTGATAAAGAGTGATATCACATGGTGGGCTCCCATCATGAGCTGAGAATTTGAAGCCAGGGTCCACTGGAGTAGAGATTGGCTTGCAATCCTCAAACTGAAAACAATCAAGGAGCTGTCCAATATACTTGGACTGAGACATCATGATACCCCCCTCAACATGAGCAAACTGAATGCCCAAATAATAATGGAGCTGTCCCATGTCTGACATGTCAAAATTCGGCTGCAAATCAGCCTTGAATGCTGCAATTTGTTGAGTATCTGGGCCCGTGATAAGCATATCATCCACATATAAAATCAGCACTAAAAAATCAGATCCACTCCCACGGAAATAAAGAGTGGGTTCTGTGGGACTATTCTAAAAACCAAGGGATAGTAAGTGTGCATGAATTTTGGCATACCATGCCCTGGGTGCCTGCTTCAAACCATAAAGGGCTTTTCTAAGCCGGCATACCTTATTTTCAGAATTAACATCCTCAAAGCCAGGAGGTTGTGTGACATAGACTTCTTCCTGCAGATCCCCATGAAGAAAGGCAGTCTTGATGTCAAGTTGGTGCACTTGCGAATGATGATGGGCTGCAATGGCAATGACACATCGAATGGTAGTAATCCTGGATGTGGGAGCAAATGTCTCCTCAAAGTCAATGCCTTGTTGTCGGGCATACCCTTTTGCAACAAGACAAGCTTTGTATCAATCTATGCTGCCATCAAATTTCCTTTTTAATTTGTAGACCCACCGTGTTCCAATGGCATGCTTGCCAAGTAGGAGATCTACTAATTCCCAAGTGTCATTTTTGGCAATAGATTGTAACTCAGCTTTCATTGCATCCATCCACTCTTTGCTGTCAAAAGCATCTTTATGGCACAAAGGCTCTTCATTGCAAGCTGTAGCAAGGAGTGCAAACTCAAGAAAGTGACCATGCTGTCTATTCCCTGATCTTGTCCGGGCAGCAAAAGGCTGATCTTGTTTCCTGTCCCTCAATGTGTCAAGAAGCCATCTGGGAACTTGCCTTTGCTGTCTATTGACAGCTCTTTCTTCAATGACTGCATCATGAGTGGTGGGATCATTTTGTGCCGGAAGAGAAACCTGCAAATCAGCATGAGGTTGGGGCTGATTATTGCTTAGTGGAGGGCCTGTAGGAGGCTCATGTTGCTGCTCAAAATCCTCTTCTGATGATGGCAGAGGTAACCAAGATTCAAAGGCATCAAACATGTCAATATCTGGCTTTGCTTTGCAGTCCACAAGAGGAGAAGCTGAATGTTCAGCAAAGATCACATCTCTACTGACAATAATCTTCCCAGTATTTGGTTGATATAACCAATACCCTCTGCTCTCCTGGCTGTAACCAATGAATATGCATTTGATTGCCTTGTCATCAAGCTTATGTCTCAGCTGAGGTGGTACATGAGCATATGCAAGAGACCCAAAAACTTTCATGTGTGAAAGTGAAGGCTTCCTGCCTTTCCATGCTTCATAAGGTGTAATAGTCTTTAATGCCCGTGTAGGTGATCTATTCAGCACATAGTTGGCACACATTACTGCATCAAGCCAAAATTTATTGGGCAAAGACTTGGCCTTAAGCATGCATCTGGCCATCTCCATTGAGGACCTATTTTTCCTTTCAGAAACAGGATTCTGCTAAGGAGTATAAGGAGTAGTGCATGAGTGAATAATGCCCCGTGAGTGTGAGAAGATGGAGAGTGAGAGAGAGCAAGAGAGTGAGAGCTGGAGAGCTGAAAGCTTGGAAGCTGAGTTGCAATAGAAGAGTGTGAAGAGTACAACTCAATGAGTGAGAGATAAGGTTTTGTCCTAGTGACAAAACCTTAGTAGTCACTAACCATAGTTAGTGAACTAACTGTGGTTAGGGGAAAAAACCTCTTAAAGAGGGAAAAGTGCCCCTAACTAGCTTATTAAATTACATTGGTCGCTGCTGAATTATATCTATAATTCTAACACCCCCCTGCAGTGCCAATGTCATGTACAAGGCTGATCAATCACCAAACGGATATAAGTTCAGGGCACTGCGAAATGCCTCAAACTTTTCACGTGGTAGTGCTTTGGTGAAAATATCTGCAACATTGTCATGTGTGGACACAAAGATCATACTGATCTCTCCTGCATGCAACTTCTCTCTGACGTAGTGATAGTGAACCTCAATGTGCTTCGTGCGAGCATGAAACACTGGATTCTTTGCCACTGCAATGGCACTCTGACTATCAGTGAGAATTGGAGAAGGACCCTCCAAAGACAGATGAAGATCAGCAAATAGACGTCGCAGCCAGACACATTCAACTGTTGCTGTGAAAGCTGCCCTATACTCAGCTTCACAGGATGAGGTAGCCACTGTAGATTGTTTCTTACTCAGCCAGGAAATGCAAGATTTACCCAAAAAGAAACAATTGCCACTAGTGGACTGCCTAGTGTCATAATCACCAGCCCAATCTGAATCACTGTAGACATGCATATGCAAGTCACCCCCCCTGGGAAATAGCAAGCCAAAAGACTTCGTGCCCTGCAAATAACGGAAGATGCGCTTAACTGCCTGCCAATGCATAGTTTTTGGGGTGTGCATGTACCTGCTCACCTGAGATACTGCAAACTGAATATCGGGTCTAGTGTTGCAGAGATGTATGAGGCATCCAACAGCCTGACTGTAAAGTGTGGCATCAACTAATTCTCCTACATCATGCATTGTGAGTTTCAGCCCCGGCTCCATGGGAGTGGCTATGGGCTTAGAATCATGCATGTTAAATCTGTCCTCTGCACATACTTGGACTGAGACATAACAGTGCCACGTCTCTCATGAGAGAACTGAATCCCCAAATAAAAGTGAAGCAGCCCCAAATCTGACATGTCAAAGTTGGTCTGCAAATCAGCTTTGAAATCTGCAATTTTGTCTTCATTGGACCCTGTGAGCAGTAAGTCATCGACATAAAGAAGGATGACTAAAATTTCCCCCCCCCATCCATCTTGATGTAGAGGGTGCTCTCAGTAGGACTATTGTGCAGCCCCTTGCTGGTAAAAAAGGCATGGATCTTGGCATACCATGCACGAGGGGCCTGTTTCAGCCCATATAAAGCTTTGTTGAGCTTGCATACTTGAAGTGCATTTGCTGTAATTTCAAAGCCTGGAAATTGTTTGACATACACCTCTTCCAGCAAGTCCCCATTTAAGAAGGCTGTTTTTATGTCCAACTGATGAACATTCCACTCAAAATGTGCAGCCATTGCAATAACTGATCGGATGGTGGTCATCCGGGATGTAGGAGCGAATGTCTCCTCATAATCTATGCCCTTTTTCTGAGCATAGCCTTTAGCAACCAGCCTTGCCTTATATCTGTCAATGCAGCCATCTGGCTTCCATTTGACCTTGCAAACCCAGCGTGTGCCAATGGCATGTTTACCTAGTGGCAAGTCTACAACGTCCCCAGTCTGATTTTTTTCAATGGACTGCAACTCATCATGCATGGCATTCATCCAATGCACATTGTCCTTTGCCTCTTCGAATGTGGCAGGCTCCTCCTCATCAAGAAGAGTACCTGCATATGCTGATTCCACTGAATTAGCACCTTCCATGTGCCTTGCTGCACTGCGAGTCCTGCCAGGTAACGGAGCATCAATTTTACTCTCCCTGAGAGTCTATAACAGCCAGTTTGGGACTGTTTTTGCACCCTGGCTTTTTGCTATGTGATGACCTGGCTTTTTGCAGTAGTGACAAAAACCCTTCTTCTTGGGCTTACTTGCATCATTTTTAGCCTTTTGTGAAGGCTGTCCTCACCCACTGGAAGGCTGATTTACTGATGTCTTTGCCCGTCCCTTTGTTTTTTATTTAAACTTTGAGAGCATGGCTTGTTCACCTGCACGTGAAGCCAAGTTTTTCTTGGTCTGCTCTTCCTGAAGCAGAAGTCCTATCAACTCATGAAAAGGGAGAGGATTTGCACCCCCCCTCAATGATAAGTTCAGCGAGGTATGAAAGCTGAGATAAGACTCAGGAAGAGAATTCAGAGTGGTTGTAATCATCTCTGAATCAAGAATAATTTCATCTATGTTTAACAATTGCTCTCTGAGATCCTGTAGCTTTGTGAGGTGGACTGACATGGAGTCACCCTCTTCCATATGTGTATTACTTAACTCTCTTTTCAAGAAAGATACCCTTGCATCATTCCGGGCTGCATACATGCTTTCTAAAATATCCCACGCTGCCTCAGAGGTCTTACACGACCGGATATGCGGAATGATAAATCTTTTCACTGAAAGAGAGATGCATGACAAAGCTAAGGCATCTCGTGAATCCCATCTCTTCTGATCTGGAGTAGTGGCTATAGCTGCACCACCAACTTGTTCTGCAGCTGCCCCCTGTGCACGACTGTCCAAGCATCAAAAACTCTCCAGAATCTCCCAAAAGTGCTGCAAAACACTTCAAGAAAGGCAGTATGAACTGAAAACTCCGAAAATTGCTCTCCCAACACAAAAGCCCCAAAATAGGCCTGAAATTGCAACCGGAAAGGGGCAAATTGATCAAAAGCCCCAAATGTTGCAAGAATTACGCTCTGTCTGCAAAAGCCCCAAATTTCACTGCGAGATTGCAGTGTAATTACAAAATCCCCAAATTTCTTCAAGAAATTGTACTGCAAAACTGAAAGCCCCAAATTTCGAGCTTCAAATTGCAACCAGAAAGGGGCAGAAGTACAAAAAGCCCCAAATTTTGTAATTTCAGCAGAAAGCCCCAAATTTCACACCAAATCTGCAATGTTTGCTCCAAGTGTAGCTCCGAAACTACAAAATGATTGCAATGTCTGCAACAAATAAAACGCCCCAAATGTACTCCCAAAAAACTGAGCCAAACAATGGTTGTCTGCAAAATGTGCCTGCCAAAGATCACCTGCGAGTTTCTCCTATATGGAATCAGAGATTGTACGGAGGATTACCTGCTGTACGAAAGCAGAACCAGTACAGAAGTACTGTACGGAAGTACGGAGTACTAATGACAGTACGGAGAAGGTATGTGCTGGTACGGACGGTGATACCAAACTGTACGGCTAGTGGCAACGAGCTGTATGTACAGGTACGGAACTGTACGGCGAACCGTACAATCTGGCAACTGACTGTACGGCACTTGTACGGACACGATGTATGACGACCACGGCACTTGTACGGACGCGATGTACCACGACCTGTGTGTTGCAGATCTGTACGGCGGGTACAGTACGACAGGGTACGGACGGGCAGAGATGAAGTACGAATTCCGTACAGTCGTACGGACTGTACGGGCAAGGTGTAGCAGCAGGAGCGTGGGTTGTAGGCTGGAGCTGAACGAGGAAGAAGCAAGGAGCTGGATCAAATGCTCTGATACCAAATGTGAGAAGATGGAGAGTGAGAGCTGGAGAGCTGAAAGCTTGGAAGCTGAGTTGCAATAGAAGAGTGTGAAGAGTACAACTCAATGAGTGAGAGATAAGGTTTTGTCCTAGTGACAAAACCTTAGTAATCACTAACCATAGTTAGTGAACTAACTGCGGTTAGGGGGGAAAAACCTCTTAAAGAGGGAAAAGTGCCCCTAACTAGCTTATTAAATTACACTGGCCACTGCTGAATTATATCTATAATTCTAACAGTGAGGATAGAAATGCATCAAACTCCTTTGACATATACTCACCCCCCCTATCTGTGTTGAGGGTGACAAGCTTGCATCCTGATTCATTTTCAACCATATTCAGCAAGCTCTGAAAGCATAAGAAAACTTCAGATTTGGCCTTCAAAGGATATACCCAGCAATACCTTGTGAAATCATCAATGAGAGTCATGAAATACTTGTATCCTCCAATGGCATTTATCCTCATTGGGCCACAGACATCACTGTGTACTAGCTGCAATTTCCTTTGTGAGAGTTTTGGACAATTCTTTTGAAAAGGAAATCGTCGATGCATCTTACCCAAAAGACAACCCTCACACACATGTTTAGAAACTGTGTGAGTCTGGAGTACATCATTTGCCATCTGCTGTGAATGTAGCTTTGCAAGAGCTCTATAATTGAGATGGCCCATTCTCTCATGCCAAAGATGAGTTTCAGCAAGCTGTGAATCTGAAATAGCTAATGCTTCAGTAGAAAGTGCAGCTGAATGATGATCAAGGTGATAAAGCCCTCATTGCAAAGTGCCAGTGAGAACTATGGCATTGTCATCACAAAGATCATATACTAGGCATCTGTAGCCATAAAAAATTACTCTGAAACCTGAAGTAGCAATTGCTGAAATTGAAATCAAGTTGACTTCAATTCCAGGCACAAAAAGAACATTTGTCAGAGTGACAGGATGGCTGGAAATGGATGTGAGCTGCACATCTCCAACTCATTTTACAGCATATGAAGCATTATTGGCACATGTAACAATCCCCCCTCGAGGTGCATCAGCTAGAGAATGAAACAACTGTCTGCAAGATGTGACATGCTTGGAAGCTCCACTATCAAAGTACCAAGACTGAGCATCATTAGCAGCAAAGAGTGCATCAGCTTTGGAGGGATCAAATGAGCAATGGACAGCCCATGCCCAATCATCCTGAAGAGCATGTGCATGTGAAGCATCTGCTGGCTCATGGGATTCAATGGCATGTGAGGCATTAACTGTCAATCCTGCTTTCTTTTTCTCCGAAGCAATGCGCTTCTTGCATTCTGAAATGTCATGTCCAGGCTTGCGACAATAGTTGCATCTTTTCTTCTTTCCCTTATCTCCTGTATTTTTAGATGCATGGGAGGAATTGCAGCTGCTGTGCGTAGAGGAATTGCAGCTGCTGTGCTCAGATTTTGGCTTGCCCATAGGCTTGGAAGCCTTGCTTCTTCCTGTCTGTTGTGAAGCAAATGCATGATCAGGAATAATGGCTTGTCTGTTAGCTCTACTTTGCTCTTCCTGCAAAAGCAAAGTAACAAGCTGATCAAAAGAATAGTGGTCTGGATTACCCATGGCCACTAATCGAAGGGTTGTAGCAAACCCTTGATATGTATCTGGTAGTCCATTCAATGTAGTACTGACAAGCTGTGAATTTGGCACCACCTCATCAATGTTGGCAAGTTGTTCCATGAGGTCCTTGACCTTTGTCAAATATGCATCCATTGACTCACCTTCATTCATATTCACTTCCTGTAATTGCCTTCTCAAATATGCAACACGAGCTTCATTGCGAATCTGATATAGAGAAGCCAATTTATCCCAAGCATCCTTTGCTGTCCTGCAAGACCGGATGTGTGGAATAATGATTCTCTTGCATGATAAAGCAATGCATGAATGTGCATTTGCATCTCTTGCATCCCATCTTGACTATTCTTGAGTTGGAAGAGCAGCAGCAGGAGTGCTAGAGGAAGAGGCATCAGGAGAAGTACCACCTGCAGAAGGTGCAGCAGTAGAACCAACCACTGTAGCATTGGCTGGCCTCAAATCAGCCCCAGAAACAATATTCCACAAATGCTTTGCAACAAGAATATGTTTCATGAGATAAGACCAAATCGGATAGTGGTGCCATCCAACTTATCATCTTCACGAAGAACTCCAAATAAATCTTGATTGTTCCCAGCCATAGCAACTGTGATAACCTGTAAAAGACCTGAAAACCCAAAAGCCTCAAGGCTATCACTGCAAAAAGCTGGCTGTCCCAAAAATGACAGCAAATATCTGCAAATGTCTTACCCAAATCAAAGGGCAAATGCAGATCTGACCCAAATGTGACTGTGACAGGCAATGTTCACTGCAAAAAACAGCAAATTTGGCAAAAGCCCCAAATAGGCCAAAAAGAGGGCAAATTCAGAAAAGCCCCAAATTTTGCTGAAATTTTGCAAATGTGACCCAATGTATGCAAATCTGACTCAATGTCTTGCAAATGTAACTAAATGTCCTGCAATCTGACCCAATGTACTGCAATCTAAACAAGAAATTGCAGAACAAATCCCAAAACTCCAATTTCTTGCAAGAAATTGCAATTAAAGGAGGTGAAAGGAAATAAAAACCCCAAATTTTCCAATGTCCTGCAAAAGCCCCAAATTTGCAAATGTCTGTAGATGACTGCAGTGAGACCAAGGACCTGTTTCCAACCAATGCTGAAAAAGGTACAGAACCTGTGGTGAATCTGTACGGAATACCCAAATGAAGCTGTACGGAATACCACTGAAAGTACGTAGTACGGGAAGTTGGTACAGACTGCTGGCGACTGAAGGTACGGTGAAAGTACCTTGTACTCCTCCACAGGTACAATCGTACGGCATAGGTACCTTGTACGGTGGAGGTACGAAACGGCGTACGGTACGGAAGTACGACGGATCTATCACTGCACCGTACGTACAACGACGAACTGCAGGTACGGGTGTACAATTTCAATACAACGTACGACGATGCACGATTTCAGTACAACGATGCAACAGCTACATGCAGTACGGACAGCCACGACACAGGTACCACTGAAGGTACGGCGAAGTGTACTACGATGCACGACTTCAGTACGATGACCCTCGATGCGCAGGTACCATTGTAGGTACGGATCGCTAATACCAGGCCTTCCGTACAACTATACGGAAGGGAATGCAGATACACCTGTTACTTGGGGAGCTGGACGCCTGCTCTGATACCACTGTAGATGCGAAACGAAGAGAGAGAGTGAGAGTGCAGGTACAGGGTGAGTCGAAGAGAAGTCATGTCAAACTTAGATTGATAGAGAAGGTTACAAAACACAAGTACAAAGTACTTGTATCTAGGCCTAGGACTAAGTGTCCTAGGTGTCACATAGGACTAAGTGTCCTATGTGGCATAGAAGGCACTAACACTATAAGTGCCTACACTTATGCCTACAAGGCACATACCATGGCCTATAGGGCATCACTAGAACCACCGAAAGATGGCCTACAAAGAATACAAAAGATACACCTAATATAATGAAACCCTAACTAGGTGTCATACATGTACTAGGTGTCCCAACTAGAGCTAGTAGTAAGTGTACCATAGGTCCTAACTGATAATATCTAGGCCTACAAGGCACATACCAAGGAATGAGTGACACCTATGGATAGCCCATAGAGTGGCCTACAAACCCCCCTCGACAATATGGGCTGAAGTATCCTGGAAACGTCTCAAGATACCTGAAAGACTAGCTCATGGTTGCACGAATTCATCCAATGTGGATATAGCAACCTATGACTGTACTGAGAAGGGAGATCACGTAACAAAAGGGACCAAGTGTAAAGCTTGTCGAAAAGCTTCAAACTTAGGCTGCGGAAGAGCCTTAGTGAATAGATCTGCCAAATCCTCCTCAGTGGGAACATAAGACAACTTGATGTCACCATCTGACCATCTCTCTTTGACATAATGATAATGAACCTCAATGTGCTTTGTGCGAGCATGAAACACTGGATTTCGTGCTATAGCCAAAGCACTCTGACTGTCAGTATGGATGACGGTAGGAGCTGTCTGACCAACCAGAAGATCTGCAAGTAATTTCTGTAGCCAAACACACTCTACTGTAGCTGTGAAAGCTGCTCTGTACTCAGCTTCACAACTAGATGTGGCAACTGTAGCCTGCTTCTTGCTGAACCATGAGATGCATGAAGAACCAAGCATAAAACAATTGCCACTGTGGGATCTGCGTGTATCCTGGCAACCAGCCCAATCACTATCAGTGAACCCATGCATGATAAGTGAAGTATCAACCTTGTAGACAAGGCCCAAGTATTGTGTGCCTTTGATGTACCTAAAGACACGTTTCACTGCATGCCAATGGTGATGAGTGGGACTGTGCATGTATCTACTCAACTGAGAAACCACATACTGCAAGTCTGGCCGAGTATGACATAGATAAAGCAAACAACCAACTGCCTGCTGATACGAGGTAGCATCACATGGACCACTGCCATCTTCAGCAGAGAAATGAAAACCAGTCTCTAATGGGGTGGAGACAGGCTTACAATCCTCCATCTGAAATCTATGTAGAAGCTGCCCAATGTACTTCGATTGTGACATCACAATTCCCCCCTCAGATCGAGCAAATTGAATGCCCAAATAGTAGTGCAACTGGCCAAGATCAGTCATGGAAAAAGACTGCTGTAATTCCCGCTTGAAATCTGCAATTTTCTCAGGATGTGGCCCAGTGAGAATCATATCATCCACATAGAGGATCAAAATCAGCAAATCTGCCCCCCTCTTGCGGATATATAAAGTAACTTCTGTAGGACTATTCTGAAAGCCAAGGCTAAGCAAATGAGTGTGTATCCTGTCATACCAAGCCCTGGGTGCCTACTTCAATCCATATAAGGCTTTCTTAAGCTGGCATACCTTGCGTTCAGACCCTTCAACCTCAAAGCTTGGAGGTTGAGCAACATAGACTTCCTCTGCCAAAAGACCATTGAGAAATGCTGTCTTTGTATCCAACTGATGCACCTCCCAATTATTATGGGCAGCTAGGGCAATAACACATCTAATGGTGGTGATGCGTGAAGTAGGAGCAAAGGTCTCTTCATAATCAATGCCCTCTCTCTGAGCATAGCCTTTGGCCACAACACAGGCTTTGTACCTGTCAACTGAACCATCAGCTTTTCTTTTTACCTTGTATACCCACTTAGTCCCTACTGCATGTTTGCCTGCAGGCAAGTCACATAACTCCCATGTTTTGTTTGCATGAATGGAGTCCAATTCATCCTGCATGGCTTTCATGCACAATTCATTTGAGAAGGCATCTTTGTGACAAACACGCTCCTCATCAAATGCGATAGCAATCAATGCATGAGCAACCGAGTTTGCCAAATCTCTTTTTGCTGCAGCTCTCGTACGTGCCTGCAAAGGAGCATCAAGTTTGCTGTCCTTCAGAGTTTCAAAGAGCCAACGAGGAGCTCTTTTAGGCTGTCTAATATCAGCCAATTCTTGCTCTACTGCCTCTTCCACAATGTCCTCAGAAGCACATGGCATCTGTGTCAAAACATGTGGCTGTCCGGACTGTGTAGTAGGCTTTAAATGAGCATTAGGTGGAGAAGCATAACCCTGTGGTGCATCATCTGAGTCATCAGATCCAAGCAATGGCACAAGACTATCAAAAATATCTGAGACACCAAGTGTAGACTGCACTTTGCAGTCCCGCAAGGGCATGGAAGATGTCTCATCAAAGATGACATCTCTACTGACAATTACCCTCCTGGTGGAAGGCTCATAAAGTCTATAACCCTTACTCTCTTCACTGTATCCCAAAAATATACATTTTATAGCCTTATCATCCAGCTTTGTCCGCCTCTGTGAAGGCACATGTGCATAGGCCAAACACCCAAAAGTACGCATGTGAGAAATGGTTGGCTTGTGTCCTTTCCAAGCCTCACAGGGTGTGAATGTTTTCAATGCTTTGGTGGGGCTCCTATTGAGCACATAATTGGCACATATGACTGCATCCAGCCAAAACATATTGGGCGAATTCTTGCCCTTAAGCATACACTTGGCCATTTCCATAACTGTCCTATTCTTTCTCTCAGCAACTCCATTCTGCTGAGGAATGTAAGGCACTGTACACTCATGATGAATACCACAGGATTTCATGTAAGCATTAAATTCCTCTGACATATATTCACCACCTCTGTCTGATCTCAAGTGTGCAATCTTCGAGCCTGAATCATTTTCAGCCAAGGCAATGAAATGCTTGAAGCAAGTAAGCACCTCTGACTTGGACTTCAATGCAAAGATCCAAGTATACCTGGTAAAGTCATCAATGAATGTCACAAAATAATAGAAACCTCCAATGGAAGCGGCCCGCATAGGACCACACACATCACTGTGAATCAAGAATAGCTTGCATGATGCCCCAACTCTACCATCCTTAGGTATGACAAAGCGGTGCATCTTGCCAAGCAAGCAAGCTTCACAGACATGCTTATGAGGAATCTGCAGCTGTGGCATATCTTCAACCATTTTTGGTAACTTTACCATAGCATTAAAGTTAAGATGCCCAAACCTCTCATGCCACAAATAAGTATCAGGCAAAACATCTGCATCAACTGCATGAGCATCATGAGCTGAACTGTCACTGCATTTGTCATATGCATCCAAGCTGTACAAGCCCCCCTGAAGAGTACCAGTCAATACAATAGCATCGGCATGACTTAAGTCATAGACTGCACACCTATGCCCATCAAAGACAATCCGAAATCCACATGTAGCTATGGCTGAAATAGAAATCAGACTTTTCCGTATGCTTGGTACATACAAGACATTCTCCAGAGTGACAATAGTGCCTGTAACTGATGTAACAGCCACCTGCCCAATACCCTTAACCATATATGATGCATTGTTGGCACATGTCACGGAACCCCCCTTTGGGGCATCAGCAAGAGAAGTAAACAAAGTTTTATAGGAGGTGATGTGCTTAGAAGCACCACTGTCAAAGAACCATGTAGAGGCTGAAACTGCCATACAAGCATGTGAATCTGTATCATGCACTGGGGGATTGTAATGGCATTGAACAATGAAGCCCCAATTCTGATCCCTGGCATAATTAGCTTGCTCATTAGCATGCCCATGTGTATTTGCATCAGTGCCAGAGGTAGATGTGACTGAAAGTCCAGCTTCTTTCTTCTTCTTTTCAGAAGCAATCCTCTTCCTACATTCAGCAATTTCATGGCCCGGCTTCCTGCAATAATTGCACCTCTTTTTCTTCTTCTGATTGCCCTGAGAGGATGAAGTAGAAGGCTGATTATTTGCTGTATTTTTAGGGACAGATTTTTGAAATCTCCCCTTATTCCGATCATTGGCTGCAAAGGCCTGATCTGAGTGCATACTGGCATTCCGATTCACACGGCTCTGTTCCTCCTACAGTAAAAGTGCAACCAATTGATCAAAGGAATAATAGTTGGCATTGCCCATGGCAACCAACCTCAAGGTAGTGGCAAAACCTTGGTAAGAGTCAGGCAACCCATCCAATGTGCCTGATACAAGTTGTGAGTCAGGGATGTCCTCATCAATATTAGCCAATTGCTCCTTTAAATCTTGGATAGCTGTAAGATATGCATCCATGTTATCACCCTCATTCAGCGACTATCCTTCAGCTGCTTGCGAAGATAGCCAACACGGGCCTCATTGCGTACCTGATACAAGGAAGCAAGCTTATCCCAAGAGTCCTTAGCAGTAGTGCATGATCTGATATGAGGTATAAGACTCTTCTTAATAGAAAGAGCAATCAATGCCTGTGCCTTAGCATCACAGCCATCCCACTGAATCATCTCCTGAGTAGGAGGTACAAAGGCATCACGGGAAGAACCACTGGATGTGACATCACTAGTGGAAGATGTAGCCTGCCTGACAGGCCTAGGCTCATTGCCATTCACAATATTCCACAAATTTTTGGCCACCAAGACATGCCTCATCATAAATGACCACATAGGGTAGTTAACCCCATCGAGTTTATCATCAGCACCGAAGGCCCCAAAGAAATCATCTTTGCCACCAGCCATTATGCAGTCAAATGCACAAGAATGACAAAAACAAAGAGCAAGAGCCTCAAGCTCTCAACTGCAAGTATCAGTGACTGAATGCGTAAGCCTCAAGGCTTTTCAAAGCATAACCTCAACTGAGCAAGATCACTGTCAAAGTGTACTGCTGTCCACTATCAAATGGTACCTGAAAAGCCAAGTCCAGAGGCACAAGGGCCTTGCCAACTGTGCAACAGAAAGAACACGAGCTTACCAGATGAACTTGTGAAAGAAAGACAACAAATGTCCACCAAAGAATGACCAAATATCAGCCCAGAAGCTGAGAAAAGTCAATGACAAGCACGCAGCCTGTAAAGTGACTGGAAATCAGCAAATGGTGACTGAATATCACTCCAAATGCCACCAAAATCAGTTCGCCCAGCAAAAGAGGGGATTCTGGTGCAAGATCTGAGTGTCACGGGCACAATGTCAAGTAGAAATGACCAAAAAACAGCAAAATACAGTTGCTGCAGCAGTAAATCTCTGATTTGAAAGTGTATTCCAGCTCTAGGAAGCAAACCAATCACTCAGAAAGTGACAATGGTGCTGTCCAAGTTGAAAAACAGCAGGAAAATGCATGAAATGCAGTCGCCCCAACCAAGAATGCAACCAGATCCAGTCGCCCAACTGAAAACCACCAGGAATAGGTGTCGCCCAGCTAAATGGTGCCCAGTAGGAGAGGCGACCAGCAAAAAACAACAGATCTGGTGCAGATCTGACAAAAAACCGTAGATCTGGTGTAGATCTGACAAAAAACAGCAGATCTGGTGCAGATCTGAAGTTGCCCTGCTGAAAAACACCGAGAAAGAGTGTCGACCAGCAAATGGGAGTCCGGGAATGCAGTTGTCAAGCTCCAGGAGAGAGAATCGATGCAGTTTCCAGCCAATTCAGCCTGTAGAAGCAGTCGCCCAGCAGAAGGAAGCAATCTGGATAAACTTTTCGCAACAGAAACCTTCGGGACGGAAGGAGGAAGCCAGAAAGAGAGGCGACTTGCTGAAACTCTGTCCTGAAAGAAGGTAGGCAGCAAAAGTGAGATCCAGATGAAGTTTAGGGGAAGGCTGGAAACCAAGGCAAAGCTGCTCTGATACCACTGTTGGGTGGAGTGAACAACGGAAGCAACAGGAGACGGAGGCAAGAAGCAAAATGTGCTGCTGAAGTTGTATTACCAAAGTTATAAAGAATACAAAAGATACACCTAATATAATGAAACCCTAACTGGGTGTCATACATGTACTAGGTGTCCCAACTAGAACTAGTACTAAGTGTACCATAGGTCCTAACTGATAATATCTAGGCATACAAGGCACATACCAAGGAATGAGTGACACCTATGGATAGCCCATAGAGTGGCCTACAATTCATTTGATTCCGAAAGGGGGATGCAGGCATTTAGTATCACAGTGGAGAGACCGATTACCTTGCTGGGTACCTTCTATAAAATCCTAGCTAAAGCTATCAACCTTCATCTGCAGCCCTTTCTTCTGGATCTTATCCATGATACGCAGATGGGATTTGTGCATGGCAGGAGCATCTTTGATAACATTTTATCGTTTTGGGAGGCTTCCGATTGGTCCATGCATAATGGCCACAGGCTGGCCATTCTACTCTTGGACTTTTAGAAAGCTTATGACAAGGTAGATGGGGGCTTTCTGGAGGGCACACTTACTCGTTTTAGTTTCTCATATGCATGGATCAAAGGGGTGTCAGCACTCTACAGGTCAACAGCCAGGTTCGTATTGGTGGAGTCAGAGGGGACAGGTTTGAGATTACATTGGTCCGCCAGGGATGCCTCTTAGCCCCCTTTTTGTTCCTATTTGTGGCTGACGTTATGAGCTATTACATTAGAGCTCAAGCTGATATTCTAGGGCTCAAGCTTCCTTTGAGGCAGTAGGATGAGCTCTTAGATAGTGAGTTGGCAGATGATACCACTATTTTTTTGGATGCCAGTTCACAGACACTGACTTCATTCACGACGGCATTGGATTTGTTTTGCATTGCAGCAGGTGCACACATTAATTGGAAAAAATCCAATGGCTTTTGGATCAGTGATGAGGACACTCCAGACTGGGGGAACGACATAGGGTTCACTTGGATTCGGAGGGAAGTTTCCATCAGATATTTGGGATGCCAGGTTGGGGTGGGCATCTCTCCGGCACAACAGTTTGCTCACGTTTTGGAGAGTATGAGGAGGAAACTCATCTTTTGGAGTTCTGCAAGACTTGACCTTGCATCCAAGGTTGTGGTTGTGAACCAGGTATTATTGGCCACTGCCTGGTTCGTTTGCCCATCTTAGTGCAGATCTAGAGGTTGTATCGCTCAACTCATGAGACCTATCACGAACTTCCTATGGAGTTGTTTAGATGGCACCTCAGATGTTGTAGCCAGGGTGGCTTGGGAGACCCTCATTCTCCCCACAGGAGAAGGAGGTCTCAATATTATTGACCCGAACATGCGGTGTATGGCCTTACTCTGCAAGTTTGTACTACGTGGATTGATGCCTGGACAGGAGCCCTGACTCGAATACCCTGAAATGATTTACCTTGGGCTTGTAGCCATAAAATGCCTCAATTGGTCTAGATGGGAGAGGGGACCTGCTTCCACAGTAGGTGCCTGGAAGGCTTTTAGGAAGCTTCCAGAGGATCAGAGACTCTTATCAGTTGGCCACCTCAGAGAGAGTCCAATCAGGACGCAATAGACAGACGCAGCCATACGAGCAGAATGGCTAGATACAAATGACATGCCGATCACAGAGTCCACTTGATTGGGAGTTTGATGTTCAGTTGGGAGGCAGACTTCTCAGATCATCATATGATATTCTTTTGGAGGTTGCCTTCCATCCTGGTAGGATTGCAGGCTACATGGAGTGGGACACGGACTCACAGTGGTATCTGAATCCTGACCTCGTTCTCCTAGCACTTGGGTCTGGGAGACTCTGGTTAAACGAGGTTGGAGGCCCTCTAGAGCTCCTCATTGGGATAGTTTTCAGATTTCTGCAAAGGTGTAGAAAAAATTTCGGAGGAGGCTCTGGAAATCCCTCAGAAATAGAAAGATTACTCTCTTCTTTTGGCTTTCTATTCATGGAGGGATTGTAGTGAACCTGTGGAGATCTAGGTTCGGGGCTGACCCTACTTGTCCTCGATGACACGCAATAGTTGAGTCAATTCAGCATTGTCCTTGGGAGTGCAGAGAGGCGAGGACGATCTAGAAGGGTGTTGCCAGGATTCTTTGCATATTTCATAGAGCACTCTTCTTCATGACTTCGGGATCAGTGGCACGGTTATCTCTTACTGGCCCTCAGGTGTTTTTTGAGAGACATGACTTAGACTATCCTTCATTATACGACGACACTCTGTGGAGTCATGCTCTCTCCAAGATGTTCCCTTCACTCCTTTCACAGCTGCTCATACCTTGGTAGACACATCTCGGGAGATTCTAGCAAGCATTGCAACTTGATATATTTGGAGAGCTAGATGTACGAAGGCAATGAAGGGTTCACAAGTTCACCCTTTCCACTCTATGGCCAGTATATGGAGTGATACTATACATACACTGATGGCCATCTGGGCAAGCATGCTGGAATCCTTCAAAGCAGCTACAGCCAGGAGAGAGACTTTTTTCAGAGTTTGGAGAGGATCTCCTTTCTTCTCTGAGTCTCCTTCAGGGTTGAGTGGCAATTTCAGCCTCTACCTTGGATCTTTGTTAGCTCTTTTTGAGCTGGTTTTTTAAATCATCGATGTCATGATATCCTCCCGCATTAAAGCTTACTCTTGCGGTTTTCATTCAAACTTAATGAAGTAATCTTTTTGAAAAAAAAAAAATTTTAATAAAATGCCTCAAAAGACGTCCTACCAATGCTTTCGTAGGGCATTTATTTTGAATATATGTGGCTGTAACTATTGCTTTTCACACCTTAAATTTCAGCATACACCGTGTAATCTCAATGAGAGTCCTGCTCTTCCTCTCTGCAATTGGATTGTGTTGAGGTGTGTGTGACACTGTTTAGTGATGCTTTATCCCATTCTCCTTCGAGTACCATTTGAAGTGTACTCTCCCCCATTGTTAGAATTGAGTGTTCCAATTTCTAGAATTGGTTTTGTTCTTGGCCAATGCCTTGAACCAATACAACACTTCAGATTTGTGTTTCATAAGAAAGAGCCACGTGAATCTGAAATAGTCATCAATGAATGTAACAAAATACCGATACTCTCTATGGGTAGTTCCATTCATTGGCCCGCAAACATCACTATGCTATATCTGCAAAACCCTATGTCCTCTTACTGAACCTGGGCCATCCTTCTTTTTTTTGCAAAACGAGACTTCTATTAAGTATGAAAGGAAACCATTAGAGCAAGCTCCATTCGGGATACACCATGCAATGCATGAAAAGCTCAAGAGCCAAAAAGAAAGGATTGGGGCTGATAGTGCCATTTCAATCCGGTAGAAACCTTCGATAAAAGGGGCGAACCCCTCCAAACTCGAAAAAATACAATCCTTCTAGAAGAGGCTGCCCGTGAAGGGCCCTGCATGCTAGCCCATATGGCTATCAAAGTGTGAACCGTGTCAGTCCAAATACCCGTGAACACCTATGATGGGTGTATCTGGGTGTCATCCAAGGCCTCTGTACATCTGGCTCTCCAAATGTGCCAAGAGGAAATGCTAGCCAAAATCTCCCAAGAGGTGTCCAATGAAGCATGAGAAGCTTTGAAGGGAGTAAGTGGTACATCCTAAAGAGAGCAGGGCTCTATCACCTGCCGACGGACCGAGAGTGCCCAAGAAACTGGCTCACCCTCATAAACCACCTGGGGCCCAGTAAGGGATAACCATGCACCGAGCCCCAAACCATGAAGAAAGGGAAAGTATGAAAAATGATGAGTATCCGAGCAACCCCTTTCCAAACCGTCCTTGCCTGGATGCAGTCCCAAAGGCAATGTCGCACTGACTCCTCTGCAGAATGACAGCGAGGGCAAGTGGGATCAGCCCCAAATCGTGATCTCCACAGGTTCACTGCAATCCCTCCATGAATAGAAAGCCAAAAGAAAAGAGTGATCTTTCTATTTCTGAGGGATTTCTAGAGCCTCCTCCAGAAATTCCTACGCAAATCTGTGGTGATGAAGAAGCTGTCCCACTGGGGGGCTCTGGAGGGAATCCAACCCCTACTGTTCAACTGAAATCTCCTGGCATTACCAACCGTGAAACGAAAGAAGGGAATTCCCCTCTCTCGGTGCCCATGATCTATCCACTCCCACTCTCTTGGGTCCCACTGCAAGCACCTGATAGGTGCACCTCCATATAACCACAATCTCCAGGATCCCAAGGCCAAGAGTAGAGGGTCGGGGTTTCAGTACCACTGCAACCCCGCTCCATGGTCCACAAAACCAGCAATCCTGACAAGCTGAAAGGAAACCTCTAAAAGAATATCACCTGTGGACCTAGAGAGTATACCTCCATCCCCAACGTCAAAGACCAGTGCATCTTCCCCGAGACCTCGAAGAGCGATCACCTATAGAGGAACTGCTGTCCTAGAAAAAGCTCCCATCCAAGTGGTGGAAGTAATAGGCAACTCAACTGTCCATTCCACCGGGATGGTTGCATCTATCTGCTGAATCCTGCGTGCTACCCCTCTGAGGTGACTCACAAACTGCAGTCTCTGATCCTCAGGTAGCCTAATAAATGCCTTCCAAGTGCCTACTGTGTAGGCGGGGCCCCTCTACCATCTAGACCACTGCATGTAATGGGAAGTGCCCAGTGGTCTGCCATGCTCATCAAGTATACTATCGTTCCAAATGATCGGCTGCCTATCAATCTCTTCGAAGACTGTTCCTGAAGCTCCCCCAAGCTTTCAAAATGGCAGTCATGAGAGGAGAGGCAGGAGATCTGAGACGGGCGGAAGTAAAAATCCAACGAGGGCTGTCCACCCAATCATCTCCCAAGGTTGGTGTGCAAGCCTGAATGCGTCCAAAAAAGAAATCCTTCCAAGGTTCCTGCCCAGGCATGAGTACCCTCACCACCGCCTTACAAAGCAAAGAATAATGGTCTCCCAGGCCACCCTCGCTGCAACATTTGCCGTGCCATCAAGTCCACTCCATAAAAAATTCATGACTGCTCTAATGAGCTGAGTGATGCAACCCCTAGACCAACACCAGTAAGAACACACAAACCACGTGGTGGCCAAAAGAACTTGGCTCACTACCACAACTCTAGATGCAAGGTCGAGTTTGGCTGAGCTCCAAAAAAGGAGCTTTTTCCTTACACTCTCCAGTACTAGGGCAAACTGCTGTGCTGGAGAGATGCCCAATCCTACTTGGCATTCCAAATATCTGACAGGAACACCCCTCTGAATCCAGCAAAGGCCAACGTCAACTCCCCAGCCTAGAGTGTCCTCATCATTGATCCAAAAGCCAAAGAATTTATGCCAGTTAATGTGTGCCCCTGCAGCTGAGCAAAAGATATCCAAGGCTGTCCGGAAAGAATCAAGTGACTGCGAAGAGGCCTCAATAAAAATAGCAATGTCATCAGCCAACTCACAGTCAAGAAGCTCCTGCTCTTGTCTCAAAAGCAATCTCAGCCCATATAGATCAGCCTGAGATCTAAGGAGGATACTCATAGCTTCTGCCACAAAAAGAAAGAGGAAGGGGGCTAAAGGGCATCCCTGACGAACTGATCTCGAAATCTGAAACGTGTCACGCCTTATCCCTCCAATCAAAACCTAGCTGTGGGCTGATCTAGAAAGGGAGGCCACCCCTCTAATCCATGCATCTGAAATTCCAAATCGTAGAAGAGTGCCCTGAAGAAAACCCCAATCTACTATGTCATAGGCTTTCTCAAAGTCCAAGAGTAGAACTGCCAGCCTCTATCTGCTCTACATAGCCCACTCTATGGCTTCCCAAAAGGAAAAAATATTATCAAATATGCTCCTGCCATGCACAAAGCCTGTCTGAGTATCATGGATGAGGTCTGGAAGAAGGGGCTGCAATCGGATGTTGATCGCCTTGGCAAGGATTTTGTATACAGTGCCCAAAAGAGTGATGGGTCTCCAATGGGATGCAAAATTCATGTTGCCACCTTTTGAGATAAGGTGTATGAGTCCCTCAGTCAGTGAGTCAGGCATCTCACCCAAGTCCCAAATGCCCTGCAAGGCTGAAGTAATATGATCACCTATCATATCCCAAAAGGCTGTAAAAAACGATGGAGTAAGACCATCGAAACCAAGGCACTTGCCCTTATGAAGGGCGGAGAGAGCAGTCATGAACTCTGTGTTGGTAAGGTGAGCATCAAGTGAGCATATCATCTCTAGTGTGCCAACACAGGTAAACTCTGCCAAACTACATCTCTAGCCACACCTCTGGCCTATGTGTGAGGATCTGCTGAAAGAAGGTAGGCAAAAACATCTATCGCTAAGTGCATGACGGTAACCGGATGAGACTACAAAACGCCGTCAGAGTCAATAAGCTACCTAACACTCTCTCTACTATGTCTGGGACCAAGTGTAGAGAAAAAGTGTTTATTGACTCTCCCTCCCATTTGTATCCAAAAGGACTCCCGTGCATGGAAGGCAAACTCTGCTCTCTAATCAAGCAATGTCTGCAAGTGAGCCCTTGCTGCAGCAAGGCGCTCCTTTATCCAAGCATCTGATGGTCGTCTCTGCTCCTCCCTCTGCAAGGCCGCCAACTGCCGACGGATACCAATCTCCCGCCTAAGTACCTCACCTCGCCTAGCACTGATAAAAGCCGCTAATACTGGCAAGTGCTATGGCCACATGTGAAGGAGCGGCCACCCCCCTTGCATGTGAGAAACCCAGATCTCCAAGACTGCCTCTGTGACAGTCTCATCTGTGTATAAGGCATCGGGAATCCTGACACTGGGAGACCGTCCTCTTAGATGGGGCTCTGAGATAGACAAAACTACCAGAGAATGGTCGGAGGTGGGAACACCAGGTGCAATGCAAAATGTCCCCCCTCTATCAAGAGCCCAGTCATCCACATAGAATCTATCAATTTGAGCATGGATAGGCATCTGCATCCTACGGAGCTAACCTCCTTCCATACACACGAGGTCCATGGGGAGGAAAGTCCACAGGTGAGAGAGAGAAAGATCTCTCAATAGGGATGCCGATAACTGGCTCTCCGAAAGTGGAAGGTACAAAATCATCATCTGGGAGGTCAAAGAGGTCCTCAAGAGCAGAAAAGGACTTCCGTTGAGCCAGTCCTGGGGAGGGGGTCCGAAGGATTCCTACCGAAGCAGGGAGAGAATGTAAGACCCCCTTCCGTCTATCCACGGAAGGAGGCAACTGTACTGGGTCCTTATCAAGAAGTGTTGTGAACGAGGTGACAACCTGGGCTATGGAGGGAGGTACAGCCTGATCCTGATGTGGAGTGGAAGAAGGCTCCTGAACACTAGGCTCCAAGGCGTTACCCTCCCGAGGCTCCAAGGGGATAGCCTCCAAGGCATAACCCACCGTGGGCCAAATGTGGTGCGGGGCGCAGGAGGGACTCGAGCAACCCTAGGAGGAGGGGGAACCCGTGTCTGAGGCAGTGCTTGTGGAGCGGTAGGTCCTGCTCCTGCTCTCTGTCGTAAGCTAGTACGAGCTGGTTGCTTTTTGGGCCTCTTTTTCTTTTTGGGCAATCTCTAGCGAAGTGCCCCGAGGATCTGCAAATCTTGCACTAATCCTGCCGACCTGCAACCTCAAATCTCTGACGGAAGAATGACCCATCGGGTCGCTGTAGCATGATGTGGTCATCTGAAATATTAGAGTCCTAGACAATGACCCTAACCCTGAGTATCCCATCCATCCAGACCGCCTCAGCAGCTGAAGAGGGCTCGCCAGGAAGAGGGGGGGTTTCTGCTACCATACCAAACCTCTCGCCAATAACTGAAAGAAGCTGGTGATAAACTGAGGGGAGACCAGGGAACCTTATGAAAACAGAAACTCCCTACTTGCCCTCTTCAACTGGGTCAAAGCCCAATTGAAAGGGAAACAAAAAGATCCTCTTGTAGCCTAGAAGTAGAAACCCAACCTGTAGCAAGTCTCTCGTGATGTCCGGGGAATCTAGGCATACCTGAAAGAAGCCTCGTCCCAAAAAACGAACATCCTTAAGGTGGGAGGCGAGCTCCTGGGAAAGCCCCGCAAGCATCCAATCTCTAGCCTGTGATTTGGAGGGGTGTGAACCAAAGATGCGTGCGAAGAGAGTCGTGGAACACTCATGCTCGAAGTCCTTTTGCATTTGCTGCAGCTCGTCTTTTGAAAATGTGATGGGTGTGTGCGGTAACGGATTGACTGAATGGGTGCCCATTCGTCAATCGAGGTGGCGAAGGCCGACTCAAACACCAAAAAAAACTCTGTCCGCTTTCCTGATGCCCAGGAGACCCCCAAAAAAACAAGGGTACACCTGAAGGGAGAGGGTGAAGGAAAGAGGGAGAGAGGAGAGAGAAAGAAAGAAAGAAAGTTTATTAAAGTCTTCGGGAGATCGTGAAGGTCTATGGGACTAAAGATAACTGATACAATGAGCATAATGGTGGCGGTCTCAAAACGGGCCAGCCAACCGTTTCTACAAAAAAGAGGTTATGAAGGACTGTGTGTCTAGTCCTGATACAAAAAATATGTGTCTACCTCCAGATGATACAAAAAAGAAGGGGGGGGCACCAAAAATGGGGCAGAGGGGGGAGATACAGTGTACATGTGCAGGTGGTGATCGTCAGAGACCAATCATAGAGAGGCCGTCAAATGGGAGGTCGGAAAAAATCCTGCGATAGATGATTGGCCTCTGACGTCACGCGGCCTAGTCGAGCTCGGTCGTCGGGGGCGGCCGGTGGCCCTATGGATGAGGCCAACGGTAACCCCGGTGGCGCGGGCAGAGAGCAGAGACAAGATGTCATGGACCTGGATGTGAGTCTGTCCACTGGCGCAGCTATCGTGGCTCTGGCTCTCGCTCACGTCCGCGTCTTACACACAATGCTACTTGACATCCAATTTATAAAATTATCTTATTATATTGTGCTCTCCCTAGTCGGCTCCATGATTGATAAAATTGAATACTCAACGTATGCTTTAGAGCCATAAGCTCTAAACTAAACACTATAACATGATCTAGACGGGTGCTTTGTCTCATAACTTGAAATCTAGTTTATAAAATTATTGTCTTATATAGTGATCTCCCTAATAATTTCAATGGGCTCTACATTGGATGAAGCAAAGCACTCACCTTCTACTTTATAGCCATAAGAAAGTCAAAGATCAAAACTAAAGACTGTAATTTATGATCCAGTTTTATAAAATTATTGTATTATATAGTGCTCTCCATAATGAATTTCAATGGAAGGTACATTGGATAAGGATGAGCACTAAACTTGCACTCTACAACCAGAAGAAAGTCAAAGATCCAAACTAGACACTGTAACATGATCCTAGAAGGTTTATTTTGTCTCATACATAAGTGCAACTTGAAATCCAATAAATAAAATTATTGTATTATATAGTGTTCTCCATAATAATTCCAATATATTTTACTTTGGATAGAGTTGAGGACTAAACTTAAACTTTACAACCACAAGAAAGTCAACACACTCTTCCGGCTAGACTGAGAAGAGGTATCCTGTGACTGGAAGAAGTCAGTGATAGGCCGCTGGGTGTCCTTACGCTATGTGTGCTGCTCGTGTCGCCGTGCTCGGAGAGAGGTATCTCGGTGGCGAGTCATCTCATGTAAGAAAGCGGCTAGGCATCGCTGATCCGAGAACTGCAGCATGTGTGGGAGGGAGCCGAATCCGTCGCGGAAGAGGCAGTGGTACCAGCCTCGAATGGCATAATAGATAGGACATCTGAAAGCAAAGTGCTCCTCCGACTCGATCTCCTGCAAGTCACAAAGTGGACAAAGGCGGTTCTCTCGTGGGATACCCTCTGCGCGTCTGCTCTCGATCCGTAATCGGTGTGACGAGACCCTAAACTGACCGAGGGAGATCCGGAGCGCATGTGCTAGATGAAGCTGTGTGTAACTCGGAGGTGTGATGAAGCCCTCCTGTGAGATCTGGAGGCAGTGTCGGCGGTAGAAGTCGAGCTTCACAGGAAGCTCGGAGTGAAGAAACCATGTCCGCCAGGTGTGGAGCTAGAGCACATCCGCTCAAATGAGCCGGTTGACCTCCTGGTCAGTGGGGCAGAGGGGAGATGGTGGAGCGTCGAGGCTGTACTGAAAAGGAGGCAACCGGTCTAAGTCGAGGCCCAGTCGGGTGAACCAACTGGAAAGACAACTATACTAGCATCACTGGTCCCCATCAACGGATAAGGCCATAGAGGAGGATAGGACTAGCCAAGGTAGGCGGAGGCGACCGTCGGTGGAGAAGCTGAAATCCCTGACTCTGTGGAGATAGGTGATAGCCTGAAAAGCCGCATCAAGCTGTAGGGGTGAGGCGCCAAACTCTGCTAGAATGATCTGGTGTGGTACCGATGGTTCGCTTCGGATCATCCGAGCAAACATCAGTATCTGTAGGCGCTCGACTCAAGCCCACTCTGTGTCTGAAAGGTCGACTCCCCACCAAGGGGTACCGTATATGCCTGCTGGGCGGACCAAAGAATAAAAAAGGAGAGACTTGGTCCGCGGGTCCTGGAAGTGGGAGTGGTAGCACTGTCGCTCTAGCCTGGCAAGAGCGGCGTATCCCCGGCTGATCCTGGCCTGCATGGCCGGACACATCATGAAGATCGGGCCTAAGAAGACAACGCCCAAGTATGTGTAAGAGTCAACTATCTCAACAGGGTCGGCGGCGAAGAGGAACTGCTCTCGGTGCATAGCGGGTCTGGAAGTGTTGAAGATCATCACCTTGGTTTTCCCAAGGTTGACCTTCAAGTCATGTGTATCACAGAAGACCTGAAGTCCATTCAAGTGTCGCTGAAGACCAGTAGCAGAAGAGGATAGTAGTACTACATCGTCTGCGTATAGGAGAATCTGGATAACAGCCTCCGCAAGAGAGCAACCTGCACCTCCCAGTGTCCTGATGGTGGTCTCGAGCTCATCGATGTAGAGGCCAAATAGAGTCGGTGACAAGGGACATCCTTGTTTGACTCCAATAGTGCTCGTGATCTCTGGGGTCCAGCTGGTGCCAATCCTGACCTGCCCCGTCACCCGCTCATAGAGAGCTACTACTGCCCAGATAATCACCGAGTCATAGCCTACTACTACCCAGATAATCACCGAGTCGGGCGCGGGGAACGGTGTCGAATGCCTTGCAGAAATCCACAAAGCAACAATATACTCTCTGTCTCCTGTGTCTGGCCTCCTCAATGATCCCTCTAAGTGTAAAAATGTGATCATAAGTCGAGTGATTCGCCCTGAAGCCGGCCTGTCCGGATGCCCTGAGCCCCTGTACCTCTGCGCGAGCACTGACCTCGCCATCTAACACTGATGCATAGATCTTGGACATAACATGTCCAACCATGATGGCCCTGTAATTCCCTGGATCCATGGGATCTTCTGCTTTGTGGATGGGTGTGATAGTGTTCAGGGTCCAGGCTCTGGGGAACTCGTGGCAGACAGCTTCATTGAACAGCGTTGCCAGGATGGGGGCTAGAGTTTTGATGCCATAGGCAACAAACTCTGTGCATAGGCCCTCATGATCCTTAGCTCGACCGTTATGAAGCTTATGCGCTGCGTGGGTGACTCCCTGGGTTGTAAAGAGGATACAAGAAGTGGGACGGGGGGTGGCTGAGAGGTCGGGAGGATGCTGATCAGGGATATCATAGAGTGTGCGTGCGTAGGTGTGCCAGAGGGAAGTGTCTGTGAGGGGGTAGGGGGATCGGCGTTCTAGGAATTTCCTCCAGAAATCCTTGAAGTTGCTACTAAACAGAATGTTCAGTAGCGTATCCTCATTCTGGCGCAGGAAGGCTAGCTTCTTGCGACGGACTAGTCGACGATAATCCCTGGTGAGACGTGGGTTGGCCCTAGCGTTTCGCTGGGTCGTGAGTCGGAGTGTGCGGCTTAATGCTTTGCACTCGTCATCATACCAGCTGTTGCAAGGGGTGGAGCCAGCGGGTGGAGGGCGGGTGGACCGAGTAGTGGAAGGAAAGATGTGGCGGGCTGCATTGTGAAGGGAGTGGGTGATAAGGGTGGCTCAGTGATCTAGAGAGGGTATGGTGTCTATGTGTCTGAGGAGGGAGGCTAGGTGGGCTGAGTAATCACGTGAGAGGTTATGATCGAAGTGTATATCATAATAGGTAGTGTAGTGCGGGGTGTGGCTGGGAGGGGCTCGGGGCGCAAGGATATGAAAGAACAGGTAAGTGTGATCGGCTCCTGGGGGTAAAGGTGCAGTGCGGAAGTCAGTGATATGTGGGGCTAAAGCAGGAGATTCCAGAATGTAGTCGACGACACTGGCTCCTCCGCCATGTGGGAAACATGTGAAACCAAAGGAGGCAGGCCACCGGTCTAGTCCATTGTATATGACCAGATCATGTATACGTCCAAGGTCCAAAAGAGCCTGCCCATACCCAGTAATGGGAGCGCGACTGTCAGCCGAGGAGCGGGGGAAGCCCGAGTCCTCTGTGTCCATCTCAGGTAATAGGACCGGATCTGAGTGGAAGTCCAGGAGTGATGTCTAATGTGCACCTGTCCTTGCGTTGAAATCCCCAACTAGGAAGACCTCTCTGCATCTGGAGAACTCCACAATGTTTGAGTAGAGATCTAGATAGGGGGATACCCCCGTATCCTCACAAAGCATCCGTGCGAAATGTGACGTCTCAAGAGGAAAGTAGCAAACTGCAATAAAGAGGTCGCGTGTGGAGGGGCGTCGGAATCGGAGCCATAGGTAACGGGCAAGTCAGAAGAAGGGGGTAGGTTGAAGGAGGAGGGATGTTGAAGAAGGGGGGAGCTGAAAGGGGGGAGAGGGAGGGCAGCAAGGGGGAGGGAGAGAAGGAAAGGGGACAGCAGGGAGGGGGAGGAGCCAAGAGGAGAGAGGGAGGGGAGGAGAGAGGAGGGGGGGAGAGGAGGAGCGGGGAGCAGCAGCAGCCAATTTTTGGTTTTTCGGGCCATCCTTTTTGAAAGGTAGGCGATGCGGCTTTCCAAGTCCACACCCTTCACACACCTCTTGAGCGGGCTGCTGTAATTTTGGCAAACCTTCAACCACATTATGATTATGCATGTATGCCAAAGCTCTGTGATGCGGATGACCAAATCTGGCATGCCATAAATCACCAGGGGCATATGAGACAGCCAAAGCATGTTCATTATAGGGCTGAGCATCAAGCTTGTAAGAACCCATGTTGGCCTCATAAGTGCCTGTAGCCACAATCTCATACCCTTTCTTTGGGTCGTTTCTGAAATTCCACAAGCATGTGCTGATCATGGGCAATGGATGGAACTGAAATGAGATTTTTCCTCAAGTTAGACATCACGGATATGCTTTTTCTTTCCTGAATCCAGAAGGATGGGAACATCTCCCACTCCTATGATGCCCTGAGATGCATCATTCGCACAAGTAACCTGTCTGCCATGAACAGGTTTGATTTCTTCAAACCACTCTTTCCTGTGAGTCATGTGCTTCGATGCACCACTATCTAGATACTGGCAGCAAATGAAGAATCACCAAATGAAGCATGAGAAGCACAATCACCAAATGAAGCATGAGAAGCACCATATGCAACTGAATCCCCCCTGGCACCAAATCTGTCCTGAAATGCAGTAAATACAAAATCATTTCCCTCTATTTGCATGAGATGGTGGAGCATTTGCATTCTCAGCTGGTGCAACATAATTAGTGCTTGTGCATTGCCTCTTTTTCTCATTGGCAATCCATTACTTGCACTTTGCAATGTTATGACCAGGCTTCTTGCAATAATTGCATCTGCCTTTCTTCACCTTTGCACCTTTGTTTGCATTCCCTGCATTTGTGCTTGCATTTCCATCCTTCTTGGGCTGATAGGCATGGCTGGTTTTTTTTTTAAAATGACCTCCTGTAGGCTGAAATCTACCCTTTCCATGTGTGGCAATTGCTTGCTCACCCTGACTAAAGGAACCAGCAGCATTGGAAGTCCTCGTTTCTTCCTGTAATAGCAAGTTAACTAACTCATCAAACGAGAGAGGAGCAGCCCTAAGCATGATGGTCAAGGAGGTGACAAATGTGCCATATGATGGAGCCAGGCTGTTGAGGGTGATAGAGACCAATTTCTTGTCTTCTATGTCCTCATCAATGGCTGCGAGCTCATCTCGAATGTCAGTAATCTTAGCAACGTGCTCTGAAACAGTTTGAACTTCCCGCATGGACACGTCATTGAGCTTATTGTTCAAAGCAATGTTTCTTGCTTCATTCTTGACATTCCGCAGACTTTTCAACTTGTCCCAAGTATTTTTTGCATGCTTGCACGACTTAATGGTTTACTTAATGTGCGTCTTCACTGATAATGCAATCAAAGACAAAGCTTGGGCATCCCTGCGATCAAACCTCCTCTTCTTTTTTCAAAAAAGATGACTTCATTAAGTATAAATGAAAGCCGCAAGAGCAAGCTCAAATGCGGGAGTACATCATGACATGCATGAAGAAAAAAACAGCTAAGAAAGAGCTGACAAAAATCCAAGGTGGAGGCTGAAAATGCCACCTCAACCCTAGAATAGTCTCAGAGAAGAAAGGAGATCCTCTCCAAACTCTGAAAAACGTATCTCTCCTGGCTGTAGCTGCTCTGGAGGATCCCTGCATGCTTGCCCAGAGGGCCATCAGTGTGTGTATAGTATCAGTTTATATACTGGCCTCCATTGCCTGTGATCAAACCTCTTCTAATCCTCCATGCTAGTGGTAGTAGAAGCCTGAGTGGTAGTGGAAGATGCACTCGTGCTAGATCTATAGGGTCTTGTCTCATCACCATTCATGATGTCCCATAAGCCTTTGCCAACCAAAATATTATTGAGCATAAATTACCACAAAGCATAGTTGGGTCCATCCAACTTATTTGCCTCAGTCATGGTACCAAATTTCTCATTGAGAGACATGATTGCAAGCTCAAGAATGAGGGAAAATGTACCTGCAAATAAAGTGCAGCTGAAAGGCAACTAATTGCTACGCAATCACTGCAATGGCATACACTGACAGTGGCTGCTCTGAAATAGCAGAGAATCTGCCCAAAACACAATCCCTTCCAGGATAAAAAATGCAATAAAGCAATGTATTTCTGCCCCAAAAATAGTCCTCAATCACGGCCAAACACTAGCTCAAAATACAATGCCAAACATTGGCTCGAATTGCAATGTACTTCTGTCCCAAAATTAGCTTGAATCTCAGCCAAACACTGGCTAACAATGCGATAGTAGCAGTTTTTTGCTCAATAGAAATCCAAAATGTGCATAAACCTCCGGCAAACACTTGGCTTCAAAATACACAAGACCTGTGCAATGCAATCTGCAAGACACCTATGCAATACAATTTGCAAGAAGAGGCAATAAGCCGAGGCAGGTACGCAGGTCTGGGCTGCAGAGGCAATGAGCTGGTATAGGAGCAGGGAGCTGGCTGTGCACGATTGTACGACGACAGGCAAGTAGCAGCCGTACACACTGTACGGATTTTGTACGATTGTACGGATGTTGATGGCAGGCTGTACAATTGTGCGGATTGTACGGATTTTGTATAGTTGTGCGAATTGTACGGATGTACGGATGCTGTTGGTGGGCTGAAAGGGCAAGGAGCAGCTGAATGAGCTCAAGGGAGCTTTCAAAAGATGTGGGTGAGCTGAAGAGTAGTCACCCAGCAACAGAACCTTCTTCTCCATGACAGAAGTGCGACGGGAGCACGCGGGAGAGCGGAAAGCAGGTGGGCTGGATCAACTAGCTCTAATACCACATGTAGGAATAAGAATGGAGATGGATTGTGAACACAAGAGAACAAGAAGTGAACACAAGTGAAACTCCAACTGAAATTTTCAATTGAATGAAGTACAAGTACTTGGTATATATAGTAAGTACTCACACACAAAATAGAATAGTCCTAGTCTATCCTACAAAACCATATCATTGTATATCTGTTCAGATGGTGGCTCGAACAAGTGGTCTTGGAGCCAAATCACCTCAAATGTGAGCAAGCTTGTCAGTCATCACCTCTAAATGTCGTGTTATAGGTCAAGAAGTTACGTAGTCACTAGTGTGTACAAGAGGTCATCACTGAAGCTGTCTAGTCATCTGAAGTCATCATTGTACCACAAGTCATGTGTCATCCCTTGGACACAGTCTCTTCGTCCCTTAAAATGGTCTCTTCTAGTCACCATGTACAAGACTTCATGTCATCCTTGTACAAAATGAATGGCATTCCAGATCCCCTATAACAATCTTTAACCTGAATCCCAATCCAAATAGCTCAACCAATAACAACTTGCCTTGGTCAAAGATCTCAAGGGACACATGGAGGCTCACTACCATGACTCGGTGGGAACAACATATGCTCTTGAAGCATCCAAATATCAACAGTAGAACCATGATAGACTTGCGACTCTTGATGGAACTGCCCAACTCATGAGAGAAAAGGGGCACTCATTGAGAGCTCAGGGTTACTAAGGAGGCATTGACCTTCTGAATTCTGAAAGAAGCTCAAGGGACCCCATGTGGGGTTCAGCAATGGAAGGACATGGAGCCATCCATAGGAGCAGCCTGTTCTCAAAAGTCCAAGGCTGCAAGAAGCAGATGATCCAATCCACAAGATGACTAAGCCTTGACCCACCCATGAATTGGTGAAATCTCATCCACCCATATATTAGGTAGAATATTACCCCAACTTGGGACTGAAGGCATCCTCATCAGAGTGATCAACTGGCTAGACTTCTTGTACAAGACAATGGTTGACATGGTTCATGACATAATGAAATATCCCAAAGAGACCAATTATGTCTGTCTCTCTGGAAGAAAGCTACGGATACAATGTGGCACCGCAATGTCCAAACCTCTCTTACCCACATGAAGCATGATAATTGTTACTTCCACCAGATTATGGTAGGTAGGGGGAAACCATCAAGTAGTTCCAAGGAGCCAAGCACAATAAATATTGAAGGAAAGGATATCCTAGATTAAGATATCATCCTATGTCCAAAGGCAAGGATCTGCAGGTTTTAAAGCCCAAGACGGAGAAAGTAAAGACCAATCTGACGAGTCAGAGGGAGCTAGGGGTCATGATGGGGGGGACAGTTACGTGCTAGCGGGAACAAACAAGGGAGGAGGTAGCAAAAACGCAAGAGGAGTAATCTTTGGTGGCTGAGTAGTGGGAGCATAAAGAGGGAGAGGAGAAGATGGCTTGGAGGAGGTGCCATGGTGATGGCAGAAATGGGTGGAGGGAGGGACAAGCCATAACCTCTGGGAGTGGAGGCACAAAGGTTGGGTTCCTAGCTTGGAACACTAGGTAGGACTGCATAGGCAAGGGGGACTTGGGTCGAGCGTGTAAGAAGAGGATAGTCAGGGGACATATCCATGGGAGAGGGCATCAAACACTAGCCTATAGGACCCAAGAACTGCATCATTTTTACCCACAATAGCCTATTTTGCAAGTCTGACAGGCCAGATGATGCTCAAGGCATTCTCTATCCCCTCCCTTATGGGACAAATGAAGAAATGGGGATAAGCTTTGGCAACCTGGCCAAAGTTGCTACATTGGAGCCTGCCAACCATGGATGGCACCATTCTTATATCAACAGTCACAACAGCACATCCCTCAGGAACGTATGTAGAACGCTGTTCTCATCCTCATTCGGGGCTATTCAGTTAGGAGATTGAAAATTCGATGGCATTCTTGTGCCTCTCTGTTTTGGCCAGTACTTTTGCAGAACGCTGCTGCTGTACCCCCATAAACCTGAAACTGATTTTTGGTGTATGGAGTTGAACTGGCCTGGAACAGCTTGACAATCTTGGAATAAGGGAAGAGCTATTACAGGTTTATAGCTGCACATATAAAGATGGAACTTCACAGACAGAACTACCTGCTCTTACAGATCAAAGGGGGCATTTCATCAAACATATTCATAAGAGCATTATCAAACAGCAACTCAACTTTCACTTTCTGTAGAGATGGAGACCTTCATACCTGGTGGATCCAGGGGCTGAACTCTTGCCAAACTTCCTGTACTAAAGCACCTTTAATAACAGTAATGGGTACCTTTTGATCAATTTTTAACAAAACATTAGTTGCATTGAGTTGATTTGGCTAACAAATCAAACAACACATCCAAAGCTTCTGAAGCAGCTTACATTGAAGCTTGTACAAGGCATGATTCAAACTCACAGAGCTATTCACTGAGGTTGGAGAGCCAGGATTTGGACGAAATAGATAGGCCCCATCAGTACCCTTCGAGAAGATAAATAGAGGAGTCAGTACCTTAATGGAGTGAGTGGTTTCAAGAACCCATTGAAAAACTCATTCTCATGTACCTGTCCATCTGTGCCATTATTTGCTCCATAGAAAAGGTATGACGATTGCAGACTGAGATTAGCCTGAGTTTAGGTAGCAAGAAAATGATATGAATCATTTAAACAGAACAGAGGCAATGCTCTTCTTAAGATGCATTAGTATATCTGTCACTTACTCCAGTTTGGATGTTCATCATTTTAGTCAAAACGCCAGTTTCACCAGAGAATACCAGCTGTAAACTGTCAGAGACAGTAGTGATCATATGATTCTTTGAAACGTCTTCAACAACTGAGAGTGTTGTTGAACCTGATTACAGTAAAAAAATACAGAAAATAATTATTAAGTGCTTGCATCGCAAGCTTTCATGAAATGATACTGTCCTAAGAAGCTTCTGTAATCTTTTGAACTGACAGTAGTATTTGTTGGGGCTCAGATAAGCAAACGGTCTTACATAACATAACAACAGAAGATGGCTCTGTTACCCTTAACAGGAAAGCGAGAAAAATAAAATAGGATTCATTTATCATGGGAAAAATTGAAATGATGGGCTATCAGAACTTTTGTACACAAGACGCTCCTTTTCGTAAGGTTTTTAAAAAGATGAAAATGTATATGACCCTATACCATTTTTATCTTTTCACGGTACTGAATTGGAAACAAACCTGGTCCGTCTGAAGCTGATACAACATAAGAATTGTAGCCAAAGGCAGGAACCATGGCTGGAAACACAAGCCAATAAAGTGGTGCTTGTCCTGGTGATACCCCCAGATATGCCTGCACATAGTAGCTTCGCAGTTGTTTTGTTACATTGCTCACTGGCAGAAGTTGAGAAGGAACCACCTTGCCACCAGAGTCAGTCACTTGAATAGACTTGCTGCTAACCTGAAAGAATTACAAAAGCTAAGAAAAAAAACCTCACAAAGTACCTTGATATCTTACCACACAATCAAAAGTTTAAGTGCATGCAGAAACAATCTCCCCATCTGCTTTTCTCCCTTCATCCAGCTCCCTTTATAGCTCAACTCTCTCTTTGTCCATAGCTAAGCCACTCTCTTTCAAACCCACTCACCTTCCTGATGGGATCATGGCTTTCCACGATGCCCCCAGTCCCTCTCTTTAAGATACTGTAGAGAGAAACCATAGTGCTTCTCTTTATTGTCTTTCCTTTTCATCACCCTTTTCTGAGAGTAAAAACAGCAGATACAATGTGTTAAACCCCTGAATCATGGACCCCAAATGACCTAGACAACACAACCAAGGTCCTAGCCACATGTAGCACCATAGCTACTGCTATGCACTGAAAATTGGACTATCCCTGCACATAGCTACTGCTATGCAATGCATGGACACAGCATAGGCCTTGTGTGGCAGAAAACAAGAATCTCGTGTAGCATTGAAGAGCAACTTAAAAAGGTGGATGCTCTCAAGTCAAGGATGTAAAGTGATATTTTTGAAACTTTGAACCCAAAGATGCAATGCAACAGGGATATTGGGGCAAATATTGATTTCCAGTTATCTATTGGAAAATGAGAAGCTCAACAAGGAGCTTACAGTATTAAGAGAAGACCTGGAAAACCATAGGAGCTGGTCCTCTGCCCAACCAAGAATGTTGAGGAGGTGCAACACCAAGTTTGGACCCAAGCTAAGGAAAACTCATCCTGTGTGGAATTTGATTCAAAAAGGAGCAAACAGCCCATCTCATTGCACAGTTAGGAGAAGTATCTGCCTTTATTTCGCACCCTTTAAGATGAGCACATTTTCTATCAGCCCTTGAAACTAGCTGCATTCGCCTGATTGTCTGAAGTTGATGCTTTCATGGTGCATATGCCTTCATTTTTGGCGCCTTTGTGTGACCAACCACCGCCTTATTTTTTGTAAGTTGCAGGATCAGCGTGGTATCATCAACTAGGAACTCTTCATATGTAACTCCCTTAAACTCCACAAGCTTTCCAAATTCTGAACTTATCTCTTCTAGAGTGGCTTTGGATGGGTCCCAAGTTCACCCCTCCCGCACTTTGGCCAATATATGGACAGACACTATATATACTTTGATGGCTAGTTGGATGAGTATGCAAGGATCCTCTCGGGCAGCTACTACTAGGAGGGCTATTTTCCTCAGGGGATGGAGGGGCTCCCCCTTCTTCTCAGAGTCTTCCACAGGGTTGAGGTAGCATTTTTAGCCTCAACCTTGCCTCAATTTGAGGAGTTTTTTCTCATGCATTGCATGATGTATTTCTGTCTTGAGCTTGCTCTTGCGGGTTTTATTCATACTTAATGAAGGTCTATTTTTGCCACACAAAAAAGAGCCATGATTGATTTTTTTCGTTATTCTCATTTGGTGCTCATTCATCAACTTCTTTGCATATGTTAGCACCTATTGTGGGATGTCTTTTTTCATGCTTGCAGTAACCGCTCGTGATCGATCTTCTTGTACCTTCACCCACTTTATGTGTCCATGCCTTTTCCTTAGACAAGGGTAAAGCTATTGCCATCAACTTCACAAAAATACTATCAATCTTGCATCATCTAACCCTTCCATAAGCTTTTTCAGAGTCCAATTGTAGAATGGCTATCTTTTGGCCGGTATGCATACCCCAATGTGAAGCCTCCCAAAAGGAGAAGATATTATAAAAAATGCTCCTCCCATACACAAACCATGTCTGCGTGTCATGAATGAGATTCGAGAGAAAGGGCTGCAAACATAGACTAATTGATTTTGCCAGAATTTCGTATAAAGGTGCCCAAAAGAGTGATAGGCCTCCATTGTGACACCAAATTTCTGCAACCTCCCTTTGGAATGAGATGGATGAGACCCTCTATAAAATGTTCTATGTTATCATACCATGGTAGGAAGCAGTAGGCCCGCATCGGGCAATTCATCCTCAATAACAATGGGTGCTTCCCCGGAACTTAGCTTTTACAAGTTGTCTGTAGGTTGAAGCATTCTGCAGGCCCTCACCACAATGTCAAATTCAAATTCCTGAAAAAGAAGAATCCATCTGCTCAATCGACCCCAAGAGTAGGTTTATACAATAAAGTATTTAAGAGCCTGATGATCAGTGATGACTATAAGCTTGTTTCCCAAGAGGTAGTGGCCGTACTTGGTCATGGCATAAACCATGCCTAGACCCTCCCTTTCTGTGGTACTACAATTGCGTTTTGCTCCATTCAGTTGTCAGTTGGCAAAGTACATGTGCAAATCAAAAATCTTGTGGTCCTTGTTAGCTGAGCCAGTATAGCACCAATTGCCAATCCACTAGCGTCCATATGAACATGAAAAATGATGTCCCAGTCCAATTATCTTAGAATTGGGGCCTTAACCAAGCAGTCCTTGAGATTATCGAATGCTAGTTGTTGAGGTGGGGACCAAACAAAAGACAAGTCCTGGTAGAGAAGTTCTATTAGTGCCACAACAATGTCTGCATAGAAATGTATGAACCTCATGTAATATCCCCCATGCCCTAAAAAGGAGTCCACCTCTTTGGGTGTACAAGGAATATGCAAGGAGATTATCACCTCTACCTTAGTTGGATCTGTATAGTCATTCCTTTGGCAGAAACAATATGACCAAGGAGAACACCTCTGAGCATGAGAAAGAAGCACTTGTCAGGATTCACTATAGATGATGATTTTGTATTTCTGGATCAAGATGGGAGGCACTTTTACCATTGAAAATAGAGAAATCATATAAACAGATCTCAAGAAACTTGCCAATATTCTCCTAAAAGAGTTTGGTGACAAGTCGTTAGATGTTGCCAATGCATTACACAACCCCAAAGGGCATCATCTAGTAGGCGTACGTCCCTCATCAATTGACAAATGTGATCTTTGACTGATCCTCTTCTCTGACACGAACTTGGTTGTATCTGCTATATCCATGAATGAGTACAGAGCATGACCAGCCAACGTCTCCAACAGCTTGGTAGCGAAGGGAGGGAAAACCTATCATGTCATGTGGCAGCATTCAAACTCCTATAGTCAACACATACCTGGAGTTTTCCGGTCTCTCTTTTGGGCACAATGACAATTCTGTTGACCCAATTGGAGTAATCTACTAGGTAGATCAACCCTGTGCGCTCCAATTTTTGTATATCAGTTTGGACAGTCTTACCATAATTGGGATTCATGGGGTATCGTGCTCTAACCACTAGGTATGCAGCAAGGTATAAGTCAATGCGGTGCTCCATGAACTCAGCCGGCACCCCCTTCAGATCCTTGTACGACTAGGAAAAGACATCCGCATATTCTTGGAAAAAATCAATTACTGCTGCTAGAAGATTATCATGTTCTCAAACCCAACGAGCTACCTTCAAATGCCGAGGTGCAGGGATCCTCCAGAGCAGCCACTGCCAGGAGAGTTACTTTTTTCAAAGTTTGGAGAGGACCTCCTTTCTTCTTTGAGTTTCCTTCAAGGTTGAGATGGCATTTTCAGCCTTCGCCTTGGTTCTTTATTAGCTCACTTTGAGCTGTTTTTTCCTCATGCATTGCATGATGTACTCCCGTATTTGAGCTTGCTCTCACCTTTTTCATTCATACTTAATGAACTAATTTTCTTGGGAAAAAAAAATGCCGAGGTTGATCCTTAGTCCCAATGTTGAGGTATAGTGAGTTCCGTGCCTGATCAACCTAGGGAATGCTTGGGGATGAGGAGTTAGATAGAGGAAGAAGGAGGGGATGAGAGGGGGGAGAGAGAGGGGCTGAGCGGGGAGAGAAGGAGGTGATGATAGGAAGGGAGTGGCTGAGTAAACCTCGAAGGTGAAGCTATGGATTGTGTATTTTTGGGCTGAAGCTTGTTGCTGGAAAAATGGAAAATGAGAAGCAAGGCCTGCAGTTATTCCCACACGCAGGAACAAAAACAGTGAATGCGACTTTAGAAATAGCTTTCTTGGCCTAGATTGAAAGTCAAAATGGAGCAGCTTTGAGGCCCTAGATTTGGAGTCGAAATGGAGCAGCTTTAGGCACTAGTTCTGGAGACAATTCACAGATTAGATCAGTTCAAAGCACATGAGCAGAAATCACGATTTTCAAAGGGTGTTGGCCTGGAGCTGAAATCCCATTTTGAGCAAGCAGCTACAACCGATAGAAGAATATGTCCCGAGTCGGAAAGGCAAGGAGCCTGAGGGGAAGGAAGTTGGGTAGGTAGGGAGGTCAGGCTTACGACAGGGAGCAAGCTGCAGTTCAATCCTAGCCGTAGGCCACATATCTGACAAAGATAAGTCTCCGAATCCAATTGAAACCAAAATCATCCTCCCGGTCCAAGGTGTCCTTGCCACAAATCCAAAATCAATTGGAATGGGAATGGATAGATGACGGGCACCAAGAGAAGGGCATCCCCTTCTTTCGTTACACGGTCAGTAATGCCAGGAAATTCCAGCTCAGCTGTAGGGGTTGGAGGCCCACCAGAGCTCATCATTGGGAGAACTCTCAGATTCCTTTTGACTTGCAGAAATTTTTTTGGCAGAGACTCTGGAAATCCCACCGGAATAGAAAAATCACTCTCTTCTTTTGGCTTTCTATTCATGGTGGGATAGCAGTAAACCATTGGAGGTCCAAGTTCGGAGCTGACCCTTCTTGCCCTCGCTGCCTTTTTGCTTTGGAGACAACACAGCACTGCCTTTGGGATTGCAAGACTTTTCAGCACTTTTGTTCGCCCACCTTGTTGGTAAACTGAAAGGAAAGGAAAGAGTGGACACAAACTCAAAATACTTGCATTACTTGCTTGTAGAATGAAGAAGAGTGAGGTCCTTAAGTAGGCACCTCATACATGCTCACTAACATCACTGATGACTTCAGAGCTCCACAATCATCTCCTCAATCTGCTCCTAGATTCTCTCAATCATCCTATGTGGCTTTCCACCACCTAACTGTGCCTCTAGCACACACACATAGAAACATAAGGTGTGCCTGAGGCATACACCTTGAGTTATCCCAACAAACCCGCCCTCAAGGAAATGCCTCAGGCTATGTCAAGGATACATCTAGTCTCATAGTTTCTCATGCCATCTCATGGTGGTCAAGGATAAATCTATGGCTAGGTTTTCATGCTAGCAAGTGTTCCCATGGGTGTAAGGTAAACAAAAGGGATATAAAAAGACCTTCCACAATGGTTATCTCCCCTGCATGTACATGCACACAATGTCTGCAGGAGGTACCATGGAGCAAAACATACACATGGCCTACATCATAAGGTGACCAGAGGTGTTTACAAAACACACAAAAACACAATAGTTTATTTCATTCATTTTGGAGGACTATCCAGGCTGAGTACCTTGACATAAAAAGAGAGATCTGGAGCATAGAGATGTTTTAAAATGCATAATCTTCATGGGATGTTACGCTCTAGCCGAGGTAGCATGACCTCGGAAGAATCAGTCGACATTTCCCTTAAAGGATCTATCTTTGTAATATATGTGTTTGCGCTTCATGTAAATGATCGGGAGGGATTTAATGTCAAGGTCCTAGGTGAGGGCTGATAGCACCAGACTAGATAGATCTGAGACCAAGGGCCTAGTGCAAAGATTGTGCCTAGGGGCAAGGAATTAAATGCATCCCAAGAGAGGGGTGAAATGTTGCATTAGGAAGGCCCTATATGGATGACATGTGGCATCTAGATCTATCTAGGGATTTGGGGTTTGCTAAGGCTAGTGAGAGAAGAGAAGGAATTGATTTTTATGTGATTTCGAATGTAGATCTCTCTCTTGCTTGGAAGTCTTGGCAGAATAGGCTGGGAGGAGAATCAGGGTGCTACTCCCGTGATCTGCAGTAGAGATTAGTGTAGAGAATAGTTGTGTGACAGTTGGTATCAGAGCTCATGGCTTGGAATGAGAGAAGGGACGCACACGGGCTTACGTAGCTGTCGTAGAGCGGAAAGTCCAAGGGGAGACGTGATCTTGGAAGAGCGTAGCGGGAGCGTCCACGAAGGCTAAAGAAGGTGGAGCGCTGGTGACGGATCAACCGAGGGTGACGACGGTAAGGCTGCGACGAAACTTCGGTGGAGCGCCAGTCGACGGGCAGCGTGCACGGAACCAGTAACGGGCGAGATGACGTGGAGTCCCGTAATGGTTTGATGGGCCTACGAATCGGCGGGGCGCTGGATTACTTCAAGGGAAGGTTTATACGTGCCTTTAACGGATAGTATAGGGCGACTGCAACGGAACCATGACGGACACCTGGGGAGCTACGACAGTGATACGAGCGGTTATCGAGGGTGTTTCGTGGGTCTAACGGAGAATTTGATCGACGCTCATTTTCACATTTCTGCGTCTGCTATAAACAGTCCGTAGGTTGGCGTGGACAGCACAATTTGAAGGATATGCGACATCAGAGAAGTCTTATTACTCATGAGCAAGCAGTACGCAGAGGCTGCAGGATCCGGAGACACCGATTGGACGCAGCTTGACCAGGGAGCTTTCTTTGATCCCCCTTTGCTTTGTGTTGTTTTTTTTTCTTCCTTAATTAGCTGGGTGACGCACTACTTCCATAGAAAGGACAGCACGCATGAGGTTTCAGCGTGGCAGTAAGGACGGGTTATGCCTGTGTGGTTGAGTCTGAGTTATTTGCAGAAATTTCCCTAGTATAGGGAAAAGCGCCATCTGTGATATATGCCTGTGTTAAATGCTTGATCAGTGTGAATGTGGGATTGCAGGAATTCCCTAGTATAGGGAATTGTGTTCAGAGTGTCAGTACCCTGAATTGTGTCAGCTTGTGATTACAGTGTTCTAGGGGTGTTTATTTATTTTTTTAAAAAAAAACACACAAGCCCCAAAACAAAACACCTACTGAACTAAATGGAACCAGATGAAGGGGCTTCCAGGAGGGACCCTGGTGAATCAGGAGTCCGGCCGACCCAGCAGGGATCGCGCCCAGTAGCTCACACTTTATCTGGCAGGATTGCATTGCTGGAGGATGCCTTACAACAGTTGTTAGCGCAGCAATTACAAGCCAACGCAGAGCAATCTGAACTTAGGAGAGTGTTACAGAGTATGTCTGCCAGACCTTCTCGAGAAGAGAAGGGAAAGGCTCCAATGGAACTAGAGTCTAGTGTCCATACGGTCGAGCCTAGGAAGGCTAAAGTGCCAAATATTGCTAATTACAGACCGGAAAAGTAATCTGGTCGGATGAACGACCGTAGCTCCGATGTCATTGAGACCTGGTTACACAAATGGGACGAGGCGTTCGCCATTTGTGAGATCAGAAATGACATCAAAAAGATCCGCGAGGCCACCCATATGTTTAGTGAGGCAGCGGATCGGTGGTGGATTAAACAACAAAAAGATGGCATAGCATCCACTACCTAGGAGGGGTTTAAAAGAGAGTTCAGGAAACACTTCTTACCTCCTGACGAGGCATCCCGAGCTTGGGATCAATATAGGAACCTTCGTCAGAGAAATTTATCAGTGGCAGAATACACTGATAAGTTTCGAGAGAGTGTAATGAAGGTTGACGAACCCCTGCCTCAATCAATCCAAGTGAAAGATTTCATATTTGGATTGAATGATCGAACAAAAATGGAAGTTCGGGCTAAGTACGCGAACACGCTAGATGATGCAATAGCTATAGCCCTGAACTACGAGGATGCCAAGGGCAGCAAGCCAAGTGGGTTTGCACAGGTCGGAACCCAGTATGGGTATCCGAAGAAATCTGGGTTTAAGAAGAAGTGGGCTAGTAGAGGGAGTGGTTCGCAGCCGAGTGGTCAAGCCAAGCAGGCGAGACCGGCTGAAACTCCTAAACCAAGTACCACCATTGGAGTGAAGAGGAAAGTAACCCCAATGGCAGCCCGGGCTTGGTCTAAGTCTCCCTTGAACCCAGAACAAAGGGAAAAAGGGAGGAGAGAAGGCTTATGCTTTGGTTGCCTTCAACCTCATCAGTGGAGAGATTGTCCACGTAATAAAGATCGTCGGATGGCTGAGATGGTGATCTCAGAGTGCGACGTGGAGATGCAGGGAAGTCCCAGAGCGGAAGAGATGCAGATTCAGCTAGCGGAATCTTCTCAGAGGTTAGTACCTTGTTTGTTATGTGTGTCTGTTGCTAAGTTAATGACGAGTGCACCTGATAACATCCTATCTAAGCCCGCAGCAACGGGGTATACAGCCTTCAATGATACGGAGTTAATTAAAATGAAAGGGCAAGTGGCCAGTCATGATGTCATTGTGTTGTTTGACTCGGCGTTAACTCACAATGTGATTAACTCCAAGCTCGTGAAGAGGCTGAAACTAAAGACAAGTCCATCTGACTATGCGTACACAGTCAGGATGGCAGATGGAAGTTCAACTGAAGTATGGGACCAAAGGGTTACCCAGTTGGAGCTTCGGATTCAGGACTATGCTGAGAAGCTTGATTTTGAAATGACCAAGCTTGCTCATGCAGATATAGCCCTGGGAATGGCGTGGCATTCTAGGAAGAATCCAGCCATTGATTGGAAAAAGCACGTATATCAATTCAAGATGAATGATGTGCTTTATGTCTTGCGAGGTGTAAAAGATATACCTCAGGGACCGTTGGTTTCCGTGATGGAAATCAGAAAGGCTCAAGTAGAGTTTTTATACCTTTGCACAGCATCGGTAGAGTCGGTGGATGATTCTTCGACTAGCACTGATGTTACGCAAAGTGGTGAGATGGCCAAGCTGGCTAATCTTATAACAGAGGAGTTCTCGGAATGTTTTAGGGATGAACTACCTTATGGGTTACCTCCAGAGCGGAAAGTTCAGCATAAGATTGAACTGATCCTGGGGACAGAACCTGTAAATAGACCTCCCTATAGAATGAGTTTTACTGAAGAAGCGGAGGTGCGTACGCAACTGGAAGAATATCTCAAGTTGGGGCAGATTCAACCAAGTTTCTCACCTTTTGCTTCACTAGTGATATTAAAGAGGAAAAAGGATGATACGTTTCGCCTCTGTATAGATTACAGAGCATTGAATAATATCACTGTTAAGCACAGGTATCCGATGGCTCGGATTGATGATTTGCTAGATGCATTACATGGAGCCGTGATTTTCAGCAAGATAGATCTTAAGTGCGGCTATCATCAGATCCGGATTAGAGCCGAGGATGTGCATAAAACCGCTTTTAGGAGCAGGTTTGGTCATTATGAGTTTTTGGTAATGCCTTTCGGACTTACCAATGCTCCAGCGACCTTCGTCATGCTTATGAACGATTTACTACGTCCGTATATCGAAAAGTTCGTAGTACATTTTATTGACGACATCCTGATATTCAGTAAAAGTGTTACTGAGCATCGTGAACACTTAAGAATAGTGTTCAGTACTTTGAGGAAAGCCAGTCTTTACGTGAATAAAAAGAAAACTATACTGTGTATGGTTAGGCTTGAGTACTTAGGGTTCATAATTACTCCACAGGGGGTAGAAATGGATCCGAAGAAAGTGGCTGCGATACTAACTTGGCCAATCCCTCAGAGTCTGACCGCGTTGCGATCATTCTTGGGATTTGTCCAGTTTTATAGAAGGCATATCAAAGGATATTCCGGAATAGTATCGCCATTGACTGATCTGACCTCAGATAAAGTACCTTTTGTTTGGGGACAGAATCAACAGGAAAGTTTTAACACCATAAAACAAGCTGTGGTCACAGGACCGGTGTTAAAAATAGTTGATCCCCAGAAACCGTTGTTCCTAGAAACCGATGCAAGTGGCATTGCGGTAGGAGCAGTCCTCCTTCAAGAGGGAAGGCCAGTAGCCTTCGAAAGCAAGAAGCTTTCTCCCTCTCAAAGGAATTGGCCAACTCATGAATTGGAGTTGTATGCGGTTATCCATGCTTTGAAAACATGGAGGCATTATCTGTATGGTTCAGAGTTTTATGTGGATGTGGATCATAATACTCTGAAACATTTCTGTAAACAGCCTGACTTGAGGGGCCGCCAAGCTAGGTGGGCAGAGCTCATGCAGGAATTTAATCTAACGATTCGGTACCGAAGAGGAAAAGACAATAAGGTAGCTGATGCGTTGTCTCGCATTATGCACAACCTGAGTTTCACGGTATTAGAGAGTACTCTAATGACCGAGATCAGAGAAACTCAGAAGGTGGACGAGTTTGTCCAGAGCTTATGGCCTAAGGCTCATGTGTTAAAACCCGGGGAAAATAAAAAGGATGACCTGGCATCCAGAAAAGGCCAAACTCATGCAAGATATACCATAAGGGATGGTATGCTAGTTAGAAATGGCAAGGTTGTAGTACCTGGTCAGAATGATCTCAGGCAGAGAGTCATTCGACAATGCCATGATAGCCCGTGTGCGGGACATCCAGGAGTCGAGAAGACATATGATCTCGTGAAGCGAGATTTCTTTTGGCCAAAGATGAAAAAGCATATTCATGAGTATGTGACACGGTGTTTCTCGTGTCAGGTAAGTAAGGCCGAGCGGGTGAAGCCACCCGGACTTTTACAGCCCTTGGAAATACCACTAAGTGGGAGAGCATTTCCATGGATTTTATTGCAGGGCTACCTGTAACACAAGGAGGGTATAATTCTATCCTTGTGGTGGTTGATCGTCTAACCAAGATGGCTCACTTCATTCCGACTAGAGAGTCTGTTAGTGCCCCGCAAGTAGCGGATTTGTTTATTAGACATATATTTCGTCTGCATGGATTGCCTAGATCCATAGTGTCAGACAGAGATGTCAGGTTTACCGGTCACTTTTGGACAGCGGTATTTGAGACACTAAGGACTGAGTTGGGAATGAGTAGTGGGGATCATCCTGAGACGGATGGTCAGACGGAGAGAGTCAACCAGATTTTAGAGGATATGCTGAGGGCATATGTGTCATTGAGGCAACATACATGGGACAAGTGGTTGCCATTGTTGGAGTTTGCCTACAATGATAGGAAACATTCATCTACTGGGTTCAGTCCGTTTGAACTGAACTATGGTTATAGGCCAGCCAATCCAACTATAGTTGGAGTACCTCAGAAAGTGCCTAGTGCCGCGAACTTTGTAGTTCAGATGCGCGAGATGCTAGTACTTGCGAGAGCTAATATCCGCCAGGCTATGGATAGAGCCAAAGTGTATGCGGATGAAAATTGGTCTATAAGAGTATTTGAAGAAGGAGAAAAAGTTTTTCTCATAATTCCTTCGCACTCGAAGTCGTTGACTTCAGGAGAGTGTGCTAAGTTATCACCTCGATACTGTGGGCCGTGGTTAATTCTAAAGAGAATAGGCAGTGTAGCCTATAAATTAGAATTGCCACAGGGGTGTAAGGTGCACCCGGTTTTTCATGTTTCACGTTTAAAGAAATTTTTACATACTGGTGACTCACTAATCGAAGGTGTGGTTTTGTTTCAGGAGATAGAGGATATTGCAAGGCACAAACCAACAAGAATCCTGGACCGAGGAACAATGCAAATACGAAATCGGAAGATACCCACGGTGTTGGTTGCATGGCATGGTCAACCTCTATCCGAAGCTACCTGGGAATCCGTATATCAGTTGCGGAGAGTGTTCCCAGACTTTATCATCGAGGACGCTGATGTCTGAAGAGGGAAGGAATGTTACGCTCTAGCCGAGGTAGCATGACCTCGGAAGAATCAGTCGACATTTCCCTTAAAGGATCTATCTTTGTAATATATGTGTTTGCGCTTCATGTAAATGATCGGGAGGGATTTAATGTCAAGGTCCTAGGTGAGGGCTGATAGCACCAGACTAGATAGATCTGAGACCAAGGGCCTAGTGCAAAGATTGTGCCTAGGGGCAAGGAATTGAAAGCATCCCAAGAGAGGGGTGAAATGTTGCATTAGGAAGGCCCTATATGGATGACATGTGGCATCTAGATCTATCTAGGGATTTGGGGTTTGCTAAGGCTAGTGAGAGAAGAGAAGGAATTGATTTTTATGTGATTTCGAATGTAGATCTCTCTCTTGCTTGGAAGTCTTGGCAGAATAGGCTGGGAGGAGAATCAGGGTGCTACTCCCGTGATCTGCAGTAGAGGCTAGTGTAGAGAATAGTTGTGTGACATGGGATGCCTCATCTTGTGGAGGCAAAATATCCATGTCAAGGCAAGGTCTTACCACATGGGCAGTGTCTAGTGCCTTATAAGATGGTACTATGATAGAACAAGTGGATCTGAAAATCATATCCTTCAAGAAAACAATTATCTTGTCATCTCCATAGTTGTGTAGAGAAGCATATCTTAGGTATCTGACCTTCATCTTCTTCTTGTATTTGGAGTCAAATAAAAGTACCATGAGAGGGTAGATCTTTGGCTTTGTAGTTGCTTCCTTTTTGGCAACCATTGTTTTGGCAATCTTCAACAAGGAAGTCAGGTTGGCATTTTCATCCTTTGTAGCATAACAAGACATTGCTTTACGTTTTGGCTTTTCACATATTTTGCATAAGTAAGCCATGAGAGGGTCTAACCCAGGTATTGGGCAGTGTCTTCTCTCTTACAGAGCTTAGAATAACAACTGAAATGCTTCAAAATATAAGCATTTAATGTAGCAAAGTCTTGTGACCAAATTTCAAACAATGATGCTTCTTCTTACATGCTTCATAGAAGTGACTAAAATGAATACTTTCCAATCAAAACCAGGTCTAGCAATTCAAAACAAAACTGAAGCCACACTTGTACTGAAGTTATTGAAAGTTTCAAAAAACCAGAAATGCTAGAGTAGCATTTTATGTAGCATCATCTTCAAAAACTTGTCCAAAACTGTCAAAACTAAAAGGCTGAACTTGAAGGGCTTGTAGCTCACTCTTCAAAGCAAGGAAAAGAGGGCTTTCTGAAGCAAAAGAAAGCTCATATACCAGAGAGGGTCCAGCACAGAGGTTGGACGAAATGGTGCGCACTTTTGCCCGGGAGAGTTGCTACAGGCTGAACCTGAGTTTTGACGATTTCTCCCTCGTTACTGAACCAAATGAGCTGAAAAATGGCTCAAAATCTTCGCCTTGAGGTCGCCCATCTACTCCTAAGAGGGCTCAGGCAATGGCGGAGCAGGCAGGGAGTATTGAGCAGTAGAAGAAATGGCGTAAAATGCGCTGTTTGGGGAATGGCAGCCACCACAGACGTTTTTTCTTCAATTGCTTGCAGGTGGAAGTTCGCCCATACTAGAGGAGTTTCCAGCTCAGAGGGTTTGGGCAATGGTCGTCTGTAGGTGGAGAACCAAGCTCTCAAAGATTTTGGGAAGAAAGAGGAAAATGGAGAAGAAGAAGATGAAGAAGAAGAAGATGATGTGGCAGAAATGGGCTCAAGGGGGATCAAAGGGCTCTGATACCATGTTGGTAAACTGAAAGGAAAGGAAAGAGTGGACACAAACTCAGAATACTTGCATTACTTGCTTGTAGAATGAAGAAGAGTGAGGTCCTTAAGTAGGCACCTCATACATGCTCACTGACATCACTAATGACTTCAGAGCTCCACAATCATCTCCTCAATCTGCTCCTAGATTCTCTCAATCATCCTATGTGGCTTTCCACCACCTAACTGTGCTTGTGGGCACCTAACTGTGCCTCTAGCACTCACACATAGAAACATAAGGTGTGCCTAAGGCATACACCTTGAGTTATCCCAACACACCTTTCTATATGACCTGGGGATCAGTGGCTTGGCTTACTCTTTCAGGGCCCCAAATATTTTTTGAGAGACTTGATTCCTCTTGGGCTCTTCACATCCGACGACACCTTGTGGAGTCGTGCTCTCTAGAGGATGTTCCGGCTACTCTTTTCAGGGCTGCTCACTCCTCGGTCGACTCTCCATGGGAGATCCTAGCTAGCATTGCAGCATGGCACATTTGGAGAGCCAAATGCACTGAGGCTTTGGAGGGTTCTCAGGTTCACCCTTCTCAAATCTTGGCCAGTACTTGGACAGATACGATACACACTCTGATGGCCATTTGGGCGACCATGCAGGGATCATCTTGAGCAGCCTCCTCCAGGAGAGTTACTTTTCTCAGAGATTGGAGAGACTATCCCTTCTTTGCTGAGACTTCTACAGGGTTGAGATTGCATTTTCAGCCTCAGCCTTGGTTTCTTTCTACCTCATTCCTCTGAGGTGTTTTTTATTACATGCTTAGCATGGTGTATTTCCGCACAGAGCTTGCTCTAGCGGGCTTCTTTCTTACTTAATAGAAGTCTCTTTTTTGGAAAAAAAAAAAATCCATTGGATCTATTCCAATTAATATGTACACCTGCTGTAGAACAAAATAAATCCAAGGCGGTCTTGAAAGATGTGAGAGTCTAAGAGCTGGCATCCAAGAAAATAGCAGTGCCATCAGCACGCTCACTGTGCAAGATCTCCTCATCCTGCCCCTCAGGGGAAGCCTCAGTCTAACTTATCTTGCCCTTCCTTTTCCAAAAGAAAAATTGAAGATTCTATAGAGGAGAGAGACAGAAGCCTCATTTGCGCGAAGACTCAAACAAGAATAGAATTACATATAAGATCATTAAACACCCTCAACACCATCGATGGAATCCATCCAAATTGATGATTCAAATCCTTTAACATGAAGCAACACTTGCAATAGCATTAATACAATCTATGGAGTGCTTGGATATGCCATGAAACCTTTAAGTCATGGCATGAATGAATCTTAAGTTCTGAATCCAAGGCAAGATGAAAAGGAGGACATCAATTTTGGGTAAAAGGAGGCCAGTCGCTGAATGGATATTCGAGTTTCTTGGAGGATATCTTCTACGCTTTAGTTTTTCAGATGCTTGGATCAAAGAGTCCTCTTCCTTGCACAGATCAGCCCACAGCAAGGTGCTTCTTATTTGAGGGGTCAAAGGTGAGAAATTTCAGATCCTAGATCAGTTCGACAGCTATGCGCCCTTGAGTCTTTCTTGTACTTATCCTAGCTGAAGCCATGACCATGTTTTTGTGATCTTAGGCTGTCATAGGCTTTCTCAAAATCCAAGAGTAGAATGGCTAACCCCCAGCCGCTCTACATAGCCCCACTCTGAAGCTTCCCACAAGGAAAAAATGTTATAAAAAATGCTTTGGCCATGCACAAAATATGTCTACATATCATGCATAAGATTGGGAGAAAAGGCTGCAATCACAAACTGATAGCTTCTGCCAAGATCGTATAGAAAGTTCACAAAAGAGTGTTGGCTCCATTGGGCAAAAAAAACTTCTGCACCCCCCTTCGGGATAAGATCAATGAGACCTTTTGTAAGTGAATCAGGCATAGCAAAAAAAGTCCCAGACACCCTATAGAGACAAAGTGACATGACCCCCAATCATGTCCCAAAAATAAATGAAGGAGGGGGTCAACTCATCAAATCCAAGACACTTGCCCTTGTGAAGGGCAAAAAGCACGATCCTAAATTCCAACTTGGTAAAAGGTATATCAAGACAGACTCTCATGTCTGTTTTCACTAATTCTAGAATGTGCCAAAACTCAATGTCTGGCATCATCTCTGGCAAGAATGTCAAGATCTGCATAAAGAAGGGAGGTAGTGTTTATTGATTCTTCCACCCATCTGAGTCCAAAATGACTCTCATGCATGAAAAGGATACTCCACTCTCTGATCCAAAAGAACATACTTATGAGCCCTTGCTGCAACAAAGCTCTCCTTAAACTAGGCATTTGCAAGGCGCTTCTACTCTTCCCTCTGTAGGGTTGCTAGCTATTGTTGAAGACCAACCTCCCATCTGAAAATCTCATGTTTGGTACTAGCAATAGAGTGATAAATATCATAATACCAGATAGGGGCTGCTACCACGTGTGAAGAGAAAGCACCATGCCCTACATATGAGAAACTCAAATATTTAACATAACCTCTGCAATCCCTCCTCTGCATACAAAGCATTTGGAATCCTAATACTGGTAGAAAATGGGCTCTCAACCAAGGATCGGAAACCATCAAAACCACAGGAAAGTGATCCGACGTGGAAACCCCTGGGGAACTGAAAATAGAGCCACTTTTATTTTATGCCTAATCGTCATTTATAAAATCTATCAACCTGTGCATGGATGGGCATCTGGCGTCTCCTATTCTACCATAAAAATAGGAGTGAGTAAGGTGAGTGTAGAAAGAATCGTCTATCCAATAATAATCTCTACCAACAAATTGGAAAAGAAAAGCATCCAAGTTGCTCTCTGAAGAGAGGGGCAACTCCACCATTTTGAATCACCAATCCATGAATCTACACTTGGGACCTAGGAAATAAGTTCCTTCCAAAAAGGACATGTTCACATATATTATTAAGGGCGTACAAGTTGAGAAGGCCACCCTTATGTCCACCAACATGAAGTAAAATCCCTTGAGCTCTAGAAGGTGTGATGATGCCACGTCCAACCAGAAGGGGAGAAATGATTTAAAACTGAAATGCATGTTCCTCCCCTAGTGCCAACAGAAGGAGACCAAAAAACTATGGCCTGAAAGCAATTTACCTGACTTTGCACATCCTTTCCATCCAACTTATGTTCTTGAATAGAAATAATGTCAATGAGATTCCCAATGACACCTAGATGAATTTGATTACAAATCAGCCACCTTTGGTGGCAACGAGGAACATCACCAAGGCCTTGAATATTCCATCTAGCAATCCTCATCAAAACCACTGTGTGACTGCAAATACTCTTGACTCCTCCATGTGCTAAGCTCACTCTCCATGTGCGCAGCTCTCGATGAGATCGCCATGGGCATGATAGTCCTGGTCGACCTGTGGTTGACATGTGTCGATGCGTGGTTCCCTCGGATAGTACTCCTGGATGAACCCGTGTGGTCAACTCCTCGTGTCGTGTGACGGACCTGTGTTGACACATGGTCAATATGTGGTCAATGCCTGTCGTCATGTGGTCAACGCCTGTCGTCATGTGATCAACGCCTGTCGTCATGTTGTCAAGGGTGTTTCTATTGTAACAGTTTTCCCTACCACTATCATTCACCGTCCCCGTGAATAGAAATGGAGGAGGGAACCCGTCAAAAGAAGAAAGAACTTACAAACCATTGATATGGTGATGGAGTAAGAAAAGAAAATGTTACACACCATGTGGCTGGCCGTGCGAGTAATTCCAAAATTTATATTAAAATGTAATTGTGAAAATAAATTGCTGCTTGATAATGGACAGCATAGAAAATTGCAGCAAAAAAACTGAATACATCCTGAGATAGAACACCCTGATATTTACATTGAGAGCTAAGCAACCTGGCAAAAATCTAACAATGCAAAAAAAACCAAAAAAACCCATGTATCAAATCACTGAGGGAGGTCATGAGTAGCCTTCTTCTCTGCCTTCTCCTCTTCTGCCTTCGTATGTAGCTATCTGGCCTTTTGCTCACCCATTTGCTCTGCCCCAGTCATATGTAGCTCTAGATAGTTTGTTTCCTCCTCATCCTCAATCGTGTCCATCACATTTCTCAGATTTTCATACTCGGTTTTATACTGGTGGTATCACCGGTAGTAATGATCCTTTTGCCCTTGCAAGCTGGACCGGGAAATTTGAAGGGTGGCCAACTGTGTCCGAAGGTCTATCAATTCTTCCTCCATGGATGAACGCTTCCTTTCTAATTCAGCCACTCTAGATTCTGATTTTTCCTGGGCAATCTCTAAGAAAGACAATGATTCCTTTAACTGTGTGAGCTCCTGCTGAAATCTAGTCACCTTTGTGACATGCTGGCTTTCCAAAGTTGCAAGAGCTGCTGCATGCTGGCGGCGTACTGTTGTCATTTCTGCTTTCCATTCCTGCTTGTGACTATGGAGACGATCCTCAAGGACAGCCTGCTGAATATTTCAAGCAATGTCACGCTCGTGAATAGCTGAGTCCTTCTCTTTTTGCCACCTTTCCTCCTGTTGCCGAAGTGTCACCTTTGTGGCGCGCTGCTGGTGGGCTGCTTGAGCTCTCTCAAATTCTAACTTCAAATATTGTTGCTGGGAGAGGAGCTTATGAGCATAACCTGTGGAATTAAAGAGTGTTGTCCCCAGCTGCGTGAAAGTGTAATCCATGATATGCTGAGCAAGATGTAAGGACCTCTTCATCCAAGCGTACCTATCGCTATAATTCATCCTTTCAGCCAAATTAATCACGTCCCCCAATTCCTCAAACATGTCAGGGAGAGCTCCCTCTTCCTCCGTCGACAAGTTGCTTGTAGATGTTGTGACATGAAGTTGGGAATAATAAACTTTACGCACCTCTTCACTTCCTATTGCTTTCGAACTAAGTAATAGAGATATTCATCACTAGGAAAGGGACATTAAAAAGAAGCTTTTATACCAAGAGACCACACCGTACTATCCTCCCTTATATGAGAATGAAGATGGTAACATCCCAAGTGATGTTGTACTCAAGCATAGCAAGAAGGAAAAGATCAGCGGAGGCCATAATCTCAGCAAGCCGGTCTGCGCCAAAGAGAAGAGCGATACATTGTTGAAAGAAGATCTTGCGGCTCAACATGACACGAACTGATGTATATCGAGGAGTTTGAAGGGGCTAATTGGGTCGGATGGGTAGGTTCCGGAGAAACATTGCAACTCCTTCATAGATATCTTTACAATTAGCTCAAAACACTCTGTAAACTGTCATTAGACACAGAGGCCTATAACTTTCATTAGAGACATGATATCAAATATTCAAACATCTACCGAGATGTGCCTTAAATGGGCTTCGCTCTGATACAAGTTTCATAAGAAACAAAGAAGCGATCGGAAAGATATGGGCAGTTTACTGGGCGGGGGTAAAAAACTATCTGAAAAAGAAACAGTCACACACAGAGAGTCATAGATTTTTTGTTAGACATCTAATACAATAACTGAAGACATAGGATGATGCTCCTTGAAGAGAGCTTCGTGCTGATATAAGTTTCATTCAAATCGGACCATCGAGCGAAAAGTTATGACCAAAATACTGACAAGGGGTCAAACTGTCATGAAAAACACCTACTCCTTCTACTGGTGCCGACTTGGGAGAATACTACCTCCAGGATTAGACTTTATCAACAATCGAAGTCCCATAGAGGTCGCCTAGGAAAGAAGGAAGAGCTCCCTTTGTGACTTGGGAAATAGATAAACCATGTATGCGCAATGAGCAGCCAAATAGACAACACTTTTGAGCACTTTGGAAGAGAAAACAATGGAAAAAGAGAAGAGACACTCAAGAGAGAGAACCTGAAGTGACTTCATTACCAATAGAGTGAGACTCCACTCCAATGCAACTCAAAATAGTACAAACACAAGGGAGAAGAAAAGATTTCATACGTACAAAAGGAAGCGGAAGCTCCAAGACTACTCATAGAGAGAGAATGAACTAGAGAGAGATGGACTCAAGAGTCTACATAAGAGAATATGTACAAGAGGGAGAGAAGGCTCATGGAAGAGGATTGAGGAGACTAGAGCTACAGCAACATGAGGCCTAATGGTGGAAGAGATGTTGAATAAGGGAGAGGAGGGCTCCTTTTATAGAGATTTTATCACCCTCCTTCACCCATTCACAATTGCTGCCTGTAGATTCCTTTCCCCATCAATCACCTAAGCCCATATGTCACCATCCATGTTCTTTTTGGCTACTCTTGCCATGTGTCCCACCAAAAGATGCTCAAGACTCTAAAATATTGAGAAAGTCAAGAGTCTCCCCACATGGAGCCCATAGAGACCCTCTCCTTTCCATATGTCCACATTCTCCTTATTCGACATAGGAATTCTAGAAGGATTCCTCTTGACTCCACACTCTTCCCACACGCTTGGCTTGTGATCTCTCTTATATTATTGGAACACATGGACATGAGCCCACCTCTTTATATGACTCACTCTTCCTATTTTCTAAAAACCCCGTAATATCCCATACACAAATAACTCTCACCCCATACCGAGGTATTTATTATTCATACACATGGTATTTACAATGATCCATCCCACTCATCCTCTCAATCCCATACAATATCCTAGAAAATAGAAATAAGTGAGAGCCGCTAGGCTATCACTTGATACTCAAACTCTTATCAAACATAGAAGAAAACACAAAGTGCCAATTGATCTAAATGCACACATGTCGAGGCCCTCGAGGTCTTCCTGTTCTATGGGAGGCATTTCTACAAAGGAATGGTGAAGATTTGATTTAGATCCTCCTCTTTCCCACATACTGGTGAGTGTTTCCTGTGAAGAACATATATTATTCTTTTGTAATCTTCATTCTGTTTTTCCACAAGGGAAACATTTAAAAGCGGTGGACCTGATGAAGCAGCTATGTAAGATGTGAACATATCATTTAGATGAAGGGGTGGGCAATCCGCAAACTTGCGCAAACTCCCTCCCTCAAATACCTCCTCTAATGCTGAAGTGGTTGATGGAGATCTCCTGGGGAGGGGCTCCCACTCCGGTCTCTGCTCCTGTCTCTGCCCTATGGTGGTTGTGGTGGGGAGGCCGAAATGTGAAGTACGCCTTGAGAAGACAGCCCCTTAGAAAGCCCGTGGGAGCCAGGGCCTAGAGTAAGATTCAGGTCCAACACATGGTCAGAGGTCACCTGAACTGTGGTGATGACTGCATCGGTGAAAGTGGTGGTGAGGTAAGATGAAACAGCTACAGTCCTTCGCAAAAATACACTTTTCGAGGAAGTCACTGATACAACACCCTTCGTCACTGGTACAACAGGGGGTGTACCTGGTGCAACTGGACCCACTGAAACTCTGGAGGTCCCTGGAGAAGCCTGGATAAGTGTGACTGATGGAGATGCAAGTCCGAGCACGGGCATGGACACTGGCGAAGTGATTGATGGAGATACGAGACATGTCACTGATGCGGAACTTGTAACAGAATGTACTGAAGAAGCTCCAGGGCAGACTGCATTAAGTTGTGCTTGCCGAGGCGCCCTCCTTGTCGAAAGAGGAGAGGAGGCAGGAACTGGGGAAGTGAGAGTGAAAGTGACAGTGGAAGAGATGGAAGAGGCGGTGACATGAGGGGAGAGGGATGACGAAGGGAGGCGACCTATGACAATGGAAGGAGAGTTGGCCTTCCACTGGTGAAGTAAGAAGGTGAGGTGGGGCCCATAGGTACAGGTATATGTTCCCCGACGCTTGCGGACCGTGTTACGAAAGGCAGAGTAAAAGAGTGAGGAGAAATCGTAGGGAGTGACGGAGAGAATCGAGTCTAGGGAAGAATGCATCACCTTGGTGATGAAGAAGTGTCCCGGAGCAACGTAGAAGTGAGTGAACAAATACCTCGCTAAAAGCGCCTCTTTGTTGTTTCCCTCAAGAACCTTCTTGCATCCATGTCCCCGGCGATGAGGTTTACACGTCAACAAGAAGGACAGGAATGTGAAAGAGTCGGTGTGAGGTGGCAAAAAGGGGAGTGTGGGAAGACGGAGATATGTGGATAGGAGACTAGGAGTGAACATATAACGGGAATTCAAGAATCCAAATGTGTCTGTTGCAAAGCCATAAGACTGAATAAACGCAGTACACATTTGGACGTCCACCGAGGGAAGTGTGACAGCATCAAACTCCGTGAGATACATGCGGGCTATCTCACCAGGTGACAAGATGCTAGACAGCTTGAGTGTGGGATCAAGGAAAGGTTTGAAAACCATCCGAATGATCGAGGAAGATGAAGCAGGGGGTGGAAGATCGCAAGCTGTACTTTGTGGGGCCAAATCACCGCCACCGGTACTGTGCCCACTCTGCCCACTAGATGCCTTGGATGGTGTCTTGATAGTACCTGCGGGGGGCAGATAGTCAAAGCCTCCATGATCTGAATCAGAGGAACTCGAAAAAGGGGATAGCTCCTCATATGATATGATAGTGATCTTGTTGGAGGGAGATGAATCTGCAGCTGCTCGAGGGCGTTTAGAAGTGCTTTGTGGTGTAGGACCGGCACCCTGGTCATCTGCGGTGCGTTTGCCAGGTGATGCCATGGAGGGTGATCCTGATCCGATTCTGCAGGCTGTTCGAGCCGTATGAAAGTCAATGAAGAGTATCTCGAGGTAATTTGGGTTTGTACTTGTGCAAAGGGGCACGGGCAGGCATGAACGATGCTCCCTATGGAGAGGCAAAGAGTGAGGAGGTGGTGTCGATGTCGAGGTCTGGAGAGGCAAGGACTGAAGAGGGGGTGTTGATGTCGAGGCCCACAAGATAAGAGGTCTGGTGAGGCAAGGACTGAAGAGGGGGTGCTGATGTCGAGGCCAACAAGATAGGAGCCTATGGCCGAAGGGCCTATTGAGACCCAGGAGAGGAGTGTGAAGATTGCCTGGAGAGAGGAGAAAGAATTAGTAGCCAAGAGGGGAGTGGTAGGAGAGGGAGAGGGACGGGGGGTTGCATTGATCTGAGGGAGGAGTGGGAGGGGGGGGGGGGGGGGGGGGGGGGGTTGTTGTTGCGTTGAAGCAGAGGCAAGAGTGGGAGGGGGGCGGGGGGGGGGGGGGGGGGCGGGAGCAGAATGCGTTGAGGGAGAGGCAAGAGTGGGAGGGGAAGGTGCGTTGTAGGAGAGGCACGAGTGGGAGGGGGGGGGTGTTGCAGGAGAGGCAGGAGTGGGAGGGGGGGGTGCATTGCAGGAGAGGGAGGAGTGGGAGGGGGGGGTGCGTTGCAAGAGAGGCAGGAGTGGGAGGGGGGGTGCGGTGCAGGAGAGGGAGGAGTGGGAGGGGGGGGTGCGTTGAAGGAGAGGTGGGAGGGGGGGTGCATTGCACGAGAGGGAGGAGTCGGAGGGGGGGTTGTGTTGAAGGAGAGGGAGGAGTGGGAGGGGGGGCTGCTGCGATGAGGGAGGAGGGAGAGGGGGCTGCAGTAGAGGGTAGCTTGTAAGGGAGAGGGGATGGTGAGGAAAGGGCCCAGCCAAGGGGGTGGCTGTTGTAAGGAAGGCGCAAGAGGGAGTGAAGAAAGGGCACAGCCAAGGGGAGGCTGCTGAAAGGAAGGGCACAGGAGGGAGTGATGAAAGGGTGCAGCCAAGGGGGAGGCTGCTGGAAGGAAGGGCGCAAGAGGAGTGGTGCTTGTACGAGACAAGGAGGGGTGCCAGCAGTAGGAGCAATAAGATCAAGGTGGTGAGGAGGAGGAGGTGACAGGCAGAGGTGGCGGAAAGGTGAAAAAAAGAGGAGGGGAAGTAGATGATGGAGGTAGGAGATAGTAGAGGAGGGGTAGCTGCAATAAGTGGAGAGATATCCACAAAGGGAATTTGCCACAGCTAAAGGTAGGGATAGTAGGAAGCAAGGAGAGAAACTGCTAAATTGAGTGCTAATTTTAGCAAAGAGAGGCTAAATTTAGAAGGGGATGCTAAATATAGCAAGAAGATGCTAAACTTAGGGGAAGATATGCCAAACTTGGATGGAGCGCTAGGGATAGGGCTAAATATAGCAAGGTGACATGGGGTGGAAAGGGACGAGTTTTATAAGAGACGTGGAGATGGACAGAGGGTGGAAAGAGAAGCGTTTTGTGAGAGAGAGGTGGGGGGTGGACAGAGAGTGGAAAGAGAAGAGTTTTGTAATAGAGAGGTGGGGGGGTTGGCCATAGTTTGGAAAGAGAAGGGTTTTGGTAAGAGAGAGGTGGGGGTGGACATAGGGTGGAAAGAGAAGGGTTTTGTAAGAGAGAGGTGGAGGGTTGGACATAGAGTGGAAAGGGAAGGGTTTTGTAAGAGAGAGGTAGAGATGGATAGAGGGTGGAAAGAGGAGTTTGTAAGAGAGAGGTAGGGGGTGACAAAGGGTGGAAAGAGAAGTGGTTTGTAAGAGAGAGGTGGGGGGTTAGACACAGGGTGGAAAGAGAAGGATTTTGTAAGAGAGAGATGGGGGGTTAGACATAGGGTGGAAAGAGAAGGGTTTGTAAGAGAGAGGTGGGGGGTTAACATAGGATGGAGAGAGAAGGTGTTTGTAAGAGAGAGGTAGGGGGTTGGACAGAGGGTGAAAAGGGAAGGTTTTTGTAAGAGAGAGGTAGAGGTGGACAGAGGGTTGAAAGAGAAGGAGTTTGTAAGAGAGAGGTAGGGGGTGGACAGATGATTGAAAGAGAAGGGGTTTGTAAGAGAGAGGTGGGGGATTGGACATAGGGTGGAAAGAGAAGGGTTTTGTAAGAGAGAGGTAGAGGTGGACAGAGGGTGAAAAGAGAAGGAGTTTGTAAGTGAGAGGTAGGGGGTGGACAGAGGGTGGAAAGGGAAGGAGAAAGTGACACGTGATGAAAAGGGGAGGCCGCAATTAGAGAGAGAAAGTGACACGGGATGAAAAGAGGAGGCCTCACTTAGAGAGAGAATGTGACATTGAGTGAAAGGGAGATCGCACTTAGAGAGAGAAAGTGGCAAGGGATGAAAAGAGGAGGTCGCACTTATAGAGAGAAAGTGGCACGGGGTGAAAAAGGGAGGCCTCACTTAGAGAGAGAAAGTGGCACGGGGTGAAAAGGGGAGGTCGCACTTAGAGAGAGAAAGTCGCATGGAGTGAAAAATGGAGGCCTCACTTAGAGAGAGAAAGTGGCATGGGGTGAAAAGAGGACCCATGTAAAGAGAGAAAGTGGCACCAGGTGCAGAGAGGACCCATGTAGAGAGAGAAAGTGGCACCATGTGGAGAGAGGAGGACCCATGTACAAAGAGAAAGTGACACCATGTGGAGAGAGGAGGATCCTTGTAGAGAGAGAAAGTGGCACTCAGAAGGAGAAGATGTCACTAGGAAAGGAGAAGGCAAGAGTGTAAATACAAGGACTAGGAGGGTGTTTCCTCATTGATCATGGTACCTCTTGATGCGTGACCCATTCACTGGTGCTGGTAGGAGTCTGCCTTCCAAAGTGGCCAAGTAGACTCCGCCACTTGGGATAAGCTTGGCAATGAAAAATAGGCATGTCCAACCACTTACAAACTTTTATTTTTTTGCAAAACAAGACTTCTATTAAGTATTAAAGAAAACCGTTAGAGCAAGCTCCATACGCGATACACCAGGCAATGCATGAAAAGCTCAAGAGCCAAAAAGAAAGAATTGGGGCTGATGCTACCATCTCAATATGGTAGAAACCTCCGAGAAATGCAGAGAACCCCTCCAAACTCGAAGAAATACAGCCTTCTAGAAGAGGCTGCCCATGAAGGGCCCTGCATGCTAGCCCATATGGCTATCAAAGTGTGAACCGTGTCAGTCCAAATACCCGTGAACACCTGTGATGGGTGTATCTGGGTGCCATCCAAGCCCTCTGTACACCTGGCTCTCCAAATGTGCCAGGAGGAAATGCTAGCCAAAATCTCCCAAGAGGTGTCCAATGAAGCATGAAAAATGCTGAGTATCCGAGCAACCCCTTTCCAAACAATCCTCGCCTGAGTGCAGTCCCAAAGGGCCCTGCATGCTAGCCCATATGGCTATCAAAGTGTGAACCGTGTCAGTCCAAATGATGGGTGTATCTGGGTGCCATCCAAGCCCTCTGTACACCTGGCTCTCCAAATGTGCCAGGAGGAAATGCTAGCCAAAATCTCCCAAGAGGTGTCCAATGAAGCATGAAAAATGCTGAGTATCCGAGCAACCCCTTTCCAAACAATCCTCGCCTGAGTGCAGTCCCAAAGGCAATGTCGCATTGACTCCTCTGCAGAATGACAGCGAGGGCAAGTGGGATCAGCCCCAAATCGTGATCTCCACAGGTTCACTGCAATCCCTCTATGAATAGAAAGCCAAAAGAAAAGAGTGATCTTTCTATTTCTGAGGGATTTCTCCTGGCATTACCAACCGTGAAACGAAAGAAGGGAATCCCCCTCTCTCGGTGCCCATGATCTATCCACTCCCACTCTCCTGGGTCCCCCTGCAAGCACTTGATAGGTGCACCTGCATATAACCACAACCTCCAAGATCCTAGGGCCAAGAGCAGAGGGTCGGGGTCTAAGTACCACTACAAGCCCGCTCCATGGTCTACACTGCAAGCCCGCTCACATGTAGGGAGAATAATGGTCTCCCAAGCCACCCTCGCTGCAACATCCCTTACATAGGTGGTTGGTACGGTGCATAGTAAGGCTGAGGATAGAGATAAGGGGCACCAATTGAATTGGGCATAGGAGCTTGGAGAAAAGGGAGAGTCGGAAGCAATGGAGGTGGCATGACAGGAGCAGGAGGTGGCTCAGATGCTCGTGCAAGAGGGGAAGCAGGAGGTACTGGTGCTAGGCTAGAAGTTATGGGTACCGTTCTATTGACTACAGCAATTAGAGGTTCCCCCGAGATATACTCTAGAAGAAGCTTCCTTACTCCTTTGAGGTACTTACACTCAGAGGCATCATCACCATGGATCTCACAAAATGTACAAAATGAGGTAGAAGTAGGTACCTTACGCTTGGGAGGGGCACTCCCTGTAACCATGGTTAGAACCCTTGCATTTTGTGCTTCGAATCTAGGCCTCAAAGGACGACTGACCATCCACCTTTATTCTATCTTTCAAGCCTTCTTTGATTTCTTCTAGCTCCTTCTTGAGTTGCTGCCATGCAGATGATCCCTCCTGTCTTGGGAGTTGGGTAGTCGTAGTCGTTGATGGGGCAAAACTTAGTTGTGACCGTTCCATCTTGACAGCTACTTTTAGGAAGTCTTGAAGTGAGGCATGTTCAGGGAGTTTATCAACCAGCCTTATAGCAATGGTAGGGGGTAATGCTTTCAAAAACCATCCCTCATGACAGCATCATTAGGTGGCACAGACATCATTGCCCCCAAGACCCTCATCCTTGTGTACATCTCAGAGATGCTTTCTCCAGGCTTCATGGTGTCAGTGGATAACTCTTGGACAATCATGTGTTCGAATTTTTCCAACTTGAAAGTGCGTAAGAATTCCTCCATTAGTTCTATCCACATCTCGAAGTGGTCAGGGGGAAATTGACTGTACCATACATCCGCGGCATCCTCCAATGGCGAGGGGAAGATGTGAAGGAACGCATGCTCATTCTCCACATCTTTAGCTTTACATGCTGTGAGGAATTTCCTCACCTGAGCTTCTACATCCTCATGGAGGTGGCCTTTGAACTTTTGAGTCTTCACGTGGACCTTGTTGAGTAGCTCGAGAAGTCTAGCTCTGTCTGTAGGACTGAGAATGGCCATCCCCACCCGAGAGGCTGAACCAAATGCAAGAATTGGAGGGAGTCCTGATGGGGCCGAATGAGTGTGAGTGCCCCAGAGGAGGAGACCACACCGACAACACCTCCTGTGGAGTATCCTGTGGAGGACCACAATGGGGAAGTCACTACTGATGTAGCCATAGAGGAAGTGTACAAGAGGAAGTGTACACAGATGGTAGTGCATACGCAGAGGCTCTCGGTGTTGTAGAGCGAAAGGGTGAGAACATAGAAGATGTGGGGGTTAAAGAGGATGGGAGAGCATCTGGGAAAGAGAGACGGAGTTGAAGTCATGGATGAGTAGGCAGTAGGAAAGGAAGGAGGTGGTGGAAAAGGCAGCACCGGTGTGGATGGAAAGGGAGATGAAACCATCATGGCAGGTAAAGGCATGGCCGGAGCAAAAGTACCCCCGAGTGGGATAGACGTGGAAGAAAGATTAGCTAGGAGCCTGGAGCTATGCATAACAGATGAGGTAGCAGCTTGTCCAGCAGAGGTCGAGGCGAGAGCAGATGAGTCCCCTCAGCAGCCCTCATCCTTCGTACCCTCTTCTTTCACCTGTTCTCCGCTTTGTACTTCTTCTTCTCCAGAGTCCGGATCTGACCACTAGGGTTCCTGTTGATCCAAGTCAATGAGAGTGTCGATGAAGTTACTTGCTCTAGCTATTGCTCCAATGGGCTCACTTTGTGCTCGAGTTGAGGACTTCGCAAACTTACGTCGCACGTAATGCCTCTTGTACCGAGTTTGGTCTGCCGGAAGTCTTTTCTCCACTCTCCTCAAGTACCTCCTAGTTCTCTCACTAGCTCCTTCAAATGTTTCATAACTACTCGGCATAAGACCTCTCTCTAGGACCCTAGATCACCACTTCACTTGTGCTACTCAACACCAACAGTGTCCCACCGTGATCACCATAAACTGTTTGAGGGGAGGGGTTCCTATCCTTCTAGAGGTGTTACCGGAGGCCAAAGGCCGTTGGCATGAGAAGCATGAGTGTTGCAATGCTCTACTGCAATGGATCGAGCAGAGTGCACCGGTGGTGTGCGAGGGTCGTATGTTGTACTGTAGTGAACAACGACGTACAAGTGCACTATGCTAAATGACAATCACATGAGAACTCCACAACATAAGCAGAATAAGAAAATCTCATCATACACTAGTGAACAATCCCCATATTGGGAAGAGACAAGAAAAATGAGAAAGTGACCAAGATGGCCAAAGTACATATCATTGGACCAACGTCTACAGGTCACAAGTCGCAAGTCACAAGAACACATAGGTCTATCCCATAGTAGACAAAGGGTACACACACGTCTCTCCACACTCTCTCCTTGGCAAGCTCATAGCTCCAGCCTCTATCTCTCCTCACACTCTCCTTTCTCCCGCTCCAGTACCGAACTCCAAATGCTCAATGCTGAATGTCCCCTCCCCTCTCCACCTTCACCTTCATCCTCATCCCCCGCCTTGAAGGGTCCCTTTCTTCGTTGAGAATCTCCCCCTTTCTTCCCATTGGTCATCCTCTTATCTCCTTAGCTGTTGAGGATAGCCGTTGGACCACTGGATCTCTCGATGGGTACAACGACTTCCTGACTTCCTAACTCGCTAGCCTCTTCTGCTCAGGATGGTGTAAATTCTCCATGTGCAAGTGAGTTGGATCACCGCACCACTGAACCACTGTGTAACTGTAAATACTCTTGACTGCTCCATGTGCTAAGCTCACTCTCCATGTGCGCAGCTCTCAATGAGATCACCTTGGGCATGATACTTCTAGTTGACCTGTGGTTGACATGTGTCAACCTGTGGTTGACATGTGTCGACGCATGGTTGCCTCGGATAATACGCCTAGATGAACCCGTGTGGTCAACTCCTCGTGTCATGTGGCTGACATGTGTTGACACATGGTCAACATGTGGTCAACACCTGTCGTCATGTGGTCAACGCCTGTCGTCATGTGGTCAGGGATGTTTCTATTGTAACCCACCCGTGCAGAGAGGTGCCATGTGTCCATGTCACGGGCACCTACATATATGCAGGCCATTGGGAATGTGAAAGAAGTCCGACCACATTGATGTCCTAACTTATGCTACACCTGCAGTGTGTGAGCCATGAGATGCCCCCATGCACTTCATTCATTTTTGTATTTCTCCCATTACATACCAGCCTATAGGAGGCTCACTCTCAACATCCCTTTCAAATCTCTCACCCAAATAGCCCTTTGTACCGTATTCCAATTTTCCAAGTTTGATACACAGCGAAAACTTAACCTCAGGTTTTTAAGAAGATCCATTTCCTTTAAGGGAGCAATCCCTCAACATGCATGGAAGTTGTACAATACACATTTCTACAATGTTATCGCTCAACTAGATTTACTCCCAAACTACAAAGGTTTATTCCTTGGATAGCTGTAACCCCATTTGAGCCCTAGGTGGGTTGCACTAAGTCCATAAGGACTATTCACATAGGGACTTAGGATCCCTCTATAGAACTCTATGGTCCTATCCTAACCATCTACCCATGTATACCTCATATGAACATATATCCAATCATATATACATTGGTGATACCAGCCCAATGACCCATATACTTTAGCACTCGTCATTGGGTGGTCTCTAGGTCACAAAGAGATAGGTAGGACTTAAAATTTTTAAACTTCTCATGAGTCAAGTATTTTGTGTACAAATCTTCTATTTGGTCCTCAAATAAGCAATCAACTGACAAAATAGCCCCTTCCTCCACCTGATCTCGTATGAAATGGTAGCGAGTATCAATGTGCTTTGACGTATCATGAACTTTTCTATTCGTTTCCAATGCTGCAGCCTCACAAAATAGCCACACATAACATAACAGATATTTTAGCAGACACTTGCTTGACTTGATTATTGGACTGAAAATAGTAGTATTTATATGCTTAAACTGTCCCCGATGTGCATAAGCTCCCTAGTCAACTGGCTCACTCACTCCGTTTCATAAGCTCTATAACAGAGGTAAGCAAGTAACCTTCCACCAACCCCCCCATGGCATGCAAAAGTCATGTACTTGCACAAGACAACAGGTTTGCAATTTCCAATAAATAAGCTCTATAACAGAGGTAACCCTATAAACTTCCACCAACTGTATAACAGAGTTAAGCCTGTGACCTTCCACCAACTCAAGCATGGCATGTAATGTGATGCACTTGCATAGCATGCAAATTTCCACTCCACTCCTATTTCTTGTTTCTTTCATGTGAGGAAATTACAATTTCATTTCTGTAAATCCAACTTACTAAAAGCTGCTATACCTCTGATGACTGTCTGTAACACTATTTATTTATAAGAATGCAATAAACATCCAAAGCACACAACTTATTGGATTTCCATCCATGCAAGTAAGGACAAAACAGCCCATTCCTTCAGATTGATTACTACAACTACTTCAAAATGAGAAAAAGGGTTTAGGTAAAGAGAGACTTGCTGACCGGAATGCGGATGTATTCTGTGCGATTCCATCCGAGGGAATTGTATGCAAGCACCACCTGATATAAAATCACTATACACATTGTTGGAATCAAGACTACTAAAATATGCATAGTCAATTCAATAACATGATCATAGAGCTTCAATAGGTATGAGTCTGTGGGGACAGTGCTATAATGAAAACAATAAACTGGGCCAAAAACTATCTCACCAGGCTCTGATTTGTTTCTTTGTTAGCTTCTGAGGGTTGGCAATAGCTCACATTCAGTAGAGGACACTGTAGTCCCCCCAACACAAGCACACCAGAAAAGTAGTGAATTTTAAATTAAAACAAGAAGGAAAAAACTAGCATATAGAAATAGAACAACTGACATTAGCAATGTAAGGTGCACAAAGCTTTTGTGGATCCCCTTGCAAATGTACTTTCTTATATGGAATCAAGTGCTAAGGAAGAGCTAATGCTTCTCTATCAGATATTTCAATGTCTACACATAGGATGACGAGGTTTCAACAGGTAATTGTGTTAAGGATAAAGATCTCTGTAAAGGGAGTAGTAGATTCATTGCTTATGCTTATGCATAAAGACCTATGTGAGTAAATAAACACCATCTCATGAAATCCAAAAACAAAGGCATAGATAGCACATAGTGCTATTACAAAGAAATAAATCAACATAACACTATCAACATAGATCAAATAACAGAGGGGTTTGCTCGGTTCTCTCCTATTTGTTTTCACTTAATTCAAACACCTCGCCAGGTTAACCCTTCTTAAGGCTTCATGTATGTCCTTAATTTAATTTGTAATGTGAATTAACCTATGGTCGCTATGTCCATTTGTGTGCCTGATTTTTTCCAGCGATGCTGCACTCGGAGCCGTCGATCGTGGACTTCATCGCAACCTTCACCACACGTTCAAAAGGACAACTAGGTAGACAGCCATATGTGCTTGCCCACCACCCGAGTTTGTGTACCATAAGGTGGCCTTTCCCTATTTATTGTTCTCTCTCCCATACAAGGAGAGATACCACTCTTCCAATGGCACCATGGTACTGATGCCAAGGAATAGCCTCCCTGTCTTCCACTTAATGCTCCTCTAACCACAGTATCTGCTCCCGCTCCCGTCCGTACCTGCTCCTACTCTCGCTCCAGTTCGTACCTGTACATGCTCCCGTCCCGCTCACGTCCGTACCTGCTCCCGTCCGTACCCGCACCCGCTCCCGTCCGTACCTACTCCTGCTCCCACTCCCGTCCGTACCCGTACACCCGTACCTCTTGCTCCCGTTCCGCTTCTGCTCCCTGCTCCACTAGCTGGTTGTAGCAAGCTCTTGAATTAGGAACCCCTAGCTAGGCTGAACCCCCAGCCCAACTAGGGGTTTAGCTCAGCCAAGGGGTAACAAGAGATATGGCGAGCAAAGCATGGCCCAACCTACCTTCCTCCTCTTCAAAAACCCCTTCAACTCCAGCAACCTCCAATAACAAAGCCAGATACTCCACAGTGGCAGCCAGGACGCCTTCCCCATATGCACATATATATGAATGAGGTGGTCTTTTTGACCGACCAACTCTTGGATATCATGAGCAAATTTACTTCCTACAGGATCAAGTGAGAGAGCTGAGGATGCAGCTAACAGATGCCATAGCTAGAATTCAAGTCTTGAAAGGACCTGGTAAGAAGGAAGTCATTGACGAGGTTATAAAGTCATGCAATGCTTCCCCCCCTACCCCCCAACTAGTCTCTGCAGTCAAGAATCTAGTTCATACTGAAATGCAGACAGCCAAGCAAGAAGTGACTATGGAGTTTGATGCAAAGGTCAACAAAGCTGATATTCAGGAATAGATTAAAGAACATGCAGCTAGAAAGGATAATGCTTTCAAAATCAGAATTGGGGGGCTTCCAGATGGATGGTATAAAGAAGATGAATCTTTTAGTGATACCTTAGCACATGTCCAAACAGCCATGCCTACTGTTGACTGGACAGCAGATGCCGATGACAATCCTGACAACCCAGATGATGACGGTGAAGCTTGAGTAGTTCATATCGGTCAACGTAATGGCCATGCTATCATTACGTTCAACTCACGAGACATACGTATAAAAGTTCTCCGACAATCTCACAAGCTGAAAGGGACAAAGATATGGATAGCCGAGGAACTCACCACGGCTCAACTGAAGGATAAGGCAAAGGAATTAGCAAAGGTTCGGGCTGCCAGGAAGGATGGTAAATGGGCAGTCTACCCATTAGACAGTTTAAATCAAAACCAAAAGACTCTCAATCTTAAACTGATGTAAGGCCAACTATATATGTGTGTGTATGTTTTATCTAGGCTACAATATAGGTACTCTCTAAATAAATGGAGCTGCTTTTGCACTCCTTGGGAGCTGCCCTGCGCCCTCCCTAAGCTGATGTACTAGATGGCTTTCATGTTGTCCCATAGACCTCTTGGTCTCCCGTGGACGTTAATCGACTTTCGTTCTTTCTTTCTTTTCTTTCATGTCCCAATCCTCTCCCCTCCCCCTTTGTTTAATCATGCACTTGCCCTCCCCCCCCTTCACCCCTCCCCACTCACACATACCAATATTGACAGGAATTTTGAGTTTGAATTGACTAAGGAGACACAAATGTTAGGATGTTAGAGCTAAGACATAGAGGTTTACAGTCAGAAATGCCCGGAGATTTCAGCTCAGCAATAGAGGTTGGAGGCCCTCCAAAGCGCCACATTGGGATAGTTTTCAGATTTTCGTAGTTGTGCGGAAAAACTTTTGGCCTAGGCTCTCGAAATCCCTCAAGAATAGTAAGATCACTCTTTTCTTTTGGTTTTCTATTCATGGAGGGATTGCAATGAACCTATGGAGATCCAAGTTCGGGGCTGACCCTACTTGTCCTCGTTGTCATATGGCAGTTGAGTCAGTACAGCATTGCCTTTGGGAGTGCATACAAGCGAGGACGATCTGGAAAGATGTTGCTAGGATTTTCAGTATCTTTCATACAATAACTTTCTTTATGACCTAGGGTTCAGTGGCTTGGTTATCTCTTACTGGCCCACAAGTGTTCTTCGAGGTACATGATCCAGATCCAGATTTCATTGCACGGCAACACTCAGTGGAGTCGTGTTCCCTTCACTCCTTTCAAAGTTGCTCATGCCTCAGTAGACACGTCTTGGGAGATTTTAGCTAGCATTGCAGCTTGGCATATTTGGAGAGCCAGATGTACAGAGGCGATGGAGAGTATCCAAGTTCTCACCCTTCCCAGACTATGGCCAGTATTTTGGACCGACACGGTACACACTCTGATGGCCATTTGGGCGAGCATGCAGGAATCCTCTAGAGCAGCCACAGCCAAGAGAGTTACTTTTGTCAGAGTTTGGAGAGGATCTCCCTTCTTCTCTGAGTCTCCTTCAGGGTTGAGATGGCATATCAGCCTCCGCCTTGGATCTTCATTGACTCATTTTGAGCTGTTTTTTTTCCTCAGGCATTGCATGATGTACTCCAGCATTTGAGCTTGCTCTCGGGGTTTTCTTTCATACTTAATGAAGTAATTTTCTTGAAAAAAAAAAAAAAGACATAGACGTTTGCTATTGCAACTGAGATAGAGGTAATGTACGATGATGCTCTCAAGGTAGAGATAGAGGTAGTGACTAGCACATGGAAATCTCAAGATTCCTTGCTGCCCCCTCTCGGCCTCTCCCCTTCCAATTGCTGCCCCCTCTCTCAGCCTCTCCACCTCCCTCAGCCTCCCCACCTCCCTCTCTAAGTTTATCTCCATGTAGGATTACAGAATTCTCCATAAACCCAGATGAAGATCGGGCACTAGTACCAATCCCCCCCTGCTTCTGTTACCCACTCCCTCCCTGTCCCTATCCGCCTCCCCTTCCTGCATCTCCTCCCCCCTCCCTGTCCCTATCCGCCTCCCCGACCTGCTTTTTCGCCCCCCCCTCCCCCCCTACCTTCATTTCTGCCCCCTACCCCTCCCCCCCACGGGCTGCCCCTCTCACCCCTATACCTCCCCGCGACCTCTGTTCTAGACCTCCTCCTCTAGCTCAGCCCTGTCTCTTCTCTGCCCCCTCTCCCCCTCATCCTCAGCCACCCTCCCCTTCAGCTTTCCTTCTGAAAAAAAAGGTCTTCCTTCCCCCCGCAGCAAGAATTGTCGGACGGAGCTTCACCATGTTTGAGTCGGCTTCTTCACCTCGATTGACAAATAGATTCCCATTCAGTCAATCCTCATCCGCTTCCACCGGCCGCAAAGACAATTATTTTTTCAAAAGACAAGTTGCAGCAGCTTAGAAAGGATGTAGATCTTGAAAGCTCTACTTCACTCTTTGCTCGCATCCATGGGTCCCACCCTTCCAGATTGTGAGCCGGGGTTGGATGCTTGCAGCCTTACTAAGGATCATAGTCCCTTCAAAGCTCAATGGATTTTACTTTTTATTGGTGGGCATAAGGTTGGTCTTTTAAACCTGTATGCACCCAATTCTAGAGGGGATCGTGTCCTTTTGTGGAAAGAATTGCTCTCTTGGTCACATATTGCAGATGCTTGGATTATAGAAAGCAATTTCAAGATGGTTGAAATGCCCTCAAACAAAAGGGGTCGTAGAGAAGGTGGAATTCACTCCCTAGAGAGAGCAATGTGGGATGCCTTCCTTTTCCAGTACAGTGGCAGGGATGCTTGGCACGATGATGCTTTTCACACTCAGCCACATTCTCTCATGTTTTCTTGGTCGAACAGGAGGTTGCAGATGCCTATACATGCACGGATTGACAGATTTTATGTGAATGATTGGGCACTTGACAAAGGTGGTACTGTTCGCATTGCAGTTGGGGTGTCCACTTCGGATCATTTTCCAGTGGTTTTGATGGTCTCAGATCCCCATGTGAGGCACCGCTCTGCTAGTGTTAGGATTCCATATTCTTTTTATATAAAGGAGGGCCTTACAGAGACGGTGTTGAGGACCTGGGTATCTCATTTGCAGGATGGGCAGCTTTCTTCTTCAAACTTAGCTGCAACCCTCTCTGATATTAGTGATTTTTATCTTTCAGTTGCTCGTATCAGGAGGGGTGACATCCTCAGGCGTGAGATAGGTATTCGCCAGCAGTTGGCTGCCTTGCAAAGGGAGGAGCAGAACAGGCCTATAGATACTTGGATTCAAGAGCACCTTGCTGCAGCAAGGACTTAGCAACAGTCACTCATAGATCAAAGAGCAGAGCATGTCTTTCATGCTAGAGAATCATTTTGGACTCAGATGGGAGACAGAATCAACAAGCAGTTCTTCTCTACTCTTGGCCCTAGACATAGTAGGGAGAGCATCTCATAACTTGTTGACTCAGACGGAGTTCTTCAAACACATCGAGATGCCGTCTTGCAGGTTGCCACCGATTTCTATGCCTTCCTTCTTACAGTAGATCCTGACACTTAGGCCATAGATGATGCTAGAGTGGTTATTTGGCGGCACTTACCGGGGTTGGTGACAGGGGATATGATTGTTTCACTTGATGCACCCTTCACCAACGTAGAGTTCAAGACTGCCCTCTCTGCCCTTTACAAGGCCAAGTGTCCTGGTTCAAATGGACTTACCCCCTTATTTTTTATTACATTGTGGGATCAGATTGGGAATCACATTACCTCAGCCCTGCAAGGTGTATGGGACTCGGGTGAGATGCCAGACTCACTTACGAAGGGCTTCATTTATTTGATTCCAAAAAGGGGTTACAGGAATTCAGTGTCTCAGTGGAGACCGATTACCTAGCTGGGTACCTTGTATAAAATCTTAGCTAAAGCTATGAGCCTTCGTCTGTAGCCCTTTCTACCAGATCTTATTCATGATACGCAGACAGGTTCTGTGCATGGCAGGAGCATCTTTGATAACATCTTCTCATTTTGGGAGGCCTCGGATTGGGCCATGCATAATGGCCACAGGCTGGCCATTCTACTCTTGGATGTTGAGAAAGCTTATGATAGGGTAGATTGGGGCTTTTTGGAGGCCACACTTACTCGTTTTGGCTTCTCAGATACATGGATCAGAGGGGTGTTAGCCCTCTACACATCAGCCCACAACCAGGTTCTTATTGGTGGAGTCAGAGGGGACAAATTTTAAATTACCAGATCAGTCCGTTAGGGCTGCCCCTTAGCCCCCTTTTTATTCCGACAGGTGCACACATAAATTGAAACAAATCCAATTGTTTTTCGATCAATGATGAGGACACTCCAGTCTGGGGGATTGACATAGGGTTCACTTGGATTCAAATGGGAGTTTCCGTCAGGTATCTGGGATGCCGGGTTGGGGTGGGCATCTCTCCGGCACAGTAGTTTGCTCCCGTGTTGGAGAGTATCAAGAGGAAACTCATCTTTTGGAGTTCACCCAGACTTGACCTTGCATCCAAAGTCGTAGTTGTGAACCAGGTCTTATTGGCCACCACCTGGTTTGTCTGCTCATGTTGGTGCAGATCTACAGGTTGTATTGGTCAGCTAATGAGACCTATCAGGAACTTCCTATGGAGTGGCTTAGATGGCAACTCAAATGTTGTAGCCACGGTAGCTTAGGAGACCCTCATTCTCCCCACAGGAGAAGGAGGTCTCAATATTATTAATCCGAACTTGCAGTGCATGGCCTTACTCTGCAAGTTTGTAGTACGTGGATTGATGCCTGGACAGGAGCCTTGGAAGGATTTTATCTCACGCAGCATTCAATCTTGTGCCCCTTCTCATGGGGGAGATTGGTTAGACAGGAGCAAATGGATCTTTACTTCAGCCCATCTCAAATCTCCCCCTTCCTCTCTCATGGCTGCTATTCTGAAAGCTTGGGGCTGCTTCAAGAACACACTTCGCAGAGTTCCACCCAACTCTCATGAAGAAATTCACAGACAGCCAGTAATGTGGAATGACTCGATTTTGGATGATCATGATAGGCCACTTGGAGTGTCACATTATATGCATTGCTCTAGATGGGAGAGGAGACCTGCCTCTACGGTAGGCGCCACATTGGGATAGTTTTCAGATTTCCACAGTTTTGCGGAAGAACTTTTGGCGTAGGCTTTGGAAATCCCTCAGGAATAGAAAGATCACTCTTTTCTTTTGGCTTTATATTCATGGAGGGACTCCAGGGAACCTATGGAGATCCAGGTTTGGGGCTGACCTTACTTGTCCTCATTGTCACATGGTAGTTGAGTCAGTACAGCATTGCCTTTGGGAGTGCAGATAGGCGAGGACGATCTAGAAAGATGTTGCTGGGATTTTCAGTATCTTTCATACAACACTTTTCTATATGACCTGGGGTTGAGTGGCTTGGTTATCTCTTACTGGCCCACGGGTGTTCTGCGAGGGACATGATCCAGATCTAGCTTTCATTGTACATCGACACTCAGTGGAGTCGTGTTCCCTCCAGGACGTTCCCGTCACTCCTTTCAGAGCTGCTCATGCCCCAGTAGATGCGTCTTGGGAGATTTTGGCTAGCATTGCAGCTTGGCATATTTGGAGAGCCAGATGTACAGAGGCGATGGAGAGTATCCAGGTTCACCCTTCCCAGACTATGGCCACTATTTGGACCGACACAGTACACTCTCTGATGGCCATTTGGGCGAGCATGCACGGATCCTCCAGAGCAGCCATAGCCAGGAGAGTTACTTTTTTCAGAGTTTGGAGAGGATCTCCCTTCTTCTCTGAGTCTCCTTCAGGGTTGAGATGGCATTTTCAGCCTCCGCCTTGGATCTTTATTAGCTCATTTTGAGCTTTTTTTGTCGTCATGCATTGCATGATGTACTCCCGCATTTGAGCTTGCTCTCGCGGTTTTCTTTCATACTTAATGAAATAATTTTCTTGAAAAAAAAAAGAAACTTTAGCTCACACAGATTGCTAATCGGCCACCTCAGAAGTGTAATAGCTGATTAGGGGAAGAGGCTTCCTTCATGTTGCACTGGGCCTTGAAGGTAGGTATTGAGGCTGTCATGCCTCTGATGTGCCATCGTATGGACGAGGACTACTTCCCCTCCAAGCTTCGAAATCACTGGACATCAAAGATTTTGTTTAGGATCCCACTCATAGGAGGCCTTGCTCAACACCCCCCCTCCTCCCATGAGCTGGTCTACCATGAGTTGGAACGTGCATGGTCTTCATGATTGTGTGCATCAACAACCATTGGAGAAGATACTTTGTTGGGAGTTCCAGAGGGCCCGAGGAGGGGGCTCGAGGTGTGGTCCCCCACAATAGACAGGAGTGGGGGCTGTATTTTAGTTTCTCAAGCAGCAGCCATAGATGCGTTTGACCAAGGCGAGCTCATCATAGGTCGGGCTGTTTGGATGGATCCACAGATGGGGGATTCTAGGATTGGGAACCTAATGTGTACACCCTACTTGTCGATAGCAGCACCTTGCTTTCTCAAGGCATCTGGCTTAGAGCCTCTCAGACATTGACTCGTGCGGTTGTTGGAGGTGACTACAACAACCTAGAAATCGTGGAGGACAAGCAAGGAGGAGCTTCCTTTTCAGAGATGCTTGTAGAGAGGAGCACGTGAGAGAAGTTCATTTTCGCAATCAGTGGTTGGGCCCCGTGGAGAGAGGAAGAGTTCTCCAGACTTCCTAGTAGCCTTCTTTTCTCCTTCGGGAGTGGAGGCTGGATGGCTTGCTAGAGCCTCTTGATAGATTTTATGTGCGAGATTGGGCATTGCACGGAGGAGAGGCCAATGGTATTTTGGCAGGTACGATGATGTCAAATCGCTCCCCCCGTCATACTTCACTTAGAGCAGCCCCGTTGTAGACTTTCCTAGAAAGGGTTTGGTATACCTTATGCCTTATTCCAAGAGGAGGAGGTGCAGCATGCAGTGCATGAGATATAGCAACAGCCAGAGAGTTCTTGACACATCCCAGCACTCCTGAAACCCCTGATCTGCAAAACAACCACACACAACATCAGATCTGAGCAGGCTGCTCACCACCCAACCATGACATCTACGGGATGTGATCCTGAATCAGAAGATGTCCCCTCCGAGCCACGAGCTCAGCTACTAGCACGAACTCCCAATCAGATCCAAACCAGCCTGGTGTCCCATACCACCAGGTGGCGCTGTGAAGCCCTGGATCTGCCACTGGGCCTTGGGCTACGCTAAGATGCAGGCGCGCATCCGCGACTCAATCCAGGATCAGACCTAGCACCTAGGAACAAAACTTGCTCCCATCGGCTCACTGAGAACTGAACCTCTGGGCCCTTTATATAGACTCGGGCCCCAAGCGCCAAAAATAGCGAAGACCTCTAACTGGTCCGTACCCTTGCCACTCAACCTGAGAATCAAGCCTACCTAGCTCTAAGCCTCCCCAGGCTAACCTGAGCTAGTTCTGTGTACCTAGTACACGTCAGATACCAATCCGTGCACATGACATACTCCCCCTCCTCTAAGAACTCACTCCTCAGTTCGCTAAGAAATCTGGAAATGTTCTTTGGAGGTTTTGTAATGTCTCCCATGTTGCATCCTCCTCAACACGATCCTTCCACTTGATCTTGTATTCCGTGATAGTACGATTACGGATCTGTCTTTCGCGAAATTCAAGAATACATTCAGGTTCGTGAGGAATAAAAGTTAAATCTGTAACTTCTATAATCTCATGAGGAGAAACAAGTTGATCATCTGCACCCAAGACTTCTTTCAGTCTACTGACATGAAAGACTGGATGTACTTTAACATCAAAAGGCAATTCTAGTCAATATGCAACTGGTCCAATTCGTTTAATGACCTTGAATGGGCCACAGTATCTGGGGGATAATTTCAGAACCAAACCAGTACTTAGGCTCTTGGATTCCTTAGGAATTCTCAAATATACCATCGTTCCTTCAGAGAACTCTCTGGGTGAACGATGTCTATTAGCATAAAATCTGTCCCGATCTTGGGCACTCCTAATAGACTCCTTGGCAAACTGCAACATTTCCTGCATATCTAGCAAGAAATTCTTAGCAGCATCATTTTGAATCCCTTTTAATCCAACCATAACTGGTGACTTAGGTTGAAACCCGTACATAAGCATAAAAGGACTGTAACCTGTACTAGAATGCTTTGCACTGTTGTAAGCAAATTCAATCATAGGTAGATAATCTTCCCATGAAGACTGTCTCTTAGATACATATGCCCGAAGCATGTCTTCAACCAACTGGTTGACCTTCTCTGTACTGCCATCGGATTGTGCATGATCCGAGGAACTCATACTTACAGTAGTTTCCAACTTCTCAAAAACAAGTGTCCAAAAGTTACTTGTAAACTTTGAGTCCCTGTCACTGACTATGTCAGATGGCAAACCATACAGCTTGAACAAGTGGTCCACAAACTCGTGAGCCAACTGAACAGCTGAAATAGTTGTTCTTGTAGGTAAGAATCTTGCCATTTTTGTCAAACGGTCGACTATGACCCAAATAGAGTCATGACCCTTGCGCGTTCGAGGCAAACCAGTAATAAAATCCATGGAAATACTTTCCCATTTATTACCTGGAATCTGTAAAGGCTGTAATAAGCCCGCGCTTCTAAGGCGTTCAGCCTTAGTAACCTGACAAACCCGGCAACCTACTACATAGTTCTCTATAAATGCACGCATCTTAGGCCAATAAAAGGTATGCTTCACAAGAGACAGAGTCCTATGTATACCTGGATGTCCCGCACTAGGAGCATCATGACACTCCCAAAGAATCTTGGATTTAAGGTCCAGAACATCAGGCACACAAATCTTTTCATTCCGGAACAGCAAGCCGTTCCTAATCATCCACTGACCTCCCGCCGCCTGTATCCTAGGTGGCACAATCCCTGAGTCCTGGTCAACCATGGAGCTCCCATCCTGGACTCTCTGCCAATAAGAACTGAAATGACTATCAGTTGCGTATAGCCCTCTCAAGGATTGAAATAGGTCTGAGGATATTTCCGTAAATGACAAAGCATTTACAAACTTAACTCGACTTAAGGCATCCGCCACACTATTCAACGAACCCTTACGATAACGTATTTCGAAATCAAAATCCTGCATTAATTCTGCCCATCTAGCTTTCCTTCCTCTCAATTCTGAGCCATCACACACATACTTAATTGACTGATGATCAGTCAATACAAGGAAATTTGAACCATACAAGTAGTGTCTCCAAACCTTAAGAGCATACACTACAGCATAAAGCTCCTTCTCGAGTGTGGGCCAACGATACTGAGTGTCGTCTAGCTTCTTACTCTCGAAAGCTACAGGCCTGCCCTCTTGGAATAGAGCTGCCCCAATCGCATAATCACTCGCATCGGCCTCTAAAACATAAGGCCGGGTAGGATCGGGTAATGCAAGAACAGGTGCTTCCTTGATAGAAAACTTCAAGGTTTCAAAAGCCTTGTTCATGGCATCATTCCAAGAGATTGGCTGGGTAGACCTGCGTTCACGACCTTTCAATATGTTGGTCAAGGGTGCCGTGATATGTGAATAATCACGCACTGACTTCCGAAGAAATACCATAAATCCTAGGAAAGAACGAAGTTGTTTCACAGTCTGAGGGATAGGCCATTCTAAAACCTTCTGGATACGATCCAAATCAATGCTAATACCTTCAGAAGAAATCTTGTGTCCTAAGTAAATGATCTCCTTCATAAAGAAGTCACATTTACTCATCTTGGCATAAAGCTTATGCTGTCTTAGAACAACTAAAACAACCCGGAGGTGTCCTATGTGATCCTCAAGCGATTTACTATATACCAAGATATCATCTAAGAACACTACAACAAATTTGCCCAGAAAATCCCTGAACAAATCGTTCATCATCTGCTGAAAAGTAGCAGGAGCATTGGTCAAACCAAAAGGTAATACGAGGAACTCGTAATGACCATACCTAGTCCAGAATGCGGTCCTATCTATGTGTTTAGCATAGATACGGATTTGATGATAACCCGTACGCAAATCAATCTTAGTGAAATACTTCGCTCCGGCCAAACGGTCTATCAAATCATCGGAACGAGGTAAAGGATAGCGGTTCTTAATTGTGACTTTATTTAATCGTTTATAATCTATACACATTCTCCAGGAAGAATCTTTCTTCTTTCTTAAGAGGACAGGTGCACCCCAAGGTGATTTACTCGGGCGGATATTGCCCATATTCAGGTAATCCTGAAGCTGGATAGCTAACTCATCCTCCTCTACCTGGCTCATCCTATAAGGTGATACACTGATAGGTTGAGCCCCTGGGACTAAGTCTATGCGATGATCTACTGCCCGTTCTGGAGGTAAACCTTCCGGCAATTGAGCTGGGAATACGTCCTTAAAATTATCTAACAACATTCTCAATTCACGGTGTTCAAACACACTTAATTCATTCTTGTTAATTACCGAAACAACAAATGAAGAAAGTGGAATCAAAACACATTGATAGACATCATAATGAGAATTATTTAATATATTCCGAAGCTGAATCGCAGATACAATAGGCCCCTGAGAAGGGGGAATTTGATCACACTGAATACAAAATTGGGTGTCCGTATCTACAAAAGAAAGCGTATGCTCCTTCCATCCGATCTGAATATTGTGGGTTTTAAACCACTCTATCCCGATCAACAAGTCTACATGCTCCAGATGCATAACATAACATATAAGAGCTCCCGTGTAGGCCTGAATCCGGATAGGAAGCGCTTCAACCTTGCGATCCCAAAACTGCTTCCCAGCTGGAAGCTGCACCTCATAGGTGTGGTCGCTAGGTACTGTGGACAGCTCCATCTTCTGCACAAATTTGTAATTAACAAAATTGTGAGAGCTGCCCGGATCAAAGAGAATGTGAACCTATTGGTCCCTAACTTCTCCATAAACTCAGAAAAGATCATGGGAACCAAACAACGAAGTATTGAAAGTACAATTACAAGAGAGTGGGCAGGTAATGACATTTACTGAAATACCTGTCATCGCGACTTGGTTTGCTCCCTTGGCTGCGATGCGTGGACCCGCCTGGAGCTTCGGTCCTAGCACCAACTTTTGGTTCTTCCGCTTAGGACACTCATTCTTTGTGTGGCCCCGCTCCTCGCAATAGAAGCATCGTCCTTCTTTCTTGAGCCTCAGAGTGCGAAGGAAACGGGCTTTACCATTCTTTGCTGGAGTTAAGCTTTTCCTGGAGGCGTTGTCCGTAGACTTCATCTCCGCAATACCAATCGTATGCTGAAAGAACTTGCGTTTGTTCTTTCCACTCGTATCGGTAACTGTGGTTGCCTTGGTACCGGCCATGGTATCATCATATATGCATGCATATGTCATGGCCTCCTGCAACGTTGTGCACTTGTTGTTCTTTATTTACAACTTGTAGGAGTCTGGCAAACCATCCACGAAGAAACCTAACAAGGTCACTGGATCCATTTTAGTGGCCCTGGTTTGCAGATCCCGAAATCTTTGAAGATAAACTTCAAAGGTCAAGTTTAATTTTGACATATCAAGGGCCTTGAGCTTGCCAACGATATCGTAGTCATCCTCCTTCTTCAGGAACTCCTTCCTGAAGATGCCCTCAAAATCTGTCCAAGTATCAGGCTTAGGCTGGAGTTCTTTCCACCATAGCAAGGCTTTACCTGACATAAACCCTGCTGCAAGCTGGATCTTTTTCTCATCTGGATAGGGGTGGAATTGGAAGTGTACCTGCCACTTGTGTAACCAAGTGTCAACTACCTCCTTTGTTCTTGACTTTTGGTCACCCGGAAAAGGATCTGGAGTTATATTCGGGCCTAGCACTGAAGCCATGGCATCCACATGCGTGAGTGCCTGTACAGTGCTAGCCAGAAGGGTAAGAGTTGCTTGAATCCCCTGGAGTTGCTGTGTCAACCCCGATTGATTTGCATTGACCTGCTCAAATTTTCCATCTAGAGCAGTCGTAAATTCACTGAAGGCCTTTTTGGTTATCAGGTCGTCATAGAGACCCTAATCCTCCTCTCCCACAGGAGTGTAATCCAAGTCCTGCTCTCCCATGGTGAACTTGGGATTTGGAGCATCAGACATGGCTGAAATCTAATTTGAATACAAACTGAGAGAAATAATTGACTGAAACGAAGCACAGAGGAGAATGGAGCAGAAGAAAACCGTCCCGAAGGATGCTGACAGAAGGAGATGCTGGAACCTGGCGAATCAGAAGCCCACGAATCCCGAGACCTTTCCGAACCCGCAACCGGATACACGCGCTGCTGAAGTGGCTGTACGGTCTGCTGACGTGGACTGTACGGCCACTGACGTGGACTGTACAGTCGCTGACGTGGACTGTACGGTCGCTGACGTGGACTGTACGGCGTCCGTACAGTCTGCGGGTACTTTTTTGGTGCAGGGAGTGCTGACGCAGGGCTCGCTGCAGCGGGATCTGTACAGCTGGCGCTGACTGCGGCGTAGGCTGGCGCAGGGTATTCCGTACAGTTCCGTACGGTGCTGATGCAGAGCCTATGATGGCTGTCGCAGGCTGACGCTGGCAGTGTACGGACGCTGCAGGCTGTACGGTGCAGAAGTAGAGCTGGCGCAGGCAAGTACGGCTGACGCAGGCTGGCACAGGCTGGCTCGCAATTCAAGGAGCTGCTTCGAGGCTCTAGGCTAGGCTTGTGGGTAGGCTGGTACCCTGCCCCCATCTATATAGGGAGCAGGGCAGCCTTATTTGGAAGCACTACTTCCAAAAAAGGCCAAGCTCCCCTAGCTTTAGAGGGGGTGCTTTTTCGAAAAAAACACCCTCTGCGCAGGCTGTACTCAGCCTGTTCGCTGCCCTACGAGCCTCTCCTTGCCCCCGCCTGATTCCGTACTGCCCTGGGCGTCACCTCTACACCTCCCTTTCAGCTTTTTCGCCTCTCTCTCCTACCTTTCTGCTCTCTCTCCCCTTCCTACAGCCTTCTCTCACAGGCCTTCAGGGATCTCGATTTTTCTCTCTCCTTTTCTTCTTCCTTTTCCCAGATATCTCTCCACCCCTCCTATCCCAGGTATCCAGCAAAAACGCAGCAACAAAATTTCGAAATTTAGGGCATACCTGGAGGAAAAACTCGTCAAAAGTTCTCGCATCAGAAGTTCCTACCTCAGGAGCCGGCTCTGATACCAACTGACACATCCTAGCACTCCTGAAACCCCTGATCTGCAAAACAACCACACACAACATCAGATCTGAGCAGGCTGCTCACCACCCAACCATGACATCTACGGGATGTGATCCCGAATCAGAAGATGTCCCCTCCAAGCCACGAGCTGAGCTACTGGCACGAACTCCCAATCAGATCCAAACCAGCCTGGTGTCCCATACCACCAGGTGGCGCTGTGAAGCCCTGGATCTGCCACTGGGCCTTGGGCTACGCTAAGATGCAGGCACGCGTCCGCGACTCAATCCAGGATCAGACCTAGCACCTAGGAACGAAACTTGCTCCCATCGGCTCACTGAGAACTGAACCTCTGGGCCCCTTATATAGACTCGGGCCCCAAGCGCCAAAAATAGCGAAGACCTCTAACTGGTCCGTACCCTTGCCACTCAACCCGAGAATCAAGCCTGCCTAGCTCTAAGCCTCCCCAGGCTAACCTGAGCTAGTTCTGTGTACCTAGTACACGTCAGATACCAATCCGTGCACATGACAGTTCTCCCGAGAAAGGATGTGCTACATGGGTGGCAGATTTGATCTAAAGGAACAGTGAGAAGCTTTAGTCCCAAGCTCTACGATGGCGGGCGGCACACTATGCAGGATTGAGAGAGCACGTTGAGACAGGATTTAGCATCTATAGAGTTCCTCAGAGAGCAGGATCCAACATCCTAGCGGGTCATAGACCATTATGAGAGCACGAGGCTTGAAATCCAATCCCAGTCTCGACGAGGCAAGATGGGGTGAGATGGTGCCTTTGGTTATGGAAGGGCCAGCCTCTCATAGAGATACAATGAAATCCAAGGGGGTGGTTTTGGCCAATTTGGATACGGTAGTCGGACGGGGTAGAGGAGGTGCCCTTTTCCCCCCATGCAACTCAGATTGGGTGGTGTCTACACCTAGAGGCGGCAGCCTCGTCCCCATCTAGGGAGTGGCCTTGGTTGGAGCAAAAGGTTCCCTTGGAGATCGTTTCACGCTTTTTGTCACAACTGCAGACCAGCCACGGGCCTCGGAAGATTTCCTATGCCTTTTGGATGGTGGCACATGGAGGCTTGCCTAGTGGCTCGTGGCTAGAGCAGATGCAAGTAGATGGTAGATGCCATTGTTGCATGGACAGAGATCAAGAGACGATTCCGCTTTGTCTTTGGGGCTGCCAGTAGCGTAGAGGATTCAGATGGGAGCCCTCCGCATCGTGGCCAGCATACAAAGGATGCAGTGAGACCACTTGGGGGATGGTTGCATGCCTGACAAAGGGAGTCATGCCTTCTCCATCGACCTATGCTCTCCAGCTTACAGGATTAAGGGCCAGCGTGTTCTCGGCATTGAGGCGACCCTCCTCCCGTACGCCCTCCGCCTTCTCCAAAGGAAAGCGTATGGGAAACCCTGTCCAACATCACTGCTTGGAACAAATGTGATGGGAGAACATTGGGTTCTGCCTACGGCCACCTTGGTTGCCATTTGGCAGGATATTATCGTGCCATATGGGACCACTGGACTCCAGGTTGTAGAGAGACCGTCACCGCCAAGTGTTTCTGCAACGCTCGGCCTGCACATATCTTCTATGTCATTACTGCGAGAGGTAGTCACTTGTTGTACAGTCCCCCACCCTAGCTATTAGCCCATTTTTTGGAGATTCCCTAGGCAATGAGCTGGTTTCTCTGGAAACAGGCTGGCTTTTTTCAAACCTTCAGCGATTTGAAATTTTCTTCGATGGCTGAGCTGAATCAGTCCTCAACTAATGCCACCAAATGAAGTTTTTTTTTGCCTTTAACAAGGCTTGATCCCCATCATGCACAGCAACATACATGTTCTTTCTTATCTATTCTTCCTGCAATAACAATCCCACTGGTGAGGCAACTGGCCCTGTGGAGGTGGTAGCTGAACAGAGAAAGGTTGTACAGCAGCTGCACAGCAAGCGACTGATCCAAAACAAACGTACAATAGTATTTCTTGCAACAAAATTGTGCCCCCTAACTTGAAATGGAGCTTGGGAGGTGCTGGAATGGAGCAGGGAGATCCATGGGGTGCTAGGGAAACCTGGAGCTGATACCAAATGTGAAACATGGTGGGAGGATTGGCAGTGGAGAAAACGAGAGTCAATGTTACGAGAATGAAATACAAGGCTTGTCAAGATGATAGGACCTTAGGACAACCTAAACTAGGGTTAAAAGCCACCCCCCCAAACTCAACCGCTAACTATTAAAACCTTAGATAAGGAAAAAAGTGCCCCTACCCTTCTAATTAATTATTACATTGGCAGCGCCTTAATATGCCAATATTTCCAACAATTCAGATTTAATTATTCATACAAAATTTGAGAGCCAAGTGGGCAAATTAGAGTTGTCATTTATTGTAGAAACCTGTAATGTGAGCTTAAGTCGTCAGGGAGGCAACATTTGTTTATTGCATTAGGGTGGCATTCTCTTCATGAAAACTCTGTTGACCCATTGCATTCCAACTACCTGCTCCTCTTGCATTTTTGTTGCTGCAATCACGAATGAACCCATATGCACGGAGGAGTATAGATATTAATAGTGCATCAGATCATGGGATCCAGTTTCTGTTCTGCAAATTGAGGTCGTCCCCCCCTTTTTTTTTTTTCAAAAAAGAGACTTCTATTAAGTATTAAAGAAAACCGTTAGAGCAAGCTCCATACGGGAATACGGGTTACAACATGCAATGCATGAAAAGCTCAAGAGCCAAAAAGAAAGGATTGGGGCTGATAGTGCCATCTCTGATGGGATATCTCAAGGTGTATGCCCCAGGCACACCTTAGGTTCTATGTGTGTGTGCTAGAGGCACAGTTAGGTGCCCATAAGCACTGTTAGGTTGTGGTAGATGCCACATAGGATGATTGAGAGATTCTAGGAGCTGATTGAGGAGATGATTGTGGAGTTTGGTGGCTCATGTAGAGGTGCCTACATATGGACCTCACCCTTCTTCATTCTAATGCATTCTCTCATTTCGTGTTCAGCTTCATGCTTTCCTTTCACTTCTCCAACATGGTATCAGAGCACTATGATCCTCCTTGAGCCCATTTATGCCATGTCATCATCATCATCTTCTTCTTCTTCTTCTTCTTCTTCACCTTCCTCTCCATTTTGCCCCTTTCTACCCAACCACTTGGAGGGCTGAGTTCTCTACCTACAAGCAACCATTCCCAGAGTCCTTCTGGCTGGAGAGACCCTTCATATGGGCGACCTTCCACGTCAGAGCAATTAGGCAATGGTGCCCATAGACCTGCGCAACAGCCGCCTTCTTCCTGACGCTATTTCATGCAATACGACTTGCTAGAGCAACCATTTCAAAATTCCTCTGAGCCACGCTTGCACAACAGCATGAGCTAGCCCCTGTCCAGATTTGAAGTGAAATGGTCCACCAGGGAGGGAGAAACAGACGAACAAGCTCCTGGCTATGGCGACGTGACGCGGCATTTCGCCTTTCTTCTTCAGTGGCTCTTCTCTGGTATACCAGCTTTATTTCTACCTAGAAAGCTCTCTTTTCTTTGCTATGAAGAGTGAGATAGAAGCCCTCCAAGATCAGGCCTCTGTTTTGGACATTTTTGACAATGTTGTGAGTTTGGTGCTACATTAGATGCTACTTTGGTATTTCGAATGTTTTAAAGTGTTGAATAGCATCAGTATAATTGTGGCTACAACTTTCCGTTAGGTTGCTATACCTGGATTTGCTTGGAATACTTTCATTTAGCCACCTCTATGAAGCATACAAGTTGAAGTATCATTTCCATTATGATTTTTAGTATGGAATTTGGTTACAAGTCTTTGCTACACTAAATGCTTGTACTTTGAAGCTTTTCAACTCTTTCTAGCCTTGTAAGAGAGTAGACACTGCCCATTTTGGGTTAGACCCTCTCATGGCTACCTTCTTGAATATTGATAAGTTCAATGGTAAAGGCTTTCACACATGGCAGATGAAAGTTAAGTTTTCATTGATGAGGAAAAACCTCTGGGGGCTTGTCAAACCTGCTTTAACTTCTTCTTCAACAGCCTCTAATGCTAGAGAATCCTTAGCTCCTACACGCCCGACACGAGATCATGCTAGAGAGGAGAAAGCCTATGGCATTATTGCTCTTGGCTTAGGAGATGACTATATTCATCACATTTCTGATTTGGAGTCTCCTTCTGAAGCTTGGCAGAAGCTTGATATTATTTTTGGTGCTAGCTCTCACATCTCAAAATTGTCACTTAAGATTGCTTTCTTTGAATTGAAGATGACTAGTGGCACTCCCTTGGCTGCTCATGTCAATCACATGCGGAGTCTCATGACTCAACTTGCTTCTATCAACTCTCCAATCACTACAGATGATGCAATGGCAGTATTGCTCAAAAGTATGCTTGAAGATTATGATCATGTTGTTACCACATTGAAAAATCTTCCTAATCCTACTCTTGAAGGTCTTATTACTGCTCTTCAAGAAGAAGAAAGGCACAAGGAACTCCGGAGAGGCAATGACACAGCCTATGCCATAAAAACTCAAATGGGCAAGTTTCAACCTTGCAAACATTGTGGGAAGACTAATCACCTCTCAAAAGATTGCTTCAAGATCAATCCTTGCAAATATTGTGGCAAAAACAATCACCATGAAAAGTTTTGTAAAGCCAAAAAGGAAGCAACTACAAAACCAGAAACTGCCAATTGATGTGCCTCCACAAGATGAGGCCTCCTATGATGATTATGCTTTTTGAACAATCTCCATATATGCTCCAAATCTCTCTTTTATGTTGAGTCAAGGCACTCTACCTGGATAGTCCTCCAAAATGAATGGAATAAACTATTGTGTTCTTTGTAAACACCTCTGGTCACCATATGATGTAGGCCATGTGTATGTGTTTTACTCCATGGTACCTCCTGCAGACATTGTGTGCATGTACATGCAGGGGAGATAACCATTGGAAGGTCTTATGTATCCCTTTGTTTACTTCACACCCTTGGGAACCCTTGCTAGCATGAGATCCTAGCCATAGCACCATGAGATGGCATGAGAAACTATGAGACTAGATGTATCCTTGACATAGCCTGAGGCATTCCCTTGAGGGGGGGTTTGATGGGATATCTCAAGGTGTATGCCCCAGGCACACCTTAGGTTCTATGTGTGTGTGCTAGAGGCACAATTAGGTGCCCATAAGCACTGTTAGGTGGTGGTAGATGCCACATAGGATGATTGAGAGATTCTAGGAGCTGATTGAGGAGATGATTGTGGAGCTTGGTGGCTCGTGTAGAGGTGCCTACATATGGACCTCACCCTTCTTCATTCTAATGCATTCTCTCATTTTGTGTTTAGCTTCATGCTTTCCTTTCACTTCTCCAACAATCTCAATCCGGTAGCAACCTCCGAGAAAAAGGGAGAACCCCTCCAAACTCGAAGAAATACAGTCCTCCTTCACCACTGGATGCCAAAGAATTATCTACACAATAAATAACCAACATCCATTGAATCTTCTCTAAACTCTCAACCCCAATGGAATAAAAGAGAACGAATGTGTGCTACAGCATCAGTAAATGCTTGATCAGATTTTCCTAAAGAAAGCAATCAAGAAGTAGGTAACTAGGGGTACAAGGAAAAGAGGAAAGCATCAACGGTGGAACTGGAGCAGGGCAAGGCAGAGAGGAGGAGGTGAAGGGCACAGGGTGGGAGGAAAGGAAAAGGAAGAACAAAAAGGGATGCATGGGTGATGAGAGGGAGGTGCCAAAATAATGGGGGGGGGTACAGGCAGCAAGGGGGCACAGGGAGGAGGGGGCAGAGATGTGCAAGTAGGTGGCAGAGAGAATGTGGAGGCAACAAGAGAGATGGCAGGGATAGAGCTTGCAGCCAGCTGGGGCCAAAAAAAGGAGGGGGTGGAGATCATGCAGAGGCAACAGAGATGGACTATGCAGCTAGCTGGGGACTAGGAAGAGAGGGGATAGATGTACTAAGAGAAATCTATACACAAAGAGCGGTTTGTCCTGAGGGGGAGCTAATAGGGGAAGAAGTGGAGGAAAGAGGGGGTGCAGTCTTGGAAGGAAGAAGAAAATTCTCTATAGCAAGCAGGAGAAAGGGGGTAGCTATTGATTCAGAGGAAGATTCGACACACAGGCAGGGTGATGCAGGAGGAAAGAAACAATATGAAGCCAATTCAAGACGGAGAAAGAGGTTCCATCTCGCATGCAAGACAAAAGGAGGGCAAGTCATGGACTTGAGGACACAGCCCCCCTGCCCCCTTTCCTGGATGTGCTTCAGTCAAAACAACCTCATTCCATGTTCTTGCTTCCCTCCCTTTTCCCAGGCCCCATGTTCAGTCCCTCTCAGTCCTTGTAATGTATTATTTTTCGGTTGCTCAGGTCATATCACATGCATAATAGTTCCCAACTTATTCGAAGAAATTGCTTAGGACTAAAGGTTTCATCCTGAATACCTCCCTCCACTTGTCTACTTTTCACTATTTTTCCATAATATGCCAAGAAACGTCACAGTTCTTTCCTTATTGTCATACAGCGCAGTGAGGTCCATCACAACCACTTCTCATTAGGTCCAAATGCTTGTTCAAAAAGAAAAAATATCCCTAGTCTCATAGAAGGCAGGATGCCTATTACACATACCTGCTCGAAAACTGTACTTGTATTATCACATCTGCTGCTTTTGGTAGTTTCAACCAAACAGCCAAAAGCAAAATTCATCACAGTCTCTGCCTAAAATGTCCAAAAATGGTGAATTAGAAAAGCTCAAAATTTGCAACACTACCAAAAGCTCATGAAAACCTACAATTATGTTAGAAAATAAATCAGAACAAATCAGATTGTGCCTAAAATATCTGGAGATCTGGAAAACAGTACAAGAGATACAAACTCGATTATGACTTTTTTTTCTCTTATTCATTAATTAGGTGCTAAAACAAGGACACGAATGAAGCTAGAAGATAGGCTAGGTCTCTGTGGCCCTTGCAATTGTGTAAAATTTTGAGTTTAGCAAAAGAAACAAGATATAGTCATTATGTACATTTGAAGACCAACCAAATCATTGTACTGTTAAGGAAGAGGAAGTTATTGCAATCATGTAATCGTGTGCTCTTAACAAAGGATATTTTGAACCAAACTCCATCCTTACCTTATAAATTTGGCATTCTTAAGGGCTCTAGAAACCCACAATCCACTTTATGCGGTAGAAATCTCCAGCTTCAAGGCTAGCAAGCAATTCATCAAGCTCATTGACTGACCATAAACTAAAGCACACTAATTGATAAAAGATACAGAGCAAAAATACCAGCCGAAGTCCAATTTTGCAGAAAACAACCAACATGTATTCATTTGATCCATTCCATGAAGAGGAATTAGATGATTGAAAGGAGACAAGCGCAAGTTTAAGTAAGAAAGCGTGAAAATCTTGCATTTCACAATGAGCAGCTCAGCTGAATTACAAATGAAACTACAAGTGTTAGCTCACACACTAAATGTCCCCTTACCTCCCAACAAAAAGAAAAGGAAAAAATTTGGTGATAAAACCAGAAGTGAAACGATGTTGTCCAAACCTACAAGATCCTGCAAGGTCATTCCATCTTTCAATTCCCTCTCAATGGAATGATTAAAGTACTCAGAGTAAGTGAGAGTACCTAGGGTACCTGAAGTGACATGGTTGCCCATGTTCCTTCACAAGGTGGATTTAGCAATCTATGGGAACTTTCAAAGCAGCCGTTTCTGAGCTGCCTCCCCCTCTAGCTGCCCTCTCTCCTCCTCTGCCAGCCCCTCCCCCTCCCTCTCAGCAAGCGCCCACCCCCCCCCCCCCTCCCCTCCTCCCTCTCAGCCCCTACCCTCTCCTCCTCCTCTCCCCCCTTGCAGCCTCTCCTCCCCCTCTCCTACCCCCAACTGTCCCCTCCATCTCCCCCCTAACCCGTCTACCCTCCCCTTCCTCCCTACCCTGTCTACCCTCCCCCTGGCCCCTCCCTTCCCCCACCTCTGCTGGCAGCCCTCCTGCCACCATCGCCAGCAAACTCCCCCCCCCCGCCTGCTTTTCCGCCTCTCCGCCCCCCGGCAGCCTCTCCACACCTCTCCCTCTTCCTGCCGCCCCCGGCTGGTTCCTCCTCCTTCCCTTCCCCCGGATTCTTCTCCTTCTTCTCCCGGCTGCCTTCTCCTCTTCCCCTCAGCCCCTCCTTCCTCCTCATTCTCTTCTTCGCCCTCTCCCTTTCTTTTCACCCCTGCCCCTTCCTCCCTCCCTTCATCTCTTTAGCCTTACCCTCCCTTTCCCTTACTCGCTCAAGCAGCATATAGAGTGGAGGGAGCTTTATTGTGTTCGAGTCGGCCTTCCCATCTCGATCGACAATGGCTCAGCCTTCAGCCAATCCTCGCCCGCTTCCACTGGCCATGAAAACCGTTACATTCTCAAAAGATGAGTTGCAGCAATTCAGAAAAGATACAGAGCAAGAGAGTTTGACATCACTCTTTGCTCACATCCATGGGTCCCACCCCTCCAAGTTACAGGCCAGGGATTGGATACTATCCGCTTTACCTGGAGACCTAGCAAGGCACCTCACAAATGTTCGTCCGCTTGGTTGAGGTTTCTTCCAGGTTGTTTTTTACTCCCCGGACGCAGTAGCTACAGTGCTTCAGTCTAGTCCCTTAGCTCTGAGCTCCAGGAGGATTTTCTTGATGCCCTTCTTGTTGGGCTTCGACCTTGTGGAGGAGGATAGCCGGACGATTTCACTCTTCCTCAAATTCCCCGACCTCCCTCAGGTGTACCATCGACTCTTATATTCCATTTGAGCCGCTTTCGGGATGGTCACCGACATCCCCCCCCTTCCCGGAGATGCCTTCTTCGGCAACAAAGGCTGCCAGGTCGGACGGGGTACCACGTGTTAGGGTCATTGTCCCCGACCCTAACATCACAGATGACCACATCATGCTCCAATGTTCGGATGGCTTATTCTTCGGGCAGAGAGGTGAGATCACTAGGAGACAAAATCAGTGTAGGATTTGCAAAACCCGTGGGCACTTTGCTAGAGATTGCCCAAGGAAGAGAAAAAAGAAAATGCCTAAAAGGTCCACGGGTGTAGCGCCTCATAGCATCACCTCGGTTGGACCTACTTCAAGATCTACCGCACATCCTACCACATCTCGCGCTGCTAGACCTTCCACCTCTCGCCCAAGACCGTCCGCTACACCCTCTCTCCCTAGACCTTCTTTTACAGCACGAACGAGACCTTCAGCACGTTTTGTTCCAGATTATTCATGGGCGGTGTACCAACCGCATCTGCAGCTAACAAGTCGGTGACATAAATGCACAACGGTCACCCTGGCATATCATCAGTGGAGCTCGATATCTCAACACTCCCCCTTGAGCTCAATCCCAATTCCTACACACCAAGCAGGTCTCTGAACTTGCGCAGCTTCTGGACGCCCAATGCCTTCGTGAATATGTCAGCTACCTAATCCTTTGTGCTGACATAAACTAGATCAATAAGACCTAGTAAAACCTTCTCCCGCACATAGTGATAATGCACCTCAATGTGCTTTCCTCGTTGGGTGCCAGTCAGAGTTGTTGAGCCAATTCCGCCTCACAAGGCTACTGATGGTGCCACAGATCCTCCCTTACAGGCAGGAGATATTCTTGTCCTAGTTCCTTGTGCTGATGAGGGTGTTCCTATTCCTTCAAATGCTCATGTGAAGGAGCTTTCTTCTATGAAGCAAGCCGTTGCTAAAGCCTATGCCTTACTACATGCTAATGCTACTTTATGGCCGAGCTCCATCAACAGTCCCCTTTCTCTTTTGCTCCTACTTCTTCACCTCTTGACAGAGGCATGGGGATTATCGCTTCTACTCCATTATCCGCAAGGATCCTCCACACACTTGCGCGCCAGAAGCATCATTCAAGAATTCTTTTGCAATTCTGGCAGACATGGCAGAGTTTGAGTTAGAGGAGAAGTTTGTACCCTCTACCCTTGGGAAGCACCTTGTTCAGATCACCATGGATAGAGCTTTCCCTTTTGCAGATGTGGGAGTGCTTTCCCTAGTTGACTTCCCTCCTCGTGATAGGAAGAATTTTTTCCAGGAGAGGGATATCTCCATCGCTACCAGGTCGGGTAGGGTTTTTCATCCAGCATCTTCCTCTCGCCCATGAGGATTGTCAATAGGAACATTTAGGGCCTCCTAGGTGTACCTCACCGCCATTGCCACAGTAGGCAGCTGATTCGTAACCAACTTCATCCAGGTGTTACTGGGGGGCCCATTGATATTATCATGATTCAAGAACACAAATTGGATGTCACGGATTATTCCAAGTCGGGTAAGCAGTGGGACCCAGGGGAGTGGGAGTGGATTGATAAAGGGCACTGAGAGAAGAGCATCCCCTTCTTTCATTACATAGTCAGAAATGCTAGGAGATTTCAACTTAGCAGTAGAGTTTGGAGGCCCTCCAGAGCTCCTCATTGGGATAGTTTTTAGATTCTGCAGAGGTGAAGAAAAACTTTTGGAGGAAGCTCTCGAAATCCTTAAGGAATAGAAAGATCACTCTCTTCTTTTGGCTTTTTATGCATAAAGGGATAGCAATAAAACCCGTGGAGATCCAGGTTCAAGGCTGACCCTACTTGTCCTCGATGCCACGCAGCAATTGAGTCAGTTCAGCATTGCCTCGGGGAGTGCGGATAGGTGAGGATGATTTGGAAGTGTGTTGCTAGGATTTTTAGCATATTTCATAGAGCACCCTTCTTCCTGACTTGGGGATCAGTGGCATGGTTATCTCTTACTAGCCCTCATGTGCTTTTCAACGGACATGACTCAGACGCAACCTTCGTTATACGACGACACTCTGTGGAGTCTTGTTCTCTCCAAGATGTTCCCTTCACTCCTTTCAGAGCTACTCATGCCTCGATGGACACATCATGGGAGATTCTTGCTAGCATTGCAGCTTGGCATATTTGGAGGGCCAGATGTACGGAGGCGATGGAGGGTCCCCAAGTTCACCCTTTCCAATCTATGGCCAGCATGTGGACTAATACAATACACACATTGGTGGCCATCTGAAGAGCATGCGGGGATGCTCCAGAGTAGCCACTGCCAAGAGAGGTACTTTTTTCAGAGTTTGGAGAGGATCTCCTTTCTTCTGTGATTCTTTTTCAGAGTTGAGGTGGCACTTTCAGCCTCCACCTTGGATTTTTGTTAGCTCGTTTTGAGCTGGTTTTTTCTCATGCATGGCATGATGTACTCCCGCATTAGAGCTTGCCCTTGCGGTCTTCATTCATACTTAATGAAGTTATATTTTTGAGAAAAAAAAAGGAGCCCTTTCTTTCAAGCTATCCCATGAAAATGCACATGGCTGAATATCTAGCAAAACATCAAGCTCTATGTCAAGTGGAGTGCCATGCTCATGTAACCACTTGGATGCTTGCTCTCTCTCTTCGCGCACAACATCGTGGCTGACTCTTCTAAGTTGTGGGATTTCAAAGCTAGCCCTTGCTTTAGCTATATCCCAAAAAAATGCATGCGACGAAATATCTGGCAGACATTAAGCTCTATGTCAAGCGGAGTGTCATGTCATGTACCCAGTTGACTGCATGCTCTCACTTTCTTTGAACACAACATCTTGGCCAATGATAATTTTTAAAACTATGGGATTTCAAAGCTAGCCCCTGCTTTCAGCGCTACACCCATGAAAATGAATTTGACTTCCCCATCATTTAGTTTTATTCTTAAATGTGGAGAAACTAAAACGTAAGCAGCTGAGTTAACAACTCTACCAATTGAACAACCTTTGGCTTGGCACATGTGTCCATATATGCCAAACTGCGAGAACACATATGATCGAATCTTGGAAGACAGTGCACTATTAGATGTGACAGAAATTAAATATGTTGCAGAATAAAGGAGGTTTGCACTTGTGCCTATGGAAACCTCTGCAAAGTCCTTGGAAGGGTCCTCGATTTTACACTTACCATTATGAAGCTTAATGGGCATTTAGACTGCACTAATTGAGAGAAAATTCCTTTTATGCTCTTACCATAAACCACACACCCTAGAGATATTGAGATTTACGACTTGGAAATTAAATGAAACATGACCCACACCCATGATGTCAAGAGCTGCTCTATGCTAGTGTTACACTAAATTTTAGTCTATGCACTTGACCAGAAAATTTTCAAGGATGGAAATAGTGCTTCCTAGAAACACTGTCAGCAGGGCTTTTAAAGGAATGTTTGTGGAATTAAAGGAGAAGATTTACTTTTGAAACACTGCTTTTGTTGAATTTCAATTCAAATTTTACAATTCCAAAGGCCTATAAATACAATCAAATAAAATATTTTACCTCAGCAGCCCCAATAGCAAGACGTTTTGCATAATCATTGGCTGTGTGTTGTTTCTCTGTCCCACTGACAGCATCATGATGTTGAGCTGTAGCCATCGCTTCCCCCAGAGAGTCTGTATTTGGCCCAGATGCCTTTCTGCCCACTAGAACTTCTAGCTGTCTGGCAGTCTACCCAAGGAATGATTTTTTAAACATGAAGGATTATGTGGGCCCTTGATAATAGTGCCTCCAACTCAGCATGTAAATATTCAAGTCCTCACAAAAATAAGTAAGAGAACTCACCAAATAATAGCTGCTCATCATTCGCACATAACTCTTTAGAGCTGGCCGACTGGTGAAGTATCCTGTCCAATAACAATGTGGACAGTCTGCATACCTGAAGCGTGACATTTTGCTCTGAAGGCATAAGGATACATACCAGGATAATGAAAATGGAAAATCCACAAACACACCTCAAATTCTTTTGGTAAACTTACGGGAAAAAGTCATTGAGCTTCAAAGGCCATGTTTCATTTGCTGCAAATTTTGCATCAGTGTATATAGATGGAGTAGAATAAAACGTATTCACACGACCATCCTGCAGCATGTATACCATCATTAACGAGAATGTAGTAAGTCTCTCTGACTAAAACTTCACTTTTGAATACTTTTATGCAAGAGATGCAAAACCAACATGCGGCTTACACATGATGCATCAGAGCATATAAACGAAATATCATTATACCATTTGGACGCAAATAACCCACTAGGCAAGCCCTATCAGAGCGAACCTCAGCAGAAGCTTTATGCAAGCTCATAAAATGCTATAAAAAATCACCCACTTGGTTGCTGTAATATGCCTCACACATCTATTGTAAGGTTCTATTTACTATTGTACGATTCTATGTGCAGTGGCATCAGAAAGCAAACTCTCCTAGAATTATCTGTCCTACATTACAAGAAAGTACTCCTAACAGAGGCCAAACCTGTATGTGCACTTCCACCCAAAAATAATTATGCAGCCATCCTTAAAGATATACAGTAACTACATTTCAGTATTTGCACATGAGGATATGAAAAAAATGTAAGCCTTTAAAAAAGCTATAAAAGTAATGGGACCTCTTGTCTTATTATGCTATGATACTCACTCAAAAGAATCTATAGCAGAATTTTCTAGACCTTCATACCATGTGGATTCCCAAAAAAAAGACTCATCGTAATTTTGAAATGTGGCAGTTATCAATTATGGATGATGAGGTGAACAGAACTTTTCTTGACAAGGTCAAAAACCTGTGAGGCTATTTAAAGCCAGTCACCTATCATGGTACTTGTTTTTTCAAAAGATTAGCCCGTGATTCAGAGTGCATTGGTATGGCACTTACAAAATCAGAAATTTGGGATCTGCAAAGGAATAGTTCGCTAGTTAATAAAATCAAATGAAGCAATACCATCATCATGGATCGATACCTTTTTTATCAAATTCATGGGCAGTTGTCACCTTTTGGGGGCGAAAAAGAGCCAATATATTAATCTTAGGAAAAAATCAGATACAAAAAAACAGATATCCAGTAGGGTGCTGTGGAGACCAGCCCTTGTAGGCTGTAAACAATAATATCAAGTTAGATGCCTACCAAGGAGGCCAACAAACAGATCAAAACTTCCCTTCCATTGCCAGGCTGGACTTGGCTGCCTAGATTGCAAGGCAATAAAGATGGCTACAGCCATCTTCTGGCAAAGACAAGGCATATTGAATCCCTTGACTGAGCCACGCAATTGTATGTATGATCTCTAGTTGTAACACACTGCTTTCCTAATCCATAGGGGATTCCTGTACTGAAAGACTATGCTCATTTATGAGCCATGCTACCATGCCGCGCGCACATGAGAGAGAGAGAGAGAGAGAGAGAGAGAGAGAGAGAGAGATCATTTTGCAAGCAAATAGTGCACAATGGTTGAAATAACACCATGCTGGTTGCAGCCTGCAAACACCATGTTGGTTGTGTCTTATGCATAGGTTTTCAATTTATTTTTTATTATTTGTTGGATGAGCAGACTTGAGCTATATCTATGCTTTATGGTTGAGAGCCCTTACATAAGGATTGGGCAAAGGAGGTTTGAGCTTTGTAAACCCTGGTATATCAAGAGACTCAAGACAAGAAAGTGTGTTGCTATAAAACACACATAGACTTTGACCTAGCCCAGCAAGCTTTGAATGACCTCAAATGTGGTCCTGCTGGAGCATTGCTTTATGGAGATAGATGACCTTGTGTGCTAGGTGAACATCTAGTCTGTCGGCCACTTGGATCCTCACCATGTTCAACAAGGGTAACCAAGTTTGACGCTCTACGTTCTAAGGGAGATTCTGAGTGGCATCACATTGGATACAATTGTGGTAGATGCCCGCTATGTCGTGTGAAGGACAAGCAATTTGTTTGCCCAAATGATTTCAAGAAATCTAACCTTGTCATTTACAAATGTAGAAGATTTGTAATGGTTGATGTTGAAGGATCTAACTACTGCAGATCCTAGTATCTAAGAGTACAGACTATGATCTAGATGGGATTTGGGACCATATCTGTTATGCCGCCTAGCATCTTCAAATCAACAATGAGAACGGGATCAAGGGATCCCATTGGCTCAAGCCGTGAGTCAATTGAAATCCCATCATGGGACACCATCTGTTAATGGACTACACATCCCCTTTCCACCTTCATCCTAGTTTCTCTCTCAAGTTACAGACAAATCCTAACTATCTTTAAGTTGGCCTTCCACCATTGATTGGCAAATGGATACCCATTTAGCCAATCCTTGTCCCTCCCACCCATTGTAAGAATATGCACTTTTTTAAAAGACAGGTGCTGCAGCTTTAGAAGGATGTGGAGTTCAAGCTCCACCACCCACTTCGCACACATCCATGGGTCTAGGACTCAGCCTGGGGACTCAATGCTTGATCCCTTGTCATCGTACCTCAACCCCACCTATTGTTGGGAATATCAAAGAACTCCCTCTTCTATAGGCACCTAGAGTGCTAGTTTTATAGTAGTTTGTGTGTGTGTTGCCATGTGGCACTTTTCTATTATCCCATATAGTTGGGTGACTTTGCATCTTGTACTTCACTTTATATAAGTGAATTCTCTATCAATGGAAAGCAATCCAGCAAGCTCCCAAGCCTCTCTATGAGTACAAGCTTCCATCTTGTAACCTAATTGTACTTGAGTCTATGACTGAGTAGTTTAGCTTCTTTATCATGTCTTTCTTTGTCTTTATGCCTCCATAGCTTTGTCTTAGTTTAGCATAGCTGCTCTTGCTTCCTAGCTTAGCTTAGCTGTAGTGCCCTGGTTTCGACATGTGGTATTAGAGCAAGCTAGTTATAGTTCCTGACAAAATATGAAGAGGGGAGAGGAGAAGAGTGAGATGAGGAGAGAGGACACAGCTAGAGAGCTCACGACAAATGACTAACTGTACACTAGATTTAGTTGAAAAGATAGAATATATACAAACCCATTTAGGATTAGGGTTAAGGGATCTAACCCGTAGTGCTATGCACATATAATCACATGATGGTGCTATGCACACATGATCACATGATGTTGAGCGTGAACTCTCAACACCTTCCCTCAAGATCAACATCATGAAGTAGGCCTTCCTTTGACAAAATATGAAGAGGGGAGAGGAGAAGAGTGAAGATTAGGAGAGAGGGCACAGCTAGAGAGCACACCACAAATGACTAACTGTACACTAGATTTAGTTGAAAAGATAGAATATATATAAATAAGGGTTAGGATTAGCGGATCTAACCCTTTCCTTTATAGCACTCTATAAGATTAGTGCTATGCACATATGATCACATGAATCATGATGGTGCTATGCACACGTGATCATATGATGTTGAGCGTGAACTCTCAACACCTTCCCTCAAGATCAACATCAAATACGTCGATGTAGAGGCGAATGTACGTGAAGGAAGTGGTTTTGTCGACGAGGCTCAAATGTGAGTGTAACTTGTACCGAAATGTGCGCATGATGTGACGAGCGCGTAGAGCACAAAAAAATGAGCGACTTTTCTTTTTGGAGCGTCCTCAAATTCTTCCTAGATCAAGAGATACGACTTGATCTAGGTGGAGGGACAAAAGGAGTGCAAATGGTGCTCAATGATGATGTGTCACTGTGGGTCACATGCAGTGATGATGTGGCACTGTGTCTAGCAAGAGATGTGCCAGTGGAGCCCTATGCTGAGGTGGCAGGAGTGGTCACATGCAGTGACTCTGGAGCACACTGTGTGCCTGCAGAGGTCCAGTGTGCCACGTGGCCCTGATGATGTGACAGATGATGTCAGCAAAGGTAACGTGGCAGATGATGTGGCCAAATGATGTGACAGTTGACGTGGCCAGATGATGTGGTAGCTGACAAGGCCAGCTGACATGGCTACTGACGTGGCAGAGGTGACGTGGCAGTCAGTGACAGTTGACAAGCTGATGACATGCAACCTCATGGGACTGCTGACGTGTCACTTAGAGTGACGAGGCAGATAAGGTGAGCTTGCTGACATGGCCGATAGGAGACACGTGTCAACTCTATATGGCCAAGTGTCTATGGACGAGGGCCGTCAATAACCCGTTGGCCTTGCAGTCCGTGAGCTCTTGGAGGAGCTTGAAGCCTTCAACGGAGCTACTAACAAAGCTCGGTGGTGCTTTGGCGTAGGTGCTTTGCTAGTCGCACTGTTGCTTGCAGTGCACTGAAGTTGTTGGGTCGGTGTAGGTCAATGGAGCTGGAGGCTGAGCTGAAGTCTTGGAGCCTTTAGTCGTCTGTCGTTCATGGAGCAGGAGACGCTTGGTACCTTTGTTATGTGTAGAGACCGTGTTAGAAGACCTTGTCTATAGCAGTGGTTGGCTGGTAGAAGGCACGTACTGGAGCGTAGGCGATCAGCTGAGGGGCTGAGCGGGTCATTGAAGGAGCCAGTTGGAGGTTCCGTCGGTGGAGTCTCTGCTGTCGCTACTAGTTTGCATGCATGGAGGATCTGAGCGGTTCGTTTTGGAGAAGCGTTGGGATAGCCGGTGTTGGAGAGAGCCGTCGTGCGTATTGGAACGTCACTGAAGGATTGAGCCTCCAAGGTCGAGGCTTTGTTGCAAGAGAGGCTAGGAGGTGGCGTTAAGTATTGGAGACTACGTTGTGCCTATGCGTGTCGCTAGTGAAGGCTCTTGTTGGCGCTACTGTGAGACGGCTCGTTGAAGCTTTTATTGCTTGCCTAGCAAAGAGGCTCCAGCAAACGAGGCTCCAAAGGAGTTGCGTCGGAGTTCCAGTAGGAGTCGCAGCAGCAGAAGTCGTAGCAGAGGCTGGCTTGGATCGGTGAGGTTGCTTGTAGGAGCCACAAGCGCAGTTGCAAGGACATAGAAGTTGTTGAAGCTTGGAGTCTCTCACGTGGATCGAAGAAAAGAACTACCTCTATCTCTCAAACGGAGTATGATAGAAGAAGAACAATACTCATAAATGAATCCTTTCTCTCTATCAAATGAACCTCTATCTCTCTCTCACAGGAATGATTATCTAAGCTCTTTCTCTCTCTCTTTCTCTTGAAGAAGAAGAAGAATAGACAGAAAATCTCTATTTCTCTCTCTCGAAGCACTAAATCGAAAGAACTCTCTCTCACACAAAAAGAAAAGTGGACGGAAACTCTCTCTCAATTAAATGGACGGAAATCTCTTTCATCAACGGAATGAAAGGATGGGAACACTCAATCTCTCAATCTCTCTCGCACTCTCAAGGATCGCAATGCCTCAGCGGAAGGCAAGGGAGCTCTGATACCATGACAAAATATGAAGAGGGGATAGGAGAAGAGTGGAGATGAGGAGAGAGGGCACAGCTAGAGAGTACATTAGATTTAGTTGAAAAGATAGAATATATACAAACCCATTTAGGGTTAGGGTTAGGGGATCTAGCCCTTTCCTTTATAGCACTCTATAAGGTTAGTGCTATGCACATATGATCACAGGATGGTGCTATGTACACGTGATCACATGATGTTGAGCATGAACTCTCAACAGTTCCTGCTGCTTCTTGTCTCGCCATGCTGCGTCAATTCTGCCCTGATCTCCCACTTCATTACATCGCCATATATATCTTGATCTGCCCGCCATTCTGCCCTGTTTTCCCTCGCCATCCTGCTCCAGTTCAGCGCGCCATTCCTTGCTGATTGCTACCCCTACACTCTCCCCCAAATCTGCACACTATTTCCCTGCCCTCTGCTCGCCATTCTGTCCATGAAACTCTGTCCAGATATGCGCCATTCAGCTCGTCACTTTCTGCTCCAGATATCTGCCCCAAGTCATGCTGAATCCACTCACTATCCTCACATGAATCAGCCCGCCATTCTTACTTCACTGTCTGTGTCTATAAGAAGCTGCAAATTGCTGATTCGTTGTTGCTGATTGTCACTTCAAGATTGTGATATCTTTCAGCTTGATTCATCAAGATGAATACTCACACTGTCATTGATAAGTTCAATGGCCAAGGATTCCACACCTGGCAGACGAAGATCAAGTTCCATTTGATGAAACATAATCTGTGGAGTCTGGTCAAGGGAAAAGAATCTTCTTCCTCATCAATAGAAAAGTCAGTTGCCTCTGAAAAAGGAAAAGAATCTTCTTACTCATCAATAGAAAAGTCAGTTGCCCTTGAACCTCACCATCTTGAGCAGGCATTCTCAATCATTGCATTGGGCCTTGGAGACAACTATTTGCATCATATTTCTGATCTTGAAGACCCTGCTGAATCTTGGGCTATACTTGACCACTTATTTGGTGCAAGTAACAAGCATTCAAAGCTGTCACTCAAGATTGGATTTTTTGAGTTAGAACTGAAATCTGGAGCACCTCTAGATGCTCACATCAACAAAATGAGAAGCCTGATGAATCAATTGGCTTCAATCCAGTCACCGGTAACACAAGATGATGCTATGGCTGTACTTCTCAAAAGCATGCCTGAAGAATATGACAATTTGGTCACCACTCTAAAATATGGCCCTGATCCAAAATTTGAGGGCATCATCAGTGCACTGCGGGAAGAGGAAAGGAAGAAGGACAAAAGGACCGATAATAAGAGCGAACTCACTCTAGCAACCGAGTTCAAAAGAATTACTTTTCAGGTTGGCAAACATTGTGGCAAAAACAATCATGATAATGAAAAAGATTGTTTTCGCATCAAACCATGTGGAATCTGCAGAAAGAACGGTCACTCTAAAAGGAATCGTTTCTCTAACAAAAATTCAGGAAATATGGTGGTAGAGGAGGTGCCCAAAGCACAAGCATTTTTTATGGAAGACAAGGATTATGTCTTCTAGTTTCTACATTCTGTTTCTAGGGTGCCCTGCCCGGATCATGTTTCCAAAAAGGACTCTGTAAACCTTTTGCAACCATTATGAGTATGCAAAGGTATCTTATTTTCTTGTCAGTGTGAACCTCTCATAGGTATCTATGATATTTTGAGTTAGTCTTGGTATATCCCATATTTTGTACCTACCCAAGGATGTCCTACTGCATGAGAGACATAGAGCCTTGGATTTATCCTTGTCCAGAAAAACTGACATGAGAGACCATGAGCCTATGATTTATCCTTGACATTATGAGGCATTTCCTTGAGAGGGGATTTGTTGGGAATATCAAGGAGCTGCCACTTCTATAGGCACCTAGAGTGCTAGTTTTGTAGTAGTTTGTGTGTTTGTTGCCATGTGGCACTTTTCTATTATCCCATATAGTTGGGTGACTTTGTATCTCGTGTACTTCACTCTATATAAGTGAAGTCTCTATCAATGGAAAGCAATCCAGCAAGCTCTCAAGCCTCTCTATAAGTACAAGCTTCCATCTTGTAACCTAATTGTGCTTAAGTCTATGACTGAGTAGTTTAGGTTCTTCATCATGTCTTTCTTTCTCTTGTTGCCTCCATAGCTTTGTCTTAGTTTAGCATAGCTGCTCTTGCTTCCTAGCTTAGCTTAGCTGTAGTGCCCTGGTTTCAACACCTATCAGATGTTCATTTATTGGGGTGAGGTTGCTCTCATGTGGTTTTTATTCTCCCAAACCCGCAAGGACAATGCTCGAGGCTAGCCCCTTGGCACTTCGTTCCAAGAAGATTTTTCTCTCATCTTTCTTACTAGGCTTCGACATAGTGGAGGAGGACAGACGGGTCAATTCACTATTTATCAAGTTCCCCGATCTGCCTCGGGTCTACCATGGACCTAACCATGATTGTAGCTTCATTTGGTTTGGCCACAGAGATCCCCCTTCTCCCTGGTTTACCCCCTTCCATAGTGGAGGCTCTCGGGTCTAATGAGGTCCCCAAAGTTAGATTATTGTAACTCACCCTCATTTATCCGATGACCAGATTATGCTCCCACATCCAAATGGCTCTTTTTTTTGGCAGAGAGTTGAGACTGCAAGCAAGCAAAAACTACGACAAATTTGCAAGATCTTTGGGCACCACTTCGTTAGAGATTGCCCAAGGAAGAAGAAAAGGCCCAAGAAGCCTTTTGGTGCAAACCCTTCTCGACAAAGCGTTCCTATGGCAAGTGTTGCATGACTGATACCTACTTTCCCTCCTTGGGTTGCGGTTAGAGTTGGCATTTCTCCACCAACTTTGGCACATCAAGAGGCCCTTTCTGTTTTCCTAACCCTCTTCCTCACCCTGTTTTGGTTGTGGCCAGAGATGGTGTTTCATCAGCTCCTTCTCTCATAGATCAAGAGCTGCCCCCCAAAAAATAAATAAATAATCTTGGCCTTGTTTCTCCTTTCGAGCAGCCTCCTTCACATTCCGCATTGCAAGTGTTTCTTCTTGATGGAGGAAAGGGTGTGGGTATCTTATGGACTCCGGTGCCATTTTTGGTTCAAACGAACTCTTTCTCCGCTCCAACTGATTGTGGAGAGGTAGAGTTTGTGCCTTCCACCTTTGTTAGCACTGTTCTTCCCAACCCTACCTATAGAGCATCCACTTCCACAGGTGTGGTGGACTTCCCTCCCTACTACTACTATAGGAGATCTATTTCACCAACAGGTTAGGTAAGCCTACTTCCTCTGGGCTGTGGCCGTGTTCCTCATCGCCACGTCGAAGGCAGCTAATGAGTAATCAGCTTCATCCAAGTGTCACTAGGGTCTCATTGATATTCTTTTTATCTAGAAACACAAGTTGGATGGTAAAGACTGTGCAAAGTCAGATTAATTGCTTTCCAGTCATGTGAATTGCTTTCCAGTCACACTTTTTGGTCTCCTTCCTTGGGCACTAGGGGAGGAACATGCCTTTTAGTTTCGGATTCATCTCCTTGTAGTTGGACATGGCATCATCACACCCCTAGAGCATAGAGGACTTTACTTCATATTAGTGGATGTAAGTTATCCTTCTCAACCTTTATGCCCCCAATAATAGAGGAGAATGTGTCTTTCAAGGTATCTTTTTGTTTTGGTAAATTTAATTTTGTAACTCTTTTACTTGTTAGCTATGAAGGAGACTACATTTGGGATGCTCCGTTAGACTTTGCAATTGGTGTTGACCACAACTTTGTCATGAGTGAGCCTTTGGACAATTTATAGATAGCCTCTTTTGTTTCACCCAACTTGTAGCCTGCATTCGACAAATCTCTAAAAGCTAAAGAAGAATCAGATCATGGAGATGGCTCATCACTAGAAGCATCTTCTATAACTGTGGCCTTGACTATTGTTGTAAGGATAGCAACTTTTGCATGTTATTATCATAGAGAGCCTATAGAAAAAGAGTTAATCTCAACTTTTGAAGATATTTGTTTTCGTACCTTTGCAATAATTTGATCATGTCTTGGAGAGTATCAGAAGAAAATCTTTTTGGATTTTTAGTAGACTAAACCTCATATCTAGAGTGGTAGTTATTAACAAGGTACTAATGGCCACAGCTTGCTTTATTTTTTCTTGTTGGTGCCACTCTAGGGAATGCATCACTCAACTAAAAAGGCCGATAAGGAATTTCTTATGGTGTGGACTTGATGGTTCTATATATACCGGAGCTAGTGTGGCGTAGGAGACCTTGATTCTCCTCACACAAAAAGGGGGCCTCAATATCATTGATCCATATTTGCATAGTAGGGCCGGCCTTTGCAAGGTTTTAGTCAAGGGCTTTTGCTAGGACAGGAGTCTTAGAAATATTTTTTCATTCATTTCATACACTATTGTTCCCCCTCCTCGGGTGGTGATTGGATGGACAGTACGAAGTGGATCTTTATCTTGGCGCATCTTAGGATGCCTTCCTTCCCTCTTATGGCTGCCATCTTGAAAGCTTGGGCAGATTCAAGATTAATCTTCAGAGAATCCCCACTCTTCATAGGACGAGATTGATAGGCATCCTATCGTGTGGAATGACCGCATACTTCATCAACATGGAAGAGCTCTTGATGCTTCTGGGTACATGCAGTGGTCCAGATGGGAGAGAGGACCTGCTTTTTCTGTGGTCTCTTGGAAGGATTTCAAAAAACTTCTGAATGATCGTAAGCTTGAGTTGCTAAGTCACCTTAAATGATAGAAAATGAAATATGAAGTGAAGACTGTTGGTAGAAAAGGTGCCCCATAAACTACTTGCAAACATGCCCTGGAATTTATCTTTGAGGTTTCCTAGAACCCCTCTACATCTCCCACCTTCAAGGCCACGCTATTTCAGAAAACTCTGCACAAGGATAGGGATCTCAATCTTGATAATGGATGTGGGCCGAATTGATGGACAACCGTGATGCGAAATGAAATGTGAAATGAGGAAAACCTCTCTAAACTGTTTGTTGCCTTAAACCTCCTTCAACACCACCTTATTTCAAGGCCATTAGTCAAGGAGCCCCCACATAAGAATTGGGATCTTAATCTCGAGTCAAAGTATGCAAACTCTGCACAAGATGACTCTAAGATGTGCTAGCTGTGCACTTCCGAAACCTTGACTCCAAAAGAAAATGAAACCTTCATAAAAGATTAGGAATATATTTTTGCAATAGAAATTTGACAAACATTCAGAGGTCTTTGATTATAAGGATAAGACATGCCTTATTCACCCAATTGATGAGCTTGTCCATTTGCTTGTACCAAGCATGCGCATTTTGATAGTTGAAATCAGTCCCCATGGTCCACATGATATGGTTTGTCCTTATAGACAAAGCCTGACACAATTTAATGAGTATGAACATTAGAAGTCATACCAAATTTTGATAGTTAAAATCAATCCCCATGGTCAACATGATTTGGTTTGTCCTTATAGACATAGCATGACACAATTTAATGTGTATGAACATTACAAACCATTCGCCTATGAACCAATCTACAAAAGCATACCTGATTTTGTGCAGTGGCTACAAATGCATCAACCCTGTCCTGAACATTATAATCAAACAGAATGGGATCATCCTGTTTTTTTTCCCATGCAGACATATTATAAGGTTAGAATAAAATTTCCCTCAGAACTATAGGCTTACAGATACTCCATAGGAGCATACTGGTTAATGTAAGTACCTGGACAGGTGTATCTGTAGAATCAATATCAAAGTCGAATCCAGAAGGTGGGCCGTAACCATCAAAGAGAGTGCCTGTAAATATCTGTAGACAAGAGACTCTATCCAAGCACGTTACTGATTGTTAAAGTAGACTTCTGATTGTAGCCCACTCATGTGTACATCACCCAATAGAAATCAACCAGAGTCTAATATATTATTTATGGGAACACTGCTGTTGAAGTAATAAGATCTACCTGAGCAGAGCTGCCAAATGTCTTGGAACCCTGCCAAATCATCTCGAGTGTGCTTTCATTTAGACGCTTTAGTTTGTCCTGATAATCAATCCTTGCAAAATAAAGGGCATCAAATCCAAGCTGCAAAAGTTTCCCACAGGAGAACAGAGAGTTTGTTAGTCAAAGAGATGTACATGTGTGTATGTGTGTGCATATGCACGAGCACAAAGAAATATGAAGAGGGAGATTGGTTTCCAGACATGTGCCTATGTGCCTATACACGTCTAGATATATTACTTTGCTTCCTCAGGAGTTAATGCGATGATGATGCAGATCTCATCAGTTTCTCAATTCTTTCCAGGTATATACAGAGACCAGTGATGCAGCTTTTCATATTGATATGAGAAAGCTTGATCACCTTAGTAACGTAAAAATGAATGCTTAAGACCCAGTGCATCTAAACCATATCTCCAAACATTCTCGTGTGTTCAATAAGACATGTTTACACTTGTTTATAGCATACTCATATGCTAAAGGGCAAACATAAATTGACCTATATATTATCTAACCTTTTTGTAATTTTGCCTATTGAGTCTAAAGTATGATTTTTATCATTGATAAATGATGATTGATCATTGGAACAACTTTTGAATCATTGATGCATGTTTTATGCTACAGATCTATCCCTTTTCCTTTATAATACAAATAATATTCGCTAATAAAGTGATTGTAATGTATAAATCCACGTACAGCTAGTATTTACAATGCCAAAAACAAACCTCTGCACTTAGCAGGTATGCTTGTACTGCAGAGTGCCCAAATGGATCTATCTGCCATCCAGTCCGTGGAACCTTTTGAAACTGTTGTTTGATATATCTATGTCCAAGAGTTGTCTGGTCTATCATGTCTATATAGTGCGTCGTAGCCTCATCATGCATACACCAGCCACCATTTCTGAAACATCCCAGCCACCATTTTGGAAATCACAAAATATCATTGCCATAATAGATCAGAAAGTTATTGTACTGTCAAAAAAATCATGAGCTTTTGACGAAACAACATTATAACCCTACATAAACTCAAGCTGGCCTGCATCAACAAGACTTTTCACAATCGCTTGCTTCTGTGGAGTCTGTTCTCTCCACCAACGCTGGAAGAATGCCTGCTTACACAATACAAGAAAGAAGGTAATAGTCAGCTTGAACTTGAAGTTTCTACTTAGCTTTTTCAAACATTCTTTGATATACAATGATATATCAAATATAAAAAGGTTTTTTGCATTAATGCTTTATGATGCTAAGGCTGAGCCCAACAATCAGGAAGAAGAATGAGGACAGATAGGGTGGACCTATTAATGCCTTCAGATGCTAAGGATGCTTGTTATATGAACCGCAGAAGCGGGAAGAAGAATGAGGGCAGATAGGCTGGATCCATTGTATGGACCTTAGTCAATGCTTAAACAAGGGTGGTTATTCTTGGCAGTAGCCAGGTTCTCTTGCAAGGGTCTTCATTTTACGTTAGGGAGTCCGAGGACCTCAGTGACAAGCAACAAGAGGGACAGAGAAGGGCTTTAGCGTAGTCCAGTCACACTGCCTAGGGATTATGGCCTATGGAAATACGATGGATGCCTTGAGAATATGCTTTGGGAATCACTGTGGATACCCATGAACAAAAGGACAAGGCCTGGCATTTCTGCATCAGACACATACATTCTTTTCTTAGCTGGAAAATTGAATTCGATGCATGTAGTATACCCCAAAATTATGTTTATGAGGCACAATCGATTGGAATGGCAAAGAAAAGCACAAGCGAGAGAGGCGAAGGTGGGAGGAAATTTTGCAAGACTCTTTGTGAAAATATACAAGTATTCAAACTAGGTGATCACACAAGTATATTTGGATTGTGATGTCTTTGGAGGGATACCATCCTCTCTTCCTTGAGCACTTTTTTTGTTGTAAAGCAGATATTTCATTTAGAAGAATGTACATTCATAGCTGTCCAAAGTGGAACAGCTACTACTCAAAGCTAGAAGCAATAATAAAACACTTCTAACTGGGCCAGAGGAAGCTTTCCAAGAGAATGAGCATCTTGAAGAGACCGATACAAAGACAATCGCAAATAGGGAAAAAGATCCACTAGAGAATGCTCCAGTCATATGGTACGAGCATGATACAATGACTACGGGGACCAATAGCGACACTAAGAGAAGACGTGAACATAGTCTGACATAGAAGCATGATTGCCAAAACTACTTTTGCCAAACTACACCCCGGGAAAATGAGCACAAAGACCAGTACACAAATTACCCTTGGGTAATTTAGTGAACTAGCTCCATAGTTCATCACTCTTTCCAACACTTCTCCTTGATGAAAAATGGATTAGGCTTCACACACAACAGTTGGAAGACTTCTCTTGCTTAATCCTCGCAAGAGGTTTGGTTAGGATATCAACCACCTGATCTTGTATTGAACAATAGATTTCATTGCTCAATACCTTTTCATGTATAAGGTGATGTTGTATCTCAATGTGCTTTGTTCAAGTTTAAAATACAAGATCATTGACCACATTAGTAGAGATTTTATTATCAATCAATAACAAAATTTGATTTTTTTGAATAAGCCCAACATCATTAAAGATCCTCCTCAACTAGATAGCCTTACAGGCTATGTTAGTGGATGCTCTATATTCAATCTCTATGGAGGATAAAGCAATAGTACTTTGCTTCTTACCACTCCACGATATCAGGTAAAATCCAACCTGAAGTAATAGATCTTTCATCATCTGAGCATCCTGCCTAATCAATAAACCCTGATAGATTTTTATCATTGCTTCTTTTGTAGAGTTAGGTTTCCCTTTACATATCTGAGAATTTTATTGGTCGCCTTCTAATGGCTTTCTTTTGATCAACCATATATGGGGATACTGCACTGACTGGACACACTATGTTTTTCTTTTTGCAAGAAAATTACTTCATTAAGTATGAATGAAAACCGTGAGAGCAAGCTCAAATGCGGGAGTACATCATGCAATGCATGAGGAAAAAACAGCTCAAAATGAGCTAATAAACAACCAAGGTGGAGGCTGAAAATGCCATCTCAACCCTAAAGGAGACTCAGAGAAGAAAGGAGATCCTCTCCCAACTTTGAAAAAAATAACTCTCCTGGCAGTGGCTGCTCTAGAGGATCCCTCCATGCTCGCCCAAATGGCCATCAGAGTGTGTACTGTGTTTCGGTCCAAATACTCGCCATAGTTTGGGAAGGGTAAACCTGGACACACTATGTTTGATTGTATCAAGCTAACTACAAATTTCCTATATAAGATGTCATCTACTCCATGACTATGTAGATCTTTGGACAATTTCTCATGTGGATTCATTAGTCTATTGATTGACTTGTAATTCTCCATTCTAAACCATTTGAGAATTTCATTCATGTCTTGGATTAGGATAAAAACATTTTAACTTAGTCTCTATAGACCTCGATTTCCAGAACAGTAATGCATAAAGCTAAGATCAAAGGCTCTGTTTAGGTCATATTTGGCCTCTTTCATTTGTTTCTCATTATTACCAATTATGATGATGTCATCAACATACAAGACAATGAGAACTATATTGCCATTCTCATCATGCTTTGTATAAATATTATAACCTAATGAACTCTTATTGAACAACAAGGTGAATTACATTCAATAGGCATACCATTGTGTGAACTAATATATGTAGTTGGTCCATTTATCTCTCTGCAGGTGTTAATATTATTATTTCTTCAAGCCTTTGTGTGAACTGTTTGGGATTGGTGTGGTTGATGTTGCCATTTTGTCTTCTTATGTAAGTTTAGTATGTTGGAATATGAAGCCAAAGTGAGTCTAAAATTAGTGTTCTAGGTGGTCTAGGTGTGTTTTATAGTCTAGTGAGTCCTAGACATGCCACGTGTCATATTGGGAGTTATCCCATATACACTATGGCTTTCTAGAGTCTAGTGTCACACTATATAGTGTTGTACTTGTCTTGAGTCTTTACACATCAGTCAACATCAAGCTCTTTTGGTATCATGTGAGTACTTGTCCATTGCTTTCATTTTCTTTCCATTTCATTTCCATTATGCTTGTTATCTTTCCTTTCCATTCGTAGTGTTAGCTTGCTTCTCTCCCTACCACTATGATCTTTCATAGTATACACTAGAGAGTTATCAAACCAATATATGTAGTTGGTCAATTTTTCTCTCCATAGGTGTTAATATTATTATTTCTTGATTTCTTTAAACATGACGATTTGCTCCCAGCAAATACAATTCACTATAGAAGCTTATTTTAGAAAATCCTCATATTGTAATAGATTTTTACTTCAAATTTTCTTACAAGACTTAGTTTCAATTATTATATTAGTTTTACAAAGCTTAACTTGCTCACAATAAAGATTGTACTAGAAGGTGTTAAGCAACTACAATCCCCAATTTAGTGGCATAGGTACGGGGAGCATCACTCCTATGAACATATCAAAATCCTCTTCATTCTATTGCGCACTACGGGAGAGAACTCCATCTTCTACTCCCATCCCTCCCTCCCTTTCTAAACTCCATCTTCTACTCCCATCCCTCCCTTTCTAAACTCCATCTTCTACTCCCATCCCTCCCTTTCTAACCTCCATCTTCTACTCCCATCCCTCCCTCCCTTTTCGGTTTCAGGCTTGACCCTCCCCATTCCTTCGAACAAGGAGGTCATGATCCTTCACCTCTACCACCATCGGCATCGACTTCCAAGATCTACAAGTTCTCCCTAGGCGGGACCCTTTCTGTTCAAATGTGTCTTGATGACTGTTGTTTCGAATCTTGTCCAACATGGAGGTGGGGTAGACTCCTCTCTCCCGAGGTCCAAGATCGGGCACACACTGGCTCACTGTTCAGCTACGACCTCTTCCTTTGGCGGAATCCCACCATCTCTGGATTATCAGTGCTGCTACGACATATCTGTTCTTTACCTTTGCTTTTCCCTCCACCTTTCAGCGGTGAGAGGGGGTGGCTTATTCTCTCGAGCTTCACAGTGTTCTTATTTCTGTTGATCATACATGTAACTAAGGCACTTGAGGAAGTGAACAATTCCCTTGCAAGGGCACTCCTCTTGTGACCTCTGCATTTTTGCATTGCATCTCTTGGGCATTTCGCAGGGATAGCCACCGTCGACATCTCTACACGAAGCTCCAAGCACACAATGTCTGCCCCTCCAAATTGGCAATTGAGAGGGGGTGTTAAGCAACTACAATCCCCAATTTAGGGGCAAACAAACCAGCAGCCAACAGGGCCATGCTATCGGCCAAAATCAGGCCGACCAGCTGGCCAGCCCACCAACCAGCTGGCCGACCAACTGGCCGGTCCACCGACCAGCTGGCTGACCTCCTAGGTCAGGCCTATAAAAGACTCCCTACCCCCTCACTCTCAGTGGACTGGACCTGCAGCTGCTCCTCACCTCCTCCATCCTTTGCTGCAGCCCCTCCTGCTCCAGATCTACTCCTCTGCTCCAGCTCTGCCCCAACTCCTCTATCTCTCTATTCCTCTCCTTCAGATCTAGCCCTGAACCTCCAGCTGCTGCTCCAGATCTGCTCCTAACTGCTGCCTGACAAGCTTCCACATTTCTCCTCTTCATCTGCTGCCATCCTCTCCTACCTCTAGGGCAGCTCCAGCTCTTCATCATCTTCGTCATCATCAAGCTACACGGAGGACTGCGTTTCGCTCCCTCTGCTGCTATCTTTTCTACTGTTCTCTACATGGAATCATCTTTCTGATTCACCTCAGCGACGGTCCTTGAATCATGACGGCTTGAGGTTCTTGTATTCGGTTTTTCATATTACCAAATAGGCACTATGTTTTCTGAGTTCCGTTCTTCAGTTGTGTCTGAGTATCATCTATTTTTGATCGCTCCACTGCAAACCCTATTGTTTCTCTATAGAAGGTTCAATTGCATTACAACCTCTTTTCAAAAAAAACGAAATCAGCAAGCAGGATGCAACGTTAAATGTTCAAAGGAGCAAATCACAGTTTAGGGGGAAAACCCAAGAAAGAGGAAAGTCTTGTAGCAAATCCAAGGCACAGAACATTGAGTGTTACCATTGTGGCAAGAAGGGCCGCATGAGGTTTCAGATGGACTCTTCGATGTAGACCCCTTCGAGAGAGAGGCATTGGGTGGTCCAGAGAGTGTTACCATTGTGGCAAGAAGGGCCGCATGAGGTTTTAGATGGACTCTTCAATGTAGACCCCTTCGAGGGAGAGGCATTGGGAGGTCCAGACAGTGTCCCAAGATGTCCGTTCCAGGTTTTCAACGTGGTCATGGTCCAGTTTGCGACCAAGGAAGATATCCTAGTTCTTATGGTTGGCCGCCCACGAAGGCTTGCCCATCGGCCCATGGTTGGAGCAGATGCAATTGGAGGGACAATGTCACTGTTGCTCTGCTGGTTTTCTGAAAACGATCCCGCATTGCCTCACGAGCTGTCGTCGCGCAGCGAGGATTCAGATGGAGGCTCAGGATTATGACCCGTATGCAGAGTCGTCAGAGGGACTACACTTGGGGGATGGTGGCCTGATTGACTGAGCGAGGATAGGCGTTCCAGATTGATAAGATCTCCCCAGCTTTACCGGATACATGGTCAGAGCATTCAGAGGATTGAGGGCAGCATATGGGAGGTAGTATCCACTATCACTGTGTGGAAAATTTGGGTTGCTCGTTGCAATCTTGTGATGGGTGAGCATCCGGTGCCACCCTCGGCTACCTTGGTCGCCATCTGGCAAGATATCATCTATACACTCCGCTCCACTTGGGAGCATGGGACCCCATGCTCTAGGGTGACCGTCGTGAGGCGTGCTCGATTCTACAAGGCTTGGCCTGCAGGAGTTTTTTACATTTTCACTCCGCGAGGGATTCGCTGATTGTATAGTCCCCCACCTGGCTATTAGACCCAGTACCAGAGATCCCCTAGGCAGTGAGCTGTGTTTCTCTGGAAGAACACGTCGGTTTTTCTTTCAGCCTTTTTCCAGTTATTCCATACTCAGCACCTTTGGGGCAGTTGTTTTGTATGAAGTCTTTCAAGCATTAATATAAGGTTCCTTTCTTTGCCCAAAAAAAAAAAAAGTCTCCTTATAATCTATCCTCCTTCTTGTGCATACCCCTTGGCAACTAAACGGGATTTGTACTTCTCCATTGTACCATCTACATGATACTTTATTTTGTAGATCCATTTGGTGCCAACCACATTCTTGCCAATGGGCGCATCAATTAAGTCACATGTAGCATTCTTTTCTGAATGGATCTAATCTCAGCTTCCATGGCTTTCTGCCATACTGGATTGCCCTGAGCATATTCAAAACGCTGAGGCTCAGTTTCCGCTTCCATCACTTTGTTCATGAGAGCAAAATTCACCTGCTTCTTAGCATTCTGAGTGCCAGCCCTGGTTCTCCCAGATACAGGCTGATCTTTAGCATCTGCAATTGTCAACCTAGCCCATCTAGGAACTGAATTCTCAGATGTCCCGCTGGGAATAGAATCTCGAAGTGCATCTAGAATAACATCCTCTGCACGGCGCTGATAATGCTTCCAAATATTGGGCTGTCCCTCCCCATGAGGCTGCTGAAAATCTGAAACATTCGAGGGAAAAGAATCCTCAACATATGGCAACCCTGCTGGAGTCTGAGAGGTAGAGGGAACATCAACTGGAGAACCCAAATCAGCATCATCCTCAAACTGAATGATATCCAGAGGTGTATCATCATACGGAGGCAACTCCTCACTGATGGGCTGCATGCTATCATGCTCTACAAACAAAACATCTCTGCTTATGATTACTTTCCTTATGGCTGGATCATAAAGCCTAAAGCCTCGGCTTTTTTTTTTTGCAAGAAAATTACTTCATTAAGTATAAATGAAAACTGCAAGAGCAAGCTCAAATGCGGGAGTACATCATGCAATGCATGAGGAAAAAAAAAACAGCTCAAAATGAGCTAATAAAAAACCAAGGCAGAGGCTGAAAATGCCATCTCACCCCTAAGGGAGACTCAGAGAAGAAAGGAGATCCTCTCCAAACTCTGAAAAAAGTAACTCTCCTGGCAGTGGCTGCTCTGGAGGATCCCTGCATGCTCGCCCATATGGCCATCAGAGTGTGTACTGTGTCGGTCCAAATACGTGCCATAGCCTGGGAAGGGTTTCATTCCTATACCCCACAAACATGCATTTGATGCTCTTATCATCAAGCTTGGATCGCTTCTCAACTAGTACCAAAGCATATGCAACAGACCCAAACACTCTGAAGTGATTCACCTTGGGCTTGAACCCATAAAATGCCTCAAAAGGAGTCCTGTCAACCAATGGTTGTGTAGGACAGCTATTTTGAATATATGTCCAAAATGCTTTTGACATTCTCTTAAATTTCAGCATACACCGTGTCATCTCCATGAGAGTCCTATTCTTCCTCTCTGCAATCCGATTATGCTGAGGCATGTATGGCACTGTTTTGTGATGCTTTATCCCATGCTCCTTCAAGTATCTCTCAAAAGCATGTGAAGTATACTCTCCCCCTTTGTCTGAATTAATTGTTCCAATTCTAGAATTGGTTTGGTTCTCAGCCAATGTTGTTACCAATTGAACACTTTAGATTTGCTTTTCATGAGAAAGATCCAAGTGAAACTAGAATAATCATCAATGAATGTGACAAAATACCGATACCCTCTATGGGCTGTGACATTCATTGGTCTATAAACATCATCATGCACAATTTGCAAGACCCTTTGTGCTCTTACTGGCCCTGGACCATCCTTTTGGAACAGTAGGCGATGCAACTTTCCAACAGCACAAGCTTCACACACCTCTTGAGCAATTTTGGCAATCCTTCAACCATATTATGATCATGCAAATATGCCAAAGCTCTGTGATGTGCATGACCAAACCTGGCAGGCCATAAATCACCTGGCGTAGAGGAAGAGACAGCCATAGCATGCTGATTATAAGGCTGAGCATCAAGCTTGTAAAGACCCATGCTATTCCATAAGAACCTGTAGCCACAATCTCATACCCTTTCTTTGGATCCTTGATCCAGCATTGATCATCCTGGAATTCCACAAAACATGTCCTGATCATGAGCCATGGATGAAATGGAAACAAGGTTTTTCCTCAAGTCAGGAACATTCCAGACATCACGGATATACTTTTTCTTTCCTGAATCCAGAAGGATGGGAACATCTCCCACTCCTGTGATGCCCTAAGTGGCATCATTGGCAAAGTAACCCCTCTGCCAAGAACAGGTTTGATTTCTTCAAACCACTCTTTTGTGTGAGTCATGTGCTTCATTTGTGGTGACTTTAATAATGCCCCTCAATCGGGTGACAACACCTTAGGCCACACTCATATGTTGGCTTCTGAAACACAGGCATGGTTTGATTTTTTGCTTCAGTTGCGCCTAGTTTATCTCTGGAAGGAATTACAGCCCATGCTTCCGGGCTATACCTTTCAGCATAATGCTCGATCTTCTTATCGGGCACGCTTGGACAAATGGTATCAAGTTGATCCACAGCATTGTGAGGCCTTTACTCATCAAATTTGGATTGATCATGCTTTCACACATTCGTATCATGCTCCTCTTTGGTTGAGGCTTTCCTTACATGAATTTCCCACTGACAGATTGCCTTGCCAAAGGCTTTTGCTGATTAATAATAGTTATCTGGAGCATGCTGACTTCAAAGCTTTGGTCTCTTATGCTATTCAGCCTCTCTCTCGTCAGATACACATTGGTTTGGATTATGCCTAGCAGGCTTTTGTTGCTCGGATGCAAGCAGTTATAAGGGATTATGGCAAATCCTATATGCAAGCCACAAGGGAGACTGTAGCACATGCCAAATTTACTTGTCAGAGTTTGACTGAGCTTGCTCATCTTCACGCCATTTGTCTTCAGAGGAAAGCATGCTCTTATGTCAGGCTCAATTCTCTCTTCAATCCAATGATCACTGAAAGCTTGCTAAATGGGAAACCCGATCCAGACAACGAGCTTTTTTGGATACAGACTGCTCTTCCAAGCAATTTTTTAAGAGCTTACACTACAAAAGACAGGCTACCAATATCTGTCGGATCCAGATGCCTGATGGTTCTTACTCAACATCTTGTTCAGAGCTTGCTGATTTATGTGTGCATCACTTCTCCACTCATTTTAGGCATGTGGATACTTTTTCTCTTCGCGTCGTGTCTGCACGTCAGCTTCTTTTGCAGCATGTTCATCCAATTATGTCTGATGCTCAGGCTTTGGAACTTGAACATCCCTTCACTGAAAGGGAATTGTCTGATGAACTAAGATCCTGTGGCAGATGGAAATCTCCAGGATGGGATGGTCTCACTGTTGAATTCTTTCTTGCTTTCTGGGATCTTCTTAAATTCACCTTGCTGCAAATGGTAAATGCAGCATGGCAAAATCAGCAAATGCCTGTGCCATGGAAAAAGGGTCTTCTCAAGCTGATTCCAAAGAAGCAGCTATGTGATTCACTTGGTAATTGGAGGCCAATCACGCTCATGCCAGTCATTTACAAGATCATTGCCAAAATGGTGGTTGATCATATTAAAGGTTATTTGCATAATGGGTTGCATCCCTCCCAATATGGCTTTGTTCCACATCGCCATATCACAGATAACATTGCCAATGCTTATATTGGGATTGAATATGCCAAATACACGCAACAGGATGTTCTACTCTTGCAGGTAGATATTGCAAAAGCCTTTGACACAGTTCAATGGGATTTCATCTCGCAAACTATGTGAGCTTTGGGGTTTGGACAAAAAATGCAGCACGTTATTTACTGGCTTTACAAAGATAGCAATGCGGCTTGCATTCTTTCTGGAGATATCTCTAATGAGTGGACTCTTCGTTGTTCGGTCCGCCAAGGATGCCCTCTAGGTGCTTTACTATATGCCATTGCTACTCATCCTATGCTGCAATATATTGATCATCTTGTGGCTACAGGATCACTTCATGGCTTGGAATTGGATGCTAATCACAGCATGGTTGCTCAAGCTTATGCTGATGATTCTTTCTTTATGCTAATGATTCTTTCTTTACCCCAAAGAATGCACCCCAAGATCTTGGTGCCTTGATGCAGGCCCTCTCCGTTTATGGTTTGGCACCTGGTCTTCATGTTAATTTTCAGAAGTCTAAGCTGCTCCCTTTGCATTCCAAAGACTGGCATAGTCTCTTATGGCCCGGGAATATCATTCCACCCACTCAATTTGTTCATCATCTTGGTTACCCTTTGGGGTGGGAACTTACTCGCCGACAACAAACTGATTGGGTTTTCGCTAAGCTTCAAAAAAAGCTTGAGTATTGGAAACTGGCAACCTGGCCTTTGCACGTTCGTCTTCAAATAGTGCAGTCCATCCTTGTGGAATATATTCAATTTTACTTGCCATTTATCATGTTCACTAAGACAGATCTTACATCTTTCATGTCTGTCTTTATGGAAATCTTCTCGCAATCCAAACATGGAAGAAAAAGTCTCAGGCTACTTCCCATGCATCACATTTGTTCTCCCAAGATGCATGGTGGATTGAACACCACAGATATTCACATGCATATCCTTGCCCATAGGGAGAAAATGTTGCTGCAATTTCTGCAAGGTGATCAGCCTTGGGCTCTTATGATTAGATCTCCAGTCAATCATATCAGTATTTATGCGATTGGTCATTGGCAACTTGATCAATGGGATTTCCTTTTTGGCTGCACTAACAGCACTTTGCCTGGCTGCCCTTTTGTCTCCCGCCTACTTCTTGACTAGAAGCATGTTCTTTCTCATCTGGAATGGAATGGTTGGCAATCTTTGCTTGGGAATTCTTTGAGAGCTGAAAGCATTCACTAGTCGAAAGTCTTTCAGCCTCCCTTGGCTTTACAAGAACCTCGACGTTCCTACTTTGTCTCATTTAAAGGCATCACCTCGGTTGCTGATGTTATTGATGATGCTGGTACTATGCTCCCTTTTTCTCTAGCAACAACCAAATATAGATTGGGCTCTCATTATCGTCCTTTGTGGCAACAAATTACTTCTATGCTTTCGCCTTTTGTTCCTCCTTTGGAACTCCTAGAAGATTGGACTTTGACTTCTCCATGGTCCTCTTCTCGCCCTTTGAGGCTATCTCAACTTACTGTGCCTGCATTGTATAAAATCCTTTTGCCTCAACCTTGGGTTTCAGAGAGAGGTGATTCTGTTTGGCGAATGCATCGCCCAGCCAAGTGGTGGAGGAAAAGAGTACAGCAACTTTGGGCCTATAAAGTACCGCTTCGGCAACAGGTTTTCTTTTGGCGAGTTCTATTGGGAGTTTTTCCATCTGGACGGCTATTGGCTCATCGACACATTGCTCTTGCACTTTGCCATAGATGTTATGCTTCTTCGGAGACTATGCCTCACTTGTTTTGGCACTATCCATGCTCTCGTGAGTTTTTTGATCTGCTTCGACAACGCCTGCACACGAGATTCCCATTTGTTCCGTTTGGAAAGTTCTTTTGGCTATTTGGGTTTCATCCATCCAGACTGGAGTTTCATCTTTTGTTTGTTTGGATTCGCTACTGGACACTATGGACTTTATGGACAGATAGGAATTGTAAAGTCTTTGGTGATCTTACTTTCTCTCTGTTTGGCTTTTTCAAGCGTTCTCTGCAACAATCTTTCTTTGATTGCTTGCAGACCTGCTACATAGATCATGAGGTCTTTTTGGCATATACTGAAATTTTTCAGTTGATGTAATTGTAGCACCTTGTTTTGAGGTTGCTACTCATGTAATATAATCAATCAAAGATTTCACCCCAAAAAAAAAAAGTGAGTCATGTGCTTCAATACACCACTATCTAGATACCAAGCATCTATGGCAGCAAATGAAGAATCACAAGATAAAGCATGAGAAGCATCATGTGCAACTAAATCCCCCCTTCACCAAAGCTGTCCTGAAATGCAGTAAATACATAATCCTTTCCTTATTGTGCAAAATTTGCATGTGATGGTGAAGCATTAGCATTTTCAGCTAGTACAACATAATTACTACTTGTGCATTGCCTCTTTTTCTCATTGGCAATCCTTTTCTGGCGCTCTGCAATGTATTGACGAGGCTTCTTGCAATAATTGCATCTGCCTTTCTTCACCTTTGCACCTTTATCTGCATTCCCTATTTGTGTTTGCATTCCCCTCCTTCCTGGGCTGATAAGCATGGCTGGTCTTTTTCTGAAATTGCCTTTCCATGAGTGGCAAGTGCTTGCTCACTATAGTCAAGGAAGTAACAAACGTATCATATGAGGGTGTCAGACTATTAAGGGTGATAGAGACCAATTTCTTGTCTTCGATATCTTTATCAATACCTGCAAGCTCATCTCGAATGTCAATAATCTTGGCAATATGAGCTGAAATACTCTGACCTTCCTGCATGGATAGGTCATTGAGCTTATTATTCAAAGCAACGCTTCTTGGTTCATTCTTCACACTATACATACTTTTCAATCTATCCCAAGCTGCCTTTGAAGTCTTGCAAGACTTGATAGTGGACTTAATATGTGTCTTCACAAACAATGCAATCAACGACAATGCTTGAGCATCCCTGCAATCAAACCTCTTATGATCCTCCGTGGGAGTGGTAGTAGAAGACTGAGTGGGAGTGCCAAAAGTGGAAGATGCACCAGGTCTAGACTCATCCCCATTCACAATGTCCCATAAGCCCTTTCCAACCAAGATATTCTTAGTGTAAATGACCACAAAGCATAGTTGGGTCCATCCAACTTATCTGCCTCAGTCATGGTGCCAACATTCTCATTGCGAGACATGATTACAGCTCAAGAATAAATGCAAGTGTACCTGCAATGGAAAAGACAGCAAATGGACAACTGAAAGACCACAAACTGCTATGCAATCACTGCAATGGCATTCGTTGACAGTGGCTGCTCTGGAATAGCAGTAAATCTGCCCCAAAAAATCTGCTCAAACTTCAATCCCTTCTGGGATACAAAATGCAATCAAGCTACTATATTTCTGCCCCAAAAGTAGTCCTCAATCACAGCCAAGCACTAGCTCAAAAGGCAATGCCAAACACTGGCTCAAATGCAAGGTACTTTTGCCCCAAAAACAGTCTGAATCTCAGCCAAACAATGGCTCATAATGCAATAGCAAACTCTTGCTCAATAGGCATCCAAAAGTGCATCAACTTACAGCCAACACTTGGCCTCAAAAATGCACAACACCTGAGCAATAACTTGCACTCGATGTGTAGCCAAAAATTGTCCCAAATACACTGACACCTATGCAATGCAATCTGCAAGACGCATGCGCAATACTTTATGCAAGAACCAACTAGGAGAGGCTGAAAATGAGCTGAAGCAAGGATAGGAGGAGCAAAGTCGAACCAAGTCGAATCAGGAGCTGGAGATGTGAATGATTTGGAGAGGCAACGGGCAAGCAGGCGAGGCAAATTGGCGAGCCAGAGAGGCGAGGTGGAGAGGTGAACTGTACGGACAGCAAGTTCGTACTGTGCGAACCTGTACGTGTGTACGGAAATGTATGGAAATGGTCCAGACTGTGTACGGATGGTGAGGCAGCAGTCCGAGGCTGTTTGCAGATGTACGGATTTCAGTTCGTACTATTGTACAGACTGTACGACGAGCAGTCCATACTAATGTACGGACTGTAAGGGCACTCCAAAACAGGCTATACGCACTTGTTTCCAGGCAGCAAGAGCACGAGCAGATGGCGAGGTACACGGGAGCTGGTCCAGAAGCTATACGATCGCCAATGTGCTTCAAACGAGTGTGGATGAGCTCAAAAATAGCAGCTTGCAAGCAGAACTCGCTTCTCTGCGACAGAAGTGCAATAGGAGTGTAAGAACAAGAATGGAGAATAGTTGTGAACACAAAAGAACAAGAAGTGAGCACAAGTGAACTCCATCTAAAATGTTCAACCAAATGAAGCACAAGTACTTGGTATATATAGTCCAAGTACCAGAGCACAAAAAAACATGTACTTCTTGCAGGATATCGGGCCATCTTTTGGCTCACAGCTTTCTGCATCTATGCAAGCTGAGCCGTCTCTTTTGGGCCAACCCGTTGGTGTGCATCCAGTTAGTGCTCCTTTCACAGCACCAGCGAGTATGCCTGGAGCTAGCTTTGGTTTATATGGCAACCCACACCCCTGGGAGAGAGGTCAGTCCTCTTCTCAGCCCTTTCGTATGCCATCATTTCAGAGAGATGCATTTGGCAGAAAGACCCAGCCCAGGGTTCATGCACCTATCGCTTCGACAGCGAGCACATATAGCCAGATGCAGCCAGTGCATCAGATGGTAGCAGCTTCTAGCCAACAGGGAGTTGGTGGTGGGTAGCAAGCCACTTTTGATGACATGTTGGTAGATTCTTTGTGTTCATACTGAGGCCATCAAACTTGAGATGCCCTTCTCCGATTATGTGAACCTCAAGCATGATGATGCCCGCACTTCTGGAGGTTACACACACAAGAATTATGCAGCCAAGGATATCAAGGACAAACTCACAGTGCATAAGTTTAAAGGGGACACTCGCACTCCCAATGAGTTGGAGGAGTGGCTCACAAAGCTGGAAGACTATTTCCGCTTCTACTCCAAGTCTGAGGAGGAGCGCATCATTTTTGCAAGTATGCATATACAGGACTATGCCCACACATGGTGGCGATACATGAGGGATTCGCCTCAAAGACCAACCACTTGGAGGGGTTTCAAAGAATTCATGGTCACTACATTTGTATCTCCACTTACATTGGATCAATACTTGGCTGAATTTTATGCCTTGTCACAGACCGGTATGGTCCAAGAGTACTTGCAACACTTTTGGAGGCTTTCCTTGTTTGTGCAGGACGTATCTGAAAAGGGAAAGCTGGTGCATTTCATCCATGGGTTAAATTATTCTCTCGCTGCAGATGTGAAGGCACATAACCCTCAAACAATTGAGAGGGCAGCTCAGCTTGCAAAAGTATTTGAGCCTAAATATGCTAGCAAGCACAGAAATGCTGTAAGAAATCCTAGATTTACTATATTTAGAAATGTGCTAAGGAACAGAAAGGAGACTGAGATAGCAGAGAACAAGGAATAATTGTATTGTTTGAATGTCTGTAGGATAGATGTTGTTGTCATCCATACAATTAGGCCTCTCTTATATAGAGAGTGAAGAGTCACACATGAAAAGGTGTGTACTCCAAAGGGTATGTGCATGAAGAGGTGTGTACCCCTTGTGAAGGGTGTGACCCTTGATAAGAGGGTACATTACAATAGGAATGTCTCTTCATTAGAATGTCTCTTGTGAAGGGTTATGCCTTATAGGAAGTGTCCCGTCGAAAGGACGTACCCTTCCACAAGTGTCCATTCATCGAACCATCCATAAGTCTAGAAAGAGAGAAAGGAATACGTCACAGATCGTGACATCCCCTCCCACTCAAAAGAAGACCCTGGTGGAGATAATGAACTGATGTAGAAAATATCACGGTAAATTCTGAAAATACTGCTGTAAAATGTCAGGGTACTGCTGTAAGTCTTCATCAGATTGCCAAGTAGAGTCAGAGTCATCCAGATCTCGCCAAAGAACAAGGAATTCCGTGATAAGTCGATGTCGAGTCTCTCACTGTCAATGGTCCAGAATACGCTCAGGAATAAGGAGAACATAATCATCTTCGATTTCTGGGACATAATCACCTGCAGGAGGAACTGCTTCATCGCTTGGAATGTACGTCTTTAGCCAAGAAATATGAAATGTTGGATGGATTTTACCCCATGATGGTGGTAATTCCAATTTGTAACTTAAAGGTGAACTTTTCTTGACAATCCGGAAAGGTCCATAGTATCTTGGTCGCAACTTAGGAAACACAGACTTAACCGTCTTATAGTGATGTGGGGCTACAAATAATAGCACCATGTCACCAATGTCAAATTCCAAGTGACGTCTATGTTTGTTAGCAGACCGTTGATACCACTCTTGCGCTTTTCGCATATGATCCCTGACTTGGAGTAGAATGTCTTGCATTTCTTGAACCAGTTGATCAGCTAGGGCCACTCGATGTTGAAGTACAAAATTCGTTGGTACAATCGGAGTGTGTCCATAAGCTGCTTGGAATGGAGTCATGCTGATGGCACTATGGAAAGAGTTATTATAAGCAAACTCAAGGAGTGGTAGATACTCTTCCCAAGCTGCTAGGCGTGACTGAACATAATGTCGAAGCATTTCTTCCAGAACTTGGTTGACTCTTTCAGTCTGGCCATCTGATTCTGGGTGGTAGGCTGAACTGAACAGTAGAGTTGTACCCAAAGATTCGAACAGGGAAATCCAAAAGTGACTGGTAAACTTAGGATCTCTGTCGGATATGATATTCTTGGGCAATCCATGGTGTCGGAAGATGTGTTGTATGAAAAGTTTGGCTATGTCCGGAGCCTGCTGTGCACTGCTTTTGCAAGCAACAAAATGTGCCATTTTGGACAATTGATCAACAATTACCATAATCTGAGTGTTACCTCTGGAGGATCGTGGTAGTGTTGTAATGAAATCCATGGAAATACTTTCCCACCTTTCAGTTGGAACTGGAAGAGGCTGAAGAAGTCCTGTTGGAAGTCGTCGGCTTGCTTTCATTTGTTGACAAGATAAGCAAGATGTAACCATTTTGATGATGTCGCTTTTCATCTGAGGCCAGTAGTATGTTGCACTGAGTAACCGATAAGTCTTATTGATGCCTGGATGGGCAGCATAAGGAACTACATGATGCTCTTTTAACAAAAGACGTCGAACATCCTTGTCATGTGGTACACAGACGCGATCTTGATAGTACAGAAGGTCGTCCATATAAGAATAGGATGAGAAAATCTTCTGTTCGGAAGTCGAAGGTTGATCTTTTGAAAGAACCTGTACTGTTGTGCCGAAGTCTTTATCATTGAAATACTTTCCTTTGAATGAATTCGGAACATCCATAGATAATGTAGAGATTACCATAGCTGATGCTAGAGGTAACCTGTTGAGAGCATCTGCAACTACATTGCGTAGTCCTGGAATGTACTCAATGGTCATGTGAAAGTTGGCCAGAAACTCAACCCAGCGTGCTTGTCGAGCGTTCATGATTGGCTGAGTAAAGATATACTTTAAAGAGTGATGGTCTGTTTTGACCACAGAGTCGGCTCCCATGAGATAATGTTTCCAAGAGCGATAAGCATGTACAACGGCAAGAAACTCCTTATCATAAACCGGATATCGGGTTTGGATGTCAGAATGTTTATGGCTGTCAAAAGCAATAACTCTGCCTTCTTGCATCAAGACTGCTCCTGTAGCGATGTCGGAAGCGTCGGTCATGACCTCAAATGGAAGGTTGGGGTCAGCAATAGCCATAACTGGTGTGGTAGTGAGGGCTTGCTTGAGTTATTGGAAACTATACTCTGTTTCGAGAAGCCACTGAAAAACTGATGTGCTTTTCAATAATTCGGACATATGAGCTGCGATTTTGGAAAATTGATAGACCTTTGTATGGTAGAAGTTTGCCAATCCGAGAAAAGAGCGGACATCATGAACATTCTTAGGAGTAGGCTAGTTTCGGATTACCTCGACCTTCTTGGGATCCACAGAGATGCCTTGAGCGGAAATAACATGTCCCAAATATTCGAGTTGGGTTTTGAAGAACTCACTCTTCTTAATGTTGATGTAGAGAGAATTTGCGCGAAGAACTTCAAAAACTTGGTGAAGATGTTGTTTGTGCTCAAGTAGGGATCTGCTGAAAACGAGGATGTCATCGAGGTAAACGATGACTTGAAGATGTCGTTCATTAATGTCATGAATGTGGCCGGGGCATTGCTTAACCCAAAAGGCATGACCAAACATTCATAGTGTCCATACTTTGTTCGAAAAGCTGTTTTGTACTCATCGCCTTCTCGTATGTGAATCTGATGATAACCTGAACGAAGATCAATCTTTGAGAATTGTGTTGCATGTAGAAGTTGATCGAAGAGGTCATCGATGCGAGGCAATGGATACTTGTTTTTGATAGTGAGCTTGTTGAGGGCTCGGTAGTCGATGCAGAGACGCATTGACTTATTTTTTTTTCCACAAGTAGTACAGGAGATCCGAAAGGGCTGCGACTGGGCCGAATGTGACCTTTGTCGAGTAGTTCAGTGACCTGTCTTTGGATTTCTTCATTTTGAGTGTAAGAAACCCGATAAGGAGGTTTCAGCGGTGGATTACTACCTGGAATAAGTTCGATTGGGTGATCCACTGGTCATCGAGGTGGTAACTACTTTGGCAATTCCTGTGGAAAAATATCCAGGTAGGGCTGGAAAAAAGGTTGGTTGAGGTATTCAGGAGGATCCTTAGTTGGTGTCTCCTCGATTGCTGTAACCAACAGAAGTGAAGTACTTGTCGTTTACGAACCCACTTCTTTACTTGTAGGGCAGAGGCAACTGGGGTTGAAGGAGAGTCCCTAGAACCAGTTAGCTCAATAAGTTTTCCCTGGTGGACAAACTGGATAGTATGGCTGCGAAAACTGATTGATGGATCATAGTCGTAGAGCCATTGTTGTCCGAGTATGACATCGTACCGAGAAAGAGGCATGATGTCGAAGTTCAACCTGTCCGTATAATGTTGGATGCGGAAAGACAAGTTTTTGATCCTGGTGTTGCACAAGAAAGTAGTTCTATTTGCGAGTTCAATTTGATAGTCCATGAGACTAGGACTGGTGGTCAACCGAAGTTTGTCGAACATAGAACTAGCTAGGAAATTATGAGAGCAGCCACTGTCGATGAGGATAGTGACCGTTGTTCCACGAATCGATCCTTGAACACAAAGTACTTGAGTGGCCAGGGAAGGTTCGGGGTTGCTGGCAAGGCTCAGGTGGATGGTATTCGCCATTCGAACAGCTTTGCCTTTCTTGTCTTGTGCTGGGGTAGCATCTTCTCTTTGGGAAGTGCTAGGTTCCATATTGGAATTTTGCTTTGGTCGCTTGGAACAATCGAACCATCTATGGTTACCAGTACAGATGGTACAAAGTCCTTTTGTGCTAGAGCTGTTCTTCTTGTTAGTGGCCGCACCTTTATGTTGGGGATGTCGGTAATGACTTTGTGAAGAAGAAGCGCGATCCTTGGAGGAGTGCTTCTGAAGGAATCCAGCATATGATTTCTGAATCTTCTGGGGATCTTGAGACTGTCGCTGACCTTGATTACCGAAGTTTTTTCGAAACCTGGTGTTATCTTGAGGGTGAGCATCTTTGGCCATAGGAGAGTTTTGTGTGCGATTAGCACTCTGCTTCCCTGTGTTTTGAAAATCTGTAATGCGCTCTGCGTAAGCAATAGCACCATCTGTGGTGGTGATGTTTGCTTTAAGGACATCAATGCGTAACGAGGGATTTAGGCCTGAGATGAAAGCATGAAGGCGATCATCCTCAGTTAAACCATCAATCTCCAGCACCAATGTGGTGAACTGAGAGATGTAGGAAGACAGGGAACCCGTTTGCTCCAACTGTCGGAGTTTTGAACGTGCTTGGAAGTCCGCATTGGCAGGTATAAACTGCTTACGGAGCACGTGTTCAAAACGTTCCCATGTTAACACACTTTTGCCGTCCTTTAAGCGTCTTTGCCACCATAGAAAAGCTGTATCCTTCAAGAGGGAGGCCGCCAAGGCGATCTTTTTGCCTTCAGTGAGGTCAACAGTATCAAAATACATGCGCATTTTTGCGAGCCATTGGTCAACTGTTCGGCAATTGCGTTGACCAGTGTAGGCTTCCGAAAGTTTGATGTCAAGTCTTTTAGTTTTGGAAGCTTGAAGTAAACGGTAGAGGGCACGTAGTTCAGTGTTTTCTACCTCTGGTGGGAATGAATCCGCATAGTCGTCTGGTTGCGTCACGTCATCCTCTGTATGGGTGGTACTGCGAGAGTCTTGAAGTTGTTGAACTTTCTCGACCAAGTCGGAGATGCTGTCCTGAAGCTGGGAAATTTGGAGTTGCAATAGTGATTCGTCTTGTACGTTGACTTCAGAGGTCTTTTTTGGACTTGAGTCTTTGATCTCTGGAGAGGCTTCACGCGAGCGTTGCGACATATCGGAGATCCCTGTGAGAAAAGCGCGAACTTGCGCTCTAGTTTGTACCATTCCTGGAAGAGGATTCGGGCTGCTCCCTGAGGTTACTCATGTTGGAGGAGGCAGGCGAGGCAGGATGGAACCACCCGTGGAAATCTAGTAAAGGAGGTCCTGTCTGAGGTAACACTGGTGATGCCGAAAGTGGTGTTACTGCTCGTGAGAGGACAGGAGTAGGTAGCAGAGTCCACGGATCTGAGAAGGCATAAGGAGCTGCTGTCGGAAGTGGAGGATATCCAGGAGGAGTGCCTTCGGAGTGTAAATACTGTCTTGGAGAAGGTACAACCTGTAGAGGAGGATATCTGGGAGCTGAAGGAGGTGGAGAGTACCCTGGAGATGCCGAAGGTGAGGGGTAAAATTCTCTCCACAGATGGACAGCAAACTCTTGAGGAATATCGGGTTCAAGATATCTTCGTGTCTCGTGGAACACAACCTGTACTGTGCTGAGGAAGTAATGTAACTGAGGTGCCTCACGCAGAAGGTAGAGGATGTGGTCCAAATCACTAGGAGGGCACGTGACACAGAAGACCCAAGATGCAAAGGCTCCGAAATGGGCTGGCTGTGCAATTTGAACACGATATTGTGTGGTAGCTGATGCCTGAGGTATCCTTGAAATGCCGGGTGAATTACTAGGGGTTTCCATGCTTTGAGGGAGATTCTTTCATTTGCTGTAATTTGTTAATGGCAAGAGAATCCTTAAAAGCAGATTGGAAAGACTCCACCTGGCAATAATTTAATTTGCCAAATTGTTGTGTAGAAGAAGGCTGCAAATCGCTGTCCGGAGATCCATGTTGCAGTGGTTTGCGAGGAGCGAATCGAGGCTTGTCTGGTCCGGGCTATTAACAGGATGTCTTCATCGCGCGAGGAGGCTGCAACTGGTGCTGATTTGGCAGGACAAAGATGGCGAAACAAGGGGGGGGCTGCAGGCTGTCAATGGCGAAACACGTGGCAGTTCCCAGGGCTGGACTGCGCAGGAAGGCAGGGCTGGGCTGCACAGTTAGGCTGGCTTGGCTGGCAAAGACTGCGCCGGGGGGGGGGGGGGGGGGGGGCTGCGTGCTGGTGAGGCCAATGATTGCGCAAGGGGAGAGGGCACGTGCTGGCGAGGCCAATGAATGCGCAGGGGGCTGGCGTGCTAGTGAGGCGAGGGCTGCGCAAGGGGCTGGCGTGCAGATCTGCGCAGGGCTGCGCAGGACTGGCGTGCAGATCGGCGCAGGGCTGCGTAGGGCTGGCATGCAGTTCGGCTAGGGCTAGGGCTGCGCAGGGCTGCCGTGTAGTTTGTTTGAATGTCTGTAGGATAGATGTTGTTGTCATCCATACAATTGGGCCTCTCTTATATAGAGAGTGAAGAGTCACACATGAAAAGGTGCGTACTCCAAAGGGTATGTGCATGAAGAGGTGTGTACCCCTTGTGAAGGGTGTGACCCTTGATAAGAGGGTACATTACAATAGGAATGTCTCTTCATTAGAATGTCTCTTGTGAAGGGTTATGCCTTATAGGAAGTGTCCCGTCGAAAGGGCAAGTGTCCCGTCGAAAGCGCATACCCTTCCACAAGTGTCCATTCATCAAACCATCCATAAGTTTAGAAAGAGAGAAAGGAATACGTCACAGATCGTGACAAATGCCATGGGCAGCTCGCATGCTACGGGGTATGACGCTGAGTCGAAGCCTAAGTTTGTTGAGTGGACTAACAAGAAATCTGCAGCAGCACCATTTCCTCGCTTTCCTACTGTCTCACGTAGTAAGATGCCGTATGCCAGGCCTTATAGGTATCCTAATGCCAAGCCTGGAGGCAAGCCTACTGCTGGAAATGAGCAGGCTGAGATAAAACAGCATACACGGGCAATAATGGACAGCAGAAAGAAGGCCAACTTATGTTTTAAATGTGGTGAGAAATGGACTCTTGCGCACAGGAATGTGTGCAAGATGCGCAACAGTGGTACTGCCAAGCTCAGCATGATCATTGACCTCTCAAATGACGAGGAATCGTTTGATGCCCCATTTTCTTTATATACATCTCAGGATGAGATGGCAAAAACACATGATGCAGATGAGGCTCCTGACACTGGAGCCACAAAAGGCACTGACTTTCCTTTTGATCCTGGTGGTGTTATTGTGCATGACACTCATGCTTTGCATTCGTATGAGATTTTGCCCACTGGTGGCATGAGAGGCCATAGGCCCACACTCTTTTCTGTGGAGCATCACGATGCAATGCCTTTTTATGCACGTGAAGATGCAGGTGGTAATACTCCTATGAACGAGGAGGAGGTTTATTGGGATGCCCAGTCAACACTTTATACTATTTCCATGCGTGCCCTGATGGGTGCCAAAAGTGCTGATACTATCAGATTAACAGGAATGATTAATGGCAGGATTGTGCATGTGTTGGTGGACAGCGGTAGCACCCACGGTTTTGTTAACTACAAGACCTTATAGAGGGTGGGACTGATTGCTACAGAGATAGACCATGGGCTGAGAGTAGAAGTGGCCAATGGACAGCATATGGTCAGTAGATCTCGTTGCCAAGATGCAAGGATTAAGTTCTCTGATGACTATACATTTGCAGGTGATTCTTGGCACTTGACATGGGCCCAATAGATGTTGTCCTGGGCTGTGATTGGTTGCAATCACTGGGCAAAATCAGCATGGATTTCAATGCCTTAACACTCAGCTTTGTCCACAGGGATGGATCAGTTACATTGCATGGTATTGCAGCTCCTAAATTGCAGGTCATTTCAGCAAGGCAGTTGACCAGAGAGCTCAAGAGGGGCAGTGTCATATATGCATTAAATGTGTCAGTAACTAAGGAGGGTGGCACTCCCCATGTTGATGATTGTGATCTGCAGAGATTGCTCTCAAAGTTTGCAGATGTGTTTGCTGATTTGCCATCATAGTTGCCTCGAGAAGAAATGTAGATCATGCCATAGTCCTGGAACCTGGCAGTAAGCCAATCAATAAGGCCCCATACCGACTCTCTAAGGTAGAACGTGTCATGACAAGAGAAATGATTATTTAGTTAATTAATAGTCATTAGAACTTTATTATTGTTAGGCGCCAATTTGATGGTGCGGTTATATGTTTGTATTTATGATCGATCAAGCGGTGTAAATAGTACCGCCAAAACTATGTAACATTGGCCAATGATTAGTAATAAAGATGTGCACACACGTGTCTAGGTCCTAGGGGCAATAGGAAAGGGAAAGGGTACATTAGAGTGCATTGAATGGTAGGTGCATAGGTCATAGGCTAAGGGTAGGTGTAAATGGGAAGATGGAACTTGAGTGATCTCAAGGGACATTAATGAAAGGGTATCACCCTTTCATTGTGAATCTCACGTAGCATTCTTTCTACCACATTGCATTCATCCGTCATCTCTCTCCCACCTTGCATGTAGGTCGAAAAAGAAACAAGTACTCTCACGAGGGCGCTCTTCCCCATTGGAGGGCCAATCCGCATTCAAAATCTGCATGCATTGCACACATTTGCATTTTCGAAAAGTGTGGATCTTCACATATGGTATCAGAGCTGCGACGATCCACGAGCGGGACGAGAAGAGGGCAACAGTTGCAAACGACGGAAGTCGCAAGAGAGGTTGGCGGAAAAGGATCACGACTGACCGATCTCGAGGTTCTGAGACAAGGGATTTTTCCGAAAAATTTTGGCCTTCAACGGCGAACGGCGAACGGGGTGTTCTCTTCCCCCCTCCCCCCCACCCATGTGAATGTACCCTTAAACCGTGAGAAAAAGGGATTCCCGTTCTACACAACCGGAAGTCGGATCGGAATAAGATTTTAAGAGTGATCCACCCATCAAGTACCCCCTATAACGGTATCTAGAGCTCCAATCCGCTCAAAACAAGTAGCCCAAACGGAGCGTACCAGTTTACAGCAGAAATACAAGAAGAAAAGCTTGAAAGAGAAGGGAAAGGAGGTGATTTTAAGTGTCTTCTCAACACAAACGAAGCGGGAGTCGGATAAGTACCACCACCTCTACAACACTTGAAGTTTGCTGTAAAATAAACCTTCTTTTTTGAAATTACAGCAAGAAATTTTTCTCTCTTGTATTAATAAAAGGAAAGAATGGAAGGGGAAGGGACATATAACAATGAACTTATTCCTTTTCCTCCATTACCCCAAGGAGAGAGAGAAAGAATACCTTCACCCCCTCTTGAAGAGGATGGATTAGGTGAGAGTTATACACATCTTGAGTATGATAACCCACAAATAGATTTACAGCAGTCTCTCCTTCAAGAACCTACTGATAGGGAGTTCTCCTTTCGTAATGAAAGAAGAAATGAGACCAGCCAAGAACAAGGTGATGAGTTCATGCCTTCAACTCAAAACCCAATACACATGGATTCTAATCCAAGTGCAAGAGGAAGAGAGGAGACTCTTGTTGATAAGCTGGTTTTCCAGCTTAGCAATATGATTGAGCAGTCCATTATGACAAGATTAGGGACTAAGAGGACTTTAAACTTCGGGGATGAAGAGTTGAGTAACCCTTCTAAGAGGTCCAAATTCCAACCGCGAGAGAGAATTGAGTTCCCCAAATATGATGGGGCAAGGGAGGCTGACAAAATCCTCAATTGGATTCGTCATTTTGAGCTATACTTTGCCCATCAAGACAAGACCGAGCAAGAGAAGCTTGCTCTTGCCACATTGCATCTGCAAAAGGATGCTCTAATGTGGTGGTCCTTGTCACAAACAGGAAAAGAGCCTATTCATGAATGGGCTAAATTTGTGGAGCAACTGAAAACCACTTTCATGCCACCGAGGCATGAAGAACCTAACCTTTCGTTGGGAGAGGTTTAGGCAGTTCGATAATGAGAGTAATGCAGATTTTACAGCCAGATTTTGGAAACTCTCTCTAGAGTTACCCGAAAAGAGTGAGGAAGATGGGAGAAAGAAGTATTTAGCAGCTTTAAGCCCAGAAGTAAGGTACGAGGTTGAAATGTTTAACCCGATCACGCTTAAGGACCTCACTAAGCTGGCTGAAATAGCCGAGAGAAAATTGAATCCTCGTAAACCCTTCAATAAGGAGTATGGGTCATCATCTAAGACCAATAATATACCCACTTTTAGGAAACCAAACCGGTTTAAGAATAATAAAGGGAAGGGTAAAGCTCTTGTAAGGAATGTGAACAGCCAATCACGTCCTGGATGGGTGCCATTTCCTTCTATGACTGACGAAGAGAAGAGGAAGTTGATTAAGGAAGGAAAATGTTTCGGTTGTAAGAAACATAAGCCAGGGCACGTATGGCATAAGTGTCCCGTTCTCTTGGCTAAGATTGCCAAGACGAATTCAGTAAAAGGGAAAGCCAAGGCATCCAAGCAGGAGGGTGAGGCTTCTACCTTGTCACCCTCGAAATCTACTGTGACTATTGAGCCAATAGTGAATGCTGTCCATTCAGCCAATACCTTTGGGCCTCATGATCGTGAATGGACAGAGAATAGTGGTTCTCCTAGATGATGGATGTAATTATGACTTAGTAAGTGATAGATTGGCAAAATTACTCCATCTTAAACCAGAACCTATAAAAAACATGTCGCTTTCAGGAGCTTTTAGGGGACACAATGAAGAAGACACATCCATAGTACGAAATATTCCTTTTCGTATACAAAAATATAGAGATCGAAGGGATTTTCTAGTAGCCCCTTTACAAGACGTTGACATGATACTAGGTAAACCATGGCGGTATGATTTTAACCCTGCTATTCATCCTCATACTCATCATTGTTGCTTTGTACATAAGGATGAAAACATAAGGATCGTAGGGGATCGGGACGTGTATACAATTCCATTGATTACTCCTACCCAAGCGAAAAGATTGGTAAAAAGAGGGGTAGATTGTAATCTTGTGTATATACGGGATTCACGAGATCTTCATATCTCAAAAGAAGATCGGAAGAGAAATGAGTTCCTTAGAGCTTATGAGGATCGATTTTCAAGAGATGACTCATTCGAATTGCCCATGGAGAGAGAAGATGATCATGCCATAGACTTAGAGCCAAGAGCTTCCCCTCCATGTAGAGCCCCATATAGGATGAACAGGATAGAAATGGAGGAGGTAGAAAAACAAATTGAAGATCTGTTGCAAAAAGGCCTGATTTGACCAAGCAGTTCTCCATTTGGAGCACCTGTATTATTGGTTAAGAAGAAGGATGAATCATATCGTATGTGTATAGATTACCGTGCTTTGAATAAACTTACGATTAAGAACCGGTATCCGATTCCAAGAGTGGATGATTTATTGGATATGCTTAAAGGTGCTAAAGTTTTTAGCAAATTGGATTTGAAATCTGGTTATCATCAACTTCGTATGAAAGCTCGGCATGAACTAAGAGGAGGAGACAAGCAATAATCCAGAAGAGGACTTCTGCTCATTCAAGCAGAAGAGAGTGTCATGACAAGAGAAATGATTATTTAGTTAATTAATAGTCATTAGAACTTTATTATTGTTAGGCGCCAATTTGATGGTGCGGTTATATGTTTGTATTTATGATCGATCAAGCGGTGTAAATAGTACCGCCAAAACTATGTAACATTGGCCAATGATTAGTAATAAAGATGTGCACACACGTGTCTAGGTCCTAGGGGCAATAGGAAAGGGAAAGGGTGCATTAGAGTGCATTGAATGGTAGGTGCATGGGTCATAGGCTAAGGGTAGGTGTAAATGGGAAGATGGAACTTGAGTGATCTCAAGGGACATTAATGAAAGGGTATCACCCTTTCATTGTGAATCTCACGTAGCATTCTTTCTACCACATTGCATTCATCCGTCATCTCTCTCCCACCTTGCATGTAAGTCGAAAAAGGAACAAGTACTCTCACAAGGGCGCTCTTCCCCATTGGAGGGCCAATCAGCATTCAAATTCTGCATGCATTGCACACATTTGCATTTTCGAAAAGTGTGGATCTTCACAGAACGGGAGGAAGTGGCAACTCAAGTGAGGGACGGACTTCAAAAGAGTTTCATCACTCATAGCACTTCTCCTTTTGCATCACCTATTCTCCTTGTGAAGAAGGGCGGTTCTTACTATATGTGCATTGACTACAGAGACTTGAATAAGGTCACCATCAAGAACAGGTTTCCAATCCCCAAGATAGATGACCTGTTGGATGAACTCAAGGGTGCTCAGTTTTTCACTAAGATTGATTTGAGGTCCGGCTATCATCAGATTAGAATGAAAGCTGGGGATGAGCACAAGACAGCCTTTCGCACAGAGAGGGGACTGTATGAGTTCAAGGTGATGCCTTTTAGATTGACCAATGCACCAGCTACCTTCCAGGCACTCATGAACAAGATTTTGCAGCCTCTCCTTTTCAAATATGTGCTGGTATTTTTTTATGACATCCTCATTTACAGCAAGGATAAGCAGGAGCACATCAGACATGTCAAGCAAGTGCTGGAAATTTTGAGGTTGCATCAGCTTTATGATAAAGCCAAAAAATGCACTTTTATGGCACAAGAGGTTGAGTATCTTGGTCACATTGTGAGCAAGGATTGCATTCGAGTGGATCCTGCAAAGGTGCATTGAGGATTGGCTGCAGCCACGCAAACCTACTCAGTTGAGGGTATTTCTAGGTCTTGCTTCCTTCTACAAACGCTTTATTCGCAAGTTTGCCAAGAGGGTAGCCCCTCTAACAAACCTTTTGAAGAAGGATGCTTTTATGTGGTCTACAGATGCACAGCGCAGCTTTGAAGACCTGAAATTCGCCCTCACTCATTCTCCTGTGTTGGTATGCCCTGATTTTTCACATACTTTCATTGTGGAGGCAGATGCCAGTGGCAAAGGATTAGGGGCTGTGCTAAGGCAGGAACACGGGGTAATTGCTTTTGCAAGCTGGAAATTGGATGCCAAGGAACTGGATTATCATGTGTATGATTAGGAGATGTTGGCTATCCTCCATGCTTTCGAAAAATGGCACCACTACCTCTACGGTAGCAAAATCAAGGTTAAGACAGATCATAGACACTCAGGTATTTCCTTACGTAGCCCAACTTGTTAATGAAGCAGAAGAGGTGGCTTGCTAAGGTTCAGTCTTATGATTTCGACATTGAGTACAGGAAAGGGAAAGAAAACGTGGTTGCAGATGCCTTTTCCCGTATGTGGGCTTGCAGTTTGCCAGGAGTGGATTCATGGTATTCAAGAAGAATACATGCAGGATTCTATGGCAGCTCCCATATTTGTGGAGTTACAAAGGCCATCGAGCCAGGGCATGCTGAATTTAAGCTGCATAATGGGCTGTGGTGGTGCAAGGACATAATTTATTTGGTGCCAGATTCAAAGTACCGACTGCTGGTCTTACACGAAATGCACTCATCTCCTATGGCAGGCCATGTGGGTATTACTAAGACATATGAAAAGGTCAAACAGAGTTTTATCTGGGATGGCTTGTGGCGGGATGTTTTTAAATTTGTCAGTGAATGTTTGCCCTGCCAGATGAATAAAGTGGACAGCCGGTTACCCGCGGGTCTCTTGCAGCCATTAACTATTCCAAAAGGCAAATGGACTCACATTGCTATGGATTTCATCACAGGGTTGCCTTCCACAGAGCGGGGATGGGATAGCATTTTTGTGGTGGTTGACGGAATGACAAAGCAGGCCCATTTCATACCCACTAAGACCCGTTATTCAGCATCACAGGTTGCTTGGCAATTCATCGAGCATGTTTTTAAGCATCATGGCTTCCCTCGGGAGATTGTCAATGACATAGATGCAAAATTTATGGGTCACTTTTGGCAGGAGTTATTTACAGCAGTGGGTACTTCTCTTACACCTAGCACTGCTTACCACCCTGAGACGGATGGACAATCAAAAAGGGTGAACAAATGGTTGGAGGAGTATTTGAGGCATTTCTGTCATGAGACACAGAAGTCTTGGGATAAGTGGTTGGCACTTGCTGAATTTTGTTACAACAGTACCAAACACATCTCTATTGGCATGAGCCCATTCGAGGCTATGTATGGATGCACAGTGGGTATGCCATCTTCAATTGCAAATATGGCTGTGAAAAATCAGCAAGCAAGAAATGACTTGGAGAGTATGGATGCTGTTCTGCAATTGGCTAAAAAGAATATGCAGGATGCCCAAGCCAAGCAGAAGTATGCGAATGAACACGGGATGTATCTATCTTTTGAAGAAGGGGATTATGTGCACTTACGCCTCCATAAGAACCGTTATGCCTCGCTGAAAGGTAACACTGACACGAAGCTTGCTCACAGGTATTACGGTCCCTACACGATCATCCGCAAAGTTGGCGAGGTGGCGTATGAGTTGGAGCTACCTAGGACCTCCAGGATTCATAATGTTTTCCATGTGTCCTTGCTGAAGCCACATGTCGGACAGCATGTCCAAGTCCTTCCTGAGCTACCACCTATGGATGAAGAGGGCCACATACTCTATGTTCCGGAGCGCATCATGGGTTTCAGGGATCACGTACTCCGAAACAAAGTCTACACCGAGTATCTTAATCAAGTGGCAAGGACTTCCTCAGGATGAGAACTCATGGCAACCAGAGAGCATTGTCCAAGACAACCCCTATCTCCTACCGGGCTGATTATTATTTGCTGTTTGCTGCACCTATTTAACAGCCCGCATATAAAATTTTGAGGGCAAAATTCCTTGGGGAGGGATGGCTGTAATGAAGGTGGGAAATAGCAGGGAATTAGGTGGGAAATAGGTGGGAAAAAGAAGGGAAATTGGTGGTAAGATAGGAGAAAGAAGGGGGACTATATAAGTCAGCCCCTAATAATTTGTATGGTACTTTTTGATGTGACATCTAATCCTATCTACTCTCCCTCCTCCTTCCTGCTACCTGCTGCCTACGCTCAGACTCTCTCTCATCTCTCTCTCTATCTCTCTATCCCCTCATCCTTCTCTCTTCCGCTCTCCTTCTCCTCTCTTCTCCTCCCCTCCTCCTGCTATTCTCTCCCCATCTCCAAATCTGCCCCTTTCCTCTTTCACTACATGGCTCTTCTTCTCATCTCCAGCCGCCTATTGCTGCTGCTCCCACCCTCAAAATTCCCACCAGCTGCTGCCTCTGATGCCGCCTTTATTTCCAGCTGCTATTCACGCTCCAATCAGCCCGTAATGGTTGCCCGTAATTTGCTGCCTATGCCTCTGATCTTTTGGCCCTTTTGTGCTCCAATATGCTGCTGATTCTGCCTCAGATTTCAGCCCTTTTGCCGCTCCAGCTGCTCATGCTCTAACTGCCCGCTATTCATCTCCACCTGACATCACATTCTTTCCACCTTGGAGCTGCTGCTTGCTGCACACCACAATGACCTCTCTTACTTCCGCCTCATTGCTCGTGGAAAAGCTCAAAGGGGAGGGATTTCCTACCTGGCAAACGAGGATGCAACTTCTTCTTATGTGCGAAGAAGTCTTGGATGTTGTTGAGGAAGACTGTGCGGACACGCTTGATCAGCCACAACACAAGATATGGAAGCAGCAAAATGCTAAGGCCATTGCTTGGTCTATGCTTAACCGACTCACTTGTTCATCATGTGGACTTCAAGACAACTGCTAAAGAGATTTGGGAGTGCCTGGAGAGCCTTTTCGGTAACAAAATTACAAACTCCAAAGTGTTTTTGAAATTACAATTTTACAAATTGCAAATGGAGGATAATGATGAGTTCCGTGATCATTTAGCCAAGTTGGAATCACTTGTGCAACAACTATCCAGTTTAAAATGTCCATCAGATGATGAGGATAAAATGGCGGTACTCATGAAAAGTATGGAAGGGGTCTCTCGTTTTGTGAACACCCCTGAAGTTCTTCACCCTGCAACGACCAACTTTGATGACATGGTGGTTTTTCTCCTTGCGTTCATTTCTATTTTTCGACCCTTCATTCAGTCCTTGCGTATGCCCTTAGTCGAAAGGGCATGGAGATTGCGGAAACAATTTCCAATAACACATTTTTGGCCTGCCCTAGGGGAAAGGGTATAGTAACGTTTCTGCGAAAGGGAAATTAACTTCTTTATTTTGCGATTCGTCCAAGTTCCACTTACTATTTTTATTTCTTGGAAATCCTCCATCTTTTTCTCTACTCTGTCTCCCCCCCCCCCCCCCTCTCTCTCTCTCTCTCTCTGATTTCAATTCATAATCTCCACCCTCTTTTCTGCGCTACACATCCAATTCGTCCTCAATTTCGCTATTTTAGATCCCGGGCAGGCCTATCTTGTTAAACGAAGAAAGTGAAGAGCAACAAATGCAGTACCATCCTGTGGAATCAAGCATAGTTTCACTTTTTTTAAGGGACAAGTTTTCCAAACGCGCTTTGAGCGCAGAGTATAAAAAAGGCCCCTGAAGAGTACCTGTTCGACATATATAAACTTCCGGTTCACATCATCCTGGAGTGCAGCAATCACAGTGTCCAATATCAAGTTCACAGCTGCATTCTGGTTAACGAAAAAAAGTGAAAACCAGTTACATTCAACTCATATTTGAGCTATCACACGTACATTTTGAAAAAAAACGTGTGCTTCTTTGTGAATCCCTGCGATTTCAAAAAGGCGATTCAGGGAATGTAGAAATTTGATAGCAAACTCCCATTAACAAGCAGCTAAATTGTAAAATTAAGCCTGCAACGATCTGACTAAGCATCAAGTGGAACTGCGAAAGGGTGAGGAGGAAAATGAGTCTTCAGTCACATAGAAGTGTTGCACCTTCCAACGGCAAGCCTCAGCAAATGCAGAGAGACAGGGGTCAGAGATTCTTCAATGCTAGTCAGCTAGATGGGAGTTCTTTGAGAAACGGTACTACCGATATGCGACAAACTCCATTACTCAGGATCGTAAAAGCAAGACTGGGAGGGGACTTTGAAAATTAGCCGCTCGCGGGTGGACGTGCGGCTCAAGTTGCTGCCATCTGTCAAATTCACGAGGGAACGCACAACTCTGTATAATGCACGGTACATCGACATCTATGGAAAACCGATACCATCGTCGCTCAAAGTCATCAGGAACGCACACCAGCTAGTCTTAAAGCCCGCGGCAGATTGAGAGGAACGCACGACTGCCTGTACGTGATCAACGAACTCAAGCTCGTTCTGCACTTTAACTATCGTAAAATTGGGCGCTTACAATGGCACAAAGCTCTCCTCAGCATTGCTCTTGGATAAAGGGAACGATCTCTGCTTCCCTTTCCAAGATTCATCTTAGCACCTCGAAATACGATCGTGCTTCACGGTGTTTGGTCACTATCGTGAGGATGATGGTTTGGTACTGCAGAGGCACTGTGGAGCCTGCTAAATTCAGGCATTTTGCGACAGGTATAATATAGGAAGGGGGGGAGCGATGCAAAAACCTGGATGGAATTGTTGGAGCCAACGTAGTACTGGTCGACGGTTTTGAGCCAACCGACGTCGTCATGGGTGTGAGGGACGAGGTGGACGTTGAGCTTATGAGGGACGGGGCCGGAGGAGGTGTTGTAGATGATGGGAAGAGGGAAAGGAGAGAAGGAGGAGGAGGCAAGGAGGAAGAAGAAGGAGGAGAAGCTGGCGAGGAGGAGAAGCTGGGGAGCCATGGAGGAGATGGAAGGGAGAGAGAGGAAGGGAAGGCGAGAGAGCTATGGAGAGGTCGCCATAGCCAGGCAACCAGAGCTTTCTGTCGCACGAGATGGAGATGGAGATGGAGATGGAGCGCGTTGTTTGCTTTGGTTTTCATCGCCAGAGCCATGCCAAAAGACAACAGTTCTCTTCATTTCGTACTCACCGCCACCTCATCTGCACCACCCTTCTTTTTTTGTTTGGGGCTGCCACCTTAAGTCTAACTAACCTTTGGTGAGCTTGGCAAAACGAAAATAATTTAGAATCCATTTTTTGTGCCCTTCTCTAATTTCTCCTTTCCCTTTTTAATCCATTTTTTGTGCCCTTCTCTAATTTCTACTTTCCATCTTTCTCTCTTTCTATTTCAAGGCAAGGCCCCTTGCCCCCTCTCTCTCTCTTCTCTCTTCTCCTTCGTGCACATCCAAGTCCTCTCTCTCTCTCTCTCTCTCTCTCTCTCTCTCTCTCTCTCTCTCTCTCTCAAGCTGCGCATATGAGACAAGCCCATTGAGGTAACCTCATCTTGTTTGTCTTTCATTTTATTTTGTTTTCTTCATTTCCTCCGAACCTGTTTCATCCACGTGGGTGTTGGTGGATTTTCATTGCACCCGTGCTCTCAACCTCCAGATCGTGCCATCTGTTGTCGTCCTATTTGTGTTGGCTTGCCGTTTGCCTCGTGTCCACCAGCCCGTATGCATGGGCGTTACCTCTGCATGGATCATTTCAAACCCACCGTCGGAATGTGCCACATGTCGGTCCCAGGTTGGTGAGTTATAGTCATGCGACGAGTGTCCAACCCTTATGGCTCGGCCCTTACCTTTGCATGGATCGCTTGAAACCCATTTTGTTTGGCTCAGTCGCATTTGTGCATGGAAAGTGTAAGAGCTTGACGATGATCATTTCAGTCACCATGCACCGCTCCTATACTCATGCTGCATCGATTACACTGGTTTGGCTTTGTTCAGGGCCCGTTTCGGAATGAAAGCACCTCGCTATCGATCTGTTTCCCACGAAAGATTGAACATGGTTGTTTGGCCTTCTCCTAGAACCTGTTTCGGTATGGTTAGTGCTTGGTCTTTCTATTGTAGTCGTTGGTGCTTGATGGTGGCCAAGATAGTAAGTCGATGTTCCTCTACAAGAGCTCACCAAGTCTGCGAATCGAGGCAACCTTCGTGCATGTTTCGACTATTATATGCTCTCATATGTTTTGTCATCTCGATGGGGGATTTTGACGATGCGGAGCAAGCCTCTGGTGATTCGATGGACACTATTAGTGGCCAATTCAAGAAGGGTACCTGCTTGACTGTGTTTTCGACTTCAAATTTTGCTATTTCTGTTTGATCTTTTCCACTTTTGACTTCTCATCTCAATTTCTTTTCAGACATGATGAGTATGGCCAAGCCTCGCCCAGGTTGTGACAAAGAAGCCACTTCTCACTATCATGGTGATATTTTGAGTTCTCCTCAATGATTGTTTATGATAGCACTGTTATGTTTGTTCATCTTGAGGTCGATGCGGCTCACGTCCAAACCAACGATGGTGTTGCATGGAGCTCATTCTCTCCCTTTAGTTCCGTTGGGTTGCAACAACTACTCCACCACCTCTGCTCGATTGCTTTTATCTTCACCTACTCCTATCTGCTCTTTCTTGCATGATCCTCATCCGCCTTTCTTGCAAGGCATTTAGTGGTCCGTTGGGCTACAACAACTACTCCACCACCTCTGTTGGATTGGTTTTATCTTTACCTATTCCTACCTGCTCTTTCTTGCATCATCATCCTCCGCCTTTCTTGCAACCCATTTCGTGGTCTCCGCACAGCTAGAGCCACCTCGGAGCACTCTAGTCTATCGTGATCTGCCTTTCTTGCCAACCAGAGTCATCTCGGAGCTCTCTAGTGTATGGATAGAAGCCCCACCCGTGTTCACACCTTGCACAACCAGAGCCACCTCGGAGCTTCTAGTATATGGGCAGAAGGCCCATGCGTGCTCCTACTATCTATGACTTCCTCAGACCTTGGGACTGGTTGTGGGAACAAACAGTACAAGCTTGCTGCGAAAGTGTGTTCTCTGTCTTCTATTGACCTGATGCAATTTTGTTTTCTTTTGTCCACATGATCGAATCAATTATCAATATGTTTGCTAAACTAAATGATCGAACCTTGCAGTTATTGTAAGTGACGAAGTGCATGCACTTGCCAACTGAGGTTTCGTATCTGTGTCTAGTGGCTATCTCCTAAAAACCACAACACCCGGCCCTACAACAGTGGTTGACGTTCTGCTAGTGCTAACGCCGACAAAGGGTGGTATCAAAGATGGGACTCTTCTCAAGCATTCTGACATTAAAAAGACTAGCAAGAAGACTTTAAAAAATGTTTTCTATGCAGCAGCCAAACAGGCATATGCTGAAGGTGCCCAACTATGGTTTAGTTTTCCCTAAGGTTACTATGACGCGAAACGCTCGCGAAACCTGCAAATCCTTAAAAAACACAGCAACACTCTTCAAAAATATGCATAGACTCTCAAAACTCACAAACGGAAGAGACAGAATAAGTGTGTTGGGTACAATCTCACCCCATAGGAGTGGTGCTCTCCTTCCACCTCCTATGTATTTATGTATATTCCTCCAAAAAGCTTTCGAGCAAAAATCATACAAAAGCCTCAATTCTTTCCTCCATGCACCCTTTTACAAAAAGCCCATCCACCTTCTAAAATAGCTGGCTTTTTCTAACTTTAGTTTATTCACTTAGCCAAGCCACTAATATTCCAAAATTCAAATATGTACATAAGCTTTTGTAATATCAAAAATTAGGCATTAGCCTTATTCATCCCCGCATCACTGGAGTTGCGCCTACGTGCCCAAAATATAACGGATCATACTTGCCAGATGCCATCTCCCGATCAATCACTCTTCCCCTGGATTCACACAATCAATAGTAATGAAATATTTCAAACATAAGATAACCTTGGAATTAATCACCACAATCAATCAACCTTTCAGTATTATAGCAATGCGAAATCAATAAATCACAAATGAATGGTGCACACATGCGACACATACCATCTCATGGTGCACCTGATGCTACACATGAATAAAATCGTACGGATGGTGCACACATGCTACACATACCATCATTGCATAAGTGGTGCACACAGTGCTACACACTCATACAACGCATTCGTCTATCCAGCCATGTAGGAGCACACATGAGCTGCGCGACAAAAAATGTTGGATCTCACTAAACTAAATACTGAAGGATTAAATTAATGGGATAATTCCAATTCTCGTAACAGTTTTGTTGTTTTTTGTTTGCTTTGTCCATAATGTATGTGTTTGCGCTTGGCCAGTACGAAATGAGTTGCACAAAAAGGGTTGCATTTTGCACATGTGGTGTAGGATAGAGCTGGAGCTTGAACTGCCAATTCCCGAGGAGGACTGCTTGTCAGAGATTACAGGCATCTAGGATTTCATTGTCTTTTTCATTGCAAGAATCAAATGAAAATCATATGTTCAAGAATGCTTTTAGTAATTCATGTTATCCGTGAAGTATTTGACATTGTCTCTTAAAACCCACCTTGGGATATGCAAGTCCAGGCAATCTATATTTTGTTTTTCAGTTTACGTATTCAATATAAATTACTCACGTAAACAAGCCTAAGTAGCTAACAATATCATGACTCTCGGCAATTTATATTTTGCTTTTTGATTTGCGCATTCAAAGTAAATAACTCACCTAAACAAGCCTAGGTGGCTAACAAAATCATAACTCTCGATTGTACAAGCTCTAACGTTTCACCTAAAATCAACAATATCAAGGGAAAGGGTCCACTTGCCCCAACCAACGATGTGAAAAGCAAGTTCCAGCAAGGCGGGGTTATAGCATTGGCAAACTAAGGCTTGGTGCAACCAAACAATTTGCATGTTCTTCCAATAGATGCTTTGTCCGATTTTGTCTCATACCGGTTTGCCTTTGAAGGCAAGGTCCTTGCGAAGTACAGAACTTTCAAAGCTAAGGATGTGTCTTACCCAGTCTTCATGCGTGTCGACTTAACAGATGCACAATGTTGCGAGACAATCACCCTCCATGTCCCACATGCGTTTGTGTTGCAATTGAAGGATGTGCTGCAAGTTGATAGCTTCTTTAGAATCGAAGGGCCCGCCATTGCTAAAAGAGTTGCGGGATAGGAAGGCACTTCTTTCATCTCATTGCGAGTCGATGCAACAACAACAATTCTCAAAGGCGAGCCATTCGACGACGACATCACTTTTGTGCCGAAAAAAGCAATAAGGTTATATGCACCATAGGCTGCAAACCAAGATAGAGAACACCAAAGCGTCATTTGTCTCCTTGATGGACACCATTGCTTTTGTTGTCGTGAAAGTAGACCTTAATGGCCCTCCGTCTAACCAGATCATTGTTCTGATGGGCCGAACGCCGAGGACTAAGCCATAGTGAGTCATTTTAGAGCAAACAAATGTAATCCAAAACACATTGTCTCAAGTTCCATGTGCACTGAGAACGCATTGTATGTTTCGAGTTAATGTTCGTTGCAAAAAGGAGGCACACACTTGCACGCTTGGTGCAAGAATTTATTGACGAAGGAGTGGTGATGTATGTCGCCAAGAACATATCTTTCATGTGCATGCACCATGCACTAGGTGTTTTTGACTTTACGATCCTAGCACCTATTCCAAAAGGCAACCTCCGCAACACACTACTTGAAACGTTTACCAGACAAGTATCTCAGCTTGGCTATGGCAAAAAGATACATGTAACACTTGCAAACACGCAGTTCCACCTTCCAAGAGTATCGCTAACATCGTGTCTATTGCCCCTCAGCAAGTTTCTGGTGTTCTTCACTTCATCAGTCTGAACACCCCCCTTGTTGAGTTTCTGTGCACCACATGTGGAGGCCCGCATGTTAGCCGAGACTCGACACATCCTTTCTGCTATAGCTGCGATAGCATTCAGACTATTGTGCGGGTTTTTTCTTTGAAAGGTTGTGTCGTGGACCAGTAGGGTTTGCAAGTGGCAATCCAAGTTCGCGGCGGTCACATGTATGATGTTCTCAAGCTTCATTGCCCTTTCGTGGAGTATCACAGCCATAGCATTGTTGCCACCAGGAACATGCTTTTTGAGAAGAACCCCTCTGGAGAGTTTACCGTCAACAACATTGGGTTTGTGACAGCCTTCGAGGTGGGTGCCTGACGCAGCTTCTTCACCTACCTAGCTTTTTTGGTTTTTTGTTTCTTTTGAAGCATACTTTCTCTTGTACAAAGTAATGTTTTGAGTTGCACTCCACTTGTGAAAACCACATAACATCCATTGTATATTTCCTCCGTAACACACTCGTTCTACTGAAGAATAAAAAGGGGTTTTCTTGACTCTTGTCTCCAATTTGTCCTATGCAAAGTCGTCTCCTTTGAATCGTTTCTAGAACACAGAATATTCAGTTTATTCTTGCAACCCATCCATATGAAAAAAACTTGCGCTTTCTTGCTATAGCCCATGGAGAACATATTTTTGGAACAACAAAGGGAGTTCACAGTATTGCCTTGCACAACTGCAACAGAATTTGTGCCAACAAAGTGCAATCACAACTTGGAGATAGCATTTGCTCGAACCAAACGAAATATCAAACCTTGCGCAAAATTCATGCAAAAACACCCTCACAACACAAACGTACTCACATGCCTCGCTTTTTCCTACCCCTCTTTTGCGTACGAAACTTTGGTTGACATTGTGCATACATACATTGCTGATGGCACCTGTTGTTCTTCAGTGCACATAGCTTTGGTCCTTTAGTGCGCGGCGAGAGAACCAGATTTGCCCTACCAGTCACGGAGCAACACAAACTGTTTGAATCATTTGTCATCATCACGTGCTTTGTTGATGGATTGCTTAAGAGCCTTTCATAAAGAATTTGGTGACTCTTTTATTTGATGGGAAAAAAATATTGGAAGAGTTCACTGTCGGGCAATCCAAAAAAAGGCCACACACTCACTATTGTTGGATGACTGAACCATCCCAAAAATAATCTATCTGTTACTCCCAGCTCGTCATAAGCAAAGCTACAGAACTTGGGTAGGTGAAGATGAGCAAGCATTACTCAGGCTTATTGAAGCCCATCCAAACCAAACCGCAGCCACCATTGCAAAAAAATTTGAAGCAGAACATTATCAAAAGCATGCATATCAAGATCTACAGGATCTACACACAGCAAAGACCCGCTATCAGCAATGAAGCTCAACCCAAGTACCTAGAAAAGGTTGCAGACACTCCGTCTTTTCCTTGCTGTTGCTATGGGTGCTTGACTTTCAAGTCTAGAATGAGAAGAGCAACCACCGACATTGAGGCATACATGAAGGGTGACAAATTGTGCCCTTAGCTTACATATATTGAAGGCTGGCACGTATGTTCACTATGCCATGGAAGACTCAAGTTACGATGGCCATCAAAGTTTTGCAAGCACTTAATGGCATTTTTCTAAAAAAACACAGCACACATCGTCCTTGAATAAAGTGGAAGCATGCCTTGTTTTTGTTCAGATTCCGTTTGCACAAATCCGTGAGTTGACGAAGGCCAGTTTGGGTTGCACGGTAGCATTGTCAACGTATTTGGAGACGTGGATAGGGCTCAAACAATGCTGTCGTGCTTTATCGACGACAATGCAACAGTGGTAGCTGCAATTAAGAGGCGCCTACATTATAATCATAATTACCTCAGTGGATTGGTCCACCCAACTGTCACAATGCACGCGCTCCTAGAACTATTAAGAAGCACACTTTACAAGGAGAACAACGTCACCATTAACACAATGTGGAAACAAGACATCGACAATTTGTAGGCGCTTGATGAAATTAGCCAAGGCAACCATACGACAATAAATGAAGACTCAAGAGATGATTGCGAAGTGACAGACACATTTGCACACGGCATATACACAGCCCAACAAGTGGTAGACTGCAAAGACAAGACCCTTGTAGCTCCCCCATCCAAAGGATTCTCCCTACTCAGCCTTTTTTACGATAAGGATTGCGAGGAACTTGGTTTCCCCGCACTGTTTTATGGTGAGTGCAGAATGTACAATATATCTACAATCAAACTTACCAAGACATTGTTAAGTGGGAGCTACGAAGCGAAGATCATCGGTTCTCTGTCTCTATCAAAAACTTTTTCTTTAAGACAATGAAGGTCCTAGTCTAGCAAGCGCTCTCATCTTGTTGGGTATGCATGCGGAAAGGACAACTGCAAGGGTTCGATTTGCAAGCACAAATCGTCCTTCACGACACTAACATTGAGCAGCTCCTAAAATCCCAAATACATTACAAAGACTGTCTGTTTGCAGACATCAGTAGACTACAAACACAAGCTCAAACGCAACATTTTTGCAATGCTGCAGTAGCTCGGGCCCCCTTCCTTCTTCATTACATTTTCTGCAGCATAACGAAGGTGGGGGCTATTGGTTTCATGTTTGAGAGAGCTAGCGAATAAACCACATAATAAATCAACCAACAATGTGGTGCAAGAGCTCCAAGACATTATTAGGTCCAATCTTGCAACAACTGCACAATACTACGCGCATAAATTTTGGGCATTAAAGACTTTTCTTCGCTAGGACATGAAAGACTACTTCTTTGTCATCATCATTGAATTTCAAAACAAGGGGAGTCAGCATGACCATGGCTTGCTATGGTTGGAAGACACACCGATTTACGATCTAAGTGCCAACGAGACAATAGAACATTTCATGGACCAACAAATCACAACAGACAACGAAGAACTCCCACTTCACATGCGAGACACTCAGACACAAACACATCAGAAGACCTGCAAGAAAAAGAGAAAAGAGTGCCAGTTTGGGTTTCCATGACTCCCCATTAAGCGAACACGTATTCTGCTTCCTTTACAAGGCCAAATCAACACCAAGAAACACGTGCAAGCATACCAAAAAGTGTTAGCATTGCTCGTAGAAAAAACAGCAACTACACTTGAGTTTGACAGTTGTTCCTAAGAAGGTGCCCCAAAGATATATACACAAACCATTTCAATGTTTCAATTTCAAAACTCTAGCAAGTAAGCACCGACATCCAATTTGTGATGAACCCACATGGTGCAACCTCGTACTGCACCTCGTTTACATAACAAAAATTGACAAAGAGACAAACATAGCAGTCAAAGCTATAATCGCACATAGCCTCAAAAACAATGTCCCTACAAACAAGTGCATCAGGAGTGTCAGAAACGCAATACTCAATACCTTGCACATAAGCTCCCGGCAAGCTGTTTACCTTTGCTTATCACTACCCTTGATAAGCGCAAGAAGGGAGTTTGTTTACATCAACACAAACTCTACCAAAAACAGGACACTACTATTGAAGAGGTGCTCGGACTTGCAAAGGCTAGACCCGGACAATACAAACTTTTTTTTTGATGACATCATTTTGAAATACACCAAGCACAACCACGCACTACAAGACACATGCCTAGCAACGTTTGCAAGCATTTTCAACATTTAAAATGGCAAAACAAAAGAGAGAAAGCACAGCAAAATCATTCACTTTAACAATTACAACAAGAACACGAGCCTAGAGGACCATTATCAAGATCTTTACCTATTGTACTTGCCATTTGGGTTGCAAGAGCACACGCTCGATGGACAATTTTGACTTGGCATGACATGTACACTGCAAACAAGGAGACCATCATGGCTGCTAAAAAAAAGTTTGAAAAAATGTCTTCTTGCATGCCCTTCCTCTCCGCAAGCAGTTTCAACAACAATAGCAATCGCGACAACCATATGCGTGAACATTGACATGTCAAAGAGCTACATAACAAGGCCAACACCGGCCAAGCACAGTGCAGGGAGGTCCATGCAGACTACATATTATCAAATGACCAGTTCTACCAAAGGTACCGACGGCTAAACATAGGCCAACGAGCAATAGTAGAGGACATCTTGCTCAAAAAAAGAACAAAGCCATCAAGGAGCTGCAGTTGGTTCTTTCTGCTGGCACTGGATCGGGAAAAACATACATGATGTTGCTTGTAGTGCAAGCTTTGGTGCGCCTATACACACACAAACAAACATCAAACACTGAGCTATCGAGAGCCTTGTTGTTAGCTTACACAAGAAAGGCAGTGAGGGGGATAGATGGTAGCATGCTCCATGTTGCTTTGCACTTGCCCTTACTAGCTTCTGCATATACAACCCTCTTCGTAGAGAAGTTGCAGACCTTGATAGCCTTATACAAGAACGTCAAATTGGTGGTGATCGATGAAATATCCATGGTCGAGTATAACACCTTTGTCATCGCTACAGACATGTGCATGCGTGAAATAAAGCACAACCACGATAAATTGTTCGGTGGAGTCAACATGCTATTTTCCGATGACTTTTGCCAAGCCAGTAAAAGACTTGGATCATCATGCAACACCCAAAAGAAACAACCATGATGGTCTCGTGCTGGTCAACACACAGACTCGTATTTATCTTAGAATAGTGCATTTTTGCATGGCATATTCCATCACAAATGCATCAACAATGAAAAATAAATATGGCTTGTTTTTATTGGTTCTCAAATGATTGTTTTTATGTGCCAACAATGAAGGAAAATGTTGTAAAATGTGGCTTCCAGACTTGGCGTCTTGTGTAAATAGCAAAGTTGTGAAAGGATTACATAAGCAATTCTTTCAAACTTATCCATGTGAACACGTCATGACAACTAGCACTACTAAAATGCTCCTAAAATGGGTCTATGAGTGTAGTCAATGCAAAAGCCTTCGTAATTATTATTAATAATGTATTATTTAGGTGTGGTGTGTAATTTTTAGTTTCTTTAATGCATTTCTTCTCTCATTCATGTTTTCCCCCTTATTTCCTCTTTATTTTCCCCTCCTTCCATTTTAGGCCAATGAATTCTATCCCACAGCACCAACCCCTAAACAAAGTCACGTAGAAACACCCATGCTTCTACTTCCATGCAATACCTATGTTCATCTTTGCAAAGTAATACATGTATGTTTCAAGTGGACCAATGGGTCAGTTTGTGATTCAATCCCCCCTATGGGCCAAGGTAGTAAACATTAATGCAATCATTAGTTTCATCCCCCTGCATATGAGCCTAGCAAGAGGATCGTGAGGGCATATCTTGCTTTGTAGATCCTAATCCTTCAATCTCCATTTCAAATATATGTCAAATAGCTATCTATGGGTTTTCCCAGGTTGTATACTTTTCATCACTCCCCAACATGTGTGCAACTTGAATTCCTACTACCTGATGGACACGAGCACCACTGTTCAATTGATATGAGAATTTGAATCTCCCTCCCCCTATTACCAAGTTAACATGTCAGTGAATCATACCAAAAGTGGAAACCTCATGAGAAAATGCTTTATTAGTAATCTCCATAGTGCTCTAGGAATGATTTGAAGCCCATCAATGCGATATTCAATGTGTCACTATTTGCTTTTATAGGAATGGATTTTCAAAGGTGGGGTTCTCTTTGCACCATGATGTAAATTTCATTTCGTGTCATTTCCCCTTGCATATGTACCACTACTCATACACCACAATACTACTACTATGAATCCAACAAAAGCTCTCCAAGAGGTAACAATTTTTAAATTGGTATAGATTATAATTTGCATCATACATTAGACTAACCATATTGAGAGACATTACTACTATCTCCCCCCCTTTTTAATGCTGGTTTGTAGTGCCTTTTTTTAATTGAATTTTAAAAAGATAATCATAATTTGTGTAGAAAAGAGGTCTATTTATTCAGAGATGGCCTATGTGGAGACAACCTCACTATCTCTAGCCAAATGCTTAGACACAGCATGTTCTTCCATGTTGTGCTTTAAAATTGGGTGCTCCTCACTATGTTGCTTAAGGCAACGTGCTCTCCGTTCTTGTCTTGCTATCGGTGTTCGCAATGGGCTCTTTGTCTGAGCACTCGGATGTGACTTTACCTCGTTTAGTGAGTCAATAATGCACTTTAGTATCAAAGATGTTACTACCCTCTTTCCTAGGGAAGAAGTGGTGTTCCTTGTAACATTCTCTATGTGTCCCCATGCCTTAAATCAAACATCTTTTAAAATGTTATAGTAATAGGCATATGAGGCTTACTCTTCAGCTCCCTCTCAAATTCAACTAGTATCCCTCAATCATAGAGAGTGTCTTGTTGCAAATAAAGTATGCCTCAAGAAGCATCTCATTCATGATCCGCTTCCACCAAATTGGGGAAGATTTTTTGGATGAAACCGAGGTCCTCTAGAAAATACTTAGTCAATATAAGCATCGATTTTTTTTGGAAGCAAGCAATAATATTACCATTAATAATATAAGAATTAATATTATGTTAAAATGAACACTGCTGCTTGCCTACCTTGCTTTGATATGGTACACTGTCAATTTTCATAGTGTACTACCAAAATTATTACATGCACATGGTGTGTGACCTCCAACAAATGATGCAAGGTGACTATGAAGACAAAAGTGGAGGAAAAGATGGACACAACACTAGATAGAGTGGATAAAACATACATTTGAAGATAATACTATGTCCCTTAAAGTTTAAACTAAGTGAAGGCAATAACTTTGAAAGGGCTCATTTCCAAAGCTAGCTATATCATATCATAGTCTAGTAGATACAAACAAAGTGAAATTCATAAATAAAACAAAGCTAGCTATAACAAATGGTGCTCTACTTAAAGATGTGGGAGAGAAGATGCATACATGGAGATTTACACTATAATTACACTTATGAATGAAGTCTTGAAAGGCAAGTACATCACGTGGTATGACATAACAAATAAGTGTGCATATTCAATCACTACCAACAATCAAGATTCTCTAACAACACATCGGCACCATCATGTTCATATTTTGGTAACTATTTGATGTCCTTTTGCACTAGATTCCCCACATCGAGGTTGATGTAATGATCTAAGGAGCTTAAACAAGGTTGTACTACTAGCTCAATGAGATATGGGGGACAATCAAAAGCGCTTGCTTCTATAGCATCTACTATGACATTTTGCCTCTCTTCCTTGACCTCGACATCTTCAAAGACATGCTGCTTCCAATTGACTCAAATATCATGGTTTTGTGTCCAAGAAATCCTCTTTTGGAAAATAACCTATTAACATTTTTGTGGTAGAGCGCATCTGCAATCTAGATTTCTATGATCCAAACTATTCAACAAGAATATTTTATGAGACTGAACATTGTGGCAACAACATAATGTACCTACTTACAATGATGAGGTACAAAAAATGTATCTATAAGATGATATATCATGATGTACCTACTTACAAGATGTACCTACGTGCAATGATCAGATAGAAAAAATGTATCTATAAGATCATCCCAAATTTTGGCCGAGTCAATGGCCAAGAACCCATTTGAGCCTTTTCTTACAATTACTTGAACTTGTCTACACACAACACTCAAGTTGCCACCATCTTCAAAATTTATGAGGAAATACAAAAACTCTATAATGCACAAATCCATGGAAATCCAATACCACTGCTGCTAAAAGTCATCAGTAATGCATGGCTCTCAATGCTTACAACACATTGAGAGGAACACCCAACTGCCTATATGTGATCAACAAACTCAAGATCATTGGGTGAAGTCCCTTTACGCATCTTGTATCATTCCAACGTAATCCAGTTCATTGACAACTCTTTGAGGTTCCCTTTAAGCATCCCTTGCAATTGCTCAACTCTCTTGGGCAAAGTCTTCCATGACTTTCCCCAAGATAATCCTACTTGTTTAATAGCTATTTGAGTGACTCTTGGGAGAATTCTTTTCATGACTCCATTAGTATCTTAGATAGTGGATGAAACTTTAAGCTTCTCATAATAAGTGGATGACTGGACTAGTAGTATTTTTAGATTGTGGATGATAATTTAAGCTTCTCATCATTAAGTACCATAAAAGCATGAGATTTCATGTGAAGATTGCAACTTTGACTCCCCCCTTGGACAAGCCTCATTGATTGAATCTTTGAGCCTTATGCCATCGAATTTGCTATAATGAAGAAAATTCATTTCGTTATGGTTTGTCTGTATTGCTTCTTCAAAAAGATCTACTACTACTCTCTCATTACTTCTTGCATCTTTCGATCTTTCAATCCATTCCCTCTCAATAATAGAGACTTGAAAGCATCTTTGCCTTTTAATTAACTCTAATGCAGCACTCATCCCTTTTCTCCTACCCCTCCTTTTTACCACTCCCTTTTGATTGTTAAATAATTCTTATTGTTGAATCTTTGAGGGATGAATGGACTCAATTGCACTAGAAACTCCATGACATAGAACATTGATTCTTACACCAATCAACCTTGTACTATGATGCCTTCTACTTGCTTTTGCCTCATTAACCCTTTCAAAACATTAATGAAAAGATCCAAGACCAACATCCAATAACTCTACTACATAGCTCTTATGTATGCAAGTTTATCCACTCGATATAGTTGAATATCTAGAGTGCTTGTTGGAAATTCCTTCTCAATCAAACATATGGCATAAATTTGCATTGGCTTGATTGATGACTTTGCAATATTCTTTGAAAAATATACCTATATTTTCTCAAGACATTTAGAAATGTAATGATCCATATGGAAAAAACACATGCAACTTCAATTATGCAACATGTTTTTCCTAAATATCTCACATAAGAGCATAGCTTGTAGGTGGGCTTGTTGATAGCATTCCTAACCTCAATAAGTAACCCATAATGCTATTGGAACAACATATAATAGGGCATGCAATGTATTAACATGTGTGCAATGGGATATTATTGAGATGTATAAATTTATAATATGATAGCCAAATAAATTACAATTGCTTGCGACATCTTGTGCCAACCATGTAGCTTTAGACTAGTTAATTTTCTATTTGACCTTCAAAGATACATGAGTCTATTGGGGTTTCTCCCAATCACACTTTTGACATACCTTATTTTCATTGGAGTAAAACTCGATGCTGCCTCAATCAACTTCACCTCCCCATTTACATCTATTGGCCACCTAATCCTCCTTCTTCCAATGACCCTCAAGTCCTCTCATTGATTTCAAGTGTCCCCATCACCTATCACACGACTCCACAAGATTCAAGAAACATTATTAAATTTGTGCATATGATCCAATAAGAAAAAGTATACAAAATAGATAGTTGTTACATGCCCATTGACTCAACTAGTCAATTTCCTACTCATTTCCTATCTTTGAAGGCTGTTAATTTTAGACCTACCAAACTTGCATTATGTGAAAAAGATGATCCATTAAGAATATCATTTTTATGGTTTTCATAAAACATTGTTCCAAGATGCTTGGAATGGCAACTCTCCAAATTTTCTAGACAAAATGGGTAAGCATTAATATCATTACACTACTAGAGGTGCATGGCCATGCAGCCCAAGATAGTCAGGCATGGTCTACAATAACGCGCCTCATAACATTGAGTCTTGTCACCAATCGGTCATGATATATTATACACCTAAGAGACATGCCACAAAGTTCAAATCTCATCTACCAATAGTGTAGTATGTCCACCTTGTGCTTGCTTGGTAGTATGAGGACTAGCATGAGATTTCCCCTATTTACTATGTGTATGCATATATATATATATATATATATATATATATACATACATAATGACCCACAAAGAAGTTTTGTATCTCACAACTATCACTAGCCATGTAGACCAAGATGTGGATTGAAGATCAAAGGGATTGACACCATTCATAGAGAATCCAAGACATGGGGTCCTTTTTTTTTTATCGAGGCCATTTTCCATGGATTGGCTATATGGTGGACAACCCTTCTAGGGTGGAGGCTTTTTGAAGTGTGAAGAAAAATGAAACCTATATTGTAAACATGATTATGAGAGAAAACAATCCAAATTTATGTAGTTTTTAAAATTAATATCTATTTTGTTTCAAAATCCTATGGTATAAACAATGTTATATAGAAAGCATAGCTTTACTATTTCAAATATAGAAAACAATAAGATAACTTTTTAAGGCCAACATTGCACCAAGCATTTGTGACAATGTGAGGAATACAAGACAAGTAAGAATCCTTGCTCATAGATGCATCATAGTAAGAATCCTTGCTCATAGATGCATCATCTTGATGCCTTATATGTAGGAAATTTTAAAATAGCTTTAAATTATAAAAATTACCCAATACAAAGGGTGTAACCCTTCCAATATGCTTTATAAAGATATGTAATTTTTAGCTTCTAAACACATGACAAGTAAAAACAAAGATGATTATTCTAGCTCCAAAAAACATATCCTTGAGCTTTATGAACTAAATTCAAAAAGGAGGAGGAGATCTAGACAAATAGCTATACACCCTATGAAGATGCCTCAAAGGGAGTGTTTGAACTCATGCAAGGAGTAGGAGGACCTTATAGTCTCTAAAACCTTATTGGAGGAGATGGAGAGAGTGATAGAGTGGTGAGTGCACAAGAACATGTACTACAAACTAATTTGGCCCATATACATATGTTCACCCCTTATGGCTAGGTTTAGCCTATGAGGCCTATATCTGGGGTGCAATTTAGACCACTTTCAATGACTTTAATTCACTTAGAAACACTTAAGTAGTCACCATAGAGGTTGGAAGTAGGATGCATGCCACAATTATGACATGGATAGCAATTGTAACCTCCAAAAATTTTAGAAATTGATTGCATCCCAAATAAAGCTGTTACAATCCCCTTTGTCCATCACTCAGTGCACACTGGTAATGAACATCAATATGTTTTGTCTCCTAGCATGGAATACCGAGCTCTTCATGATTGCTATGCAACTTTTATTGTCATAGTAGTCCCAATTGAGCCATAAAGACTCAATTGATACCATACATGCTAAGGGATACTCTACTTTGGTCAAAGATGGAGCCACAATAGATTATTTCTTACTAAGCCACGATATGGCCCTAGTTCCTAGAGCAAAGCAATATGTGAAGTAGATTGCCACATGACCACATCTTTGGGCAAGTCAAAATCACAATATCCATGGAAGCTGACTTCACTTGGTAGCTGATTCCAATATTGAAGCACATAAAGGTAAGCCTTCCAATGTGTCACCTTTGATGTAGATGTAGATGCAAACTAATAGAATAATCCAATGTGTCATCTTTGATGTAGATGTAGATGCAACCTAATAGAATAATCCTATAGGAAATGTAATTTTGGCTCATGTATTTGCCATATACAATAGACTCACAACCAATTGTTAAGAATGGGTTGAGTCTACCTAGTTGGTGAGTAGCATATTTAATTCTCAACTTCACTTTGACCTCCTTTCGTGTGACTACAACATTGCAATCCTCCATTCTAAATTGCTTCAATATCTCCAAGTAGTATTTCTCCTACAAGATGAGTGTGTCACCTTGCTGTTGCCAAAATTTGATGCCAAGAAACTAATGAGGTGAACCAAGGTCAATCATATCTTTAATATAGTCTTCATGTCTTCAAGCTTCTCTTCATAGTCCCTCATTATGACTATATCCATGCATAGGATCATCATCAATTTGATCAATTTACTATTCCCCTCTGAATGAAGATACACATTTAATACAACAAACTTTAGATTAGACCAATTATCCTATAAAGTAATAATTGATCCTCTAGTACCATGCCCTTGGGGCCTATTTTAGCCCATAAAATATCATTCGTAGTTTACATTGTCAACTTGGATCTAGAATCCAAGTGGCTGCTCCATGTGGAAGACCGCCTTGATATCCCCAATAAAAAATGTAAATTTTATGCCCATCTAGAAGACATACTCCCCACATTCAGAAGGTTACCATCTATGGAAGAGGCATCTTCCTCATCCAATTGAGCTCCCCTACTATTTCCTTGACACTTGTGGAGCATATCCCCTTCGTGCTTGGCCCATATTTGGTGTACCTCTTCCCTTGCTAGCATGGCTTTACAATGGAGGGCATGGACACGACACACCATGTTCCCTGATTACCAGACAATGATGCTCTGCTTCTTGGGGCTCCCAAAGGAATACAAAGCCATCCTCCCCTCCATTGGTAAAGATTTGGCATAATGATGGAGTCCTTGCCAGATTCGACAGCATCAGTGGTAGTAGATAATGGGGTCCCCAAGATTAGACTGGTGGTTGAGGGCCTATAATCCCTCCCATAGTTGATCCTCCTCAAGACCCTTGAGGGGGGTACACATTATCAAAGAGTTTACCAAGCCAATGTCTTCATTGTTGCAGACAAATAGGTCATTTAGCTAGAGACTACCCTCATGGCTAAGATTGGGCTCCTCCCCCCAACCCCGCAGGGCAAAAAGAGTCAGCAGGCCAGGGCCCAGCACCCCCTCAGACAGGAGCAGTAGGAGTCTCAAACCCCCTGGGTGATACCATTAGAGGGAGAGTGGACCTATGTAAAAAAGAAAAAGAAGCCTAGCAAACCGGCTAGAACATGCCACAGGCAATCGGCTAGACATAGGGAAAGAGAGAGAGAGAGAGAGAGAGCATTTCAAGAGGCACACATAGAGGAGCAACTATTGGAGGAGACTTCAACAACTTGGAGTTTAGGGTGGACAAGCAAGGTCATGCCTCCTCTGAGATACCACGGAGCACATGGGAATAGTCCATCTTCACGATCACTGGTAGAGACCCACGAAGAGATCCAGAGTTCAGTAGATACCTAGTAGCCTCCTCTTCTCATTTGGCTAGAGTAGACATGATGGATTGCTTAAGAGGCTAGATTGTTTCTACATTGGGAACTAGGCATTCCACAAAGGTAGATCTACAGGGATTCTAGCAGGCACCATGATGCTAGACCACTCTCAAGTAGTACTCTACCTAGAGCAGCCCTGCCAAGGTCTTCCCCAAAAGGGGCTCGACATTCTAGAGGACCTCCTATGGTCCTCAACCTCCTATAGTATGAGGACCAGCCCCTCCAAGGTCTTCCCCAAAAGGAGGTCCACATTCTAGAGGACCTCTTGTAGGATGAGGACTAGCCCTGTCGAGGTCTTCCCTAAAAGGGGGTCCACATTCTAGAGGACCTCCTTTAGGATGAGGAGATTCAACAGGTTATGGCAGAGATTTGGTAGTAGCTAGAGTCAGCACCTTGTGAGGGCTAGGCTTTGTGGGTGGTAGATGCGATTTAGAGGAGCGGTGAGGAGTTGCAATCTCACACCCTTAGATGGAGGAGGGTGCATGCACTGCAACAAGACCTCACCTCCATAGAGAGGCTCAAGGAATAGGATCCAGGATCCCAGTGGCTTAGTGATAGATATAAGAGCATGCGCCTTGAGCTCCAGGACATGGAGGTTCGGTGGGCTAAGTTCTCCTACCACTCCACTTGAGCCCGTTGGGTACAATAGGGATAGGATGATGAAGCAGTTCTTTTCAACCACTAGCCCATCGATCGGCAAGCACATAGTTACAATGATTATAGGATTTGCAGGGAGTTATCCACACCAATCCAAAGGAGATTCTAGACTTCACCATGGTTTGCGATAGCCAACTCTTTCAGGTGGAGAGGGTGACTCCAACTTGGCTTATGGCTTATGAGTTAGTTTGGGACCACTCTGACGGTAGTCTCGTGGGAGTTGTGCAGTAGTCTAGAGGAGTCTTTCATAGATGAGGAGCTCTGGGAATCCCTTAAGGCCCTCTCGACCCAGAAGTGTCCTGTTGGAGATGGCTTGACTCTGGCCTTCTTTCGAAACTTTTGGGAGATCATTTCCACCCCTTTCTACTTATCCTACTAGGACATGCTCCCTTCCTTAGTCCTTGAGTAGGGGGTGGATTTTTTTGATACCAAAGGGGAAATAGGGAAGACATTCAGCAATGGAGGTCAATCACCCTTCTTGACACCACACACAAGATCCTCGCTAAGGTCTTGCGGTTGTGGTTGTGGCCTTATCTCACCCACATCATCCATGACACATAGACCAGCTTTATTCAAGAGTGTAGCATCTTGGAAAACATTTTCACATTCTAGGAAGGGAGGAGTTATAGCCTTTGGCAATCATCCTCTTGGATTTTGTGAAGGCTTATGACAGGATGGAGTGGTCTTTCCTAGAGGGCACTATGTAGAAGTTGGGTTTCTTAGATAGATGGATTAGAGGAGTTTCTGCATTTTATGTGGGGAGCTCTAGTCAAATGCTTGTCGGTGGACACATGAGTGAGGCCTTTCCTCTCTCTCACTTAGTCCATTAGGGCCATCCCCTAGCTCCCTTTCTTTTCCTTTGGGTGGTGGAGGCATTGGGCTACTACTTGAGATCACAAGTGGTGGGCCTCACAAGGTTGAGGCTCCCAATCAGACAAGAGGAGGACTTACTAGACTCAGATTTTGCAAATGACACAGCCTTATACATAGAGCATTATAGCAAGCTTGGAGAGAATTAGGGGAACCCTAGCTAACTATTGCAAGGCCTCGAGGTGTGCACGGATCAACTGGAAAAAGTCCATCAGTTTCTTCACAGGTTTTGACAAGACACAGGAGTTCTGAGAGTGGGGGAGTGCCTTTGGCTTTTGCTAGATACCACGGGGCCAGACAACAAGATACCTTGGATGCTAGGTGGGTATTAATATTATAGTAGGGCAACAGATCGCCTCATCATCAAGAGCAAGCTTCTCTACTAGAGCTTGACCAATCTCTCCATAGCGGTCCATGCCTTAGTGCCAAACTAGGTCCTTCTCACCACACACTGGTACATTGTGTCATGTTGGTGTTTTCACAAAGGGTGCATTGGATGGCTCTGATGTTTGGTTTGGAATGTCCTTTGGGTAGGATCAGATGACACAAGGAATACCAGAGCCCGGGTCGCTTGGTAGACGGTGATCATGCCACCACAAGCATTGGGAGGCTTGGGTATCATTGATATGGAGATGTAGAGAAGAGCCATCTTGGGCAAGATGGTTGTGTATGGCCTCACCCCTAGTGTAGAGCCCTGGAAGCTCCTCTTACAACGAGGGCTTCTCAAGAACATCCCATGCATAGGGGTGTAGTGGCAGTAATCACACGGATGGATCTTCTTAGAGGCCCCTCTTATGGGGAAGCATTCCCCCATGACAAGGAGCCTACATAGGGTATGATAGAGATTATTAGGTGGCCTCATCCATGCTCAACCCCATTGTAGGGAAGAGTTCAAGTGACATCCCATCATGTGGCACTCGAAGATTAGAGATCAGGATGCACATATGCTGGGACAATGGACTCACATTGGATGGGCACAATGGGACAATGGCCCGGCTTGCTCCTTTGGCAAATGGATTAGATTACTCTTGGAGGTAGAGGCAAGGCTTGGAGCCCTAGCGCATATGCGAGGGGAAGGGAATGCATGAGGGAGATCGACCTCACAATCCTTGAGTCTTGGTTGGAGGGATTTTGCACGTGGATGGACAATATTTGGTTGGGCCAGTTTTCTCATACTGGGTTCCCCTTCATAATGATGATCCAGTCAGGCCTCAATCAACTCTGTTTCTTCACATAGGGCATGGAGGCTTGCTTCAAGCACTCATTAAGAGAGACGGGAGAGAGACCTAGAGATGGATGGGAGTCTAGATGGGATTTATTGGCAGATGATCAGAGTTGTGGGCCGCTTAGGAAAGAAGTGGCACATTGATCCCCCTAGAATTCTAGATTAGGATGCCCCTAGATGGCACCTTTGGCTTTGGGAAGGTGGGCCCCTAAGAGAGGTCTAGTGGGATCTTGAAGAGTAGTTTTGGCCTTCTAGGGTCGATGTCACAAAGCGGGTGGATGAGGTGCCCTTCTTTTCTTATACCACTCAAATTGGCAGGAGGCTCTAGATGGACACTTCAACATAGACCCCTTCAAGGGAGAGGCATTGGGGGGCCCAAAGGGTGCCCTTGGAGGTGCCATTCCAGGTTTTGGACTCACCTTTGGTCTGATTTGTGGCCAATTTAGATCTCCTACTTCTTCTGGCTGGCCACCCATGGAGGCTTTCCCATAGGCCCTTGGCTAGAACAGATGTGTGGAGGGCAGTGTCACTACTGCTCTGCTAGAGTTCTTGAGACGATCCTCCACTACATTTGGAGCTGTCGTAGTGTAGTGAGGATTTGGATGGGAGACCTCAAGATTTTGACCTGCATGTAGAGCCTTTAGAGGGACTACACTTGGGGGATGGTGGCTTGGTTGATTGAGGGAGGACATGTGTTCTAGATTAATTAGTTCTCTTCAACTTGCCAAATACAAGGTTCGAGCATTCAAAGGATAGAGCTCGACAAGTAGGTTCCTCCTACTAGCCTAGATCCTCATTCCCCTCCAGAGGATAGCATGCGGGAGGTAGTAGCTAGTGTCACAGTGTGGAACATTTGGGTTGCTCGCTATAGTCAAGTGATGGGTGAGCATCTAGTTCCACCCTCAACTACCTTGGTCACCATCTAGTAGGATATTATTTACACCCTATGCTCCACCTGGGAGCACGAGACCCCACGCTACTCTAGGGTGATTGTTGCGAGGTGTGCAAGTTTTTGCAAGACTTGGCCTACATGAGTTTTCTACACATACACTCTGCAAGGGATTTGGTGGCTGTATAGTCCCCCCACTTAGCTGTTAGCCCTTGTACTAGAGATCCCCTAATCAATGACTTGGGTTTCTTTGGAATGTGCTAGTTTTTTATTTGAACCTTTATCAGTTTCTTCCATACTCAGCACGTTTGGGGTTGTTGTTTTCAAGCATTAATAGAAGGTTACTTTATTTGGAAAAAAAAAGTGACACATAAGGCACATCTCTATAACAGTTACTATGTGCAGCCTCTCTCAATCACACTAGTGGAATCTTGTCACTCAAAGTGATCCTACCAAGCCTTTGATCAAAAGGAATGCTATGACTAAGTTAACCATTTATCTACTATCAGTTTTCATTACAACCATTTGTTTTTCTTTCAAATGAGAAATTTGTTCAGCCTTGAAAAGGCACTACTAACAAGTAGTAGTAACTTTTTCTACTAGAGTCACAAGGAAAGAGTTCTTATCTTTGTGATTATTTGTGCTTTTTATCTTTTTTTCACATGAATACACCTCAAAAAGGACTTACATGAGCCTTGGTGCCTATATCATGGAATAAATAATGGAATTCAAAAGTCATCATACACATGCTAACTAGCATTAAAAGTGTAGCACATTAACCTCCTTTCACCTTTTACCCTCACCCATTTTCTCTCTAGCTATTCACCCATATCTATGCTTTCAACATTTATCCTTCTATAAATGTGTAGATTGATGCAAAACTCGAAAAGTGGAGTGTCCAAAGCAGTCCATGTTGTGTCTAAGAAGGGGTAGCTCCATGTAAAATATGGCCTCAGCTTGATAGGAGCTGATCCTAAGTGCTTGACAGCTATAGAGCTATCAGAGAGGGAGTGTCTTGGTATTTTTAAAATAACTAGTGCTTGAAAGATACAGAGCTATTAGAGAGGGAATGGCTTGGTATTTTAAAATAACTAGAATAAAGTGTAGGATGTATGTCTTGAAGTATGTAGAGATTTCATGATTTCCCGTAGTAAAGCCTACAAAATTGGTGCCCTACTAACATGGAGGTAATTGTGTTCCTCACTTGGGCATATGCAAAGTAGGTCATCCCACTGATGATCGAGCAAGACAAATCCATCATGTTTGCATAGGCAATTTCTGTAGAGTAGCACATTGAAGAGTTAGAGAAGAGTGGCTATTTTGATAGCCACCTCATGAAGTGGGGCTAAACAACCAATGAACATCTATGACGCATAGGATACATGTCAAGGAAGGGACCATAGATGATGAATCTTTGAAAGATGATATTCTTGTGATAGTAAGAAGAGCCAAGTTCAGGAAACCCCATGTATACTTAGCAATCTAGAAGGCATGGTGAAAGAAACAAGGAAATGATGAATTTTATGCTTGTTGGTGGTCCTTATGCAGAGGAGAAATTAAAGAGTGTAGTTGATCCATGTTGTGTTTTTTTTTAAAAGTTGCAATGGAGTTGAAATCAAAGTGCTTGTTGGAGCAACAAGGCGAGCATGCACCTCTATTTGTGCCACCCCCACCTCTTGCATAACATGAAGAAAAGGGGACAATCACTATCTCGGTCTAGTGTGCAAGTTGTGGCACGACACTTCAACATGAAAATGTTGTGATGTTGGTCACTTGCCATGCAAGCATAGTTATCATCCACTATGATTTGCCACAACCTACAGCATAGGGTTAGCATGCAAGTCTGCTAAATGCAACCACATGATTGATGATATTGTGAAGGCTTTGGTTGGTGTGCATGTGATCGGTGATACCATGAAGGCTTTGCAAAGTTGGGTGCAATCTATAGCAACATATAGTCTTGGCAAGGAGCTGTTTAGTAAGAAAAATCTTCTAAATTTGAATTTCTTAAGTTCACAGTCTATGTTATTAGCTCCTATGTTGTTAGCACATTTACAATATCAGTGCATTTGTTATTTAGTACACTATTATTAGCACATATGTAGTTTAGCACACCTATTATTAGCATATCTATTATTAGCACATCTATAGTACTAGTACATCTATTATTTAGCACATCTGGGTTAATATCATATGTTAGCACATCTATATTAGCACACCTATTATCAACACATTTGAGTTATTAGCATAGTCTTGTTAGTAAATCTATTTTTAGTAGGTATTTTATTAGCACATTGCTAATTGGCATATCTATTTTTTCTGCAAGAAAAGGAACTTCTATCAATTCTTGAAAAACCAACCATACTAATCAACAAAACCAAATGGTGCTAACCATGGGAAGAACAAGACAGGACTTAGTTGCCAGAATGAAACCAGCTTGTTTCTAGAGAACCCAGCTCACAACCTAGGGAGTCTTTGGAATAAGGGCCAGCCAACCAAGGTGGTAGACTATATAGGGACTATACATCTAGCAAATACCTCTTGAGGTGAGTACATTAAAAGTGCCTACAAGCCATGCCTTGTAGAAACACTCCCACCTTTTGATGGTCACTTTAGAATCTAGAGTCAAATGCTCCTAGGTGTAGATAATGTCATACCAAATGGCAACAATAATTACATAATAAAATACTATGAAGAGAAGACTCTCTTGAGACGAGAAGCACTAAATGTTTCCAAGTTGACTTCGTTGAATTTATAGTCCATTGCTTTAATCCCTTTTTCCTCCTATAAACTGAACGATACTAAGAGGTAGTTGAGAGTATATTACTTTATTTTAGCTTTTTAAAATCTCATGTTTTCACATCAAATATATAAAACATAAGCTTTTATATGTGGTTCTCTTGTAAGGTTGCATTGATGACACTCCCATGTGTTTGTTCCCCTTATGAGCATCAAAAGAAAATCCAAAATTATATTTGGACATATGGACAAAAAAGAAATATTATATGTGGGATAGTCAATGACACTTTCAAGTTGAAAGAAAGGCTAAAAATAAAGGGGGTGTACTTTACATACTTTACACACTTTAGATTTAGAACGCTTCCACCACTTTAAATGTATAAAACCATGTTATACATTTAAGGGTTCCAAATATATCAAACCATGTTATCCATTTAAAATAGGAAACCTTCCACCACTCATTTCTGAGAAGTGATATAAAAAAGATGAGATGAATGCCTAAAGATAACAAAAGATAACACATTTATATTATTAGTTATAATTTTTCAAAGTACATAATAAAATATATTTAAGATCACTCACTCAATACATTAATGGATAGATATTTTAATTCTTTTTTTATATTCTTAAGAATAAATTTTACAAAATAATCAATTAATAACTATATAAATTTTAATTTATAATGACACATGAAAGAATGAAACTAGAGCTTACTTTAATTAATAATATCTTAATCAATTAAATATTAATATATGAAAATCTAATTCATTATTTGAAAATTATTTTAAATTTTTTTGTAATAATTAGTAAATTATTATAGACAAAAAATATATATAATTAAATCAAGAATTAGTATAAAAACTTCATTGCAATTAAATTTGAAAGAAGAAACAAGAATCAATATTGATAAAATAAATATAGTCATCACATTAAAAAATGTTTTGCAAATCCTATAAATCTAAAATTTGCCCATTCTCAGTGCATTTCTCAGCAATTCCTTCACCGTTTTCTTGTGTCTTTGAAGGGGTGAACTCTTTAGCTATTATCTCTTCTAACCTCTTCAAAAAACTCTACCAACTTGGATTTTTCATCCTTACATACAGGCTGGGGCTCTTTGGAATCCAATCACACACCAACACTCTTATGACTATATTTTTTTGCACCAACTTCTTAATCAGCATTAGGAAGATCGTTTATGGCACATCCCCATTGCATGATAAATGTTGCTTGCAAAGGGTCTTTCTCAAATGCCACACAACTTTTATGCTAATGTAGTGCACACATAGTGATCGTTCTTGTTCCAACAAAAAAAGCACATATCCAATCATCTTGTACTTTAAAAATATCAAAAAGGTCATTGATTAAATGTTACAACTTCTGATATGGGTTGATGATGGACTTATTACTATTAGTGTACCACAACTTCCGGGTCATAGCAAGGAAATGAAAAACATTATTGATGTTTTGCAAGCACAATGGATAAGGATTTTGCTCTTCTCTCTTTTAGAGAAGTAGCCCATGGTCAACATCTCAATTACATGTATCATCTTATTTTCTACTACATGCTTCAAATCAATCTTTAATCTATCAACCAAATCAATATAAAGGACAATTATAATATATTCAAAAGTCTTGCAATAATATCAATCATACATTATGAATGATTGATTAAGTTATAGAAAACTTACCACATCACATTCTCAAGTGATTGGGTATGGTCCATCAAAGCTTTTGCACAATAGATGTTGCATAAGTTTTTTTTGGGGAGCTGCATTTGCTGCGTGAGGCACTTACACCCACCAAGAATCTCATGGACAACTCTTTCCCCCCACCTTATTTATTTTGTGCCACCTCAAGTGTGGAGCCTCCGTATTAAATGGAATGAAACATAATAAAGCTCCATACAAGAGATAGGTTGTGCACCTTGAAAGTAAACACCATGGCATTGAGTTAATTGTCTAAGGGAAACATAATTTACACTTCCCTTGAGTTTAGGGAATATCAGCAATGGCTAGCTTGTAGCCACATTTGGGGATATTAGCTACTGTAAATTTAAATTTCTCATATTGCAACAATAGACATTCTAATAACTAGCTTGTAACGGATCGGAGAGCTTTGAATATTCTCATGTCATTCTATATTTTGTATACGATATCTTCTCTTTTCTCAAGTTTTGCCCCTTCATTATGAGCCAAAAAAACAAGGGACGTCCAAGCTAATGGATTTTTCTCTTATTTTCTATATCACAAATAAAAGAAACATTAGACACCCCTTAGATTTAACTAAAAAAATATTTTCAAATGCGATATTTGATGATATACTTACAATTTTTTTAAAGCAATGAAGAATGGCCTCAAAGACCCAAATGAGCTAGGAATCAGATTCTTAGCTATTATTTGGTCCTATGGTTGTATAGTTAAATGGACCATCATCTATTCTTGCATCCTCATATATGTTTTATTTTATTTTTATTTTATTGAAAATGTGGGTTTATATTAATATGAAAGAGTCAAATATATACAAATTCCAAAAAGTCCCTAAGACTTCAAAATCGGGACTTGTTTAGCTGAACCATCAGTAACAAAAAATGGGAAAACTCCATCTCCACTATCTAGTAGTGTCCTATGGCTCTTCTTTGGGGACCACATGTGCCACCACTCAAAGAATGATTGTACCTGGGATTCGAGGGTAGGGGCATGACTTTCTGACTTTGGCTTTTGGTTTGGAGTGGGAGGCTAGAAGTCATTTGGTGTGATTTCATTGCGAACTTTAACACTAACACATGCCAAGTCATTTCTTGAGATAGGCTTCTTATACACCATAAGAGGAGGGGGCACCACAGGAGACAAAAGTAGAGAGGGTGTAGCATGTGTAGGGGAAAGTTGAGGGGATGCCGAAGCAGTATAGGCAGATGATGACAAGAGGGGAGATGCATGAGGAGGTGAAGAAGCAGGCATAGGGGGCACGGGGAAGGACAAAGTGGGCACAGGAGGCATAGGCTCCTTGGCGTGCAGGGTTGTTTGACTGGGTGTAAGTATCAGCTAAGATCTAGCTTATGAAGGAATAGCATCTTTTCCAACCTATTTTTGCATCTGAGCCAAGAGGTCGGTCTCTTTTCTCATGAATTGCTCGTCCTTCTTGCAACATTCTTGGATTTTTTGCTATAGATAGGAGATCTACTCAAGATTTGCTCCTCTTTCTTGTGGTCATCCATAAATTCATCACAATTTCATTAGTATCAACCTGCACATTGTTAAAAACCTTAGAGCATCTGTACAACCATAGAGACCATAATAGCAAGCTGCGCATGGAATTCCAATTCGCCGGAGCACTATTCAGCATGTCTCCCAAAAACAAAAACATATAATTAACTAGGAAAAAAGCAAAGATTTTGTGCACAGTCTCCCAAACATCTCTTGAGAATTTGCAATTTAGGAACAAGTGGGGAATGTCTTTCTAAGTTCTGTAGCATCTTTGGCATAACCCCTCCCTGCCGAATTTTTAGTGCCCGTTTAGCAGTCTAAACCCCTTTGTGAAGGATGAGCCATAGAAGGCAGGCATGTTTCTCTGGAAGATTTCTATCCCAAACTCTCTCAAACCTCTATACCCAAGTCCTTTCAGTGTCTTTTTTTTGCCACTTCTAATTTAATTGATCTTTCAGCTCGTCTTAACCTTCCACAAGAATGGGGACATGAAAAAGTTTTGTCTACCCTACCCATCTAAATTCTCTAGTAGAAGGAGGAGGCCCTTCCCCCCATCCACAAGATGGCTTCTCTATTCCAAAGGGCGTGTCTCTTAGAGAGTAGCTCTAAGTCAAATCTGTTGAGTTTAAATCTGATTCTTAGAGTATCATTATTTATCCATTTTCTTTTCTCTCTATCCCAAATATCTCCCCAAACACAAATAACTTTTTTGTTGAGGTGCAAAGCATTCTTACTTTCACCATCTCGTAGAGGAGCATTTGTCCATATAGCTGAGAACCAAATTGAGTCTTTGGAAGAAAAGGTACCCATTTTCCTAGAGAATCCTTTCCAAATTAAAAAGGGTCTCAAGGATTCCCAAGCTATCCACATACCTTTCCATAAGTCTGATCCTTTGGCTATATAGACTTCCTTGCCATAGATGGATGACCCTTAAGGGAAGTGCTTCCAATGTTTGCATCTGTCTACCTTGACTTTTTTGACATTTTTGAGAATTCAGTATGCCCAAATATTTTCTAGATTCTGCATAGCCTTGAGGATCCATTGAGCCATGAACTTGGCCGCATATTTCTCCACATCTACAATACCAAGACCTGCTACTATCTTTGGCATTGTGCAGGTCTGCCATTTGACTTTAGGAACCTTGTGATTGATAGCATCTCCTCCCCACAGGAAAGATCTAAATAGATTGCTGAGTTGTCTAAGGAATTTCTTTGTTGGGTACCAATGTGAAATGAAGTAAATGATGGACAAATAAATGTCGTAGTTAAGGACAAATTTTCTTCTTGCTAGTGTTGGCTGAAGCCCTTGCCATCTATTCACCTTGCTTTTGACCCGATCGAGGACCCAATCCCATATGTCCTGCATTGAAAAACTGAAGCCCATAGGTATTCCCAGGAGTCTAAATACCTCTCCTTTTTTGATCTCTTTACAGCCCTTGTTAGAGAGAAAAATAGGAGGAGGGCTCCTACTGCCAAAAATCCATGATCTATCATGGTTAACTTTGGACCCAGAGGCCAGACAAAAAGTGTTTAGACACTCCAAAGTAGCTCTTACTGACTCTTCATCATTATGTGGAGTTAGATTTGTGTCATCTGCAAATTGCTGGCACATAATTTGTCTGTCCCCTTCCACCTATATTCCCTTTATGTTACCTCTATCCAGCTCATCCTTTACCAGCCATCCTAGTGCATCCGCAGCTATAGCAAAGAGTAGAGGAGCTAGCAGGCATCCTTGTTTGATTGATCATTTGAGCCCAAAGGGTTGCAATGTTCTGCCCCATTAACCTCGACTTTACTTCTAGCTTAACACATAAGTATTTCTACATAGGAGCTAAAGCCAGCAAGGCTAGTTGCCATGTCCTTGAGGGAGGACAAAATGAAGCCCCATTCCATTCTATCATAAGCTCTGTCGAAGTCAATTTTGAGGAAGCAAATGTCCTACTGTGTTTCATTAGCCAGTTCAATGGATGGCGGTATGTTCTGCTTGCTCTAACTAAGCCTCAAAATCTTGTGTGCTAGGGACAACAAACTCCTCTTCTCCTCAATTTTGAGGAAGCAAATGTCTTGCTGTGTTTCATCAGCTAGTTCAAGACCTTCCCACAAAGTGAGGATAGCTTCTAGGATATGTCTTCCTTGAATAAAACCTTTTTGATCCTCCCTTATCCACAACATTGCATCTTAATTTTAAGTCTAATGGCTAAGGCCTTTGCAAAGGTCTTATAGCTACAATTCAGCATGATCAAAGGTTTCTAGTTCTTGAGATCCTCTTTTTGGCCACCCTTAGGTATGAGTTTTCTCATGCCTGTGTTTATTCTTGGGTCTAAAAACCCTTTCACTTTGGACTCTTGCCATAACATCATTAGATAAGGACCTACTATTCCCCAAAAGACTTGATAGAACTCTATACGAAGCCCACCTTCTCTAGGTGTCTTACCCTTCCCCATTTGATCAATTGCTCCTTTCAGCTCCTCTAAAGTGAGGTCTATGTCTAGATAGATGCTATCAAATGTGGCAATTTTCTTTCTCTTACTATAGAGCATTTCCCTTAAGCTCTAGCCTTTTCTGTTGTGATGATCTCCTCCTCTCCTAAAAGCTGTTTACAGTGTTATGAGATCACTCAAGGATTTCACCCAGATCTTAGATGAGTCTGTTCTCAAATTGAAGAGACTCTAAGGTTTCTTTAGCATGCTTTTTTCTCAGCTTTTGAACATATCATCATTGGCCTTGTTTGTTGGATTAGACACAGCTTCCATAATCATAGTGGGAATGAAATAACAACTTCTTTGCATCTGGAAGTATTGAACAACCGGGAAGACGAGCATCCGAGATTATAAAGAACATCCAGAAGTAACCAAGAAAATGGGCATTTGGGAACGGTGATCACATCCAAACAAGTACTCAACAGTAATCCATATGTGTTCATTGTGAAAGACATATAAGTGTGTGTGACAGCCAAATGAGTACCAATAAGTAATCCATATATGTTCATTGTAATCTTCTCACGCATATAAATCTTGGCCTGGTTAGTTGCTATTTTTGCTTCTACTCTAAGTTTCTCTCTAATAGTCCTCATCTGTCTTTGTCCGACGCAGTTAATCAAGCGAGTGATGTCGAGCGAGCAAAACTAAATAAGCGAGCAAGAAAAACCGAGCAAAGTAGAAATGGTTGGGCTACCAACACATAACCTCATTGTATGTATGTACTCATCATTAATAAAGATTTATAGTGCTTCTTCAACAATGAACATAAGTATAACATAATATTGCAAGTGCACATTAGTAATAGTGTTTGAACATGATCATAACATGTTATTGAAAGTCTACCTTGGTAAAAGTGTTCTCTATATTTTTATCAAAAGAACTTGCATAGAAAACCGTTTTGATTATTTTTGTCGCTCGTAATATATAGATAGAGTTCTAACATGCTCCTATTATGAGTGGCCTTGCTCTAAATTTGGTGCAAGAAAGTGACAAAAATTCCATTAAATTCACATTTTGATGCATGAAGTTTTACTAAATGGTGCAAAAGGTCATGATAATCATCTAAATCATGCCTTGCCATTCGTTTTGATATGTAACACGACCCCATTTGGATTTGTAAATCAAAAGATATAGGATGTCGAAATCCTCATCGTTGCGGCCCAAAAGATGAGGATTTTGACGTCCTGTATCTTTTGATTTACAAATCTAAATGGGGTCGTGTTACATATCAAAACGAATGGCAAGGCATGATTTAGATGATTATTATGACCACCATTTAGTAAAACTTCATGCATCAAAATGTGAACTTAATAAACAATTAGCCGATTTCTTGCATCGGATCTAGAGGAAAGTTTACCTAATAGGAACCATGTCAAGATGTTGTCTATTTTGGCTTTTACCATTGATTTCTATAAGGAAAGATTGATTTGTTTTAGAATTGAATTCAATTTAAAGAAAGGGATGTACTTACTCTTTAGATTTTGTTGGATTGGTGGGATGTAAGAGTGATTCATTAGGGAGGGTTTTTTGGCAAACAGAAAAACATGGCTTTTGTTCCAAGAGTGAATAGAGTTTCAAAAACCAAGCATTTGCACATGCATGTAATGTGGACTATTCCATTCAAGAAGTCTTATGAAACTTTTGATTTGTGTGGAAGATTTCATTGATGATCTCACTTTTGTTGGTGGAGAGAGAGACCTTGATTAATATGGAGGATTACAAAAAATTGAATGAGTAAAAGTGAGGAAAGATAGGGTGCGTCTTTACTAATGATGCCTTGGCAATGACATAAGTCCAACCCTCTCATGGACTTTTGAAGAACTTAGACACTTGCTATAATAAGGATTTGGCAATCTATTATTGTTTTGTTTTGATTGTTTTTTTTGGCTCGCTCACTTTTTCTTGCTCGCTTTTTTTGGTTTACTCACTTTTCCTCGCTCGCTTTTTGGTAATCCTCCCTTTGTCCCTATTCGTTGTTGTCTCTCTCAAGGAGAGCCAATTGATCTTTGAGCTTTTGAGTCCTAAGGGTTCTGGCTTTATTAGCTCTATGTTTTACTGCTTTTAAAAATACTCTTGTCCTATCTGTGGCTTTGATCCATTTATTTGTTGTAGTGGCAGTCCCACCAAAAGCATTGTTTCAGATTTTAACAATATTATTCCTAACATATGGGAGTTGAAAAAAGAAAGGGTTGGCTTTAAACCAAGAGCAGCCAATGACCCTATCTTCTTTTTCAAGGACAATTAAGATGGGTTTGTGATCAGAGAAGGGGAGCATTGTCAAAGCTCTACTCTTAACACAAGGCATCTCATCAACAATTCTCATAGAGCAATAGGCTCTATCTAGTTGCCCTTTTCTGTGAAGCTGTCCTATCTGATTGTTAGTCTAAGTAAAAGCAGTGTCTTATGATATGTCAGCCAACTCTACCCTCACTTTGAAGCAAGTCCAAGCATTCAGTTCATGCCCTCGTATCACATTGCCTATCCCCTCCCATCTATCGATCCTACTCTTGACCATGTTGAAATCTCCTAGTAGGAGAGCATTGTCTGACAAGCGAATGCTTTCTCAAAGAAGTGCTAGGTCCCTAGCTGAGTTAGGAGCATAAACTGAAAAAATTTGGCACGAGAGGTTTGTGTGAACAAAATCGACCCCCACCCCATAATTGCCAAAAATTGAGATTACTCTCCCCACTCCTTGGGCCAAATGATTTGCTACACCTAAGGCTGCACCTCCTCTCCCTTCATCATGGTTAGTTGTGAACCACAATATCTTGTCATCAACCTACTTTGAATGCCAAAATAGCTTTGCTCCTCCTACTTTAACTTCTTGGAGAGCTAAGAAGTCAAGGGAGAGCTTATTTGACCTCAACCATCTCTTGAAAACTAGGGGCTTTAAGTCATTGGATAACCTTTGAACATTTACTGAAAGACAATAATTTTTTTTTGGGTTTGACTCATCATTGGATAGAACTTTTATTCCTTAACTTCTTGAAGTTAACTGGGCTCATTTGAGGAGACGGAGCAAATTCTCTAGACAACCTTCTCTTTTCCCTTTTTGTTGGACTCTTCTTAGTTGGGCTATCTAAGTTGGAGCTATTTAATCTTTTTTCAAGCTGAATTGTTCTTTTTCCCTTCACTAGGGTGAAGGGCTGTTCCTCATCATGTTCTCTTCATTGACCTTGGCTCTCTCTTCCTCTACCTATTTTCCTTTCATCTTTTCTATTTCTATCTGACTCTCTTTGGTCTTACTCTGCTTCTCTTCCTATGGTGGTTGAGTTGGTTCCTCCACACTTGTCCGGTACATCCAAATATTTTTTACCCTCAGCTTGTTTCTCCTTTCCGTGACTGCTAGGGATAGTCTTTTATGAAATGTCCCCCCAATCCACAAAGGAAACATGAGTTGGGGATACTTTTGTAGAACACCTTTTGAATAAGTTCAAACCCATCTCCATCCAGCAATCAAATGGCATTGGGTGGTTCAACAACCAAATCCATCAACTCACAGGCTAGAGGATTTCCTCTAGGGCTGATGAATCTTTTCGTCTCTAATCCTAGAAACTGGCCTAGAGGGAGACATAATGCTTCTAGTTAGGGGAATAGAGATAGAGGAAGGTTTGGAAACTCTACCCAAATGGGCGCTTTGGAAGGTGGAGGTAAATCAAGATTAAACAACGGGTCCCACAGCTAGACAGAGAGGGGTTGGTTCTTGATTGCCCATGTTCCTTTTTGAATGACCTCAGTCACCATCTCGGCCTTCTCAAAGAGAAAAATGATATATTCATTCTTTAGGAAATGAATGCTTGTAACATTTGGGCATTTGCACATCCAGAAATTTCTAACCCAACCCTCTAGAAACATCGCAAGAGGATGGGGGCCATGAATGTATCTGACAACCACACAAGAACACAGCCACTTGGTCGTTTTAATGAGTAAGCCATTGTGCACCTTCATAGTTAGGTAGCTTACCTTTGAAAATGCTTCCATCTGAACTAGGGAGTTTGTCAAAAGGTCCGGTGGGCTGGAGGCATCGATGAAGATTCGTTTAGCCCTTGGCAGTAAGCTTTTCCCATGTAGTTTGTTTTGGGGCTTGTGGCACTTTGAAGAGACTCCTTCCTCCACCTTGGACAACTCCAATGTAGGAGCCTCTCGAGAGGTCCTGCATGGATGTCCCTGTTTGGGTCTGCTGTACTGTAACTTGTCGTGCAGCTCCATTGGGAGATTTGGTCACTAAAAAGGTGACTCCTTTGGATTTTTCTAACCTTTTTTTCTTTGAGAACGATGGGAAGCTGTCGAGAGCAATTCTAAAGGCGCTTAGTAGTTCTCTAATAGCTGCAGATTTGCCAGCATTTTGCATGTCACTATCTTCCACTTGGAATGTGAAACCCATTGTTGTACCATCTCTTGCATCATCTTTGGCTCGTTCAAGATCTTGCATGATATCGTATGTCTTGCTATTGTCTTAAAAATTCAAGGCTGGCGACTCAAGTTCACTAGAAATGAGGGGGCTTACTTTAGTAAGGGGCACACATGCCCTATCTCTACCACCATCACTGTCTAGGGGAAACCATATCTCTGCCATCACTGGAGGACACCCTATCCCTACTGCCATCGCTGTGGAGGATGCCATTTGTATGTTGTTTTGTTCATATCATATATGTTTTATGATTGCACACAAAAGAGAAACATTTATTTGATCACATGTACATCTTATAGAATGATGAAAATATACCTATTTCCAAAATTATAAATAAGAAAGAGGATAAGAACTTACTTTATAGAAAATAGGTACATTTCATCGAGGCTCATCTCACATGCTTTAACTCATGTCAATGTAGAGAGAAAAACTTTCTCATGTTTAATTCCTTGCATTGATCTTGAGACAATGATTTTCATCTCTTTTGATAAAGCCTGTAAAGAGACATCACTTCTTTTACTATTTTTATTTTAAGGGATGTTAGGGTCATTCTTTGCTTTTACTACTTTTGACCCTTAACCTCTCCAAGTTCCCACGTTGAAAAAATTTCATCTTGCAGATTCCACATTAGTCCAGATCTGAGAGCTAATTGAAAGAATTGGTCATAATTCCTCATGGCATCTAAGCACTTGGTTTCATCAAATACTATTCTAGTTTCTCTACAACACTAGACCCTAAAGTGTCGAGTAACCTTGTCATTGGTTTTCATGAAGTCACGGCACTTGCTATGAAAGAAACAAACCCTTTGAATAAATGACATACCTTGATAATAGTCATTATCATTATTGTAATCCCAAGCTAAAGGAGTGGCTTGTCCTTTGTTAGGCCTACATATATCTTATATTCTACTATTTTGAAATGCATAGAGTCAAGATACTCTATGCATAACTACCTCTTGGCCTCTACACTATGGCAACCACCAATCACAAAGTAATCATATGACTTTATATTTGAATATTCAAAATATCATTGTCATGACATTGATAAAACATCCACCATAACCAAGAAAGGAGCTACATTGGCAAAATGATTGATTTTCATTCGTGACCTCAATTACAACTTGAATCCTTGAATTGGTGTCATGCACAGTTGCAACAATAAAAGGGAGTGGTTTTTGTTTGCTAGACCAATCACTAGGATTGGATTAGCATGTCTTTTAATGGATATTTGGCATTTTTCATTCAATTTTGATGTTTTGATGTAGAATCTATTGTTTTTTCTTACTTTTTTACATGTTTTTTGCTTTTAAAGATAGGGTTTTTATGCATTGTGAATGATATTTTACATTATGTAGATTATTTGTTTAGCTTTTATCATTGATTTTTAATTCAATTACCAAAATTTTTATTTACTTTATGCAAACTAATTATGTTTAAGGTCAAGCAGCCTATTGTAGAGAAAGGCAAGCCATTGTCTTCTCTAGACCCAACACCTCGAAAGGTCACCAAGAAGAGCAAGTCTAAAGGCACCTCTCTTGCTACAAAATCATAGCTATTTGCTTTTAAGGCTAGCCAAGGGAGCTGAACCCTAAGAAACCTGCACCAAAAAAGAAACTCCTAGCAGCAAATCAGTTTCTTGAAGATTTTCCCTTGGATCCTACAACCCTTACCCACCAATACCCTTGCAATAGGTGGTACTTAGAGTTTGCACATAAGTCATTACTATTGTTTCTGGATAGGGGTTTATTTTTAACCACATTGATGAAAGGAATTACAAGAACAGTGGCCCAGTGAGGTCACTTACTTATAATGAGAATGAATTAAAATATGTAAAATTTGAGGTTTCTAAGGATGCCAACTCTCGAGTGAAGCAGATCTCAATTATTGAGGTCAATTGTGACTTTCAAAAGATCAAGCATTCTTCTTTGAAAGGACAAGTAGAGGAGGCCATAAGGACCAATGCAAAACTACCCTCAAATTCATTCCTTATATATTCTCAAAGGGTATTTTAGTGGAATTTGGTAGCAAGAAGGCCTCGAAGTAAAAAGGAAAGAAAAGGACCAAGGAAAAATTATCTATAGAGGATGTTGCTACTAGTAGCCAATAGGGTCATATAAAGAATCAGAATCCCACATCTCAATAAGGAGAGGTTGCCTAGCTCAGAAGAGGTTGATTTAGATGTCCTAGCATGCTACAGACTTTTGGTATAATCAGTACTCAATGAAATACACCAAAGGAACACATTTTACAAAAAATTGTTGGATGTCAAGACATCCATGCTAAATTTAGGAAGCTCCATAGGCCACATGTGTGCCCTAGCACTAGAAGGATGCCACTTGAGGTCAAAGAGCCACATCATTTATGCACATTAAGGCTAGTACAACCTCAAGGATCAGATTATAATTCATCTTCATGCTAATCTGATCCTAGAGATCTTCATGCTAATTGGCATATTCATGGTAATTTGATCCCTAGGATTGGATGATGTACCCCGAACAATGAGCAAGGGGGAATGAGCCATGGCGAGAACAAGCAAGGGGGAACATAATTTGCATTGCATGTTCTAACCTCTAAAAACACTTATACATTGCTATGTGACATTATGGGTCCTTTTAGCTCAAATTCATTTTGATACACTATGTAGGAAATGGAGAGATGCATCCAAGAGGGTTGATGCATATAATGCAACTTCATAATGAAAATGATCTTCTATAAGAACATCCCACTATGAATGCCTTGGTGGTGTGCAATGCTAGCCTCTAAAGGGAAGGTCTTTGGTCTCCAAAAGGAATATGTACTTTCATGCTTCTACTTCACATCCTTATAGTAATCAAGCGCATCACACAATTGGTTGGAAGAACAACACCCTAGGGACTTTCACATAATCTTGTAGTAGTGGGCTTTTTGCTAAAGTTTATCTAGTATGCCTTCTCTTCTCAACCAACTATAGCATAGTATAGCTAAGAGTACATAAGCAGCAATATCCCCATATCGACTAGCCAATTCTTGTGTGGATACTACAATGTCTAATGTAGACATAAGAGCCATGATCAAAAGTTTTGTTTTTATTTCAAGGGATTTAGAGTAAGAGCTTTCTTTTAGTGGAATAGTTTTGCAGATCATTGCTATTGATTCTATACCTATAATGCATTGTCAATCCAAAAATGTATCGTAGAGATTTCTTTTAGTTGAATAGATTTTGTAGATTGTTATGTGAGTGATTCTATACCTAGGATGCACTATCAATCCCAAATGCATCTTTCCTTAAACACATTGCAAAGTAAGCACCTTTCAATGCTTTTGGGTGGAGTGAATGTTTTTGACTTGGAGCTTTCTTTCATTGTTGTTGATTTTTTTTTGGTTGCTCATCCATGCTCTAACAATGCGTGGGATTATTTTGTGTCTTTTATTAGTTATCAAGAAATAAATTCAAATAGGCATTGACTAATTGATCGATTTAAACTTTAGTTTGTTCCCCATCACTCGTGACATGGAAATCCTCACATTGGATCAAGTTCCATCTTCATGCTAATCTAACCTCGAGGATCAAACTATTGTGCTTATTCATGCAAATCTAATCCTCAAGACTAAATTAGTGTGAATATCCATGCTAGTCCACTCCTTGAGATTAGATTGACATTCGACGCCCTCAAATGATGCATGCTAATCTAACCCAAGGGATTCAATTAGCATGCATCTGCATGCTAATCCGATCCTCAAGATTGGATTAGCTAGGATGTGTTTCGACATTTGGGAAAAAAATTAAAAATTTTTCATGCATCAAAAATACTATTTAGTTATTATTTGTATTGAAAAGAATAAAAACAAATGTTAAGAATTTACTCAATTTTTGGGGTTTCTTGCCATCTTGTATGTAAAAGCAAAATTTGGAGGATGTTAGAGTTGGGAGGAGGTAGATGTCAATTCCAGGGAACAATAAACAACGAGGGATTAGGCTTACATTTTGCTAAGATAATCAGATCATCATAAGCAAAATTTTCAAGCCTAGGGTTTATATTCTTTAAAATAAATTATAAATTTTAATTTTCCAAATACGGACCTAAAAATGTTTTTTGCAAAATAGGTGTAGATAAAAACTTTTTCAAGTCCAAGCTTAATATTTTCTAAAATAAATTATAATATCTGCCTTTTTAAATATGGATCCAAATAAAATTTTCCATAATCAAGTCAACTAAGTAAATCATTCAATTCAATGGTATATATTTTCTTGTATAATAAATTCAAATCTGCTTTTCCAAACATGGATCTTAAAATTCCATTTTTCCTACTAGTTATATTTTGTTGGTTTGCATTTTTAGGGTAGCCTTGAATGCCTTGTCTCTATATAGCCCAAGGTTTCTATATGGACATTTCCTTATTATTAGGTCACCAATTCCTCTTAGTGCTTACTTGTGATCTTTAGCATGTCAGTCTCAATCTCAACTGATAATCATGGAAAAGAATTTTCCTTTAGGTCACCTCACAATGTAGGCTCAAAACAAACCCAAATAGCTTTTAGTCTCTTCATATAGCCTAGAAATTAGTTTTGGTACTGTGTTTGTCTCCTTATTTAAACATAATAATGAGCTAGGGAATCTTTCGGGGTCCTCGTATGAGCCATAATGATTCATGAGGATTGAGCTGAAAGTAGCTGCCAAGGTAGCTCTAATGTTCATTCTACTTCTATTCAAGCTATGGATGCACTATTTTCATCTGTGATTGCTTCAATGACACATGTGTCTTCACCTTCAAGAGTTGAACGTAGTGCATCCACTCCTCCTAAGAACAAATCAAAGTGAAGGTTGCACATTTATAAAAGATTCACGAGTTATGGGAGGAGGAGGATGCAATTCTTGATATCCAAGGCTAAGGGAAACATGCACTATCATGTGTTGACCTTAAATGATGAGAAGAGAATGTTCTTTTGATGGCATCAAAGAGGATGGATCATCCACTTCTGAATCATTATCAAATCATGACAATTACCTTCATGATGATGAAACAATAGGGGTGTTGATATGGAAGAGGATGCACTTGCAGAGTGAGAGAGTGCACATACACTTTCTAGTTGCGCTAAGAAATTGCGATCTCTCGGAATATCATTGGATTGAAATTTTCAATATAAAAATTTTGACAATTTTTTCATAATGATACTGTGCTATACTGATTATACTTATGATATGGAAAGTATCAAAATTTTTCTTTTTAAAAAGGAATATTTCACTTAAGTCTTGCTTGTGTGCCATGTTACCTAATTTATATGCAATAGCATTGGCCGATGAGCAAGCTCCCATGAGCCACCATTCAAGTATGAAACCTTGATGAACTAAGATGTGACCTCTTGATATGATAGGACCATGTCTAGGTTGGTAGTCCAAACCTTGCCCAAGTGGCCCATAATCTTGACTCTTTGGCACCCTAGCCCATCTAAGACCTCCTCATCCCAATTGTTCCTCTTTGTCTCAGCCTACAAGAGGCCCCCAAACTCCACCATGTAGTATCTAGGACAGTAATAATCCCATGACTACTAAAGGAACTAAATCCTAAAGGGCACTTCTATTCTCGAGAATTGTCTAGACCAATGGTGGGGGTCTAGGTGTTGCTCAATCCCTCCCACCAAGAGTTGGGAATCACCATGACAATCTCTACCATCCGTATACCTACCCTTTTTAGAAGTGAAGTGTCTACACCCTATCCTATGTATCAAAAGGGATCCATCTCCAAATTCCAAGGGACTGTGCTTGGCCAATATGTGATCATTGCCCCACCATATGTTTCTCTAGATCCCAAACCTCTCAGTGCCAGATGATAGGCTTCCACTCAAACTCCTTGTGGGGCCTTCCCTATGCAGGGGGGCTCCAAAAAAATATGTCTATGGGACTGTTCCTACTAGCCACCTACACAAGGGGTATTTCTAAGAAGCCCTTTGCTAAAGCAAGTGCTTCCAAGGCTCAGAGCCTGGGGTGAGACCACATACCACCAGCTTGTCTAGGCGGGCTCTGCTTTGTATCTTTGGGTCTATGATACCAAGAACTATGTGGGCTGGTGGTAAAATTACAATGTGTCATGCCACTCTGGCTCTAGTGTTTCACGTTCCATCTGATCCTGCCCATAAGAAGTTGTGCACCAAGTGACTAAGCTGATCCATTGACCCATGTAGCCCCCATGAAAGCACCAGCACATGGCTATGTACTAGGCTATGGCAAGAAGGACCTAGTTAGCCACCAAGGCCCTACTTTCTTGGGAGCATTTGCCCAAGCTTCAATAAAGAAGCTTGATCTACACAGTCGCTACTACTCTATTGATGCATCCATGTCTACCTAGAACCCCTAGTATCTCACAATCTATCCCTACAGAATCGACTTAAGACCAAGGGTAGTCCCCCAATCTCAAACCTCTTCGATCCCTTCAATTGTTGTAAGGAAGACAAGATAATTTGGTCCAAGTGATTTTGGCCCCAAAGGCCTTGCAGTATGTGGCTAGAGCCTCCTTGATCACCTCAAGGCTCTCTACAAAACCCTCCACATAAAGTGCCATGTCATTTGTAAACTCTACTTCTGCAACTCCTTCTTTTGTCGAATTGGGAGGCTTTATCCCAGGCCAATGGTCTAAGAGCACAAAAAATTTCCCAATACCTCTGCAACAAAAAAGAAGAGAAAAGGGGGGAGTGGAATGCCTTGCCAAACTGATTGGGAGAGAGAGAAGTCCTCACCCATATGGATGCCAATAAGCATTTGGTTGGAGCTCCCTGCATACAAGGTTGAGACCCCTCTGATCTATTTGTCTGAATAGACCTGGTGCCCTCTATGACATACCACTCCATCTAGTTGTAAGCCTTCTCAAAATCCAATAAAAGTACAATGAAAGGCTAGGACTCCTCTTGGGCCCAGTCCAGTGCCTCCCAAAAGGTGAAGATGTTGTTTTGGATGCTGTGCTCCTAAACAATCCCTATCTGTGTGCCATGAATGATATCCACTAGATGAGGCCACAACCACAAAATCAAGAACTTGGCAAAGATCTTGTACATGGTGTCTAATAGAGTAATTGCTACTCTCCACTATCATGGATCCATCCTATGGTGGATGCACTCCAAGACACACTTAAAGAATGACGATGTCAATCCATCATCTCTAGGGCACTTTTATGGAGATAGGGTCTTGATGGCCTCCAAAAGATCCTCATCCTTGAAAGGTATCTCTAGCTATCTGCTCATGCTCTTAGATACCACTACTAGGATGTGGGCCCAAATAGACTCTTGAACTACATGCATAAGGGGGGATGCCTCCTTGGACTGAAGCAAACTCTGATAGACATCTGTAGTCATCTCTAGAACCTCCTATGGATCTAAGTGTATCATCTGACCGCCAACATCTCTCAGTCTCTAGAATATTGCTCCCACTAACCAAGGCCACTTGGTCTAAAATAACTTTTTGGTCATCATGTCAACCTGTTGTACCCATCGAGCCCTAGATGAGTGATAAGTGAACTTTGCATGATGGACCTCCCTGTCCTATAGGTCAAGGTGCATGTGCTCATGTTGATAGGAAAGCCACTGCAAACCTAGGTCCATCTCCTTGAGGCACTCGATGGAAGCTAGGTCATATCTCAATGCTCTCTCATGTGCTTGAAGGAGGTGGCAATAGTGGAGAGCCTGAGGCTAAATCTCCTTACTTGTCCTTTGGATCACATGTGCTACCCACAAGGCCCAACTTCCCCCCAAATTTGTTTCGGGCTACTGCCAAATCTCTGTGACCAACTCATGTATCTCATCCTGCAACAACAAGGCATATGCAATGTGGATCCCTCTTTAAGGGAGCCCACGATGAGGCTACTCAAGGTGAAGAACAACCAAGGAGTGGTCGAACATCATGGTACCTACAAAAATGCTAGTGACTCCACCCCCATGTGTCTCCCAATCACCTACATAGAACATGTCTAGCCTCTCTAGAGTTCCATCATGACAATGTTGCTTGAAGCAGAAACAAAGGCCACCTAGAAGTCTAGAAAACTTTGGCTCCTACCAAGGGTCCCTACCACAAATTGTGAAAATCAATTGCTCCATGCACTCCTCTCAAGTTTCAAAATCTCTAAGAAGAAAGCTCCACGCTCCCCAAACTCTACGTTGTTGAAGTCAGCTCCAATAATCCAAGACTCCACATCTAGGAGGCTCCTAGTCAACCACCTCTAGAGCGTGGGACATTGTTGTCTACAAGTCATAGCATAAACATTCCAAATCCCTATCCTAGAGTCACTAAAACATAGACCCATACATGTTGTCATTCTTATGGTGATCTCCCCCTGATTGTAGACATCTATGGCCACTACCTCTGAAACTGCATGCAAAACCCTCCACTCTTGCCTACTATAGGCCACCACACCTCCGAGCCTCTCCTTAGAAGGAGGCGATGCTGGTGTCTAACATTGATGTTGAAGATATGTGCTCCTAAATCAAGATAAATTCCACTACTATCCTACCACATCCCTCTGCAACTCTTAGCAAAGTATCAGATATTGCGACTAATATTGCTCAAAGTAATGGAGCACATGCACGTTCCAATTGTATATGTCTTGTTCTAATTATAAATGGCTCATTTTGAGTTTATATGGCTCATTTTTATTTTATACAGATCATTTTGATTTTACATGGCTCATTCCAATTTTATAAGTCTAATTTTATAGGTCTAATATTATATGTAGACCTAATCTTGTATGTCTAACATTATATGCCTATTATATGGCTCATTCTAATGCACATGAAGCTTTGTTCTAAACACCATTAAACCAACATATTTTTATAGGTATGCATGATGTTAGTGGAACTTATTCAAAAAATGATGCAAATCTACAAAAGCATACCCAAGCAAAAGTGATCAATTAGGCAAAGAAATTGAGCAAATGGGACCGCATTCATATAAGGCAGCGGGAATTGTAGAGAGACTTCAAACATAGCCATATGGACTGGTAGGCATCAGTAATGGATCACATTCAACTATTATGCCTACCTAGAACCCCACCAAATATTGTCCCAAGACATGTCCACAAAGATTGGAGAGAAATTGTGTTAGATCTAAATGCCCCTTTTGTATAAATTAGGAAAGATGCTCCTACATTTTTGGATTTCTAGCTTGATCCAAAGTTTTGTTTGGAGCACTTTTTAAAGAATAAAAGTTGACAAAATTCTGTGCTTTTGCACATCACAAAGAGACAAACATAATGGCTCGAGAGCAATGTCATCAAGCAAGATTCACATTGGGTAACGAGCTAGTTTTCTTCAAGGATGTACATACAATAATAAATTGTCTAGAGTTTCAATTTGATACCCCCTCTTGTAGATTGACCTTTTAGATTGATTGAGATATTGCTACTCCAATCACATCGATAGGTAGGAGAATAAGGTATAATACTCAAAATAAATTGTTTAGGGTTTCAATTTGATATATGCTCTTGTATATTGCCCTTTTAGATAAATTGAGATTTTTGCTTCCTCTAGGTTCATTAATCATTTGTTTCAGTTCATGTCATCTTCTTGGAGTACTCCTCAATATTGAAGAGCATATCTCTACTTTTTACATGGATGTGCCAAGAGCATGAAATCCCTTTGGGTTAAGTTCTCCCTACTAGGTTAATCCAATAGAAATTTGTGAAATCTAATAGCAAGTAGATAGAGAAATATGAGAAACGCAAGCACATGGCAATGGTGTCAAGCTCACAAATGAATAGATAGTTACCTATCAACATCAAAGGGCATGTTGTTATATTTTCCCTCATAAGTATTGTCTTTGGAGTGATTGAAAACATTGACTTCATTTTGGAATACTCCCATAGGTATCTTCATGCAATGCATAGGGTGTGAAAGTATGTGGACTATCAGCTCATTTGTGAGGAGTTAGGACTAGTAATTTTTTTGTTTGTAGAATTGTCCCTTGATGATATAAGATCCCTTCCTAGTGGCATTTCCCAATCATCAACATAGTCCTCATTAGACTACTTTTTTTGCAGTGCATTTAATTAGGTAAAAGTCTGCACTTTGTATTGTTGGTCTCAGTGTCTCAGTATTGACTATGAAAATATCACAAGTGTCTCAGTGTTGACTATGAAAATATCCTTGCACACATCATGATGACATCCAAAAAGTTGCAAATGTGTATGCATTTTCCCTCAAGAATTTCCTCCCATCTTGGTGGCTTTCAAAAAAAAGGATTTTCTCATTTCTTGGCATAATAACACCACAATTAAAAACCTTAGGCAGCCCTAATGTCCTCGTAAACAGACAGGAAGACAATGCCATCTTTCAACATCGCCTCTCAATGCTTGGCTATGGGCATATATCCACATATTGAAGAAGATATTCAAGTTGCTCCTAAACCTTCATCAAGAGATCAACTACATTCCCCTTTGTCAAACACCGAGCAAACCCTACTATTTGAGCTTCAATCAGCTTATGGATAAATGGCATGTGTGATCATGGAATAGTGGATTGTGTGCAATAGCAATGCAACTCTTGCTATCACACTAGATTGCTACTAGATCATCTTTTGTGTGTCCCACGTTTGATAACAACTATCTAAGCCAAAAAGATGTGCATGTCTCATAGTGTGGCAAGTCTCTACTTTTGTCAATGAGACTATCACCATCTACAATTTCTTACTTGATGGAGAAATGGGTTATGATCCAAGCAAGAAGCAATACACTATAGTTCACTATTGATTATCAGCATCTCCTTCCCAATCCATGTTAGTGTATCCTTCCAGCTCACCCCTTTGAAAGTACAAGATACAATAATCTTAAGTTCCCTTCAAATATCAAAGAACTCTCAATCTTGCAAACCAATGTGTCTAGTGTGGTGATTGAGGAGCTCGATTGCAAAGATATGTTTGGGCATGTGGTGCTGGTGAGATAGAGAAGACACCCACCAATAGATGTTATCATGTGCCACCACCGTGGGAGAACTTATTTGGAAAGCTTATTCCCTAGATTCATCAAAGTAACTTATGGAGTCTCTACAAAAGCTCCAAACAATACCACTCATGGCTAAGAAATATTCCATCAACCATCCTTTGAATCTCAATATGAAGGAAGCAATGAATCTCCCCAAGATCCATTATCTCAAATTATTTTGAATCATGACCTCCGTATCTCCAATCATGTTATGATGGCTTGTATAGGGGATGAGGTCATTAAGATATAATATAATGAGAGTAAGACAAGATCACTTTATACAATGTGTAGAGATTGGTGTCCAATGAGCTGGGAGTGAGTCTGGAAGTGGTGAAGAATTGATTCATCCTATGATACCAATCCCTTGGCAATTTTTTAAGCTCGTACAACACCTTTTTTAACTTGCACAACAAGTGCTTCCCATTCACCTCATAGCTTGGAGGCTGCTCAACATATAGCTCCTCTTCCTCCTCCTAAATCTCCCCATTAATGAATGTGGACTTCATGTCCATCTACAATAATAGTGGCTACCCATGATAGGATACAATTGAATAAGCCTCCTTGGCATAACTCCTCAAGCTCTCTCATCTTTATCCTATTGATGAAATGGACCACTATATTTGAAGGACCTTAGCCTTGTAAATCCTAGTCAGGTTCTTTGCCTCTAACATGCTCTTGCCATTTCCATAATGAATCAGTTCTTGCACTCTACCACACTATTTTGTAGAAGAGAGAGAAATTTCCATTTGTCTCTTGATCCCACTCTGCTTATCCACATACTCTCCACTTTTGTCAGTGCTCACTGTTGCACTCCAATGAGAGGTATGTGCCTGAAGTGCCTGCGCCATATCATGCTCACCAATCACAAGCAAGGAATGCATTTATCTTGTAAAGGCCTACCTTCCCCAATCCACAAGCCATAATCTCCTTGTTTTGCCAATTCTCAACAAAACTTGCTTCTTCCTAGTCATGGTATAGACTAAAAGCAAATTGTTTGCATGAATTTGCACATACAAGACATCATTTAAAGTTTTGCCCACACTATCATGAATAGAAAAAGGAATGAAACCTCTCTCGTTTATTATCCCATGGGCTCACCACCCTAGGTCTTTTTCTTCTTGCCCTTCCCTTGGGCCACCAATGCCCTCCTCAATATAGATCTTGCCTCATCTATTCTTGAATCAACAAAATGAGTTCACCTCCTTGAAGGTTGTCAGTTTACGCCTCACCAAGAGTGAGCATTGTGACAAAATTTTGGTGAGTAGAAGGAAGTTGGTTCAGCAGCATTACAGTTAGTGAGTATCCAACCTAGTTTTGGATCCAGCCCACAAATATCATCACTCTCCTTAATCTTAGTGATATGACCCATCACTGAATCTCTGTCACTAAATCGTAGGTTGAGGAGTTGAGGCTAAAGATAATGAACACATGGGTCATAGCATCAAACTGGTCTCGAAGGATCTCCCATGCATCAATTGTAGTTGTAGCCATCTAGATAAGTGGTATTTTACTATCTATTATCATCATCCTCATGATATCCAATAGTCATGCATCCTTCTCTTCCCATTCATACACCTATATGTCCTCATCATCGCTTTTGAAAATTCTCTTCTTCAGAGTAATGGGACTTGATAATGGAGTCTTCTACAAGCCAATCATGATGCTTCATAGTTTCCTTATTATAATCCAAGGGGAAGGGGGAGAGAGAGAGAGAGAGAGAGAGAGAGAGAGAGAGAGAGAGAGACGTCTATAAAAGACCTCATGGGTCTACGAGAGAAAGTAGAACCAACTAAATAGTGAATTACCACATTTGGATAACCAAACAGTCAAGGGAGTGCACAAAGCTAATTCCTCCCTAGTACTACACGACATAACTACATTTTGATACTATTATAAGGTGGCCTTCATAACATCAGTTTAAGATTGAGAGTCTTTGGGTTTGGATTTAAAGTCTCTAATGAATGCTTGCCCGTCTCAATAAACCACCAATTTTCCTACTTTGTGGTGCTTCTTTAACTTTGGTGAGTTTACTATTTCTTTGTTTGAGTTGGATCAGGGTGAGCTCCTTAGATATCCAATTCTTTATACCCTTGAGTTTATGTGTTTTTCTAAGGATATTAACTCTTACTACCCTCCTTTGAAATATACCTATGCTTGCAAAACTTAAGGCATATGGTTATATCATCTATGTCTTTCTCCTCATCATCATGAACGCAACCATCTTTCAACCACCCAATGCATAAGATCGTTCTATTTTTCACTCTAGATTCCTACTCTTTTACTTTGGTATAAAGATCCACTTTATTTATTGTATTGCTAGCATCAAAAAGAAATCATCTCTTCTTTCTTTTCTTTTTAAAAAATTCATTTCTTCTTTGATAGACTTACTTGATTAGTGATCATCTCCTTAACCGTGGAGACCAATTGTGGTGCTAGTGGAGTTACATTGCATTTGTGCAGTACTTTTGCCACAATTTCTTCTTTTCCACTACTCTCCATGTCATGTACCTTCCTTCCAAGTGCTGCAAGTTGGAGCTTAAGCTCTTGTATTTCCTACGGTAGGTAATAGATGTGATCTTGTGGGTGTGAAATGATCCTTTGCTTTTGAAACCTTGCATAGAGAGAAAGTGATGGGAGGGTCGCAATGGTCAAGTAATGATCCTTTGCTTTTGAAACCTTGCATAGGGGGAAGGCAATGGGAGGGCTACAATGGTCGAGTAAGAGACCTTGCTAGATGGACTTGATTCAAGGTTCTTGATTGGGAAGTTCCATGGTGGCCTATGCACTCCCTTTTTAGAGCTAACCCCTAGGTTGGGCTAGAGGTTCAGCCCAACTTGGGGTTAGGGAGACGTGAACTAAACTAAACCTGTGACCTAAGGTAAATGAAAACTGAGTTAAAAAGAGTTAAAAGGCAGCTTGTGGGTTGAATCTTAGACCTTTGAACCTTTTAGCAAAACTATTATGAATGAACAAATAGGTAGCGGGATGGTAGACTACTTCAACACTAAGGCATAAGACTTTGGAGAGAGATGGAATGAGCTGAGCAGCTCTGATGGATGTTGAGGATTCATCTCAACATAATCTATTATCACATGTGCATAGCACTAATAGATAGAGTGCTAAAAGTCACAAGGGTTAAAAGCCCTAACCCTAAAGGGTATATATATTCTTTACTTTCAATTAAATCTAGTGTACAACTAGTCATTTTGTGGTGTGCTCTCTACCTGTTCCCTCTCTCCTTATCTCCACTCTTCTCATCTCCTCTCTCCATATTTGTTCATGGTATCAAATCATGGCTTTACCTTTCGCTGAGGCGCCATCCTTGCAAGAGTGCATGAGAGATTGAGTTTGAGAGTTCTTGAGCAATTTGGAGTTCATTCTAATCTCTTCTGGTAGAGAAATTCCATCCATGTGAGAAAGTTCCTTCAGAGAGGCATTTCCATCCATTTCCATTTCCATTCATGTTCATTTGTTGCTTGAGAGATCTTTGAATACAGTTCTATTCTTTCACTGAGAGAGAGAGAGGTGTCTCCTTAGAAAAATAATCCTATCCTATCAAGATCTGAGAGACAAAGAGATCGAGATCAGTACTATTCTAGCCTACAAGCTAAGGACCAAACTTAGTAAGCATACAACACACAACCAACAAAGGAGCCTACAACATCTACAATGACTTCGGCCTCCACAATGACTCAAGCAGTGCCTACATCAGCTACCAGCTAGAAGTTCATGGCCTCTCACAACAAGCAAATGACCCTAGCCCTAAATGGAAGCCCTTTAGCATCGACTCTACCATAAACCACAATTGACTACCAACAAGCAATGCCAAGCAGCAAGGGATTACTATGACCTACACAAGCACTCTACTCAAGCTCACAGGGTAGTTACACACACTACGTAACTATACGATGGCAAGCACATAACGGACTCCTCCAATGCCACTCCAATGACTCCTTCAACACCTAGCTACACATGTCATGAAGCCACACTAATGGGACTAAAGAGCAAGTGAGCCTCAAACATGCACACGAACCTGAGGATAGCAGTGCAATCTTGCATGCAAGTAGCCTCATCAGTAGCATCAGCAGCTAGAAGTAAGAGCCACCATCAACACCTTTACTGTGATCTCCCACAGCCAACCGACAACAATGTCCATATCATCAAGCCTTGATAGAGTGCATGGGCAAGGCCTATGGCCTTCACGAATCACTATTCACATCGCCCATAGCTCTAGTAACCACCTAGGCAAGCAAACGTTACCATCAATCAGAAAAAGTGGCTCCACGATGAGACTCACCTCATAACGGAGGAGGTGATGGAATCTAAAAGGTTCTTTAGGTAGCAGGTTTCGACTAATTTTATCATCACCCAAGGTTGGTCAACAAGTAGACACCACCACACAATGACATATGGCACATATTATTCACAGGTCACCCATATCCAAGTCTAGTATAAAAACTACCACATGGCACCCCATCCTTATCATGCCATGTCATCATCAACATGTCTAGTGCCACATCATTCTTAACACATCATTGACACATCAGCTACCATGTTAGCTGACCCTCGACTACCACATCACCCAATTACCACATCAACATCCATGTGTCAATATCCATGTCATCAAGACATGTCAACACAACCACATGAACTACCACATCATCACATCCAATCATCAACCATATCATCACACCATACCACATCCTCTACCATCTCATCATTGCCATGTGGCACATAGCCTCCTACCATGCACAATTACCTCTTGCTATGCACTTCCATGTGGACACAGGTGCGGGCCATGTCACCATACCATATCCTCTACCATGTCATCATTGTCTTATGGCACATAGCCTCCTGCCAGGCATAGCTACCTCTTGCTATGCACTTCTATGTCGACATAGGTCCCACCTCAGCATAATGCTCCATAGGTAGACCCCTTCATAGGCACAGTTTCCCATGTGAACTAAGCTACCACCTCAGCATAGTACTTCATAGGTACACTCCTTAACATGCACATTTTTTGCATGTGAACCCTCTTGCCACATCATTGTTTTTTACCTTTTTTCCCCCTCCACATTGATCAAGCCGTATCTCTTGATCTAGGAAGAACTTGAGGGTGCTCCAAAGAGAAAAAACGCTTAATAGTGTCATGATCTACACACTTGTCACATCACATGCACATTTTAGCACTTATATCACACATTTTTTAGCCTTAGCATCAAATCCACTTCTTGCACACATTTAAGCCTCTTCATTAATGCATCTGGCCCAGCACCTAAAAGGAAAAAAAGAAAAAGAAATTATTTGCATCTTTTTAAGAAACTATCATTCAAATCAACAAATCTCTCTTCATACCACTCTTCCACTCTTTTCTTGAGTACATATAATATGTCTAGCATCATCTATTTCAACACTGCCCTTGATGCTAGGCTAGTCATTACCGATTGCCAATGTCATCAGAGATGTCATGACTTTACATAGAAGGTCACCCCACTGAGTCCCCTATCATGTTCATAGACATGTGGTGTAACTATCAGTGTAGGCAATGAAAAATTATTCCTTGGCTACATCATATGATGCCAAAGGCAAGCTCAATACATAATCGGATTCAAAACAAATGTCCAATGGACAAAGATACATCATTGTGATCATTAGAGCTAAATACATGATGGCTTTGAGGTGGCTTGCCAATATAATTGGCTTGATAAATATTTCTCTCATCATGACCAAATTTCTTGTATATGAAACACTAATGTTCCTACATCTTTTTCTTTGCAATTATTTAACCCAAAGTGGTTGCATTTGATCCTCTAATTTCCACTTAGAAGTTCCTCCTAGTGCTCATGAAGGTTGTTTCATGGGTAGAAGTGGATGCCATGCTCTCTACTAATTTAATTTTACTCTAACTCTCCAATGGGGATGACTCAATGTCATAAAGTGTAAGTTATACATATTAGACAATGTCTCAACTAGACTTTTATATCCTTTACATCATAGTCAGCTCAGAGTATTGCCTTAGCTTGATCTTCACCTAAAACTTGTTTAATTAAGCAATTATTGTCTAATACTCTTGTATTTATTTAAATGATTAGTGAGATCATTCTTTGGATCATACCTCAAACCATGAGAAATTTCACCTTGGAATGCTTGGAGTGAGTCTTAATAAATTTCCCATGCATTTGCACTAAATATACTATCAATGTGATGAATACATTAATTTGGGTGTGTTGCAACTATGTATCCCAAAGCTTTCTTCATAGTCATCTCTAAGGCTTTTCTCTGTGTCTCTTTTGTTCTTCTACATTTGAAGGTACGTAACCTTTTATTGCCATGTATAAAAGCCAAAACCTATGAAATTATTAATGACTTGTGTGGCCATTGGGAAGTCAAACCTTTAGTTTGCTTCACAAAGAGAAAACCTTGCAAATGGGCTTAAGGGCGAATATAATAGTCCCTCTTGTCATCCAATGAAGGAATCTTTGAACCTTAGCAACAAAATACTTTGCAAAAACTAAAAAAGATAGGCCATCACATTGTCATGGATTGATGTAGTGAGAACTAGCTTTTTGAATCAAAGGAGTAGTGGATAGTCATAGATAGAGGCACGAGAGATGTAATTCAAAACATATGGCAAAGCTATAGGAAAAATATTGAGCAATGAATGATTGAATAGTATTATATGTGGGTCAGCATAGAGAATTGCATATGTAGCCAACTCGAGAAACAGTGTAGCGTGTTGTTTTTGGGAGATCCATGGGCTATCTAGGATAATTGTATTAAAGAGAATATGAGAAGCGATGTATTTTGTCCTTAGTAGAATGGTGAGATTCAGACTTGGTGATGATATTAATGACATAGCTTTGTCTCTGAATCTACCAAAGTGAATATTGTAGGTGAGGTTTGAGCCAAGTTAAAGGTTGACTAGTAGTTCCTCAATTAGAGAATAATGATGGGCAGTCACACTTGTCCCAGTCAGAGAAAAGCTTGAACATGATGCGATAGGAAAGAAGGAAGATCTGGAACCATGTGAATAGTAGCAAGAAAATTAATGTGCAAAGCCATCAATACAAGTAGGCTAACCATTCCCCAAGACAAAGACAATTCTAGATGAGTGCTAAATGATAGCTTCACCTAGTTTTGGTAGAAATTCAAGTCGATCTACAACATGTCAATCAAGCTTGTAGGAGTGGAAACCAGTCTTGAAGACACCAACATACAAAGATAGAATTAGGAAAGAAGAGCCATGATAGGGAAACAAACACACAGGTTGTACAAGAGTGAGCTACTTGGGCTCTGATACCACATCTAGAAATCTATGGAGGCTCAAAGTAGATACACATGGTGAGAAGAGAGCAACATAAGAAAGATGTGATTATTTCCTTAGAAATCACTCAATATATAGGAAAAAGTACGTTGTTATCCTTACCCACTTAAGTGCACATGTCAACGTCTCATACACTTAATCTTGCTTATCAAGAGTGGATTGCAAAAAATTTAAAGGGTACCATTAGCTAAGAATCCAAAATGGAAGAAATGTTTTGATGCTATTATGATAGTAGAATTTGGCCATCCAAAAACAACAAGAGACTGTTATGTTATGAAAAACAATCATCAACACAGAATGTAACTAGCATGGCTTTTAAAATGAGTTTTTTTGCTTGTAAAAATAGAGTATATGTCAAAGGACAACAACACATTGTTTGCATGCAATCTTAAAAGGGCACAAAATAAATCGGGCAAGGTATGTGTACTCAAGGATCATGGTTGATATTTTAAGAAAGGATAAGAAAAAAATTGCCACAAAACTCTAGACTGGCATTGTCTCTATAGGCACTCTTTGAATATCAAAATACTAGGACATCTACTACTCCCTTGAAGGCAATAGCCATAGTAGATAGTTTAGATGATGAACCACTAGGTTTAACTAATCCAATTTCAATATTAGCAGATTTGATTAAGGCTGATTACTCAATTGGAGAAGCACAAGAAGCCATGAAACAATTGGCCAAGTCATCTCCTATGGAAATCGTGTGATTGATATCAATATCGACAACTCCTACACCAATGATTCCTCTTCTTAAGTAATATGAAAAAGATAATCTAAAATGAGAGGTTCTTTACCATCTTCGATTTTTAATACATATGATAAGTAACCCTTGTTGAAAAAGCAATCAAGTTCCATGATTGAAGATGTTGGCATTGGATAAGCAATAGATGCATTATTCACTTTGAAGGCTTTTGTGTAGAGCACTTGAATAAGAAATTAGCAATAGGGTTCCACAAAAGAGATAGAAAGTTGCTAAAAAAGCACCTTGAAGAGATGGTGGCAAACTAGGCAAAGTAGCATCACAAATAGTCCACAAAATGGCACATAAGTTAATAGTAAATTACATATCCTTCATTTTCATTAAATCTTGTCTAGAATACATGAAAATAGAAATTTTCACACGGCTAAAGCACTCATCGATGAGGTTTTACTTGTGGATGGTAATCCCAAGATTGACGGTATGTGGTGGGATGTAGTGAATGCTTCCCAATAACTTCAAGTGTTAGCTTCACCTCTGCTTTCTCATTTGATGATTCCATGGAAGGAGGGGTATATACTAAATGGAAGCCCTCTGATTAATGGTTGTATTTGAATTCCACGATAGGTGACGTGCTGGCTACTTTCTAAAGTGGCTTAAAAAAATTGATTGAGAGGCCACAATTCAATCAAATGGATTGTTGGGGTTAGTGAGAATCTAGGATGCTTCATTGCCCTATGGAGGCTTATTATTATTGCTTTAAGAAATGGGACAATCCTTACAGATTTCTTGTGGTTATGCACAGTTACGGGAGAAAGTGAGGGTGGCCCTTACATCATTTGGTGACATTCTTCAAGTGGAGAACGAGCAACCTTGGTTAGATTTGGCATTTCAAAAGCCTCAAGCCATAGTCTAGCATATAACAAGTCAAGTTGTACCATATGATGGTGAAAGAGAAGCATAGGCTCACTTAGAAAACTGATCGGTTTTGCACACCCAAAATAGGAGGGCCTAGTTGAACGAAGTACTTTTCAAGAGCTGGCACTCTAACATTCCATATCAAGGGAAGTTGTTTATCTAGCACATGCTAGTGGGAGGCCTACCCATGGGAGACTTATCATGAAAGCAATGGATTGGTCCTAGTAATTGTGTATTTTGTACTACATGCTTGGAGACTTCTATGTCTCTTTTCATTTCATGCATGATGGTAATGAAGGTGCGAGATTTCATTTCTCACGTATGGAATCTATTGACCAATAGGCCCATCACGATCTAAAATTGGGTTTTTGGCAAGATTCTACATGGGCTAGATAATCCATAATATTTGTTCTTCTTTCATTTCTTCCAATGGATAGGTTTGTGGCATATTTGGTTAATCAGGAATGCTTTCATATTTGATGTAAAAGTTGGTACTAAAGCTCACATAGATTGTAGCAAAGGGCTACTATTATGGCAAGCCTCTTCATTAAGGTCAACACATCTAGTGGAGAATGACATGGCTATATATGGGATGAGTGTACTTTGAGCTAACATAGTGGTTCAAAGTAATCAGGGAGGGAAATCTTGGACATAAAATGGTAGCCATGTGGCCATCTGTAAAATAATAATTTTATTTGGAGAGAGAGAGAGAGAGGGGGAGAGAGAGAGAGAGAGAGAGAGAGAGAGAGAGAGAGAGAGAGAGAGAGAGAGAGAGAGAGAGAGGGAGAGAATGCATGATGGTAATGAAGGTGCGAGATTTCATTTCTCACATATGGAATCTATTGACCAATAGGCCCATCACGATCTAAAATTGGGTTTTTGGCAAGATTCTACATGGGCTAGATAATCCATAATATTTGTTCTTCTTTCATTTCTTCCAATGGATAGGTTTGTGGTATATTTGGTTAATCAGGAATGCTTTCATATTTGATGTAAAAGTTGGTACTAAAGCTCACATAGATTGTAGCAAAGGGCTACTATTATGGCAAGCCTCTTCATTAAGGTCAACACATCTAGTGGAGAATGACATGGCTATATATGGGATGAGTGTACTTTGAGCTAACATAGTGGTTCAAAGTAATCAGGGAGGGAAATCTTGGACATAAAATGGTAGCCATGTGGCCATCTGTAAAATAATAATTTTATTTGGAGAGAGAGAGAGAGAGAGGGGGAGAGAGAGAGAGAGAGAGAGAGAGAGAGAGAGAGAGAGAGAGAGAGAGAGAGAGAGAGAGAGAGAGAGAGAGAGGGAGAGAATGCATGATGGTAATGAAGGTGCGAGATTTCATTTCTCACATTGACTAATAGGCCCATCATGGTTTAAAATTAGGTTTTTGGCAAGATTCTACATGGGCTAGATAATCCATAATATTTGTTCTTCTTTCATTTCTTCCAATGGATAGATTTGTGACATATTTGGTTAATCAGGAATGCTTTCATATTTGATATAAAAGTTGGCATTAAAGCTCACATAGATTGTAGCAAAGGGCTACTATTTTGGCAAGTCTCTTCATTAAGGTCAACACATCTAGTGGAGAATGACACGGCTATACATTGGATGGGTGTACTTTGAGCTAACATAGTGGTTCATAGTAATCAGGAAGGGAAATCTTGGACATAAAATGTTAGCCATGTGGCCATCTATAAAATAATTTTATTTGGAGAGAGAGAGAGAGAGAGAGAGAGAGAGAGAGATATTAACATCTCTAAAAGGCCAAACGGTCTATGAGACTAAAATAATTGATACATCTACTAGTGTTGTCTCATCAAAGAGAACAACAAAATAAATAAGCTGAAAGCTGAGAGCTACTAAAGGTACTTACAGTCAGAGGGATTGCAAGGGACCCAAAACTAATGAAATACCAAGCAAGTATTACTAAAAAGTACCAATTGATCAGCATAGGCAAAAAGCTAATCAATAGAAAGGTTGCACTCTTCTCATGTCAAAAATCCCAATCATGGGCAGCTCTAGGATCTCATAACTCGATGCCACACATTTCCAGTGTTTGGGAATGATGGCACGGATCCAATAAAGATATGGGTGCCAGGCGTAGGGTCTTGGGGGCTTGGGCCTCTGTGACCTAGATATGGCGATGGCTCGATCCAAAATCACCCATTAAAGAAAGCCAAAATAGCTAGTGTGTTGCCTTTTTCTCAATCTAGTGAATGATATTTGGTGCTAAAAAGGCCTAGATCTTATGGCACAGAGGCTAGGATATCCTCAACTTGTGTCCATCACACTCTTGGATGAGGTGATTTTATCTTAGCAACTATGGTTTGGTGCCTTTTTGAATGTGTGATACTGAATAGCATGGACAAATTCTCTCTTGTAAAGGGAGACAAGATGGTTGACTTGAAAGGAAATACTTCACATGCATTGGAGCCCATCTACATGAATGAGAAGCTTTCATCCACAAACATAATGAGACAACATAGAAGCATGATCAACTTGGTTTATGAAAAGAACGCGACCTTCACCCCGCCCGCTGCTGCCCCCGCCCCTCGCGCTGCCTAGGCTCCGCCCTGCCACTCCCACCCTTCTCTCCCCGCGCCCTCCCCTCGCACCTTGGTCGCCGCCTTGCTCGCCTTGCTGCAAGCCCCCTCCGCTGGCTGAGTGCTCCCGCTTGCTGACTGGCTGCCCCCCCTGCTCCGGTTCAGCCTTGAGCCTCTCCTGGATGGCGCATCCCCAGCCTTGGCCTGCTTGTTGGTGGCTTCCTTCCCGTGGCAGTGTGGTCTTCCAGGCTGGTCTTTTGCACCCTTCTCCCTCTCCGTGGAGTAGAAAGCGTTTGGGTTGGGGGTGTTCGGGCATTTGGAGGTGTCGAGCCACTTGTGGCATGGGGCCTTGCACTTCTTCGGAGGGGAGTATCTTCGGCTTCAGCCGTCTCCCTTGCCCTGGCGGTCCTCCACATTTGCACCTTCACAGCAGCAGCAGGTTCATCTTTCAGGAAGCGTCTCTCCCTTCCCGGTGGCATTTCTTTGGCGGGAGGAGGTTTGCCCTGCACTCTCCTGCTCTTCCGGAGTTGGAGTTCTCCTCGCAGCTTTGCCCTGGCGACATCGGCCATGGCCATCCCCCAGCCGTCCAGTTCGTGCCTCCCCGTGGTGGTGGTTGTGTTGCCCTCGTCCCATCAGCATCTCCTGGTCACGAGTGGTGCACTGGAGTTGGAAAGACCTGGCCCTTGGACAACGACCCAGAGGGGTCGCGTCGGCTGGTGGCCTCCTTGCTTGGGTCTCCAAGCTTCTCAAGACTCAGAGTTTTTCTCGAAGATCCTTTTTCCACAGGGCGGCGGCCCTTGACTCTTTCCTCAGGGATCCCTTCTCCTTTGGCTCTACTTCTTCTTGTCGTACCAGGAGGCTCCCCATGTGGGTTGAGGCCTGCAGGTGCGTGGAGCGGGCTACTGGAGTGCGGACTCGCCCCCCGTCAGGTGGTGGTTGCTCATGCTGGCAGGTCTCTTCCTATTGGCACCCTCGGGCGGGCACGATGGTCGGGAGCTCAGCGGAGGAGGGATCCATACATGCTTGGATTACGAGTATCTCCAGGATTCACTTCATCAGGGATTATTGGTCGGCCTCGATTGCTCGATGTTGACTCAGAGGAGTCATATCAGTTGATGGTTCACTGTCTCGAAGACTTTCTAGTACTTCCAGGATTCACTTCATCAGGGATCCGTAGCTTTTTTGGTTTCGTGGTTTACTGGTTTTCAGAAGACCCAGACTAGGGCTTTTGTTTTGACAGCATTTTGTAACAGTTTTATGCTTAGCCCTGTGTGGCTTGTAGTTTCGCAGGTGGGAGTTATCCCTGTGCTCCAGCATTGCTGTTGAGTCTCTTGTATTCCTTGTCTCGAAGTAATATAATTAGCCCTTCTTTTTGTGAAAAAAAATGATCAACTTGGTTTATCTAATTTGACCTTGAATCTATCGAAGCATGATCGATCGGACATCCCTGAGGAGGTTGTAGCCCTATTGAAAGAAAAGCCATGGAAGACTATCAGGAGACAAGGCAAGGTGCTAGCTTAAGTGTTTGAACATGAAGGGCAGCTCCAACTTCTAGTGAGCGATCCTTGCTAAAAATCTTGAGACTAAGTCTGAGAAGGAGATCAAACCAAGGGATTCATAAAGTGAGGCTAAAGGAAGTGATTTGCCTTCTCTCCTAGTACAACACCAAGTGCAGGAAGAAGATCTACATGATGCTAATCACAAAAAACGTATGGATTAAGAAAAATCTAATGCAAAGAAGCCTCTTATTAAAGCGAGGTCAAAAGGTAACTCTTCATCCATGCATGGTGCTACAAGCATCTTAAAGAGGTGATGAGAAATTTGGGGGGGAAATAGAACTAATTTCATTTTTTAAGGATGCATATAAAGCATTCTCCCAATCTTAATCAAAGTAGGAGGATCAGGTGTCAAATGTAGTTACTTGCAGTTGACTAGGTGTTGTTGCCCTTATTGCCACCCCATGCACCACCACTGTGACCACACCTCTTGACACAAGATGATTGGGATGGGCTTCATTACCTATTACATAATCCCATAAATTATTGGCAACCAAGAGATTCTGCATCATAAAACTCTAGAGAGTAAAGTTGGTGCCATCCAACCTATTCTTCTAGGCAAGAAATCGCCAATGTCACATTGAGTGCAATGTTATGATAAAGGGAAAAAGAAATCCTAGCCCCTTATTACATAACATTGGCCACTTGGGGTGACTTAGCCTATTCATTTGATGAGATAGATCACAGAAGGGTGCCCCCTTAGCCCCCTCGTGCTTGCTATTGGTACACATCCAATCTTGTCTAGTCTAGATAAGCTAGTGGAGGATGGTGAAGTTGTAGGTCTTACACTTCTCGCCAGAGGGAAAATGGTTGTCCAAGCCTTAGTATATGATTCTTTTATGTTTTTTAAGGCACAAAGAGATGAGTCCAAAATGTTATGGTTAATTGGGATGCTTTTGCAATTGTTATCAGAAGGCTTATGCATTAATCTGCTCTAATAAGATGTATCGAGACCAATTTTCTAGGTTTTGTTTGTAATGGGTAGGTTATCCAAAGGGTCTATATCACACATCACATGGACTATACAATTGGAGTTGATGTTGATTCACAGAATTTGCTAGCATGGATTAATGACAAGTTTGTGTACTAAAAACCTTAGGGTTGGTGGCCCGTGCATATTCGCCTCAAAGTAGCACAATAGTATGATCATTTTTTCATTGCCTTTATTGCCATGGACTGTAAAAGCTTTGTATAAGATATAATAACCCATTTGATTTATGCCATGGAAAAAGCAAGCAATAAGCTAGGGCAGACATGGATTTCCTAAGAACATGTTACTACTCTAAAGAGGAGTGGAAGGGCGACCTTATTAGATGTTCCATTACATGTGGTCATGGTCTTCACTCCAAGATATGTGTGAATCTCAAGATCCATGGGTGCCAATGGCTAAAGCACTCATAGAGGAGGTTTTACTTGTGGATGGTAATCCCAAGATTGATAGTACGTGGTGGGATGTAGTGAATGCTTCCCAATAACTTCAAGTGTTAGCTTCACCTCTCCTTTCTCATTTGATGATTCCATGGAAGGAGGGGTTGGAATATACTAAATGGAAGCCCTCTGATTAATGGTTGTATTTGAATTCCACGATAGGTGACATGCTGGCTACTTTCTAAAGTGGCTTAAAAAATTAATTGAGAGGCCACAATTCAATCAAATGGATTGTTGGGGTTAGTGAGAATATGGGATGCTTTGTTGCCCTATGGAGGTGTATTATTATTGTTTTAAGAAATGGGACAATCCTTACAGCTTTCTTGTGGCTTCGCACAGTTATGGGAGAAAGTGAGGGTGGCCCTTACATCATTTGGTGAGATTCTTCAAGTGGAGAACCAGCAATCTTGATTAGATTTGGCATTTCAAAAGCCTTAGGCCATAGTCTAGCATATAACAAGTCAAGTTGTACCATATGATAGTGAAAGAGAAGCATATGCTCACTTAGAAAACTAATCAGTATTGCACACCGAGAAGAGGAGGGCCTAGTGAAAGGAAGGACTTTTCAAGAGCTGGCACTCTAACATTCCATATCAAGGGAAGGTGTTTATCTAGCACATGCTAGTGGGAGGCCTACCCATGGGAGACTAATCATGAAAGCAATGGATTGGTCCTTGTAATCATGTGTTTTGTACTACATGCTTGGAAACTTCTATGTCTCTTTCCATTTCATGTGTGATGGTAATGAAGGTGCGAAATTTCATTTCTCAGATATGGAAGCTATTGACCAATAGGGCCATCATGGTTTAAAATTGGGTTTTTGGCAAGATTCTACATGGGCTAGATAATCCATAATATTTGTTCTTCTTTCATTTCTTCCAATGAATAGGTTTGTGGTATATTTGGTTAATCAAGAATGCTTTCATATTTGATGTAAAAGTTGGTATTGAAGCTCACATAGATTGTAGCAAAGGGCTACTATTATGGCAAGTCTCTTCATTAAGGTTAACACATCTAGTGGAGAATGACATGGCTATTTATTGGATGAGTGTACTTTGAGCTAGCATAGTGGTTCAAAGTAATCAGGGAGGGAAATCTTGGACATAAAATGGCAGCCATGTGGCCATATGTAAAATACTTTTATTTGGAGAGAGGAGAGAGAGAGAGAGAGAGAGAGAGAGAGAGAGAGAGAGAGAGAGAGAGAGAGAGAGAGAGGGAGAGGGAGAGGGGGGGGAGAGAGAGAGAGAGAGAGAGAGAGAGAGAGAGAGAGAGAGAGAGAGAGAGAGAGAGAGAGAGAGAGAGAGAGAGAGAGAGAGAGAGAGAGCGTGGGGGGAGAGAGAAGGGGGGGGAGGAAGTTGCATTTGATCTTTTAGGAGAGGGAGAGGGAGACGTGGAGAGAGAGAGAGAGAGAGAGAGAGAGAGAGAGAGAGAGAGAGAGAGAGAGAGAGAGAGAGAGAGAGAGAGAGAGAGAGAGAGAGAGAGAGAGAAGGGGTGGGGGAGGAAGTTGCATTTGATCTTCTAAGATACAATTCCTATTAAAGAAAGACAAAATAGCTAGTGTGTTGCCTTTTTCTCAATATAGTGAATGATATTTGGAGCTAAAAAGGCCTAGATCTTATGGCACACAGGCCAAGATATCCTCAGCTTGTGTCCATCACACTCTCGGATGAGGTGATTTTATTTTAGCAACTACGGTTTGGTGCCTTTTTGAATGTGTGATACTGAACAGGGAGGAGAAATTCTCCCTTGCAAAGGGAGACAAGATGGTTGACTAGAAAGGAAATACTTCACATTCATTGGAGCCCATCTACGGGAGTGAGAAGTTTTCATCCACAAACATAATGAGACAACATCAAAGCATGATCAACTTGGTTTATCCAATTTGACCTTGAATCTATTGAAGCATGATCAATCGGACATCCCTGAGGAGGTTATAGCCCTATTGAAAGAAAAGCCATGGAAGACTATCGGGAGAAAAGGCAAGGTGCTAGCTTAAGTGTTTGAACATGAAGGGCAGCTCCAACTTTTAGTGAGCCATCCCTGCCAAAAATCCTGAGACTAAAGTCTAAGAAGAAGACCAAACCAAGGGATTCTCCAAGTGAGGCTAAAGGAAGCGATTTGCCATCTCTCCTAGTACAAGAGCAAGCGCAAGAAGAAGATCTACATGAAGCTAATCATAGAAAGCGCATGGATTAAGAAAAATCTAATGCAAAGAATCCTCTTATTAAAGCGAGGTCGAAAGGTAACTCTTCGTCCATGCAGGGTGTTACAAGAATCTCAAAGAGGTGATGAGAAATTTGGCGGGAAACTAGAACTAATTTCATTTTTTAAGGATGCATATAAAGCATTCTCCCAATCTTAATCAAAGTAGGAGCATCAGGTGGAGTTTTTTATACTAGTGTGTCTGCTCTATCATGGAATGTAAGGGGTTGGTGATAAGATGAAACAAAAATTTTGTTTGTTGGTTATCAAGGAGAGGGTGTATGACATTGTCCTACTACAAGAGTTAGTTATCAAGGAGAGGGGGTATGACATTGTCCTACTACAAGAGTTGAAAAAGATTAAACAAAAAGTTTGTATGTTGGTTATCAAGGAGAGGGGGTATGACATTGTCCTATTACAAGAGTTGAAATGTGGTGAGGATGATGGGCTATGGCTTGTGTTGCATCAACTAGATTTTAATATCTTTGTGAATTGAATTGCTCATGGTAGGGGGGGTGTTGCCATTCTAGTGTTTGGGTGTCTTACAATGCAAAAGCTGTTTGGGGATGAGTAAGGGTACTTTGTTGTTCTTATGGTCAAGATTTAGGACTTCGGGTTTAGAGTTGCAAGTGTTTGTGCTCCAATTCCCCGACTGGGAGAGGTTCCTATTGGTTGAATGAGAGATCATTTGGTTGTAGGTGGGTGACTAGAACATGACGGTGGCATGCAAGGATCAGTTGCACCTGAGTAGGGGTATCTCTAGTATAGAGTTGGATTTTTTGGAGAGTTGTGATTGGATAGGGGTGGTAAACTATTTTGAATTGGACCTTGAGGGCTTAATTGGTTATTTGTGGGATAATAAGAGAAAAGGTTCTAATTTTCATGCAAGTCGAATTGATTGGTTCTACACTTCAAAAAAGGGATGGTGGATGATGATCCCCATGGGTGGGGAATATATTTGAGTTTTGGCATATCTAATCATTTACCTATGTTATGGAAAATTTCTTTGCCATTCACCATCCTGACACAAGATGATTGGGATGGGCTTCATTACCTATGACATAATCCCATAAATTATTGGCAGTTTTTAAGGCAGAAAGATATGTCCAAAATGTTAGGGTTAATTGGGATGCTTTTGCAGTTGTCATTAGTAGGCTTATGCATTAATCTGCTCTTGCTAAAAACACAGTACATTGATTGGCCCCAAATCAGCTGGTGCCCCTTGCGGTATTTCTTTATTATTTATTGCACTGAAAACAGATGACTACGAGCCTTGTAGGCATTCAAAACATAGCCATGGATATTCCTTTCAAATTTAACAAGAGTTTTGTGGAGCTATCATATGTAGATGGAAGGAATGTGGTATTGGCATTATGGATCTGTGTGAGAAGTGGGATGTAGTAATCAAAGGGGTGGGTTGATTTAGCTTGCAAGTGGGATACCTAGAATTAAATAATTTTCTCTAAGGGGGAGGGCTTGGCTCAGATTACAGAGGCTTGTAGGAAGCCCTATATGTTTCTCCTTATGATGCAATCACCTTGACCTTGTTGGCTGAGATGGAGAAAGTCTTACAGCTTGTTGAGCTTGAGAAAGCTATATAAGCAAGAATCAAAAGCAGGCAAACATGGTTGGCTTTGGGGGATCTACACTTCTAAGTTGTTTTTTGATGTGTTAAGAAGAGAAAGTCACTAGATGGAGTAATGCATCAAAAGGGTACTCTTGTGTTTTGATTTTGGCACGTTGCTAAAGTTTTCTTGTCGAATTGGGGGAGATGGTTGTTCTACGAGTATGTAGGAACGATCATGGAGAGAAAATGTCAGGGAGGTGCTATCTGAGATAAATTCTAGGGTCTTTAAAGTTCAACTATAGAGTTTAGCAAGGGCTTTTAAGGTCTTTTAAGTTCTACTATAGAGTTTAAGAAGGGTTTTTTATGGAGAAAGAATTGTGAGAATGACAAGTTGCATAATCCTGATGGTTTGATTGTTGAGGTTTTTGTTGCCTTTGGAAGACCATTAAAAATGATTTAGTGGCAATGGCTAATGATGTTGTTAGGAAGAAAATTATATTTGAGGATGTCAGCATAGGTTTGGACTGGTGTTTGGAAGGATGGTATGTTGGCTATTTGGGAATCCTATAGCAGTTCTTTGCTTCAATGGGGGGGGTGGGCAGCTATGAGCTTCAATAATTTGTGAGGTAAGGGTGCCCCTTAGCACCCTTGTTGCTTGCCCTAGGTACTATTACCCTAATTATTTTTTTGCAAATGATAATGTGGCCTTTTTAGAGGAGAGTCAAGAAAATACAATCGACCTTTGCACTATCTCAAAGAAGTTTTGTGCAGCCTCAGGGTTGGAATGTAGCTTATTCCAAATCTTTTACAATCAAAATTAATCAAGGTCCCCTTCCTGAGTGGTTTGCTGAGTTGCAAGTCAATTGGATTCAAAGAGGTTTGGTGGTCAGATACTTGGGCTCCCCCTATTGGCTTAGGCCTAACTCTTGGACAGTGTTTTGGCTAGTTCAAGGATTGGATTAGGCAAAAGTTCTGGGCTTGGTATGGAGCCTTTATGGGCTAGAATGCCCGTGTTCTCATTGTCCAACATGTATTGGCTCCTTCCGCTACTTATTTGGCCTCGTTTTAGAATTTCAAAAGGTCACATTGGATTGAGATTGAGAGGATTTTGCGTGCCTTCTTATGGGTTGAAGAGGGGTAGATAACAATTTCACTATATTCCATGCGATGCTCCCAAAGTTCCTAAGTTGAAAGTTGGCTTGGGGGTACCAGATGTTGGCCTAAGAAATGTTTCTTTGCTCTGCAAGCAACCCCTCCTGTCTTTTTGAATGAAATGCTCCTTGGGTAGATGTTATTAAATTGTTTATTGAGAATGGGAAAGCACGAGGTATAGGCACTTGATAGGGTCTAACAGTTTTGCTCTTAGTTTCCTATGAAAGTGGTGTGGTCTTATATAATTGTCGGTCTGTGGCTATTTGATTTCTAGAAAGGGAGACTTGGATTACATGGTGATGCTAGCCATCATGAAAATTTGTGGTGGAGCTGGGTGTCTCAACTGAAAATAAACCTCTAGTTTTAGATTTGATTGGGGCTCGGAATTTGCAGAAGAAAGGAGTCTATACTTGGCTTTAGTTATGGGATGTATGAGCTGCTTCTTGGAAATTTCTGTCGGAAATCATGATTGCTTAACAACTAACAACAATGAGGTAGCTTTACTTGCTTTGGTCATGACCTGGGTGCCATCTAACTAGCCCTATAATTATGTTACTATGTGTGATTGGAGGGTTAACCATTGGTGCATTGGAAAGAGATCAAGTATGAGGAAACTCTCTTCGAGATTGGTGTATAGATGACTCTTGGAGAAGCATTGTCTGGTGACCGATCTTAATGAGAAGGGGAGGCTAAGACGTAGTCAAGGTTGGTGTCTTGATTGCTTCAAGAATGTCTGGAAGGGTTGCTGTGCTGGAAAGGCAAGCCTCTTGTTGTGGAAAGTATTACATATGTCGCTTCCTCTAAAGGGTAAACTATCCAAGTGGATGGTGATAAATCCAAGAAGTCCATTTTGTGGGATTTCCTATGAAGAAACACCTGTGTTGGTCTTGCCCAGTGATTCATGCGGTTTGGAAAATAGTGGAGGGAACTATTAAGGAGATAGGTAAAATGGTGCAGCATTCTCTGAAGTTGAGATGCTGATCTGTGCTCATTGAGGACCAACCCGGTTTCCTATCAACCTTGGCTACTTGCTAGTCCTATCTCAGGTCCTCCATTTTCTTATCGGGTTAGGAAATTTGCAACTCTCTCAACTTAGGAGATCGAGATCTCTTGGGAAAAAACAAGAACAACTATTGATGATTAACATTGCTAGTGGATATATGTACACACTAGCACCTGTGCTTTTCACTTTAGTATTGTTCTTGGTTGGTTAGCTCTTGATTGCCTTCGTAGTGTAGGCTCGGGCACTTTGCCCTTTTAGTTAGCCAATTTTTGTATCCATGTCTTTTTTGGAGGGTGATCTCCCCCTTAATATAAGTGAACATGTTAAAACAAAGAAAAAGAAAGAAGAAAGTAACAAACCAATTTCACTTGGCATGAAGCCATTACTTGGGTTGCCATATTTAATAGTTCTAAATACAAAAATGATATATATATATATATATATATATATATATATATATATATCAATTAATCAATCAAATCTATAATAAATAAATAAGAGCCCCTCTTAAGGCCATAAGGAGGGGATTGGTGCTTTGGGGGGGGGGGGAGAGAGAGAGAGAGAGAGAGAGAGAGGGAGGGAGGGAGGGAAGGAGGGAGGGAGGGAGGGAGGGAGGGGGAGAGAGAGAGAGAGAGAGAGAGAGAGAGAGAGAGAGAGAGAGAGAGAGAGAGAGAGGGCATGGATTAGGTGGGAATCTAGACACCCTACTGAAATAGGTTAGAGGTGTATTGCTAGGGTTTGACTTTGACCAAGAATACAATAGGGTCCGTTGGGATTTTATCCTAGCAATTTTGGACAAATTGGGATTTGGTATAAAGGATTTTGCACGAATGGTGAAAACATTGTTTGGTAATGCAGCTGCGGTGCTTTGCTTAAATAGTGGGGTGGTAGGAAGGCTTGATTAGAGGATATATGTTCAGTAGGGGTGTTCCCTCTCTCCGTTGCTATTTGCTATATAAATTGTTCCCTTAATTCAGTTGACTAAGGAAGAAGGAGCCAATGGGGAGATTAGAGGGGTGACCCTTCCTTCAAGTAATCAATTTTGCCCCTAGCTTTTTGCTAATGATATGGTGGCTTTGTCTTTGGAGGAACAAGGGAGAGTGAAGAATCTATGTGATGTTTTGGAAAAGTTTTGTTTGCCATCTGGGTCTTTAGCTGAGATAAATGCGTAGTGATTGTGGGGTGTTGCCTGACTAGTTGGCGCAAATGTTGATTAAGTGGCTGCAGAGAGGGGTGGTGGTTCAATTTTTAGGGGTCTTGCCTGACTGGTTGTGTCAAATGTTGATGAAGTGGCTGCAAAGAGGGGTGGTGGTCCAATATTTAGGAGCCCCATTGGGGATGGGGCTTACCCTAAGACACATATTTGATTGGTCTAAAAAAATATTTGGATTAAGGTGCAGGCATGGTATGGTGTTACAATGGGTTGGAATGCTCGGGCGTTGATTGTCAAGCATGTGCTTTTTGCTATGACGATGTAGTTGGCCTCTATTTGGCAGTTTCGACAGAGTCATTAGGCTATATTGAAAAGTGTTGGGATGTGTGTGATCAAGGGCTTGCTAGGTGCATGTGTGCATCCACTAGTAGTCATATGGTTTGTGTGTGTGTGAGAAGAGGCACACTTAGTGCCTTAGGCCATGACACAGGTGATGATGTAATGCAAAGGCCCCCACATGGGGTGGTGCCTATGATTGTGGAGCTCCTATGAGTTAGGAGTTACCTCCTTTGATGTAGGAGAGGTGCCATTGATTTAGACCACCTTCTCTCCCATTCTATAAAAGAGAGGACTTCCTCTCAACTCAATGGAACATTTTGCCATTTGGTTCCCACACTCTCTTCCATGATGTCCTCCTTCACTCCTAATTTCTAACATTTGGTATCAGAGCCTCCTTGAGTCCCTAGCCCATTATAGCTTCAATATGACACCTCATCATCTTCTTCTCCACCCTCCACCTTCTTCATTTTTGCCCTCTTTCTCTATAGATTTTGCTTAGCTCCGTTCTCCTCCATTAAGCGACCATTCCCAGATCCCTCTGAGCTGAAGTATCCTCTCTTGGGGTGCATCTTCGACACCAAGCATTCTTTGAAATTTTGCTTTGTTTGCCCATGCCAACACGATCTCGGCTCATGGAACTTTTAAGCAATTCCGCCCATAGACGCGATATTTTGTCAATTCCTCTGAGCTGCAAGTGGGCAACACTATGAGCTTGCTGTTGATGAAATTTGAGCTCAAATGCTTGCTGGAAAAGGAGAAACAAGCAAAAGACTAGTCGAAGAAGGCGCTACTGCCATGAGCAATGCTGTGCATTTTTTGGGCAATCCTCCTAGGTGGACAATCTTTTGTATAAGGTCTTCAAATGCACATTAAAAGCTCTCTCAGTTATGCTCTATAGAGCTTGAATCAAGCCCTCCAAATTACTCCTTTTTTTACTCTTCAGTTTTGGGCATTTTTTATTGTTGAATGCTTGATGCAAGCTTGGAGATGACTTATTGACAGAAAATTATTGGTTAATAATGCCTAGCTCTTGTTCATCTTCCAATGCTTCATATGTGAAAGCAAAGAAGAAGAAATAAGCACCTAGATATGTCAATATAAAACTTGTGAAGGAAAAGTCACATAAACCATATTATTATTTTGATGCAAAAAGTTTAGGATTTTCGGATTTTATGGCTTGCAATATGCACTTGTATGGTTGAGACTCATAAGCCATTTGTAAGAGAGCAAACACTACCTAAACATAAAGGTAAGACCCTCTCATGGCCAACTTTAAGATAGACAAGTTTAATGGCCAAGGTTTTCACACTTGGCAAATGAAAATCAAATTCGTGCTTATGAAACAGAATTTGTGGGACTTGGTCAAGTAATCCACCACAACCAAAGGTAAAGGGAAGGCAAGTGACTCTTCTTCAACTACACCTACAAATGCTAAAAGGCTAGAGAAAGCTTATGCAATTATTGCATTAGGTTTGGGAGATGATTATGTGCATCATATTTCAGATTTGGAATCCCCTTTGGCCTGGCATAAGTTAGACGTGTTATTTGGTGCTAGCTCTCATACTTCTAAGTTGAATTTGAAAACTAAGTTCTTTGAACTTAAGATGGATGGAGACAATGTTGCAGCTCATGTTAATACTTTGAGGAGTATTATGACACAATTGGCCTCAATCAACTCTCTAGTTATTGAAGATGATGCTATGGTTGTGCTCTTGAAGAGTATGACTCAAGACTATGATTATGTTGTGACTACCTTGAAGAATCTTCCCCAACCCACACTGGAGGGCATCATCAGTGCTCTACAAGAGGAAGAGAGAAAGAACACTTCAAGAATGGGTGAAGTGCACACTCAAGCACTTGTAGTAAAGTTTTCATTAAAGAGCAAGTACAAGGCATGCAAGCATTGTGGAAAGACCAATCATCTTGAAAAAAATTGCTACAAGATCCATCCTTGCACTTATTGTGCCAAGAACAATCATTCAGAGAAGTTTTGCAATGAGAAGAAGAAAAACATGGCAAATTTGGTTGAAGAGAGAACTCCATCAACAAATGAAGAATCAAACTTTGTGATAGAAGATAAAGACTATGCCTTTTGAGCACTTTGTCTTTTGAACTTTATTTATCATCACTTGGCTAATTTTTGAGGTTCTCTGCCTGGAATAGTACTCCAAAAAGAATATTATGTGTTTTGTCTTTTGTAAATCACCTTTGGTCAGCATATGATGTAGGCCATGTGATATGTCTTTGGTCTATCCCATTTTTGTCAACCTTGACCCTTGGGCACCTTTGCTAGCATGAGATCCTAGCCATAGATTTATCCTTGACCACCATGAGATGGCACGAGAAACTATGTGACTAGATGTATTGTTGACATAGCATCAGGCAAACCCTTGAGGGGGGGCATGTTGGGATGTGTGTGATCAAGGGCTTGCTAGGTGCATGTGTGCTTCCACTAGCAATCATATGGTTTGTGTGTGTGTGAGTGTAGAAGAGGCACACTTAGTGCCATAGGCCATGACACACGTGATGATGTAATGCAAAGGCCCCCACGTGGGGTGGTGCCTATGATTATGGAGTTCCTATGATTTAGGAGTTACCTCCTTTGATGTAGGAGAGGTGTTATTGATTTAGGCCACCCTCTCTCCCATTCTATAAAAGAGAGGACTTCCTCTCAACTCAATGGAACATTTTGCCATTTGGTTCCCACACTCTCTTCCATGATGTCCTCCTTCACTCCCACTTTCCAACAAAAAGATGCTATGGGGTTTCATTTAGGCTAAGGAGGGGGATAAGAGGAGGTGGCATTGGGACGCAATGGAGGCAACCAAAAATAATGGAGGATTGGGGCTCCCGGATATTAATAAAAAGAATGTTGCTTTGATCAATACATGGATACTGAAAGTGTTTGAAAGACATGCTCCTTGGGTGGAGTGCTTTAAATGGTTCTTAGAGGGGGGGGAGGGTAGAGGTGTGTAAGTGTGGAAGTATTTGAGCTGGTATGATAAATTATGTTCCTAGTTTCATGTGAAAATTCAAGGTTTTGACCCGTTGGTTGGAATGGTTGATGCTTAGAAAAGCTGTGGTAGTTTGATGAAGTGGAAGAGACAGGCGGGGTTGTGGGAAGATGCTAGTTTGCATGAGGGGGTTTGGTGGTGCTAGGCAGTGACCTTTCAAGATAAAGCTTTGGCTTGGATGGATTTGTAGGTGGCTTGATCTCTCCATAAGAAAGATAATAAGTATTGGCTGCATCTACGGGACATGAGGAGGGCGAATTAGAGGTCAGTTAGGGCATTGAGGGATCAATTTGAGTTGTCTGATAGAGAGATAGAGTTGGTCTTTAGAGTGATTCATAATGTCCCGGATGGGTGCCCTTCCAATGGTAGCCCGTGTTTAGATTGGAGTGGGCATTGGGAGGTACTTGTTCAAGGAAGCTTATTGCTAGAATGGTGTATGGAAACCTCATGGAAGAGTAGGAGGTTATAAGTCTGAGTGGAAGAGGTGTACTGATTTGTGGAAAGGTTAACACGATGGCAAGGCAAGCTTCTTTCTTTGGAAGGTTTTGCACAATTGGTTGCCTGTGTGGGGTAGAATGCCCAAATGTTTTAAGCTAAATCCAATGTGAGCGGAGTGTAGAGAGTGGCATTCATTTGCTATGGGCTTGCAGTGTGTCAAGGAAAGTGTGGTGTGGGGTGGTAGCGGTGATTTGGAAGGTTAGTCTAATGGGTAAATTTTCCTTAAGAACTAATTGAAGATGGTGTTAGGAGATACTCATGGGTTTCCTTTGATGCTTGCGGCATGTTGGTAGCATATTCGTGTTGCGTCCATCTGGAATGAGGCGAGAATGGGGTTGGGGTTGGTTATAGAGAGTTTGCAGTCTTGAGCTTGGTGAAGTAGATGCTGTTGGAAGAGAGACTCTCTCGTGGGAAGTTGTTTGTGTGATTTGGGAAGATATGATGTATGAGGGTTGATGTCTTGGGGGTTAGGTTTTTGTTGGTTGTATTGAGCCTTTCTGCCTAGCCAACCCATTTAAGTTGGCCAGTTTTATATCTTTTTCCCTTTTATGTACATAATAAAAGTCGGTATGTTAGCCATTCTAAACTTTATAAGCTTAGACAAGCAATTAGTTAGGAAAGTTTTGGGGATAAGCTAGTTCCAATTCTCTACAAAAGTAGTCCTCTAGAAAGAGAATGCTAGTAAACAGAGCAAGTAACCATCCTATTATAAAGGAAAAGCTTCAGGTGCTAGAGTGAAACAAATGCTGCACTTTTTGTTTCGTGACATGTGAGGGCAATTTACACTTAGATGCTTGTTGGACTAATCATCTTTCGCTTCTGCTTGCAAAATTGTAGCAAGCACATGGTGGTGCGCCGCAAGGAAGAAAGGAAAAGATCGAACTAGATGAAGATCGAAATGCGTGGTAGGAGGTAATGAGTTAGAGCCCCACCAAACTTGCGTAGTAATTTTTTGGGATAAAAGAAATCCTCTGCCCGGGCAATTGGGCGGGGGGTCTTGCCCACCTAAAGTTGGGCATGGGCCTAAAAATACGGGACCAATTGGATGCCACCGTGTGGCTCTTTGCAATAGATTTTTGGGATGGGCGACCCGCCAGTGTGTAAACAGCCTTAGGACGGGTTCACACCAACCGCCCGCCCACCCACAAGGGTCGTGGTCACATGTGGACCAATAGAGAGCGGGGGCCCAGACTCTCCAAAAATTTTCATTCAACGGGAGGAGACCACCCATCTAGTTGGGCGGGTGGATTTTTTCATGCGAAGCACATTGATAGAATTTGAACCCACGATGTGTGACAGAGATTTTATCCATTCAACCACTCCACCAATGGTCTTTGAGTGACATTGAATGCGATGAGATTTGTTATACTTTGTCTGTCGAGTGGTGTGAACCACACACCCGACTGTCCGCCTCTCTGACTACTTGGGCGGGCGGATGGTGTGAACCCGCCCTTAGATAGACTCTCCATGGCGAGATGCCAAATAGATAAATATAAATATAAAAATAAATAAGCAAATAAATGAATATATAAAAATCTCTCAAGGGATCCGTAGCTCTAATGTTGTGATTTGTTGTGATACCTCTACTTGACTTAATGAAATGCATTGTAACAAGGTAAATTAATTCAATGGGCCTGTCCTATAGGCAGTTTTTAATTTAATGTGGTTGATTTTTGGATGTGCAGTGGAAAAAGAGCGCAGAAACCTTAGTGAGAGAGAGAATACGAGGGTAGTATGGAGGACTCGAGTGAAACTCAAGAAAAGTAAGGTGTTTTGAGGAAAGTATGAAAGACTGGAGTGAAACTCGAGAAGATTCTAAATCCCAATTTCATTGCCAAGACCTATCCTTCCAGGACAGGCCAAAAAGTTTCTAATCAAGATGATGACAAGCAGTTGGCCTCCAAAGTTGGAAATGGAACTTTGCCATTTAGAGTAAAATAAAAAAAAAAAGAGGGCAAAATAGGGAAGCTGACGTAGGATTTGAAAAGCGTGGGGGGAAAGCAAAAAATAACGGGAAAATCCCAGAATACGTACTAAATATTAAAAAAAATAAATTGTATTAGCTACGGACTCGGGAGTCGGGGAGGACGAGGTAACGTTAAAAAGCCGCGCTGTAAAAAAAAGAGTGGAAAAAATATAAAAGAAAAATATAAAACGATTATTCGTTTTCTGTTTTCATTTCCTCCCTTCTACTTCTTCTTCTTCTTCTTCTTCATCGTCTTCTTGTTTTCTTTTGTTCTGTTTTTGTTGCAGTTGAAGCTCTTGGCTATGGCGTCCTCCTTCTTCATATGCTCCTCTTTAGCCTTCGCAGACCTGGCTATGGCTCCCCTCTCCTTCCCTTGACTCCCCTGGCTATGTCTTTTCCTCCCCTGCCTCTTCCATGGCCGACCTTCGCCCCGAATCCCCTTCCCTCTCCCATGATTTCAAGCTCTGTGGCTTCCTCCCCCTCGTCGTATCCGTCCTTGAGCCTCCCAAGCCTCACTTCGCTTCGGACTCCTCCCTTACCGTGAATCCCCGATTGGGCCACGACCCCCCCTGCGCTGCCGCGACCTCTTCCGACTCGCAAGTCGCTGCAAATGTGGGTCGCGAGCAGCCCTGCAGTTCGCTCGTAGCCGCAGGAAAGACACCTAGCGCAAAATACGATTTTTGCTTCGAGAGTGCATTCTATTGTCGTCGGCGGCAATACGCCAACTCTCGAAGCCTATCCCGGTCAGAGGCAGAGCCCTTGGAAGGTCTCGTTGGGGCCGAATGTTGGCTCACGGGGGAAGGTGCTGAGGTTAAATTTCATACAAGCGGAGGCTTTGTGCTCAGTCCTATTGTTTCTGCTAGAAGCGAAAACACGCCGAAAGCTGAAAGGCATGGAGACAATTCGAATTTTGGCACGCCTCCTTCTGCAGGCCGCCGAGGCATGTCTGGAATTGAAGAGTCTAGGGAATCGTCGGGGGAAATTTGCGGAGATCTTAGCCATGCATTCACTAAGAACGGAGGTAATTGCAGCGCCAACGCTAAACTTGAACGCACGCTTCCTACTCCGGATGCGAATTCCACTATTGGCGCAGCGACTCCATCTTTACAGACAAGGACCTCAAGTAAGAAACGGAGAATAACGGGTTATGGGGACGGCGGTGGCCAGATCTTGAATAATTTGCAGGTTATGACCGTGCGAAACGGGGTAAAAGTTAAAGGGCATGTCGTCCGGGTTGCTCGCAGGGCGGCTGACGTGCGTGCTGTGGTTGTACTGGATTTGTATCTGCCATCCTTTTTGTGGTCAGGTCGGAACTATTGGACGCCGAGTCCCGCGTTTACTTCAATTCTGAACCATCTCAGGTACTTCTTTTGCCCTCTTTTTAATCGTGTGAAGTTTGATTAGTCTTACTAAATTCCCAGTGTTTCTTTCTCTTTTCTTTGTGAGGTGTTTGCCATCCCATGTAGACAGTTTCCTGTTATATTTTATTTTACAGCTGCGATTGGGAGAGCAGAAGAAAGTGCCTTAAGCATGAGAGTCGAAAGCTTGAGTCCGCAGATTGTGATGATATCTGGCATTTGGGAGACTGTCAGGTTCTCGGTTGTGACATGCATAGTGAAACTTCAGAAGCAACTAGACAGGCAAAGTTTGACATGTATGCTATTTTCAAGTCACTTCCATCCCTTAGCAGGGAAGAAAAGGTCTTTAGCTCAGCAATCGCTTCCAAAAATGGGGAAGAGCCTTCTTTTCCTGGGATCTGGGACATGCCCAATGAAGTCCTGACTTCTATCTTTATCAGGCTTTCACCGAAAGATCTTCAAAGCATGGCAGCTACATGTAAGCATACACGGGAGGTAGCGTTGTGTATCATGCCATGCATGCACTTGAAGCTTTTTCCTCACCAACAGGCAGCAGTAGGTTGGATGCTGCAGCGGGAGCTGCATCCCGTAACCCTTGTCCATCCTCTTTATAAAGATCTGCGGACAGAGGATGGCTTTCATTTTTATCTCAACTGTTTGTCTGGTGAACTCTCTCCAGAAGCACCTCCTTGTATCACAGATTTCAGGGGGGGTCTTTTTTGTGATGAGCCGGGTCTAGGAAAGACCGTGACTGCACTTTCTCTAATTTTGAAGACACAGGGTACACTGGCAACACCTCCAGCCGGGACACATGTAAATTGGTGTGAACATAGGTCTGGAGACAGGTATGGATACTATGAAGTAAGCTCTCATCGGGTTGGTTCTGTGCTAAAACGATGCATGGAACTAAAAGCCAAACACAACAGGATTGATGGCACTCCACCATCCTCTCAGTCATCTTCTCATTCCCTTGCAGCAGCTACACAAAGCTTGCCAGGGCGAAAGAGACAGAGAGAATTCTCTGAAACTACACTGGACGGTAGGTCAACAAGGCATCGCTTGCCAGAACTGGGTCTTGGGACTAGAGCTTCAAACAGTTTGAAACGGAAGTTGCTTGAAGCATATGAAGGATTGCTTGTGGATGAGGGCTCTTCTGCTCCTGGTTCTGGGATTTCAGTGAAGGACAACTATGAGTTCAAGGATTCTAATCAGGCAAATCTGTATGCACATGATGTTTGGGTCCAGTGCGATTCTTGTAGCAAATGGCGGAAGATAAAGGACGGGGTTAAAGCCCCTGAGGAAGGGCTTGCTTGGTTTTGCAACATGAACAAAGACCCTATGCGTCAAAGCTGTTCAGATCCGGAAGAAAATTGGGAATGTGGACTCATATCATCCTTGCCAGGATTCTACAAAGCAGGATGTGCCTCTGGTCTTGAGCAAAACATAATTCACTTTGCAAACGTGCTGAAGGATTGTGCATCTTTGAGGGACAGAGAGACAAATAGAGCTTTGACATGGCTTGTAAATTTGAGCTCCGAAAAACTGATAAAAATGTCTGGTGCAGGTGTTTCAGTCCCTCCATCACTACACGAGTTTACTGCTTGGGAGGACCAACACCGATATGAAAGTTTATTCCTAAAATTTGGCTTGATTCGGAAAAGGGAGGGTAAAGGATTGAAAAAATGGTGCTATCCTCCATTCCTGGATGGTCTGATATTCGATCTAGCTGCTTTGAGGGAAGCACTCAACAGGCCATTGGACGTTGTTAGGTTATATCTTTCTAGGGCAACTCTTATCGTTGTGCCACCAAATCTCGTGGAACATTGGAGGAATCAAATTTCAAGGCACACTAAACCTGGTCAGTTGCGTGTCTGTGTCTGGAATGACCCCAAAAAGGCTCCAAAGGTTCAAGAGCTTGCATGGAATTTTGATATTGTAATCACAACATTTTCACGGTTAAGCTCTGAGTGGAGTTATAAAGAAAGCAGTGTTCTGATGTGTGTGCACTGGCTGCGGATAATGCTGGATGAAGGGCATACTCTGGGAGCAAGCCTTAGTCTCACAAATAAGTTGCAGATGGCCATGTCTATGCATGCATCTCGGAGATGGGTGCTTACTGGCACGCCAACGCCTCATACACCAAACAGCCAGGTGGCGCACCTGCAGCCAATGCTCAAATTTCTTCATGAGCCTGTTTATGGAGGAAGCCAAAGATTATGGGAAAGCGGCATTCTGAAACCATTTGAGGTTGGACTTGAAGAGGGGCGTGTCCGTCTGCTGCAACTTTTGCAAAGGTGTATGATCAGTGCTCGGAAATCTGATCTTTGCACAATCCCACCATGTGTACGCAAGATCACTCTGCTTGATTTTACACCAAAACATGCAGAAAGCTATAATGAGCTAGTAGAGACAGTTCGGCGAAATATTCTAATGGCAGATTGGAATGATCCATCACATGTGGAATCACTTCTGAATCCAAAACAATGGAAGTTCCGAAGTACCACCATCAGGAATGTTAGACTCTCTTGTTGTGTTGCTGGTCACATTAAAGTTGAAAATGCAGGAGAAGATATCCGAGAAACCATGGACATGTTAGCTGAAGAAGGCATGGACTCTCTATCTTTAGAGTTTGCCGTGATAAAAAATGCACTGCTTGTTGGAGGCACGTGTAACAGGTAACACAATTGTAAATGGTTGGTCTTTGGATTTGGAAAGCCAGGTCTCGCTTTCAAATCATGCATTTGTTCTGGCTTTTATACGCATATGGTGCTGTTCACAGGTGTGGCGAGTGGTGTAGACTACCGATAGTTACTCCTTGCAAACATTTGCTTTGCTTGGACTGTGTAGCCCTTGATCGGGAGAGATGCACCTTGCAAGGCTGTGGAAGCCCTTACAAAATGCAGAGCCCAGAAGACTTGACTCGACCTGAGAATCCAAACCCTAAATGGCCTGTTCCACAGGATCTCATTGAATTGCAACCTTCATATGTGCAGGTACTGCCCCTGGCCCTCTCCCTGGAATCTAACAGTGTATTGTTCTGGAAGGCGAGGTGAGAGAGGGGGAGTCTACAGGTGAGGGTGAGAGATTTAAGGCAGGAGGTAGAGGGAACAACAATAGTGTGTAGATTTGGAAACGAGCATAACATACTAAGCTCATTTATCTGCTCTGTAAAAAAATTGCCCAAACCATACCACAAATCCAGAGCCCTAGACTCAAATGCAGTGACCCCATGGCATCCATGTCCTCCATGTTTCCAGGTTCTTGATCATTAGGAATTTCCACTAGCATGCTGAGCTTGCCTGTCTCCTTGGTCTTGATTTTGCAACTGCCCTTTGCTCAGGTGTCCACTTCCCCCTCACATGGGTGCTTTGATTCTTTTGCCAACTTTATTAAGTTTTAAAAAAACTTTTCTGTATTTCCATCAATTTCAGTGCATAGCTTCCTCTTTTCGTAAGGCTCTGCTACTCCTTGTTCCAGCTCATCACTTTTGTGCCCTTTTATTTGGCAGAGATCCACAAGAGTGGTATATTCAGGAATGTAGCTGCTGTAATGGAATTTCTGCCACTTTTTTTTTCTTAATGGTAAAAGACCATTCCTCCTTTTAATAGAATTTGCCTCCATCATTTCTGATTTTAAAGAAAGTGAAACCTCCTTGCACCCTCCAATCTAGGGATTTTCCTCTAATTTGGGGGAATCTTAGGCTACAGCCCTGGGAAGTATCTCTATAACTTCCCTCTATCTGAAACCTCATGTACAAACAGAGAGAGTTTGCAAATTAAGATACAAGTGGTGACCATGGAATGCTTAAAGTCTGCTTGAGTGATGGTTTCCGAAGGATTCCATCAAGTGTCTCCTGCAATCGTGGGTATAAAACTCCAGAGTGCCTATTTGATCTTTACCTCATCCTCCTCTGGATGGAGATTGAGAGGGCGTAAGGCTCCAACGACATCATCGCCTAGCTGCTCCAATATCTCTTCAGTGACAACACAGAAGCTCAATGGCACATATGGCCCAAACAAGTAGCACACATGACAACAAAAATTAAGAAGACAAACACCTTTTTGGATGCTCTTGTAATGAGCACCTGGGACATATTTCTGAGACAATGAGAAGAGAGTTGCACTTCAATGCTTCACTGACAGCATAGAAGCCTCAATGGCACATACATCCAAGACCAGTAGCACACATGACAACAAAAGTATTAACAGTTGAGAAGAGAAAGGCCTTTTTTGATGCTCTTGTAAGGAGCACCTCGGACAGATTTCCAAGACAAGGAGAAGAGAGTAGCGTTTCAACGCTGAGATGAGCTTCAAGTTTGCAGTGCATCCCAGAGGAGTGACAGCCAAAAGGCCTGCAAGAGGCAACACAAGCTAGCAGACATAAGATTCAACACAGCTTTAGATACTTGGTTAGTGGCCAAGCTATCAAATGAACCCACAGCTTTGAGCATTTCCAATGAGCTACAACATTGCCTTCAGACCAAGCTGAAGGCGAGTTGACAATAGAGGCACAAGCAAGTCCTTTGACAAGTAGTCTAGCCCTCCAGTGCTGACATTGGATGAGAGCAGGAACCTGGGCTAGAAGAGGCATGGGTTTGACAGAAGCTGTGTGAACAAAGGAGAGGACTGCCACATGGGCTGATCCTAGAGAAGAAAAGAGGGCTGCCATGTGGGCAGCAAACAGGCTGCCACGTGGGCAGCATGGACAGACTATAGGGATGGCAGAAGGGCAGCCACGTGGACTGCTGTGCAGGCCATCAAACTGTATGCCCTGGTAAGGCTAGTACATGCCTTAGCAATGACCCCCTTCGTTTTGCAGATGAGCTGGTAAAGACCCAGCAGAAAGGTACCATAGTTGCCAGGCGTTTCAGAAACGGCAGGTATGAAATAGGTTTCATACGAATGAATTATGAAACGGGTTTCGTAAAATGTATGAAACGGCGTTCGGACATTGAAAATATGCATATTTATACCTAGGATATGCATTATGTCATACACAAAAACGTGCAAATAAAGATTGTAAGTGATTCCATACATGATACAAAAAACATACTGATCATATATAATACAAAAACCATACTGAATCGTGATTATATACAAAAAGCATACTGATCATATATGAAGATTGTTATTGACTCCATAGATGAATAACTACAAAAAACATACTGTTCATATATGAAGATTGTTACTGATTCCATAATACATACATGGATAACAGTCAATAACTACTAAAAGGAGATTACATATGAAGCACAAAAATGAAACCAGAGTCATCAATGATCCATCATCCTCGGAACATCCCGAGTCCTACAGTCTACTGTCCTGAAGGCTTGCTTCTACTGTCTACAAATATCCCAAGTCCTACTGTCCTAGTACTACTGTCATGTAGTCTACGTACCTACAAAAATAAAATCCAAACATCATGAGTCCTGACTCCTACTGTCCTACTGTCTTACAAGTGACAAATCAAAAGTGAGAAAGTCAAGCCTCATTATCATCCTGCTCCTCATCCGCATCCATGTCCTCATCATCCTCTTTGTCACTGCTACTGGCACTCCCAGAGACACTTGAAAGGTGCATGCGAAGTTATTGCACTTGCTGCCTGGGATTGGGTGAGGTGATATGGAGCTGTGATCTCCTCATACAGCATGGTGTAGATATCCCTCTCCCTGGTGGAATATCGGGTATCTGCTTGCACTTGTGATGTTGATGTTGGGATTCACCTGCCGGGGCTCAGTGGGATAGTCCGTTTGCTCAGATTGTAGTGGCAAAAGACTAACCTCTCCAAGTGCACCGTGGATATTCTGCTCCTTTCTTCGTATGGAGTAATGGCCCGGAGCTACAATCTTGTGAGAGAACTCACATTGCTATGCGTCTCTGAAACAAAACAAGATAAGACCTTCTCAGTGGCAGCTTGCAATCGCTGAGCTATAAACACATGTTCTGAACTAATAAGAAAGTATTGCATGTAGTGTTAAGGATTACCAAGTGGGGTGGCTCAATTCCATATTTGAAACTGGTGCCAGCTGAGTTTCCTCTCGCATTGCGCGATCCAAAAACACCGCTTCGGTTGCGAAAAAGAAATTGCTCAGCCTTCACCTTCAAGAGTAGATCATCATCTCCCAAAATCTTGCTCATATAAGCTAACCATCCATCAGTGTCCACATATTGCTGCTTGTTTCTCCATAGAGGATGAAGGATATGAGCAATGTTTTGGATTGGCCTATTAAACCAATCCCAACGTGCGTTCCAAATCTCCTTAAGGTCGTGAACCCTTTTAAGAAATCATTAATCAAAGGCAAATACCAACAACATTTAGAAAAATTGAAAACATAAATTTAAAGCTATACTTTTAGGTCTCGCCACTTTGGAGAATGAAAGGAAGACTCATGAGTACCTACCTGTCTGCAGACAGCTCAGTACATACATCAAGGGCTTCCCCCACTTTGTCCATGAACTCATAGAGAAGCCCGATGGTGCTCCACTCCATATCTGTCAAGCAGAGAATGCTGTACATGGGGTTCATTGTCCTCACTAGAGCTGCAGCCTCCTCCCACGATGCATATCTCATGACCATGCAACTAAAAGCCATTGCATTGGGTTCATTCCTATCGTTCCATTGCTGCCAGTCGCGGGAAACAATGTGCACAGCCAGCCATGTTGCATTCGGGCAACCCTTTCAACATTATGAACATGTAAGCAAACCATGTCTTTGAGGGCTTTAGAAGCTCGAGGTCACTATTCTCCATGAACTTACTCAATACCTTGGGTCTTTTAATCACAAAATTGATGATGCTCACAGCTGTAGAAAATATATGAGATACTCCCTGTATCCTGAATCGCCAGATCCAAACTTTGAGAAGCACAGGGTGTCCAAACAATAGCAGGGAACTCATCCTCAAGCATCCTCCACATGACCACAGAATTGGAGCCATTATCTGTTATCACCTGCACCGCATTTGCTGCACCTATTTCAAGGATTGCTGTGGGGAAATGAGACCATATATATATGCACCTGTCAGCACTGTCCTTGAAGCTGATGCATCTATAGCACGAAGAAACATGGTTCCTTTGCTACAGAAAACCAAAATGTTAGACATTTTAGTCCCATCCCCTCTGATGGTATGACTCCCCTTCCCTCCTCAGGGGGGTTCACAGGTGGGGAGTTTTGAACTCTTATTCCGGCAGGCTGCCCCCTGTAACTAGAGTCTATGTCAGAGGAAGAGTATTAGGAACTGTATGTGTAGAGATAGGTAATCTATATAGGCAGTGATGGCTATAAAACCTCTGCATCTCATCTTCGATGGAGGGCCCCTAGCCATACTTGGATGCTCTCCATACTTCTGTGAGAGACATGATTTGAAGGTCAACCTTGGTAAAACCAAGGTCATGATCTTCAACACAGATCTAGCAGTCATGCATAGAGAGGACTTTATTTTAGACGGATTACCCGTGGACATCATCGCATCATACACACACAGCTGGGGGTTCTTTTCTCTGGCCTGATTTTCGCGATGCAAGCCCGACCAAGTAAGGAATACGTCGCAATTGCTAGACTCAAGTGACATTGCTTTCACTCTCATTTATCGGATCCTCGGAATAGGTCTCTTCTCTTGCACTCCTTGCTCCACCCAGTGGGCATGTAGGGTCCTTATTGGGGGCCTGACTTATTAGAGGCAGATTGGGCCTGACAGCAATCATGTTTGACTGGCACAATCCTCAGGAGTGCCAGTCAACATGAAAGCACATTAGATTTCCTGGATGTAGCATGAAGCTACTGTCACAGCCCCACTCTGATTTCGGCCATTGGGCTTCTGGGGTTTTTTACAGAGAACTGATGCATGAGCAATCAAACTTCACGGGCGCATCTATTTTTGAGGAATTTGACAGTGATGATCTGCAAATCAATTGGACTCATTACCCTGTCAGCTGTAAAAGCAATAATGCACTAGAGTTGTTTTTTCATGCTTTATAATTTGAATTATTTATTGAGGTTTGATTTTGCTTCATTTGTCTTTTTGTTTTTGGGGTCATATGTTTCAGGACAACTGGGATCCAGATTGGCAAGCAACTTCAAGCAGCAAAGTTGCTTATCTTGTTAAGAGGCTGAAAGAGCTTCAAGGAACGGATGCTCGTCACAATCAAGCTTGGGAGAAAGAGCCTGGAAGCTCTGAAGTTGACCAACAAGAGGCATCACCTGGCTTGCAAAATAGTTTTCCTGAGAAGGCGATAGTCTTCTCTCAGTTTCTTGAACACATACATGTCATCGAAAGTCAGGTAATCCAATTATGACACTTACGTTTGCTGTCAGTTCTTTTGCTATTAGATGCACCACAGTAGAAATCTGGCTTGCTTGAATTTTTTCCATATTTTATACCAATCATGATACATACCATTCTTCATGCACTCTTTCACGGCTAAATCTGGGGATTGAAACACATATGTGGATGGTAGGTCTGTGGATTTGAAGACAGGATGCACATATGTAATCCTGAAATCTGGCTAGCTTGAATTTTTGCTATGTTTCCATATTTTATACCAATCATGATACATACCATTCTTCATGCACTCTTTCACGGCTAAATCTGGGGATTGAAACACATATGTGGATGGTAGGTCTGTGGATTTGAAGACAGGATGCACATATGTAATCGTGAATGATAGAGTGTGCGATGTGGACTGGCTTGACATTGGCATCTGATCCAACACAGAATGAGTAAAGTCAGCTCAAATACATACGAATGCTGGGACAATCTTGACCTTAGGTCATGAGCTACTTGAGCTCGATCCGAAAATACAGATTGAACATACTAAAACGCTAACATAACAAAGAAACCAGATAACAAAAGTCAACCTTTACCCTTCCAAGGTCTAACACAATGTGCATGGCTGGAAGTAAAGAATTGTGGTGAGTGCACCTGGATTTGTGTTTTATGGTGACCCACAAAAGTACAACGTAAGGGATATCTCGAGGATATGTAAGGGATATTTTGCAAGTAGAGAGTTTTGTGGTTGGTGTTCTTTGCTCTCGACATTCAAGGGTAATATGCTCTCACAGCAGAAATGGGTATGCAAATGGAAGCACACTATTAGAAGAAGATCTCATCTCCCCACGACATTAAACATCGAAACACTTACGACAGTTGCTTATTTTGGGATGGGGAAAGTCAATTAGATGATTCCTTTAGAATACAATCCCAAGTCTCCACATTAATAGGAGATGTAGGTTGTTGAATGAGATTGAGAAAGAAAGAAAGAAAGTCTTAGTCTTTGAAAGACTGAAGGGGTCTATGAGAGTTAAAAAACCAGATACAATGAGAAAACCTGAAGGGGTGGGGCCATCCACATTCAAGAAATGTCACTGTGGGGGGAGAGTACATATCATATCATATCAGTGAACTAGGGAAAAGCCGTGGAGAGCTCACTATTGGGGGGAGCTGAAAAAAATGGCTATCCACCTATGTGACGGATCCTTTGTATGTTGTCTGAGGGACTAGATCCATTGGCTGGCTAAGAATGGACAGGAAGGTCTCAATGGACAGTGGCTTTGGCGAAGGATGGTATTGATGAGAGATAAAATCCATGATGGGGTGCTGCAAGGGATGGACTTGAGTAGCCTTTTGTGGTAGCTTGCCCCGTTCGGACAAGTGCCATTGTCACCAGAGTTAGGGGAAGAGAAACGGGGAAACGGGGAACGGAAACGGAAACGGAAACGTTTCGGGATTTTTGGGAGGACTGAAACGGGGAAATGCCATGTCAGCAAGGGGGGTTTAGAAAAGGGGGTTTTGAGATGAGAACACACACATTTAGAATGCTATAGCCTACAGCTTGAAAGAGAGCCAAGGGTTGAAATAGAGGGCTGAAACTTGAAAGTGGCAGATGGCTGAAAGAGAGGGCTGAAGGAGTGGGCTGGAGGGGAGTAGATGATGATGGAGGGCTAAAGCAGCTTGCAGGAGAGAAAGGAGAGGAAAGGAGTGAATGGGGCTCAAGGAGGGATGGAAAACCTTGAGGATGGAGAGAGTATGAGGCTGAAGGAGTGGAAGGAGGCCAAAATCGAAATCAAAAAGACCAAAAACGGGATTGGCGGCGGATTTCGCGTCATTTTGGAGACCTAGCTATAGAGAAACGATAGGGTTTGCAGTGGAGCGATAAAAAATAGACAATACTCAGACACAACTGAAGAACGGAACTCAGAAAACATAGTGCGTGTCAGTAATATGAAAAACTGAATACAAGAACCTCAAGCCGTCGTGTCTCAAAGATCGTGGCTGAGGTGAATGAGAAAGATGATTCCATATAGAGAAACAGTAGAAAATGATAGCAGCAGAGGGAGCGAAACGCAGTCCTCCGTGTAGCTTGATGATGACGAAGATGATGAAGGGCTGGAGCTGCCCTAGGAAACGGCTGAAAACCAGCATGCTCTGAGGAAGGAACCTTCAGGCTATCTGGAATAGCAACATGATGAAGAAAAGGAGCAGATCTGGGGCAGAAGGAGCAGATCTGGAGTAGAGGAGCAGAAGGGACAGATCTGGAGCAAGGGGGGGCAGATCTGGAGTAGAAGGGACTGCAGCAAAGGATGGAGGAGGTGTAGGTCCTGTCCTGAGGTAGGAGAAGATGGCAGAAAGCAGAACTGGAGCAGGCGGGGCTGCAACAAAGGATGGAGGAGATGAGGAGCAGCTCTAGGTCCTGTCCAGTCACTGAGAGTGTGGGGGCTAGTGCCTTTATAGGCCTGACCTAGCTGGTCGGCCAGCTGGTCGGTGGGCCTGCCAGCTGGTTGGCCAGTTCTGGTCGGCCAGACCCTTGCTGGCTGCTGGTCGGCTAGTTCTGGTTGGCCAGACCCCTGCTGGCTGACCTTTTGGCTGGCCTGCAGACTGGTATGTTTGCCCCAGAAATTGGGGATTGCTAGTTGCTTAACACCCGCTCTCAATTGCCAATTTAGAGGGGCAGACTTTGTGTGCTTGGAGCTTCGTGTAGGGATGTCGTCGATGATGGTGGCTATCCCTGTGAAATGCCCAAGAGATGATCACAAGAGGAGTGCCTTTGCAAGGGAATTGTTCACTTCCTCAAGTGCTTGAGTTACACGTATGATCAGCAGAAATAAGAACACTGTGAAGCTCGAGAGAATAAGCCACCCTCTCTCACTGCCGAAAGGTGGAGGGAAAAGCAAAAGTAAAGGACAAATATGTCGTAGCAGCACTGATAATCCAGAGATGGTAGGATTTCACCAAAGGAAGAGGTCGGAGCTGAACAGTGATCCAGTGTGTGCCCGATCTTGAACCTCGGGAGAGAGGAGTCTATCCCCGCCTCCATGAATGTAGAAGAATTCGAAACAACAGTCATCAAGACACATCTGAACAGAAAGGGTCCTTCCTAGGGAGAACTTGTAGATCCTGGAAGTCGATGCCGATGGAGATCTGGTAGAGGTGAAGGATCATGACCTCCTTGTTCGAAGGAATGGGGAGTGTCAAGCCTGAAACCGAAAAGGGAGGGAGGGATGGGTGTAGAAGATGGAGGTAAGAAAGGGAGGGAGGGATGGGAGTAGAAGATGGAGTTCTGAAAGGGAGGGAGGGATGGTGCGCAGCGGAATGAAGAGGAAACTGATATGTTCATAGGAGTGATGCTCCCCGTACCTATGGCCTCCTTGAAGAAGCAGGATCTTTAGATCACCAGAGATCTGGGGTCTTTAGATCACCATGGCTCTGATACCATATAGAGAAACGATAGGGTTTGCAGTGGAGCGATAAAAAATAGACAATACTCAGACACAACTGAAGAACGGAACTCAGAAAACATAGTGCCTGTCGGTAATATGAAAAACTGAATACAAGGACCTCAAGCCGTCGTGTCTCAAAGATCGTGGCTGAGGTGAATGAGAAAGATGATTCCATATAGAGAAACAGTAGAAAATGATAGCAGCAGAGGGAGCAAAACGCAGTCCTCCGTGTAGCTTGATGATGACGAAGATGATGAAGGGCTGGAGCTGCCTAGGAAATGGCTGAAAACCAGCATGCTCTGAGGAAGGAACCTTCAGGCTATCTGGAATAGCAACATGATGAAGAAAAGGAGCAAATCTGGGGCAGAAGGAGCAGATCTGGAGCAGAGGAGCAGAAGGGACAGATCTGGAGCAAGGGGGGGCAGATCTGGAGTAGAAGGGACTGCAGCAAAGGATGGAGGATGTGTAGAGCAGCTGCAGGTCCTGTCCTGAGGTAGGAGAAGATGGCAGAAAGCAGAACTGGAGCAGGCGGGGCTGCAGCAAAGGATGGAGGAGATGAGGAGCAGCTCCAGGTCCTGTCCAGTCACTGAGAGTGTGGGGGCTAGTGCCTTTATAGGCCTGACCTAGCTGGTCGGCCAGCTGGTCGGTGGGCCTGCCAGCTGGTCGGCCAGCTGGTTGGCCAGTTCTGGTCGGCCAGACCCCTGCTGGCTGCTGGTCGGCCAGTTCTGGTTGGCCAGACCCCTGCTGGCTGACCTTTTGGCTGGCTTGCAGACTGGTATGTTTGCCCCAAAAATTGGGGATTGCTAGTTGCTTAACACTAGCAGCCTGTGTTGTCTGAAACGGCCCGTTTCAGTTCTCTGAAACGCGTTTCAGACTGGCTGAAATGTTTCAGCCAGCCGTTTCAGGGTCCTGAAACGTTTCAGACCTTGAAACGTGTTTCAGGACACGGGGCTTCTCTGAAATGGCGTTTTAGGCCTGGCTGGGCTCTGAAACGCGTTTCAGCGTAACTGTGATTGTCACCCTAGTCAATTGTCTTTTCGAGCCAATGAACATAGAGGAAGATCTCCAAGCCTTATGTGTGGGTGGAGGCACTGGTGGGTCTTGTCGTGTCACTTTTAGGGTCTCGATTGTGTCATCTCCGTGGGGATTGGTGGCCTGTTCCACCTTATTGAAAAAACCAATATTTACTCTCTCTTTGGATTCCGACTTGTCTCTATCTCCTGAGTAGTAGGTCTCTGTATCCTAAGGACTCATGGAGAAAAAAATCGCTACCGCCTCTGATCTGGATGAACTAGGAGGTTGGAAAGGGTCTGAATCCATTTCTATGGATTTCATATTACATAGTACATCTAAAAACAACGTGCTTCTCCAGCTCAACCTCCAGTATATGTATATTTGAAAGCAAAGTGCTCCTCTGATTGAATTTCCCGCATGTGACATATAGTGCAAATGTGGCCCTCCTAAGGGATTCCCTTAGCCCGTCTAGTCTCAATGCTTAGTTTGTGAGAAGAAGTGTGAAATCGCCTGATTGAGATCCTCAAATTGTGGGTGAGGTGTATCCAAGTGTAGCCAGGCGGGTCGATGAAACATTACTGTGAGATCTGTAGACACTACTCTCTATAAAAGCTAAGCTTCATCGGAAGCTCGCTAGGTGCCCACTAGGTCTTGTACATGTGGACGTTGATGACACGGAAGCGGTATAGCGCCTTTATAGCGTGTCACACTCTCACACGCAGAACAAACTCACCCAGAACTAAACACCCAGAGATATCAACAGACTTTATTTCAAGCATGTATACAAAAACTCAGTTTCAGCTTTGACTCTTTACACAAAACTCCACAGGAAAACCCGTCCAGAGTGATCCCACACATGAGACTATATTCAACTTACAAATCAGCTCAATTCCAGTCTGATTTGATACACTCTCTAGCATCAAAAGATCACAGATTCTTTGCTACAACAAGGCCACATAGTTCCGCTTCAAAACTTGCATATATTTGACTCCAGACTCCACAAAACAACTCCTGTTTCACCCCTTCTGCTGCTGTTTTGCTGCAGCCAACTTAGAAATTCAGAAAACACCTCTTTTCCGAAGCTCCTGGCCCACAACACCTCGAGAACACCTCAAAACAATTACGGCAAACTGTATTTATCAAAAAAGAGCTCGAAATGACAAAAAACTGCAACTTTCCTGTCCAAATCTCCTCCTGTGGCTTCTCCCCTGACCCACATAAAATCTGAACTGAAAATTCTTCAAGAACCTGGAGCCTCTTCCTATTGCCAACAACCTCCTCACACCAAAACAGGTCTGATTTTTGTATTTTTCAGCAAGTTCCTACTGCCTCCCTCTTCACGAAACACAGTAGCAGCCCACTTCTTCTGGTGAATATCAGCCAAATAACAACTGTTTATGCATTCCTTTTTACCCAGGCAGTGAATTCCAGCTAGTACAAACTTCGGGCAGCAAGAAAACAACCAAATCTGAAATCGACCTCACTCTCTTCACCTCTGTCTGCAAGTTCTACTGACCAGGAACCACCTTTTTGAAATCTCCCAGCTTCTAGCTCCTTCAGCATGCAAAATCAGCAGCACTTCCTCCCACAAATCAGGTTGCCCTTCTTTCGTGACTGTCCTGGCTCCGTTTCTGAACAAAAATCTGATTGCCCTGCTTCCCTCTTGCTTCCGACACTTGATTTCAGCAAATTCACGATTGCTTACTTCTTCTGACACCCAGGGATAGCAAAAAACAGCAACTTCCCGCGATGGAAATGCTCCCTCTGCCAAGAGCTCGTTGTCCACAGCCTCCAGGATGCAAGTTCAGCTCTGCTCGAAAATTGCACTCCAGGCTCACCTGCAAGCATCTCTGACCAGGCTCCTTGCTCCCTCCAGCTCTCCAGATCAGGGCGTGCTGAAAATGCCTCTTTTTCTCTGCTTTTCCCCCTTCCAAGCATCCATCGACCTCTTCAGCAAAGCCTATAATCCAAGGTCATTTGCTGCATGACGACCCAACAGAGCTACCTTCTGTGCTCTTCCGTGGCTCTTCCTGCTTTAGACATGGCCTCACCTTCACGATGAGCTTGCAGTACACCCGCGTCGCCATGATCCTCTAGCCACCACCAACTGCTACAGCCTTTCAGTCGTCAAGTCCCTCTCCCGTCCGGAAGCAACAGCCCGCATGCATAGTGTCGCAACAGCTCCATCCAGGAGTACCTTCTCCGTAACTTACAATCCTCCCTACTGTATAGTGGCAATGACCCTCTCCCGAAGCTCTCCCCCCTTCACTGAGATCCTCACCGCCTGCCTAGTAGAGACCTTTTTCAGAACTCCATCCACCTCTTCTTTTCCCTCTCCACTTGCGTGTCTATTCCCTGTGCGTTCCGGAAAACTTCCCGAATTCTCCTTCATGCCCAAGCTTCACGTACATGCTCGCTCCTCAACAAGAAGCTTCCCTCCTCTATTACATAGCCACATGTATGGATACCTTTTTGATTCCAGCCCCATTCTGAATTAGCCACCTCATATGTGCCTTTTTACCACTCCCAAGGCTTCCCACAAAACTTAGACCAAGTCACTTAATGCACACATTCCCAACTCTGGATATTATGGAGGACTCGAAAACTGCTTACACAAAATCTCATTGAATGCCAGCAGCCAGCAAGCACACACATAAGTTGAACATCACACATGTACATATGTACAAGACAAGTTTGGGGTTTTCAAAAATCTTCGCACACCTTTAGCAACCCCACTCTTCTGCTGTGACATTCATTTCCAGTAGTGAGCCAAAAAGAGATGACAGATCCAAATTTTCTTCTTTTTCACTTTGCACTGACTTCCATTGATTCTGCCACAGCTCATTATCTTCATGATCCTCTTCTTTCAGTGCTACCATCAACCGTGCGAAGTATTTCTTCAACCAGACACCATTGACTCTCTTCTTTTGTTTTTTACCATCTAAATCAGTCAATTGGTAAGTTCCATTTTCAAATTTCTTCTCCACTCTGTATGGACCTTCCCACTTGGTTTGAAAAGTAGTATGAAATGTACTATCCAGTTTGCTATTGTATCTGAGAACCAAGTCTCCATCTTCAATTTCTTTTTTCTTGATTTTTGCATTTTCCAATTCTTGCCTCCGCATTTGCACTCTGGCATAATGCTCAAAAGCCAAATCCCTATCTAACTGCACTACCTGCAGTGCTAGTAACCTCTCCCTGTAACTGTCTACAGGCTCATATCCTTCTTCAACTAAAAATTTCAAAGCTGGTATCTCTACATCCAATGGCAGAATTGCTTCTTTCCCATACACCAAATGAAATGGAGAGAATTGAGTGCTATGCTTCACCGCTACCCTGTATGCCCACAAAACTCTATTCATCTCTAAATCCCAGTTTTTGGTTTGGCTCCCAGTCATCTTAGTCATCATCAATTTGAAATCCCCATTAAAATTCTCATTCAATCCATTGCACTGAGGGTAGTATGGGGTGATATACTTGTGATTTATATTCAGCTTGCTGCATAAATAATCTATCACTTCTCTTCTGAATCCAGGACCACTATCTGAAAGTAGCTCCAAAGGAATCCCAAATCTGCAGCATATGTGTTCATATATAAAATCTGCAGCATATGTGTTCATATATAAAATCAGCAACCCCTTTGCTATCCACTCTCTTTATTGCCTTCACCTCTGCCCATTTTGATAAATACTCCACTGCAGTTAGCATATAACATTTCCCTTTGGCAGTTCTGGGCAGAGGACCAATTGCATCTATCCCCCATCTTTCAAAAATATCATAAACCAGCATAATATTTCTTGGCTTTATTTTAAGAATTCTTTTTCCCATCCGCTGACATTCATGGCAGGATCTGCACCAATGCTGTACATCCTTCTGTATTGAAGGCCACACATAACCCTCCAGAAGTATTTTTTGCAGTGTGATCTCAAAAGCATAGTGTCCTCCACAAGCTCCTTCATGGTTGGATGACAGTATATAATATATTTCTTCTCTCAGGGTACTCTTCTCAAAATTTGATCAGCTCCTTTCATGTAAAGCTCATCATCAATCATCATATACTGTCTGCTCTTCCGTATGAAGTGATATTTTTGACTCTTCTTAAGCTCCCGAGGTAGATGTCCAGTAAGTAAGAAATCCACTATTTGAGCCAGGAATTCTCTCCCTCTGTACAGTGGATCTTCAAGCTTTGCTATCATTGGATCTTGGTCACTCATCTCCTGAGCCAATTCATGTGCCATTTGATTATCCTCCCTTCGCACATGCTGGATATTCCATGCTGTAAATTGTTGAAGCAGCCTTTTTACTTTAGATACCCTCTCAACATCGGGTTTCTTGCTTGCCAACTTCCTAGAACCTACTTTACAACAAGTAGAGAATCTCCCTTGATCATTATCTTCTGAATCTTCAGCTTAAGTGCAGCCATCAACCCCTCATATAATGCTGCATACTCCGCCTCATTATTACTTCCGGCTTCGAGATGGACTCCTTCCTTTTGAATCAGCTTGCTCTCTGAATCAGTAATCACATAGCCTCCATTAGCTTGATGTAAACTCTTCCTGTATGAGCCATCAAAATGCAAGATAGATGCTCCTGGAATGATAGCATGCTCCTCTTTATCTATCTTCTTCTCTACTACCTTTACCAAAATGGGGCCCTCTTTGTATGTTAACAGATCTGCCAGTGTGGCTCTGAAAGTGCTCTCCACCAAAAATGAGAGTATATTCTTGTAGCTCAACTAACCATTTCATCATGCTTCGAGAAAGTGTTGAATTATTAACAAGTTGAGGCAATAAAGGGTAGCAAGTTAAAACCACAAATGGCTTTGAGATTAGATATGCCTTGAACTTCCTGCAAGCATACACCAAGCTTGACAGAATCAGCTTTGCCTCCGTATATCTCCTCTCTGCTTCTGTTTTGACTCTGCTAGCATAATACACAGGCCTCATCTAACGGGACTCCTCCCCTTTTTGCAATAAAATGGCTCCCACAGCATCAGGTCCAAATGAAGGGTTCACATAAAAGGTCTGAGAGAAATCTGGAGCTTTCACACAAGCAATCTCTCCCAACACTTCCTTCACTCTATTGAACACTGCTTCACAATCCTCACTCCATTGCAGAGGTTCTTCTTTCATAGCTTGTTGCAAAGGATATAACAGCTGAGAGACTAAATGTATGAATCTTGTCATATACTTCACTTTTTGCACAAAAGTCTGCAACTGTTTTGATGTAGAGGGAGCTGGAAGTAAGATAAGGGCTTTCATTTTCTCTGGATCAGGGTCAATGCCATTTTGGGATACTATATGTCTCAGTAATTTCACTTTGGAGCATCCCAAATGACATTTCCGTGGATTGAATTGTCCTCGTGCTTCATCCATTCTGTGGAACACTTGATCCAGCCTCCATGCATGCTCTCTCTTGGAACTGTACACACATATATCATCCAGAAATGCTCTCATAAATTTGTCAATGAAAGGAGCTAACACTTCATCAGTATTCTCCTGATACCATGCCGGTGCATTCTTCAATCCAAATGGCACTACTCTGTAACAAAAGCAACCCTAGGATGTGATGAATGTAGTTTTGATTTGATCCTCCTCGGCAATTGAAATCTGGAAGTATCCAGAGTATCCATCACACACACTGTATTTCTCATACCCTCCCACTTTATCCAATATATCATCAATAAAAGGAAGAGGATAATGATTGCTTTTAGTTACTGCATTGAGAGGCTTGTAGTCAATACATACTCTCCATCCTCCTGCATGCTTAGGAATAATTACCACTGGACTGCCCCAATTTGAATGCTCCACTGGATATATCAGCCCAGCCTTGAGCAACTTATTCAACTCCTCTCTCAGCACGGGTAAAAGCTCTCTGTGTGTCCTCCTCAACTTCTGAAAAATAGGTCTGCTGCCTTCTTTTAGCTCAATGTGCATTGGCTCACATTTGAAACCCCTGATCTCTCCATGTGAGGTAATAAACAGCTTTGGATATTGATGAATGACTTTCATATACTCCTCCTCCTCCACTTCTTCCAGACTGGAATTCAACATGGACAGCAATATCTCTTCTCTCTCTGTCTGGGAAGGTGGGGGTTGCATCAAATTATCCATATCTTCAAGCTTACTTTCCTCCTTAGCTTCTTGTATCTCAGTTGCATCAGATTCCTTCAACAGAAATGATACTTGCCCCTTTTCCTCAGATGTAGTACTTTCTTCTTCAGTCCCACTATCTGACTCCTCTTCCATGCTTGTTTCTTCTGGTTCTTCTTCTATATCCCGTCTACTGCTCATATCAAATTTCTTGGCCTTTCCTTTCTTATTATGCACTGTAATTGTCATCTTCCAGTTTTGTATTGCTCCCACCTGTCTGAGCCAAGGTCTGCCCAAAATCAGTGGGTATGCTCCCAAACCAGCAGGCATAATGTGGCAATTAATGCCACAGGATACCCCAAAAGCATCCACTACTACTCCCGTGCATATACCCAGACACTTGACCTTGGCATGGTTTGCCAATTGAAGCCTAAAATCTGAATGCGCATTCAATTTTAGCCCCAACCTCTCCATTCATGCCTGAGTCATGACACTTATCTATGCACCGCCATCAACATTTGCCTCGCCGACACTCATACCTCCATACCATGCATCCACTGCAGGGCATAAATCTGGAAGATCTTCTACAGACATCATCTCCATCTCTCCTCTCGTAGGCTCTTGCTCATTACTTTTCCTGGGATTAGCCAACTTCTTCCATTCTCTTTTGAGCTTCGGACACAAACCAAGTAACTATGCAAAAGTTATATTGGCTGTTCTTCCCTTCAAATCATTCATCAGTGTGTATTCCTCTTGTCCTTGATCCATATGCAAATCTGAAGTCTTGTAATGTTTCCTGGGCCTCCTACTCTTCTTTTTAGGAGACCGAGGGTTGAGATCAAACTCCACATGCTTCCCTTTTTTGGCTAGAAGGTCCCTTTTCTTCTATTGCACTTCTTGTTCTCTTTGCCACTGGCATGATCTCCAGAATAGTCTCTACCCTAATCAGGCTGATTGCCTTCCCTTTTCCTTTATCTTCCCACTTGACTCCACTGGTAGAGGGTTGATTTAGATCCTTCACTTCCACATTGAAGTCTCCTGATCTATCATTTGTCTTCTGCATCATAGGATAAACTTCTCCACCTACTCTTGCTAGCTTAACACAATGAGGGCTGATATGTCCCCACTCTCCACAGTTCCAGCACTTCACATTGCTCATGTATCCCCGTCCTCTACCTGTTCTAGCTGTATTTCCTTCACTCCCAGCCTGTATATCTCTCCTGTTGTTTTGCACACCTCGGCCTCTTCCTCTTCCTGCAGGCTCCATGTCAATTTAGACTGAGTGATTTCATAAGCTCTACAGCATCATGCAAGTCCTTCTTCAGGGAGTCATCCTGCATAGGAACAGACACCGGCTCTCTCTCTGCATAAGCCTTTATTATTTCTGGACTTCCATTCGGATTCCTAGGCTCTTCTTGCATGCCAAGCTGTCTCAGTCTCTGGACTTTCCATTCTTTCTCCCTGGCCAATCTGACAGCATCTTCAAAACTAACCAGATTCTTCAGCTCCACTTTCAATGTGAGTGTAGGCTTTAGGCCAACTATGAAACGATCACGCTTGATGATTTGAGGTGGTACTTCTGGAACAAGAGCTTCACACCACAAACTCCATAATCTCCCAAACTGGATTATGTACTGATTCACATCTTGTTCTTCCGCCTGTCTCACTGAGCATAGGTCTTTCCAGACTTCATTAGGGCTCCTGGCTTGTGCAAAGCGTACAAGGAAAGTTGCTCTCACCATTGTATACTTTGGATTTTGTTGCTGGGGATGAGCAGTCCTAAAGGTAGCAACTTGAGTCTGCAACCATGCTTTTGCATCTCCCTGCAAACAATAATTCAAGATCTGAAACAAAATCTCAGGGGTTGCCCTATCTTTTATAAGTGCTGTAAATTCCATCTTTTCCAGGAATCTTACTGCATTTTCATACGGCATCCCCCAGCGTGTGCCATCCTCACAATCTTTCAACTGTCACACCCCGGCTTTCTCAACCACAACAAAACTCGAAGGCAACAAAACAAACACACTACTGAAGAAGCTCACTCTGCATCCGAAGAGCATTCTTTTTCCTCCGGGCAAGCACTTTCAGAGCTCTCTGCACTCTGGCTCGGAGTCGGATCACACGTAGCTGGACTTCAATGCATCTGTCCTTCCTGTGACCACATTCTCCACACCACTCACACTGTATCACTCTCATGTGTGGATTTCTCCCCATTGCTTGCAACACATCTCAGAACATCTGCTCTTCCAATCTTGTAAACTGAAGTGAACTGCCTCCGTGGAGGCACCAAAAAGTGACACAGAAGCGGTATAGCTATATGCGCCTTTATAGCGTGTCACACTCTCACACGCAGAACAAACTCACCCAGAACTAAACACCCAGAGATATCAACAGACTTTATTTCAAGCATGTATACAAAAACTCAGTTTCAGCTTTGACTCTTTACACAAAACTCCACAGGAAAACCCGTCTAGAGTGATCCCACACATGAGACTATATTCAACTTACAAATCAGCTCAATTCCAGTCTGATTTGATACACTCTCTAGCATCAAAAGATCACAGATTCTCTGCTACAACAAGGCCACATAGTTCCGCTTCAAAACAGTCCACAAAACTTGCATATATTGGACTCCAGACTCCACAAAACTCCTCCTGTTTCACCCTTTCTGCTGCTGTTTTGCTGCAGCCAACTTAGAAATTCAGAAAACACCTCTTTTCCTGTAGCTGCTGGCCCACAACACCTCGAGAACACCTCAAAACAATTACAGCAAACTGTATTTATCAAAAAAGAGCTCGAAACCACAAAAAACTGCAACTTTCCTGTCCAAATCTCCTCCCGTGGCTTCTCCCCTGACTTACACAAAATCTGAACTGAAAATTCTTCAAGAACCTGGAGCCTCTTCCTGTTGCCAACAACCTCCTCACACCAAAACAGGTCTGATTTTTGTACTTTTCAGCAAGTTCCTAGGGTCTATCACACTCCTACTGCCTCCCTCTTCACGAAACACAGTAGCAGCCCACTTCTTCTGGTGAATATCAGCCAAATAACAACTGTTTATGCATTCCTTTTTACCCAGGCAGTGAATTCCAGCTAGTACAAACTTCGGGCAGCAAGAAAACAACCAAATCTGAAATCGACCTCACTCTCTTCACCTCTGTCTGCAAGTTCTACTGACCAGGAACCACCTTTTTGAAATTGCCCAGCTTCTAGCTCCTTCAGCATGCAAAATCAGCAGCACTTCCTCCCATAAATCAGGTCGCCCTTCTTTCCTGACTGTCCTGGCTCCGTTTCTGAACAAAAATCTGATTGCCTTGCTTCCCTCTTGCTTCCGACACTTGATTTCAGCAAATTCACGATTGCTTACTTCTTCTGACACCCAGGGATAGCAAAAAACAGCAACTTCCCGCGATGGAAATGCTCCCTCTGCCAAGAGCTTGTTGTCCACAGCCTCCAGGACGCAAGTTCAGCAACCTCTGCTCGAAAACTGCACTCCAGGCTCACCTGCAAGCATCTCTGACCAGGTTTCTTGCTCCCTCCAGCTCTCCAGATCAGGGCGTGCTGAAAATGCCTCTTTTTCTCTGCTTTTCCCCCTTCCCAGCCTCCATTCAAGCATCCATCGACCTCTTCAGCAAAGCCTATCATCCAAGGTCATTTGCTGCATGACGACCCAACACAGCTATCTCCTCTGCTCAACACACAGAGCTCTTCCCTGGCTCTTCCTGCTTTAGACATGGCCTCACCTTCACGATGAGCTTGCAGTACACCCGCGTCGCCATGATCCTCTAGCCACCACCAACTGCTACAGCCTTTCAGTCATCAAGTCCCTCTCCCGTCCGGAAGCAACAGCCCGCATGCATAGTGTCGCAACAGCTCCATCCAGGAGTACCTTCTCCGTAACTTACAATCCTCCCTACTGTATAGTGGCAATGACCCTCTCCCGAAGCTCTCTCCCCTTCACTGAGATCCTCACCGCCTGCCTAGTAGAGACCTTTTTCAGAACTCCATCCACCTCTTCTTTTCCCTCTCCACTTGTGTGTCTATTCCCTATGCGTTCCGGAAAACTTCCTGAATTCTCCTTCATGCCCAAGCTTCACGTACATGCTTGCTCCTCAATGAGAAGCTTCCCTCCTCTATTACGTAGCCACATGCATGGATACCTTTTTGATTCCAGCCACATCATTCTTAATTAGCCACCTCATATTTGCCTTTTTACCACTCCCAAGGCTTCCCACAAAACTTAGACCAAGTCACTTAATGCACACATTCCCAACTCTAGATACTATGAAGTACTCGAAAACTGCTTACACAAAATTTGATTGAATGCCAGCAAGCACACACATAAGTTGAACATCACACATGTACATATGTACAAGACAAGTTTGGGGTTTTCAAAAATCTTCACACAACGTGTACTTGATCCTCTTGAAGAACCTGGTTCACCTCATGATAATTGAGCAGAACATATGGGGCCTTGTGACTATACTTAAAAGATGGCAATCTCTCCATGTGAAGTCCAAGATCGCAAACCATCTACATGTCAGAGCTTACCAATATCTCTAATCCCTTGGCTGCTGATGTTATGGATGCAGATAGGCCTAGCCATGGTAACCTCTATCAGCTTGAGGTCATGGAACTAAAATCTCTGACTCGATGGAGATATGTGATCATCTAGAAAGCTGCATCGAGTTGGAGAGGGGACAACTTATCTAGTGAGGATGGAAGGCTCACAACGGACCATCTGCACAAGCTTCTGCACAAGCTGTAAAACTTGGAGTCGCTGTACTTGAGCCCAATCTATCTTTGAGCTTTGGGGCCCCAGTAGGAACTGCCATACACAGTAGTTGGACGGAACAGAAAGTTGAAGAGAAGAGACTTGGTCCTGGGGTTCTGGAATTGAGAATGGAGGCACTGGCGCTCGAGCCTAGCAAGTGTGGCTCCATTGGGCCTACATAGCTTGTCTCATCGTGAAGATCAAGTGGGAGAGGAGCAATTTGGGATGTGTATAGGACGCACAAATTTACTATCAAATTGCTCTCTATGCGTTACTTCCCGAGATGTGTTGAAGATCATAACCTTGGTTTTCTTCCAAGGTTGACTTTCAATCATGTGTTTCACAAAAGGTCTGAAGTGCATCTAGATGTCTCTAGAGACTCCCTTAATGGGAGAAGAGTAAGACCACATTGTCTGTGTAGACGAGAATCTAAATAGGGTCTAGCTAAAGATGAGCCTGCGTTTGATTTCTGGGCTCATGGGATCCTTTTCCTTATAAGGGTCCAGATGTGGGGGGAATGAATTCTTTGTTAGCACTGCATTGCCAAGGCATTGCTCTACTGAGAGTTTTTCAAAAAAGTGTCTTCCCAATAGATTTCGTACACCTCATGCCTTGGTTCACTACTTTCTATTCTAGTCTCTCTCTCCTCCCCCTCTCTCCCTCCCCCCTCCCTTCTCTCTCTCTCTCTCTCTCTCTCTCTCTCTCTCTCTCTCTCTCTCTCTGTGCGCTAGCCAGCCCTCCTCCGCCTTCGACGGCCTTCCTCCGCTCCGCCTTCTTATGCCCGCAACCCTCTTGCCCCCCTGCGCAGCCCCGCCTTGCTCCGTTGCCCTTCTCCTCTTGGGCCCTCCGCGTTCTTACGCCCGCAACCCTCCTGACCTCCTACGCAGCCCCGCCTTACTCCGTCGCCCTTCTCCTCATGGGGCGCCCAGCCTCCGCCTCGCCCTTGTTGCTGCGCCTCCAGCTACCCATCCCGCTCCTGCCCCGCCCCGCCCCCGTCTATAGCTCCCCATAAGACATGTGCTCGTCAGGTACCACTCCTCGACTTCAGGGATGATTCCATTCTACTGCGAGACATTGACCTTGAGTATGCAGGTATGCTACAGGTTTCGTCTGACAGATGAGATCCGGTCACATCTTACAGGCATGCCCTTTTAGACCTCGACAGGATGCATGATCTCATTATTTATAATGGTCTTAATAGATGTTCTGCTTGAGGTGGTTTCACATGTTTTTCACACGGGGGAGGTTGTCTGCAGCTCCCCATAAGACATGCGCTCGTCAGGTACCACTCCTCGACTTCAGGGATGATTCCATTCTACTACCAGACATTGACCTTGAGTATGCAGGTATGCTACAGGTTTCGTCTGACAGATGAGGTCCGGTCACATCTTACAGGCATGCCCTTTTAGACCTCGATAGGATGCATGATGTCATTATTTATAATGGTCTTAACAGATGTTCTGCCTGAGGTGGTTTCACATGTTTTCCACATGGGGGAGGTTCTAGCGTTGTTGATTACATCATGGCATCCCCTGCCTTCACATCTCGCATCATTGATTCTACGGTAGCGCCTCTCCCTCCAGAAGCTGATCATGCCTATCTTTTCTTTAGCATTTCTACGTCCCGTCGCACTGCACCCTCCACCCCATTGAGTTCTTACTCCACCTATCATGATATACGCTTCGATCGCGACCACTCACCTACTTACTCTGATCGTCTGGACTCTGTACATGCTGCTCGCCTATATTGACTTCATACCCCTATTAGAGGACCGTGCTGCCCTAGTCACACGAGGATGTCCTTCACGCTTTACCTCACACCACTCGCTCCACCCGCCCACCACCCCTTGGGACCGTACCTTGTAATAGCTGGTACGATGATGAGTGTAAGGCTTTACGCTGTCAGCTCAGATTCGAAACCAAAAACAATCTTCCGAGCAAACCGAGTGAACCAGAGACACACAAGTATTGTCGACTGGTACGTAGAAAGAAACTAGATTTCGTTCGTCGGAACGAGGAGGAAATTGAACATTTTATTTAGTAACAACTCTAAGGACTTTTGGCAGAGATTTCTAGAGGGAGGCTCCTCCTCACCACTCATTGACACTCAGGTCTGGTATAATTATGCACGCACACTCTATGACATCCAAATCAGCCCGTCCCTAATCTCTCACATATGCCACGCCCCACATCCTGCACCCTCTTCACTAAGGGGGAGTAAAGGATGCTGCAATGAAACTTCATAATGGCCGAGCGAAGAATCATGAGGGAATATGCATTGAGTTCATTGCATATGGGATTAACCTCCTAGCCTCGATCTTAGCAAAGCTCTTTAATGAAGCTGTTTGTTTGGGGTTTCCACACACCTGGACCATTAACACTATCTCACCCATTCACAAGGTAGGGGATCCTATGAGCCCAGAGAATTACAGGACCATTATGATTGGACATGTCATGTCTAAGATTGATGCATCAATGCTTGATTCCGAGGTCAGCAGAGTTGCGGAGTGGCGAGGACTTAGAGCCGCAGGACAGGTTGGATTCCGGTGTGATCATGGAACCATGGATCACATTCTCATGCTCAGGTGCATCGTCGAGGAGGTGAGGACACGGAAGCAAAGGGTTTATTGTTGCTTTGTGGATTTTCGCAAGGCATTTGACACGGTTCACGACACCTACGAGATGACCAGGAGATCATCTGGACTGTCATGGCACTTTACGAGAGAGTTTCAGGTAGAGTCCGGGCGGGACAGATGAGATCATGAGTACTATTGGGGTCAAACAAGGGTGTCCATTATCACCTACCCTGTTTGGCCTCTACATTGACGAGCTTGAGACAGTGATATAGACACAGGGGGGAGTTGGTTGCTCTCTTGCGGGCATGCTAATCCGGATATTGCTTTATGCAGATGACATGGAGGTGCATCATCGAGGAGGTGAGGACACGGAAGCAAAGGGTTTATTGTTGCTTTGTGGAATTTTGCAAGGCATTTAACACGGTTCACGACGCCTACGAGATGACCAGGAGATCATCTGGGCTGTCATGGCACTTTACGAGAGAGTTTCAGGTAGAGTCCGGGCGGGACAGATGAGATCATGAGTACTATTGGGGTCAAACAAGGGTGTCCATTATCACCTACCCTGTTTGGCCTCTACATTGACGAGCTTGAGACAGTGATATAGACACAGGGGGGAGTTGGTTGCTCTCTTGCGGGCATGCTAATCCGGATATTGCTTTATGCAGATGACATGGAGGTTCATCATCGAGGAGGTGAGGACACGGAAGCAAAGGGTTTATTGTTGCTTTGTGGAATTTTGCAAGGCATTTGACACGGTTCACGACGCCTACGAGATGACCAGGAGATCATCTAGGCTGTCATGGCACTTTACGAGAGAGTTTCAGGAAGAGTCCGGGCAGGACAGATGAGATTATGAGTACTATATGGGTCAAACAAGGGTGTCCATTATCACCTACCTTGTTTGGCCTCTACATTGACGAGCTTGAGACAGTGATATAGACACAGGGGGGAGTTGGTTGCTCTCTTGCGGCTGATCTGGATATTGCTTTATGTAGATGACGTGGCTCTTTTGTCATGGCACTTTACGAGAGAGTTTCAGGCAGAGTCCGGGCGGGACAGATGAGATCATGAGTACTATTGGGGTTAAACAAGGGTGTCCATTATCACCTACCCTGTTTGGCCTCTACATTGACAAGCTTGAGACAGTGATATAGACACAGGGGGGAGTTGGTTGCTCTCTTGCGGGCATGCTGATCCGGATATTGCTTTATGCAGATGACGTGGCTCTTTTGTCCTCTTCAACAAAGGGGCTCCAGAGACACCTTGACGCACTACACTTCTTTTGTGAGTCTCGTGATTTGAAGGTTAACCTGGGTAAAACCAAGGTCATGATCTTCAATATATCTCGAGCCGTCATGCGCTAGGAGCCATTCAAATTTGATGGGTTACCTATTGACATAGTTTGATCTTACATGTATCTTGGAGTTGTCTTCTCTGGACCCATCTTCACCATGAGACCCGTGATGCAGGCACGCTTAGGTAGAGGATATGCTTCAACGGCCAGACTAGAGAGACAATGCTTCCCCTTGCACTCTCAGGTCTATGGACCAAGGGACTGCTTTTTGACTCTTGGTTCGCTCAGCGGGGATGTATGGCAGTCCCTGTTGGGGACTAGACTTGTCGGATACAAAGTGGGCTCGTGTGGAGCGGCTATAGGTTCTCATGTTATCACGAGACCCGCGATGCAAGCACGTTTAGGCAGAGGATATGCTTCAATTGACATAGTTTCATCTTACATGTATCTTGGAGTTGTCTTCTCTAGACCCATCTTCACCATGAGACCCGCGGTGCAGGCATGCTTAGGTAGAGGATATGCTTCAATGGCGAGACTAGAGAGACAGTGCTTCCGCTTGCACTCTCAGGTCTACGGACCAAGGGACTGCTTTTTGACTCCTTGGTGCGCTCAGCGGTGATGTATGGCAGCCCCTTTTGGGGACTAGACTTGTCGGATACAGAGTGGGCTCGTGTGGAGTGGCTATAGGTTCTCATGTTATCATGAGACCCGCGATGCAAGCACGTTTAGGCAGAGGATATGCTTCAATGGCCAGACTAGAGAGATAGTGCTTCCGCTTGCACTCTCAGGTCTAGGGACTAAGGAACTGCTTTTTGACTCCTTGGTTGGCCCAGCGGGGATGTATGGCAGTCGTTGTTGGAGACTAAACTTGTCGGATACAGAGTGGGCTCGTGTGGAGCAGCTACAGGTTCTCATGTTATCACGGATGATTCGTGGTAAGCCATCCGTTGCTCACCAAATCGTTCAGACTGAGTGGGTCATCCCCATTACAGCTAGGTGCTGCTTTTCAGGTCATCACGTATCTATATTGAGTCAGGGAATATGGGGATTACACTTCTGGGCGTAGCAGGCTACCATGGCTAGCACTATCATCTTCTATGGCACTTTCAGCAGGAGGGGACCAGAGATGCTAGTATGCATGCACTGAGAGAGCGACAGGGGTTCCACATGGATAGACTTCCTCCCTTCCAGTGCAACATGGACGCCCTGTTGTCTCCCCTCCTATCACACGAGGTCAACCAGGTTATCCATGAGGATCTCGCACAGCTAGACACATTCCGGACCTGGTTGAGACCGAGTGAACTGCCAGTGAAGCTTAGCTTCTACAGAGATCACTGCTTACATATCACAGAGGAGGGTTTCATTGACCTACCAGGATACACACAGAGGTCAACCAGGTTATCCATGAGGATCTCGCACAGCTAGACACATTCCGGACCTGGTTGAGACCAAGTGAACTGCCAGTGAAGCTTATCTTCTACAGAGATCACTGCTTACATATCACAGAGGAGGGTTTCATTGCCAGGATACACACAGATCTACTTACCCCACTCACTGAGGATCTCTCTCGGGCAGTTCTGGGTCTCTTCACATAGACTTCGTATCGAGAGTGGTAGAGCAGAGCGCCTACGCGGGAGAGGGGCTATGCACATTGTGTGACATGCAGGAGGTTGGGACAGAGTAACACTTCATCTTCAGGTGTCGTGTTTACTATGAGATTTGAGGGCGTTTCTACTGCCTCTTCAGAGATAGCTATGGGGTTTTGGCCCGATTCCTCTCCTACCCAGACCAGAGGTGTTTGGCAGGCTTCATTCATGAGGTACTCAGACACTGCGAGAGAATACTTCGAGCATGGAGACATGAGCATACTTCTTCCTTGGCTGATCCCTATGAGAGCTCTATCATGGAGTTTTTTGAGCCAGATCACATGGACCCCCACGAGACGAGGCCTCGACATGACGGAGACCTAGAGCCAGTGACCCGACAGCTCAGACAGAAGGTTGACACGCAAATTACACTTGGGGATATCCCCCCCTTTGTTTAGAGTCGGAGCTTGACTGACAAGGGTTACTGTAGCCCTTGTTAGGCGTAGAGCTACGACCAAGAGAGGTGCCAGGACCCGTGAGTGGCCGACAACACTCTATCGCCGATTTCATGCCTCCATTGCCTCATCCAGCGTGATGTCCTATGATGATGATGATGATGATGATGATGATGAGATTGATATATAGTCGACCACCAACATGACTATGTTGTACTTAGTACTAAGTACTACCATTCTGCATTTTCTGCATTTTGCATTGGTGTGGATGCTCGTTTAGTAGATCCACAGCTCGTTTGTACCAGGATTTTCACAGTCTCATAGACCCATTGGTCTTCCAAAGACTTTAATAAACTCTCTCTCTCTCTCTCTCTCTCTCTCTCTCTCTCTCTCTCTCTCTCTCCCTCCTCCCTCCCCTCCCCCCACTCAAGTCATCAGCATTATCCTCCTCTATTGATATACTCCAATGCTCCATAAAAGCTTTTTTTTTTTTGAAATAATGCCCTTTTTTTTCACTCACACACCCACACACACATGCACATGCTTTGCATTTGCAAGCAATTGCATTAGAACACTCAAGCTTTCCAATGGTTTTACACACATGCTTCCATTGCAAGTGCTGCATAGTAATTGTCCATTCATCTTCACGATCATTTGCATTTAGCAGAACCTACAGTGTTCACGAGTATTTGTACTCGCTTGTTTAGTTCATCATTCCACTGTTATGCAATCTTAGTTATCTTTCCTTCAGTCATTTGCTGGAGTCTCTTGTGGTGTCCTTGAAAACAATGAGGCCAATCACATTTTGAAGGGATATATCTGTCTTACTCTGTAGTTTGCTGTTGGCGTTTCTTATTTGGAAGTTTGCCCTTCATACTAATCTTGAGCTCCTTCAGCTTTCCAAAGCAGGTATCAAGGTTGCAGGAATGTACAGCCCTATGCACTCAATAAATAAGGTCTGTCACTAAGATGAGTTTTGTTCCAGCACTGTCTGCATATTGTTGAACGACTGGAATATATTTTGGCTTAATCTCACTGTTTCTGGTGGTTTGCAGATGAAGTCTCTACTCAATTTTCAGAATGACAGAGATTGCACTGTTCTTTTGATGGATGGTAGTGCTGCTTTAGGCCTGGATTTGAGTTTTGTGACACATGTATTTCTGATGGAACCCATTTGGGATCGCAGGTAATCTCTGTAATTGGAACATATTTTTGATATATTGTATTTCTTCATGAGGATCAAGTTATCACTAGCTTGAAATGTCTTGTGCTCCAGCATGGAAGAGCAAGTAGTAAGTCGAGCGCATCGTATGGGTGCCACACGACCAATTCTGGTAGAAACGCTAGCAATGCGTGGAACCATCGAAGAACAAATGTTGGAATTTTTGCAGGTACACATTGCAGGATCTTACCTTTGTCACTTACATAACTCTCACATTTCAGATGGAATTTGGGTTTTCTTAGCCTTGCCAATGTGAAGATATGAAGTTTGAAGTAAGCCAAGATTTTTAAGCATAGCATGGGAAAGTGCAGGTTCCAATTGTAATATGAAGGCACAGTTTCCTGCCCCTCCATTTTTTTTGTTTGGGGCAGGGGTGAGCTGGGTGGAAATAGTTTTTCCCCTGGATTTTTATTTAAAAATTGGAGAAACTCATGTAAAAAACATAGTCTAGTAAGAAAGAAGTATTTTTTAATGCATCGTCAGGTGCTATGTCCGTGACTTGAGTTTGCTATGATAGATTATCATTTATGCAGCCAAATCAATTGCTTACTGGGTTGCTCTTCTTTTGTTGTTTTGGTCCAACCGGTTGATTCTGACATGTTTTATACAATCATTCAGGATCCAGGAGAGCATAGCAGAGCAATACAGCAAGAAGCTCATATACATGATAGTGGTCGCTCTAGCCTACGGACTGTGCATGACTTTGCAGAGAGTAGTTATTTGGCTCGGCTGTCATTTATTCGGACTAAAATGGGACCTTAAAGGTATTTGCTTGATTGCCTTTTTAACCTATGGAGTCTTCCTCATTTACATAATTTGTAGATAGTAAGAAGCTTTGGGAATCCAATGGTATGTTGCAAATGCTGGCCGTATTTGAAATTATGAAATTGGCTAGTTGTGCTCCATGAACTAAAGTTTGAAGAAAAGGAGAAGAAATGAATCCGGGATATTGTTTTTTTTCGAATGCTGACCGTTTTGAAATAATGAAATTGGCTAGTTGTGCTCCATGAATTAGAAATGAATCCGGGATATTGATTTTTTTTGGAAAGCTAATGATGATAGTAAAACACAGAGAATTGTTAAAATTTTATTTAATTTTCCTGAAAATGACTCCTAATAACTATGAAAAATCCCCAAAGAGCAAAGTGCTCAAGGCATCAAATACACCATGAACCGCATGAGAAAGCATGAGAGGGTCAAGCCCCACTCGAATGAAAGAGCCAAGATTGAGGCTGAAATGCCACCTCAAACCTGTAGGTACGTCAGAGAAGAAAGGACAGCCTCTGCATGCTCATTGCGAACATGTACTGAAAGAATGGGAGACTCGTCTCGTGATGCCTTGCATCAATCCACTCCCACTCTTGGAGGTCCCATTGCAAGTACTTTTTGGGGACACACACCTTCGGTGTCAATGTTGTGATTCTGATTCTATTGAATTTCCAAGTAGATGCACTTGCACACCGTCGTCTATTTATTTCCATGGAAAAGAGCTGCCTATTAGTTTTAAAGTACAAACTCAGCATTTTGTGAGGCTTTGGAGAGAGTGTTGGCTGTCCTGCAGCCTGCCTCTTAGGGTGTCAACTCATTGACAATATCCCAAAAGTGGGAGCCAAAAGCTTTTTTTTGGGGGTGTGTGTGTGGGGGCGGGGGGGGGGGGGGGTTGGTTGGTTTGTGGATACCTTGATTTGTGAAAATATAGAGGATGCTTGCAAGCGAATCCTTGCAAAAAAAAAAAACTCATGCCTTTCAACGGTCTTCCTACAACCCTCTGTATCTTGCTCCTTGATAGCAGAGTATAGATGATATTATGCTAGATGTGGTTGTCCTTCACCATCGAGTTTCCTCTGGTCTCTCTGGGGGTAACTCCCCTGGCAAAGCATCTGCAAAACAATCTTTAAAGTTTACAAGAAACTGAAATTTATCTTTGTCTGCATCATTCATTTCAGCATGCATATCATTCTCTTTTTCTTTTACAAAAACCATGTATGCGGAAATTGCAGACTTTATTGCTTTACCACATGTAACATCAGTTACAATGGGGATTGTCTCCCCTTTATTCCTGGCAACGAAACGCTGGTTTTTTTCCCTATGGATAAAACTCAGCACCCTCTCAGGGTATTCTATCGTTACTTCCTTTTGATGGAACCACGGTGTACCAAGTACAACATCATGCTGCTTGAGAGGACAAATTAAGAAGTCCTCCTGATCTACGTAACTCTGCACATGGACACTTGCACTAGATTCCCCTGGAACATTTGATCAGCATCAAGAGCTCTGCCTAGCTCTTCAGTTTTAATCCCTAATCTGAGGGCTAAATCTTCGGATATGAAAATTGTTTGTAGACCGTGGATCAAATAGGATAAATGCTTGCTGATCTCTTATCTTTCCCAATGATAGCAAAAGCTCTTTTTTCTTTGGGTCTGAGGTACTACCCTAAACATCTGGCATTGCTCCCACCATTGGTCTTGGTGGTACTTGTGGCTTTTTCTGCTTCTTAGAACCCGAAGGCTTCTCAGGGCATTGGGCAGCCATATGCCCCTTTTTCTCACATCTAAAGCATTTCCCATCTCTGCGGAATTCAGCTATCTGTTCAGGAGTGAATGGGGATTTGCCTTTATATGACTTTGAAAGCTGAGTACCCCTCGGTTTCTAAGGCTAAAACCCTTTCTTTTCGGATACTTTTTGAAAAATCAGTTTTCTCCCTTTCAGCACGTCTTGCATGCAAGGATAGCACTGTGGAAGGATCTTGTAACGGCACGAGACTAGCTACTGAAGCTGAATGCATAATGTCGTGAATGTTCTTTGCCCTCGGCTTCTAAGGCTAAAACCCTTTCTTTTCAACCTTGGGATACTTTCTTTTCTGATTTTGAAAAATCAGTTTTCTTTCTTTCAGCACCTCCAGCATGCAAGGATAGCACTGTGGAAGGATCTTGTAACGGCACGAGACTAGCTACTGAAGCTGAATGCATAATGTCCTGAATGTTCTTTGCCCCCAAAGCATTCACCACTGCCTGAATTTTTGGACTGAGACCTGCTTTGTACTTTCTCATTTAGGTTCTTTTGGAGATCTTTTTGAAAGATGCAACCTGCAACTAAGCATCCCAAAACTTTTGGTTGTACACATCCACTGTATCTCCTGCATCCATATGTAAACTGTCCCAATCTTGAAGAACATGATCTCTAAAGTGTTTAGGTATGAATTGTTGGTAGAAGGCTTTCTTGAAGCCCTTCCACCTCTTTGGGGCTGACCGATCTGTGGTCTGCGCACTTCACCATGCAATAGTTGTCGCTGTCAAGTGCAAATTGACCATTCTCAACTTGGAGGATTTTGAAAACTTTTCTGTACTGAATGCAGCATCAAATTGCGTGATGAACTGCAATGCTTTGTCTGTATGACCATATTGTCTATTATAGGTCATAAACTTGACAGATTTACCTCCATCTTTGAATTCCTTAGTCTCTCTGGAAGACTTACTCTTCCTAGACTTCTTGTGTTTCCTTCTTTTCCTGGATGGTTTATTTGATAAAGAAGAAGATACAAATTTCGAGCTCGAGGTAGACGGTGAAGGGCTTGGAGATCGGTGATGATGCCTCGATCTCTTCCTACTATGAGACCGTCCCCTATGAGATCTCTCTCTCTCTCGGGCTGTACACGAGAGTATGCCTCTAGTATTGGCACATCATAAGCTGCATTAGGCATAGTTTCTCCTTGAAACAAATGCTGAGCTCTTGGATCCCTTCTAAGATTTTCCATCTCTTGCATATGAATGTGTACCATCTGCTCAAATTCTTGCTGAGTTTGCTGCACACTTCTCTGTCTTGACTGGTTAGGTGATTGAGCCATTCTCCTACAACTTGTCTGAGATCTGCAAGTTTCTCACACACACTGTGTATGCAACTGATGCATGGTGCCTTTGCTTTTCAAAGAGAAATTACCTCAAGAAGAGGTGTCTTGCATTCACAACTTGTGCGAGTAATGGGCTGTCAATTTAAAGCATATACCCACAAAGTGGCCAAAGCATCAATGACTGTGTTGCCCCTTTCCTGGTTGCTGCAAAAAGCACTAAGAACGCATTTGGTTCATCTTTCCTGTGCACAAAGGCATGCATTTTCTCTTTTTGACCGAAGTCAAGTATTTTTGGCCAATAGAAAAACTCTTTTGACCATAATCAACCCAGATGGAAAACTCTTTAATTATGATCAAATAAATGGTCAATTGTACTTTGACTTAGGATATTTACATTGTGGTGATACTTGTTCCAGCTCTAGGACTCCTGCCTGAGCTCCGTACATGTCCTTGAAACTAGTCGTACAGCAGGCGTTTGTAATCTGTACTGATTTGCCATGCTTCCGCACTATTTTGGCCCTCTGATCTGCCCATAACAGCTCTAGATGTGCTGCCCACATGACAGCCATGATGCTGTCTATGTGGCAGCCCCTTTCTCTCTTTTTCTGTGGGGTATTGCCCTAGGTCTCCCTCCCCCATGCTCTCCTCATATGGGGGCTTACAGATGGGGAGGTTACCTCTCATCGACACATCTCGGCCCAATGCCAACACGTCGATGACGATGCTCCGGTAACTCCTTGGTCGTAGTCATCTGGAACACTTTGATGTCAAAATCTTTTACCTGGCTTTTCATCCAGTGGCTCCTGCTCCACCAGGTCTGGTTCCGCTTCCGCACACCATCCTGGTACACAGATCCATCTGGTAGCACCTCCTGGCACCACCATCTTCAGTCATGTTCCTGCCTTAGAACTCGTGCAATCTAGCCGTCACGATCTTCCAGTTGTCCCCCTTATAATGAGTGAACAGCCTGGAGTCTTCCAGGCACCATGCTCTGAGGGTCAGATTGAACCCATCCTTCCTTTGGCAAGGTCTACAACCAATGAATATTTCCAAATAACTTGGACCATGAACTCTCGCTGAGTTCTCAAGCAAGTAATCTTCTAGCTTTGTTCATCACCTTCTAGCAATCTGCATCCGAGATTTGAAGAAGCATCAATACTTCCCCTTCTGCCTTCGAAGAAGGCCCATTCCTTCCAATCTCGTATCACCTGATACAAATGAAGAGCAGAGTCTCCACAGCATGCTATAAAGGCTCAAATGCAGAATATCAAGTACATACCAGACTGTCGTACTGCTTGCTTGCTTGCTCTGAAAACAAACCTTGTACCTCATCTAGGCATCCACTTAAAGCCTGTGTAATCCTTTACTGTCCCCTTCCGACCATGAGACCCTAGGGCCCTCCATGGAATCCACTCTCGTGTCAGTGTCAATAGCCATGCACCTACAACGTACCAAGCACTCCATGCTGTCCGTCACCTTCACAAAGACATCTGACTCCTCGTCGACCCACATCTCTATGTTAGTGATGTCTTGGTCAACATATCTGACCTCGGTAACACCCGGTGATGTCACCAGGAACAACTCTTCGATTACCACATTTGCTTTGGCCTCTTCCTCTGAATCAGAGTCGGACTCCTTCCTTTTGTTTTTTCGATCTGCCTTTTTCTTTCTGCAGTCCTTTGCAAAATATCCTGGCGTATCACAGTAGTAGCACTTCTTCTGCTTTCTCCTGGAAGTCTCCTGGTCATCAAAGTTGTCTTTCTTGGACTTACCCCAAGCTTCCTCCTGTAGCAGTAATGAACCCAACTCCTCAAACGTCAGAGGTTTGGTCCTTTGTCCTGTTGTCATGGTCGTAACAAAGCTCTTGAAACTTCGAGGTAGCCTCCTCAGTACCATCAAGGCCAAATGGCATGAGTCTGTCTTCTAACCAACTGCCGCTAGTTGATCCCTCACCACCTTGACCTTTGTCAAATGGCTATGTACCGTATCTCCTTCCATATCAAGATTGTAGAGTTGATGCTGAAGACGCAAAATCCGGGAGGTGTTGTTTGTCTCGTATAGATCCTTCAGAGTGACCCATGCCTCTACTGAGGTCTCGGCCATCTGGATATGTGGAAGAACAGAGTTCGTAGTAGTCCCTATGATTAATTCCAGGGCATGGATATCTCTGTCTTCCCAAGCTTCAAGCTCCTCTCTGTCTACTGCCATGAGTATCTTCCCTTGCTTGTCCACCATGTCCTCCGGCTTCGTGTCCACTCCCGTAGTCAGCTTCCACAACTTTCGAGCCACTAAATGGCTCCGGATTTTCACCTTCCAGATCGGGTAGTTGGTCCTGTCTAGTTTCCCAGACTCTCTGAAGTTAGGGATAGTGAATGAGAAAAAACTAGGGGAGGAGGAAGGGAGAGCAGGGGTTGAAGAGGCTGTAGTGGTCGACATCTCCGCTATTATACCACACATCAAAGTCAACCAAACTCAAATTTCAGTAGACGAGAACTCCTGAACGCATCTGATTGAACCTGAGTCACCCTCCTTCTCGCAAGGGCACAATCCCCTAGTCGTGGAAGTTGATTCCCAAGAGCATTTGAATCAGGGTCGTCCTTCAGCAAGGTCCCTGCCTTCAGGCTCCCACACCTGTGAGCCTCCTACTTGGGCTCTGATACCATGTTAGAAATTACCCAACAGAGGGTACGCACAACGGAAGACTTCTTAACTTAATGTGCATAGATGTGCAAGCTAGTAAATAGACAACGCTCAGAATCAAATATAGAAGCAACACTTCATATTTCCGTCGGTACAATATCAAAAGGTCCTTCTACTACAAGCTTGACACTTCTAGATCTCTGAGCCCGCTTGCTCCAGCTTGAGCATATGTAGACTCTCTGTCTAGATCCCTTCCACCTTGCTGTCCGAAAGCCAGCCTAGGTGGGCAGCACCTTGAGCTCAGTCTGCAGCTCTATGTCAGCCTCCTTCTCCTCCTATGTGTAGGTCCAAGGCTAGGCTTGCTGTCTGCTCCCCAACTGCAGCTCGAAGTGATGATTGAATGAGGCCTAATGGCCTCTTTATATAGGCCCAAGGCCTGCTCCAAAAAACCGACCAGCAGCATCTCTGGCCGACCCAAACAGGCCGACCAGTCTGCTGGAAAACTGCCCTTAAAGGCTCTCATTACAAGGGCCCTTGGCCCATAAGACTAGGGCTTTGGCCCTCCTTTCAAGGGCAGATAAAATTCCATATATTCAGGGTCCAGCCCCCCCCAAACCTGCTGCAAACAGTGCGCCTCCATGTCTCCATCGCAATCTGTCCCAGATTATCTTGCCTCTGCTCCAGGTTTGTTCCAGCTCTAGGGCTCCTGCCTGAGCTCCGTACATGACACATGTCCCTGAAACCAGCCGTACAGCAGGCGTCTGTAATCTGTACAGATCTGCCATGCTTCTGTACTATTCTGGCCCTCTGATCTGCCCATAACAGCTCTAGATGTGCTGCCCACATGACAGCCATGATGCTGTCTATGTGGCAGCCCCTTTCTCTCTTTTTCTGTGGGGTACTTCCCTAGGTCTCCCTCCCCCATGCTCTCCTCATATTGGGGCTTACAAATGGGGAGGTGACCTTTCCAACAAAATCATGACATGATTTTTGAAATCTAGCTGTAAATGTAGATCCAGAATGGATCTTCGTAGAAGCTTGTAATGAGTGTCAGACAACATCCTAATAAAACATACTGGACACTCCATATGTATCGGAGGATGCATCATAATTTTGGAGGATTGGGATTGTGAGCCTATAGCAACGGGGCCTTGATAATAAATCCAAAAGTATATTCTAACGAAGAATGAATATTCTTCAAGGTGGAGTTACCCTTGTAAATGGAGTCATACCAAGATGGGTTAAATATCTGAGATTTGTAAAGATCTTTGAAAAAATAATTCAGCAAGGATAGCTGAATTAGGGTAACCTGTGTTACGAGAGCTTAACATAATCTAAAATGCTAGATAAACCCGGATATATCGTGATTGTTTGACAAAAGACCTGATTCTGAGATGAAAAGTAAGCTAGACATAAGAGTTTACTTAGGAGGATCCTAAATGTTGGATGGTAATCGAATGATCCCAAGATATTCATGGGTGTCACTTTACAGATACTATAGTAATTTTGGATGAGAAATATAGTTCGAGAATCAGTGATCAGTTTTATTTACCTGATTTATGGCATCATAAATCTTTTTCAAAGGGGGGGGAATGCTAAAATCGGATTAACTAGAGCCTAACCAACATTGGACTGTTGAGGGTCAAGGTTGGGCTAACTTGAAATCTAGGATTGAATCTGGAATTTAGGGCACATTCTAAGCCTATGGTTGAGACTACATGGATGAGGTTTAGATTCAATGGATGAGAGCTTGCCCATAAAAGGCAAAGCTAAAAAAGCAAGCTATTTTGGGAAAAGCTTGGCTTTAAGGAGGAGCAGAGGCCTTTGTGGAAAGTAAGCTACTTTATGCACAAGAGCCTAAAGCTAAGGCTAATTGGCAGGCTAGGCTTATAATTACAAGCCTAGAGCTAATACATAGAAAATCCATTCTCGGTTAGGCCCTAGATAATCCAATTATGGACATAGCATAGGACCACTCACCAGGGCCCCACTAGATCTCTTTCAACAGGTGGCTCCAGGCATAAGATTGTCAATTGTCACAAATATCTTGATATGTTTCTGTGAAATGTGGATTACTTGCGAAGGTTAGATTGCCTTAAATGTATTGGGCAGTGAATATCAACAATTTGTAACTCTGATTACAAGGGAGAATCCCCAATATTTGAGATAATTCCTAGTGCGAGTTCACCACGTGTGCAAGCGTGACTTTTGTGAGAGTGTAGAGTCCTTTATCAGTGGTGCAGGTGTGCAAGGCTTTTTCACTAAGATCTAGAAAGTGGAGTATTATTGAATTTAAGATCTCAGCTAAGAATGTTGCAGTTCCAGCTAGCATATTCTGTGAGGCTTAAGAATAATGGTTAGTACAGTGAAATTTGTTATATGCATGTTATGCTATGCTGCTATGAACATACTGGTTAATTATGGTTATGAAATTGAGAATAACTTTTTCACTAAGATCTAGGAAGGAAAGTATTGTTGAACTTAAGGTCTCAGCCAGGAATGTTGCAGTTTCATGTAAGCGTAGGCTGTGAACGTTGAGAATTAATGCTTCATACGATAATTTGTTTTATATATTTTGCCATGTGCATCACGGCTAATTAGGGCTATCATCCTCTCCTCTCCTTCTTGTCATGCAGAGTGGGTTAGTAGTAGCATGTTCCAGTATGATGAATGAAGCTGCATTTACCATCTAAGGGATCAATAATCTTGCAGTTCTACAAGTGAGCGTACTCAGAATTTCGTATTTCAAGGCCCTGTGAAGTCTTTACTACAGGATGGTCCTGTGAGAAATACCAAATGTACAGCGATTGGTGATGTTCTGTGTAATTTCACTTCTGCAATCGGTTTATCTAGCTGCCTTGTGATTCTGATTGTATAGAGTGCATGATTTTATTTATTGCCAGAAAAGATCTCGAAATTCATGGAAATTTCCCCCATTAGTGCAGACCTTGTATGCAGAGGCAAGGCATCATCCTGCAAATAAGAAGCATCAATCACACGCATTGTCCCCACAAAAATGACATTTTCCATGAAATGTGCTTGGCAGTTGATACTCAAAAGTTGTCAACTTGACGTGAAGTGTAAAGCTTTTCCATTTTGCTTATATGGCTTCATTAGAATTTGACATCAACAATAAGGCATGGAGGTTGGGTCGAGGAATCCAAATAGATCTTTAACTCAGCAATGTACTTTGGCCCTGTGATGGAGAGAGCGGGAGTCAATAGATGTATCTGCATTTTAATAAAAGAGAAACCCTTATAGCCTTCAAGTTTCTAGCCCATCAGCTGCAATGGCTTCATTAATTCTGTATATGTCAACTGTATAATGTGGGAGTAGTATTATTTTCTTTTCCTGGTGAAAGATCATCTTATTTATATGTGAATAGTAACACACAAGTTAATTTCATGCACACTTTTTTTGAAGTCTAGACAGATTCAATTTAACCTCAATATGATGTGAGATTGTTTGTGAGGATAATAGAAGAATGATGATATTGAGTGGTTTAGGATGGTCACTGACCACAACCAGAAGTGAAGTCTAGAGTGCTTTCTTGAAAATCCTTGCTCTTATCTTTTGGATTTGATAATTCAACATATTTCCAAAGTGTGACTGACCAAAAGTGGAGCAGAGCCAGAGCAAACAAAAAATGTGCTTAAGAGAGTAATCTAGCCTGATGGGTAGGCATCAAACAGCAGTTGGACTCCTTGTGAGGCCTTGTGCACCTGATTCTAGCCCACTTTTTGAAATAGTTCTTCAGAAAAATTGATTGTAGTTATGAGTGGCTATGGAGTATGAGGATCAAGGTTTATATGGCTTTTACATTGCATTTGGAAATTGCATTTGTGAATTACTAGTTTAGGAACTATTCCATAATAATTGGTTAACTTGTTAGGCTAGTTTTGATGTATTAGTGGTGGTGTGATATTTGTTGTTTCTTTTGTGGTGGCTAGTCGTTTCCCCTCATTCCTCATCCCACCATTGGTAGTCACGTATATACAACTCTATTAATCACTTTTGATAACCCATGATTTCGCCAAATCCATAATTTTTGCATTTTTTTTTAAAATGAGAAATTTATATTCTTAGATGAATTCAAGGGATGATCAGGATTATGGAAAGGTGGCCTTGGCTTCAAATGATTGTAGTCATGAGTGGCTATGGAGTATGAGGATCAAGGTTTATATGGCTTTTACATTGCATTTGGAAATTGCATTTGTGAATTACTAGTTTAGGAACTATTCCATAATAATTGGTTAACTTGTTAGGCTAGTTTTGGTGTATTAGTGGTGGTGTGATATTTGTTGTTTCTTTTGCGGTGGCTAATTGTTTCACCTCATTCCTCATCCCACCATTGGTAGTCACGTATATACAACTCTATTAATCACTTTGATAACCCTTGATTTTGCCAAATCCTTAATTTTTCTCAACCTAGCTAGAGAGGCATTTATTTTTTTAATGACTATTGACACAGTTGATGCCATGGCAGACGACTACCGGTGGCTATCGATAATGGCATGTCTACTTTGCTGAGATGGCAGATGATGTGCCACATGGAGTATAAGTGATCCCTAAGAGAGTACCATGTGTCAGATCTCGATGCGCCATGTGTCACAAAGATAGCCGCCGGGTCGGAATCTAAAGATAATCACGCATAATCTTTTAGTTTCGTCACCTTTTCTAAAAAAGCCATCGTGTGCTTGGAGGGCGGAGCGCTTGTGGCGTCGACGCTTCTTGTTGGCTAGAGAGTCTTTGGTGCCTGGCTATAAGTGGTGGCTAGTCGAGTCGTTGGGAGGCATTGTCCCTAGGGTTGTTGGAGCCTACGCTATTGAAGTCACTTAGTTTGAGCATCGGTGCTCGTGGGCGTCGAAGAACTGCCATGATGCAGTCGTTGGTCATCGCTTGATGTTGGTTGCTTGATGATGTCGTGGGGTTGTGGAGCCATCATGGGAGCTTCGTCTCGTTGCTTGTTGCATTATAGGGCTGGAGCCTTTCCCTTGCTATAGGAGTTGTTGCTGTTGAGTCTAACATGGCACTAGGATTGGTGTCGTTGACTTGGTTGACTCGTGAGCTCATTGGAGGCTTACAAAGTTGCAGTTGATGGAGCATTGCTTAGTCGTCGTGTGGCACCGCTATGTGAAGTATGCAGCCAATCGATCGCGGGTGCATGTTGCATAGGCAGATGTGCATTTGCTTGATCATTGTGCGTTGTAGAGACTTTGTAGAAGAAAGTCGCCTTTGTTTGCTATGTTGGAAGTACTTTGTTTGCTTCGCCAATAGAGTCACTCGTAGTTGTTGTAGGTTGTAGCTTTGTAGAGTCACTGTACATGGTGGTTATGGTCACCTTGTTAGGTTGGAGCATTAAAGGGTTTTTAGGAGAGGCCTCTTGAGCTCGACGTAGTCATTCGTAGAGGTGGTTTGTAGCTATATGTAGAGACGAGCAGAGTTGAGTCGCTACCATGTAGATTTGTGTAGTCGAGATTGCCTTAGAGTTTACAGCTTGTGGAAAGCTTGAGTCGTCGGCGTTGAAGAGTCGTTTGGAAAGCTTGAGTCGTCGGCGTTGAAGAGTCGTTTGTAAATGCTCCAGGTCATTGAAGTTTAGTCGGCCACCTTGAGTGCAATTACCTTGCTAAAGTCATCTTTGTGGAAGGCTGTGGCTTACATGTGTTGGAGCTTGCAGGGTCAGCCCGAGAAGCTACAGATCTCGTTCTCATTCCCTAGAATAGAAGCTCTCTCTCAAAAACAAACTCAATCTCTCTGGAGGCAGAGTAGAGACCTATCACTCACACTCTCACAAGGAGATCTCTCTCTTCCTTTCAGGAAGAAGAAGAATTGTCTTTTTTTCAATGCAAATTCTCACTTAGACAAGAAAAATGTAATAAAATCTCTCTTCCTCTCAGCAACAAATCTCTCAAAGCAATGACAATGGATGGATGCTTTTCTCTATGGAAGTGAACTCCAAGGGAGCTCTAATATCATGAAGAAATATGGAGAGAGAAGAGAAGAAGAGAGGAGATGACAAGAGAGGGCACAGCTAGAAAGCACACCACAAATGATTAATTGTACACTAGATTTAGTTGAAAATAAAGAATATATACAAACCCCTTTAGGGTTAGGGTTAGGGCTAGGGTTTTTAACCCTTTCCTTGTTAGCACTCTCTTGGGTTAGTGCTATGCACACAAGATCACATGATCACATGATGTTGAGATGAATCCTCAATAAAGCCTCTATCATAGCCTCGTAGCTATGGAAGATGGCTATAGAACCTAAAACTGTCTCCAATATAGAGCCATTCACATTTTAACGATAGTGATGATATTCCAATCATGACTCCGAATGAAATCCATTGAGTGGAAAGTGTAACGTCATCCTTTTCATGCCAAAGAATATGTACCAATATGCAATTCCAATTCGAACTCCAAAGCTAAGACTAATGGGGACTTATGCCATATTGCATTGTTCATGGATTTAGTTGTCGCCACCGTGGAGAAAATTGGGAAATGACAAATTTTTAGCATGTGTTAATAGGTGTTGTAAGACTACTAATTTTGCAGATAGCATTCCTTATGCCATTTCAGCATTCAGCATAGCACGTGCTTTTGGCACATCTCCGACACTCTCTTTTGCAATCAAGGCTATTATCGTATAATTAGCTCCTTGGTGGTCTAGCATGTGATGCGAACAAATGTTCAAAATCTATCATTGTAGACTACCTTCAACTCAAGTCACTTGAGCATTCAAAAAATTTAGGTCATTCAAGCTATTAGACCCTTCTACCATCATGCCTATGGGACATTACTTCTCCTCCAATCCTTAATATTATGCAACCAATTTATAATCCCCCATTAATCAGCACATATTCTAATTTCACATCTTACTTGTATTAGTTTTTGAGACATCTTTTGCAATATATCTTCTCAACAATGGCACAATATCCTTCTCTCTTTTTGAAATAGTCCAAGTGCCCAAGCAATTTGAAGCCAAGGCCATCTAACATAGTCCATATCTTTCCATAATCCTGATTATCTCCCTTGAATTCAACTAAACATATAAATTTACATCACCCAATGACTCAGCACATGCCACCACAACATTGACTAGTCCACTTGCCACATCAGCACGCTGACTCATCTGCCACATTAGCACGCTAGGTCATCTACCAAATCATCCTGGCACATGGCACACAGCCCCTCCACAGGCACAATTGCCTCTCCACAGGCACTCTTTGTGAACCCACCTTCCACCGTGGGACAATGCTCCATAGGCACTTTTTGTTTTTGACCCTCCATCTAGATCAAGCCATACCTCAGAATTATAGGGTGCTCTAGAAAGGAAAAATGTCTTGATTTTTTGTGCTCTATGTGCTCGTCACATCATGCACACATTTCGGTGCATGTATCACAACTTTGTAGCCTCAACATCAAATTCACTTCCTACGTGCATTCCAGCCTTTACATCGACGCATTTGACCCAACACCTAAAAAGAGCAAAAGCAGAAAAAATTATTTGCTACCTTTTATATCTAGACAGTTGCTCTATCTCTAGATTAGAGTAGACGAGGAGAGCTCTCCAAAACAGCCAATCGAAGCCATGCCCAAAAATTCCCGATTAGTTCCTACTCGGAGTCAATCCCTATGGTCAAATGTAGCCTCACATCACCACACGTCCTGAAACCCAACCTTCCACATACCAGTGAGTAGAATTTAGAGTTTTCAGAGGCATTGGCACCTTGTTCAGTTGGCAGATTGTACATCATTTATTTTTAGCACTCATATGCCACCATTGTAAAGTGTTATCGTCTATTATTTTGACATTGTGCACATTATTTGAATCCTTGTAAAGCCTCTTGGCTATTCCCGACATCATTTGCCACATAAGCCTTGTAATAAATTGGATATATATTGCAATTCTTCTTAGCCAGCAGTTTAGATTACAGTTGATACAGATAGTGTTTGCAGTTGATTCAGATCGTGTTTTTCACAGGCACTTTGAGTACTATTTTGCACCATGGCTACCACTAGCAACCTCAATTTAGAGGCATCTACTTAGTTAGACAATTCAAATTATGGCACATGGAAATACCAAATGGAGACCATTCTTGTACTTCAAGACAAATGGGAGTATGTAGATGGGTGTACACCTAGACCATCTGATGGTCTGGCATCAACTCCCACCATTGCTGCACCATTTTGTCTCTTTGGTTCAAAGTCGAGACATCCAATCTTTTACATTCCATTTTAGGCAAGGCACCCCCCAAGTTGCAAGAAGAAGTGCCACATTACGTGTTGGGCAAGGCACACCCCCAAGGTTGCAGTGAGGAAGCACCACATGGCTAGACCTATGGAAATGTAAAAGAATAAGTTGCCATACTCCTCATCTCAAACCTCATCAAAACCACTGGGACTCGAGGGCGCTCAAGGGTCTAGTTAAATCCTAGAACGATTGTACAAAATCTTTCCCTTGTATTAAGCATTATGATAATGATTTTTTTTTAAAGAAAATATAAGACCACATTCAAAAATGGAAAATAGTTAGGGCTCTCTATTCCTATTGCTTTGAAGAAGCATGTGAAGAATCATCGCCTCGTATGATGAAGCAATGAATTCTATATTCTAAAAGCAAAAGTGTGCCCTCAATATTTTGGCTATTCAAAGAATCATCACTTCACATTACCCTATAATGCAGTTGTAAAAATTATAGTCAAACCACAATAGTGTCCATCAGTGTTGCTTGTAGTGATATCTTGAAGCCGTAAAAAGATTGCAACCCTACATCCTTAAAAGACACTTGCCAACAACCACAACAACATCCATTAATGCTGCTCAAAAGCATGTTTTCTCTAAGCTCGTATGCCAAACCTGCAGGTGAGTAACCTCATCTAATGTTAAGCTATCTAAGATTTTCTTTTGTTTCCCAAACCATCTTTGTCGCTCTCAAAATTGTTTGGGAAGCCAATGCAAGGGAAAGATCTCTTGCAACCCTTCAACTGATCTACATTGTGATGAATGTTGTTTACTCACAATGAGTCCACTCAAAAAACAAAACCTTGGAACTAGTAAAGAAAAATCACATAATCTTGTAGATGGGGAAGAAAATGGATACAATAATCGATCATCAAATAAAACATCATAGTATGGTGATGATCATAGCTCACAAATCATTTTCCCACACACAACAAGAAACTCGCTCTCATGATGGATGTGACCCATATGAAAGTGGCTTAATTTTTAAATGCAACTATTATCACCTCTTACAAGCCCTTATTCTTTAATAACTTGTATAAATTTTGAGTTTTGTATAAATTCTATACTCTCAACTATATGTTTCGTGTTCCACGCATTCTATGTTCTCAACTTGAAGCATTCAGAAGCACACTATGTCGAATCATTGGCAATAAATAATTGAAATCATCCAGTATATTGAAGTGAGTAGCCTGCTCAATTAGTTCAAACTCAAAAGATGAACTTGAATAATTCAAAGGCACATTACATTGACTCATTCTAAAGAATTTAACATAAATTGAGAGAGCAGCTTGCTCATTGCCATGGACTTTAATTTCATTACTTCAAACTCAAAAGTGAGAGAGCAACTTGCTCATTGACATTAGCTGGCTTCATTACTTCAAACGCAAAATCGAGAGAGCAGCCTGCTCATTGACATTAATTGGAATCTATGTTCTCAGCTTTGTGTGCATTGTATGTTTTCAGCTCTTTATGCATTCTACTTTCTCAGCTTCATATGTTTTCATCTATGAATGCATTCTATGTACTCTATGTAATTTATGCATTCTATGTTCTCAGCTTTGTATGTTTTTAGCTTTGAATTTGTTGCATATTTTCAATGCTTTCTATGCTTTATGCATTACATGCTTTGTCTGTTTTCAAGTTTGAATGCATTGTATGTTTTGAGTACATTCTATGCTTTGAATGCATTCTATGTTCTCAGCTTTTTCAGCCCTCTATGCATTCTATGCTGTCAACGTTGAATGCATTCTACATTCACAGCTTTGTATGTTGTCAGAATGCATTTGATGCTTTGAATGCATTCTATGTACTCTATGTATTGTATGCTTTGTATGCATTCTATGATCTCAACTTCATATATTTTTAGCTTTGACTGCATTCTATGTTCTCACTTTTTAGTGCATTCTATGAATTCTATGAACTCCAAGCATTCTATGCTTTGTGTGCATTCCGTGCTCTCACCTTTGTATGCATTCCAATATGCATTGCATGCATTTTATATTCTTTGTTTTTTATGCATTGTATGCAATCTAATATGCTTTGTATGCATTCTATATTCTGAGTTTTGTATGCATTCTATGCTCTCAACTATGTGTTCCATGTTCTATACATTCTATGTTCTCAAAAGCACATTATATCGAATCATTGGCACTAACTAAAATCATTAACTATAATGAAAGGCTACTCACTTAGTTCAAACTCAAAAGATGAACTTGAATTATTCAAAGGCACATTACATTGACTCCTTCTAAAGAATGTAACATGAACTGAGAGAGCATCTTGCTCGTTGACATGGACTTTAATTTCATTACTGCAAACTCAAAAGTGAGAGAGCAACCTACTCATTGGCATGAACTGGATCATTATTTAAAACTTGAAAGTGAGAAAGCAGCCAATTCATTGACATTAACTGGAAAAAGACTACAATGAATGAGGGAGGGCGATAGAGTAAGACCTTGGAGGTATGTGCTCTTGAGACTAGGATCTAACAAATTGCTTGCAATGTATATAGATGGTGCTTGATAGCCGTCTGTGACTTTGTTTTCAACCTTTGTAGTTTCCTTATTTTTGGAACTTTAATAGCTTGTCAGCATTTTTAGTTATCATGTACCCAAGTGGTAGCCTGCTTGTTGCTACCCACATGCTAGGTCCATTCCATCCCAAGATATACGACATATAGAAGATATTGTTCTACTCTTGGGATGCTTGCATTCACATCACTATCACAGCCAACTTCCTGTAGTGAACGATTGAAAATTGCAATAGATCACACAACCATGGAAGATAAATAGCTCTGTTTGTATGCAACACATAAGGGAATCATAGATAAAAGCTAAAGCATGCACATGAAGTAGAATAGATAAAATATGTATAAGAGAATGCACCAAAATAGGCAAACCTTAGGGTTAGGGTTAGGGTTAGGATTAGGGCTAGGGTTAGGGTTTCCAACCCTTTCTTTTTTAGCACTCTTTTGGATTAGTGCTATGCACATATGATCACATGATGTTGAAATGAATCCTCAACGCCTTCCCTCAAGATCAACATCATGAAGTAGGCCTTCCCTCAAGATGATGATTATGGGGAATAGAAGAAGGACTGAATATTACATTCCATCACACCCCTTTAATGGGAATGTCCTTCCTCTAAGTCAAACTAAGAGCTTGTGGTGTTTCTCAAAAATCTCTTTTCCAAGTGCTTTGGTAAAGATGTATGCAACATTCTCTTTGTTATCACAATGTTGCAATGTGATTTTCGAATCAAAAATACCTCTTGCTCGAGAGGTGATTTTGCCAAAATTGGTTCTCTTTTGTTTACTGAAGCAACATGCTTGGCAAACTTTTCCAAGAAAGTGGAGCTTCAAAATTCCAATTGCCATATTTTGATTTCGTAGTTGCATCAACCTTTTGAAATTGACATGCCCATATCTCTCATGCCAAGCGTCCTTACTTGACTGCTTTTCTTACTAGCTGATATCCTCAGGATTTATCTCTAATTATGCATTCATTTCCATCGAAGATGACTCTGTAATTGTATTTTGTCATTTGCCAAACTAACAAGAGGTTCTTGCTAAGCTTTGGAATGTAGAGTATATCTTTCACTGATCCTTTCGTACGAGTGGAATAGTTCATAGGGACAACGTCTTTCCCTTGAATTGGATTCGATGTGTTATCTATCGTATAGATAACATTCTTGTGTCCTTCTAATGCTTTCATCTATGTAAACCATTCTTGATGCTTTGGAATTGCAATCAATGTCAATGTACATTGTATCAATCTTCTGCATATCCTCACTTGCAAGATACATATTCTAAGGTTCATTAGCATGATGACTATGACTTGAATGTCCACCATGGTGATTTCCTCTTCCATAGAATTCTCTTGATTGTTACTAGATTGACCTCCTTAGTCGTACTACTCCTTGCACCAATCTCTTTCATAGTGTCCAAACTAATGATAGTAGTTGCATTGAATGTTTGACACGATGGTGGATGCATTCCCTCTTCCTTGAAATCCTCCTCTGTTGGAATGATTTCCTCTTGGATGCTAATGCTGACGTTGATGACCAATTCTCTGAGATGCTCTACCTCTACCTATGCCTATGCCTTTACCTATGTCTGAAGTTGTGAATGCTTTATCATTAAAATTACCTTTGCGTGCTTAAATGGCCTGAGTCTTGAGTTCTTCACCAAGTAACATTGATTGTAACTCTTCCAATGTTGGAATTTGTTGTTGAATGGCTATACTCTAGACTAGATTCTTGTATCCCTCTCTTAGTCCATTCAGGATGACTTGAACCATCTCTGCAAGATTCATAGTCTCTCTTGCTAGTTGATTGTTGTAATCATTAATCTTAAGTACATAAGCATAACCAGTTTCATTGCTGTTGCAGAAACTCTTGTTGATTTTTTTTATCAGTGTGAGAATCGTGGATGTGTTTTTATACTCATAAAGAGTTGTGAACATATCCCATGCTTCTTTGGATGTCTTCACTATGTTGAGTTATCCAAGCACCAAATTTGTCTTTCTTGTCCCATTCTTCCTGTGCTTGGGCAATGGTAGTATCTATTGTAGATGTGGACGTTGGTGGTGCAGGTGTAAAACCTTATGCTTGGTTGAATAATGTTTATTGGAATCTTCATTGCCAGCATCTACTCACCTACATGGGAACTCCTTTGCAAAACAACTCTCCATTAACACAAAATGCCTTGAACCCATCATCTCCTCTCAACCTTATCTATATATATGCATGTCGTAACTCATGCATTTACTTTTGCACCTCCTCTCGCTTCCATTCCTTCCTCTATTTTGCAACATAGCCTCCTCTTAATTTCCTAGCATGGCTCTACTTGGAAGCGCCATTGTGCCTAGCAACTGTCCCTTTGCGTGTGTGTGTCTACACACACACACACACACACACACACACACACACACACACACACACACACACACACACACACCGCCCGCCTGTATGCGCACAAATGTGCGCACGCACATGTGCACACACATGCACACGCGCATGCACACACACATGCACATGCACATGCACACACACACACACACACACACACACACACACACATGCACATGCACATGAACACACACACGTGCATGCACACCGAGTACACACCTCTTTTGAGAAAAGAACACATGATGTGGTCCTTCTAGAAGGAGAGGGGTACCATGTAGTCATGCAATCATATCTTCTAGGGTTTTCATATTTTTAGAAATTAAAAAAATTTTAAGATCCCACCTTAAGACCCAGCAGAACGAGTCTCCAACCCATCATAGACGGGTCATGTTACTCGTTAATTTAATTAAGGGATGTGGATAATCCCCTTCATTAATTAGTTTTTTATATGCATGCTTGAGTTAGACAACCCCCTTCATTAGTTAATTGTCCTTAAGGGATGCATATTTCCCCCCTTCATTAACTGTCCATAAATGAAAGTGGATTAACCCCCTTAATTAATTATCTAATGTTGCATATTCATTCTTGGGTGTGGACTACACCCCTCATGATGTTTTGCATTCTTTGGGAAATTTTTAACCTTAGAATATGCAAGGAGCTCTTTGTTCCTAGGTAAAGAAATAACAAGCTAGGGAGCACATGCATTACCTATCAAATTAAGCTATATTGTTCTAACATATGGTTTATTTGGATGGTAGCCAGATAAGTGGACCTTGACCTTGGATCTTGGACTACCTGATGGATTCGACACTTGTATACTGATTTTTGTAACCCTATTGGGGCTTGGCTATAATTATACATTTGAAATTAAACTAAATATGAGTTCTTAAAGTATTTATTCTCCATATTTAAATAGATTTTAATTAATGTTTTAAAGCTATTCTAGGACTGAATCGATTGTATGGTCCATTTATTGATGAGGCTATTAAATTTAAACATACACATTGATCTCCCAACTAGCCCTTGGTCGGGGGCTAGTACCATACAATCATTTTTTAGTTTAGTAATGGCTACTCTTTCCTTTGAATTCTAACTATTGGTTTCTTGTGCAAAAACACTGGATCCTCCTCTTATGAATTTGGAATTTGCAACTACTTATGGCATTAATTTGGAAAAATTTCTACCTTGTACATATCCCTTAGCATTCTTTTAGGTGGGGAGTAAGTTCCACATAGTGGGCTTACTCCCCACCTCGTGGTCTTACCCTCTAGGGTGGGGGTGGGCCACACAAACACAACACACACACACACACACATTTTATTCTCTCTCTCTCTCTCTCTCTCTCTCTCTCTCTCTCTCTCTCTCTCTCTCTCTCTCTCTCTCTTTCATTTTCTCTGATAGACTCACACTTATGAGCCACACCTCCCCCCCAACCCTAACCAATTAAACTTGACTCCCTAACCTAAGCTTATCCCCTTACCTTTGGTTTGGTAATTTGGCATGTTTACATGATGGTGTATCTTTTTAAACACGTATACACATACACCCACAATAAGTAGCTTGATAAACCTTAACGCTACACTTAGAATACTAACATTGACTTTTTTCCTCTCCTACATTAATAATTGGCAGTATATATATATATATATATATATGAAGAAACCCCCTTCTTAAATTTTTATTAACAACTGTAAAACCAACCATGGGCTTTAATTGAAAATGTAAGGCGTTTTTACTATTTAAATTTATAATTTGTTTTCATTGGAATTTGCTATTTACAATATTTATATTTGTTTCTCCGCCCCCATTTGTTTACAAACACAGACACATAGATACACACACAAACCCCCTCCCCCCCCCCTTTGCCCCTACACATAATTTCCTACACACATGCACTTTTGATTTAAGTATTTTTATATATCCTTCCTTAGTTTATTTACACTACCAACCTCCTTTTTTTGAAACTCCTTCCTTAGAAGGAATATTTTGACTGCTTAAGCATTTTGATTTCATTGGAATTTGCTATTTGTTTCTCTGCCCCCATTTGTTTACACACACACACACACACACACATACACACATGCATGCATGCATGCACGTGCACAGACACACACATGCACACAAACCCCCTTCCCCCGTTTTATGCCCCTACACAATTTTCTACACACATGCACTATGGATTAAAATTTTTTATAAATCCTTCCTTAGTTTATTTACATTACCAACCTCTGTTTCATAACACTCCTTCCTTAGATTTTGACAATCCTAACTTTTGATACACCATTTCTTAATAACTTGCCACTCCTACATGCAACTTGCAACTCCTACATGCAAATTCTACATGCAAGTTCTACATGTAGAGGGAGGATGTCTTACAATTCCTACATGCAAAGAGAGAAGCTCTCCAAATTGTATAAATACCTCATAATGGAATGAAGCCCAACACTCTTTAGGGCATTGTGTTGAGTTCTACTTTGGTGTTCCAAGCAATTGTCTCTAGGTGTCCATGCTTCCTTGCACTCCACGTCCAAAAGCATGTCCTAACCTTCCAACTCCTCCTCCTCCTCCTCCTCCTCCTCTTCCTCTCTCCTCCTCGTCCTTTCTCCTTTGTCCTCGTCCTCCATCCTCCCTCCTCCTCCTCCCTTCTCCTCCCTCCTCCTCCTTCCTTCTCCTCCCCTCTCCTCCCCCCTTCTCCTCCCCTCTCCTCCTCCCTCCTCCTCCTCCCTCCTCCTCCCTTCTCCTCCTCCTCCCTCCTCCTCCCCTCTCCTCCTCCCCTCTCCTCCTCCCTCCTCCTCCCTTCTTCTCCTCCCTTTTCCTCTCTCTCCTTCCCTCCCATGCTCTTACACCTTCTTCCTCTCCTACTTCTATGCTCCCCCTAAACCCTTAGTCCCTCAACCCTTGACCTCCATGATCTACGAGGGAGATGAGGTCTCCACCATGTACTCTACCTTGAACCTCGGACCCTCCTTCTAACCCTTTAACCTCTTTTGGACCCTGGAACCTCTTTTTGAACCTTGGAACCTCCTTCTAAATCCTTCATCTCCCTCTAACCCTTAAACTCCTCCTAAACCCTTCAACTTCCAATGAAGGCAAAAGCCTTCATTACCCCAATCATGATGATGCATGTCCCTTTTAGACATGCATGATCTATGTTTTCTTACCACACTAAAGCCTACGTCTCTCATCGGAATATGACCCGAGGTCCTAAGCTACACTTATATTACAAATAATGACACCGATATATCTGTAGGTGACAAAAAGCCTTGGAACCCTGCATATTGAGAATACCTTGCTCTTCCTATAGAAGTCATGGGAAAGAGCCAACATTTGGCACCATTGCCAGGGAGACTAGCATCTCAAGTAACGAGTAAACATATGCAAGTATGTGTAAAAAACAAACTACTATGAACTTTCACGAACATAACACTCAAGGGCAAGGAGAGTAATTTTTTTTCCAACTCTAGCCAAACATATGTTGACCTCAAGCATCAACCTTGGGTTACTAACTTATTAAATTTTCTATATTTCTAAAAAAGAAGCCACTTGAATAAAAAATCAGGCTAGGTAATGGACACCAATACAAAGAGCTCAAAATTTGGAACATTTCACTTTTTTACAGAAGATCGATCCGAGCTAACCATGAAAAGTTATGGCCTGAGAAGGGTTTAGGGTTGAACCCTAACCCTATACCCATTCCTATAAAAACACACTCCACCCCCTCATTCTTCTTCTTCCACATCTAGCCTCCATCCTCTTCCCCATTCCAAGCCCTACGCAAGACCCTCCTCCCTCTCCATCAACCACCACCCTACTCCCATCCTCACATGGTGAGTTATTTTGAGCCCTTGTCACAGCGATAACCTAGCCATCCACCCACCATCCGTTCGCCATCAACAATCCTGTTACATCGAGAAAGACTTGGAGAGTGTCGCAAGTGACCATCTCCTCCTCCCTTTGAATTTCCATCAAATATTTTTGTCCATCAAGTTTCCACCATCACCTCCCCCCTTGCTCTCTCCACCACTCCCCCTCCCCCTCCCCCTCCACCCTCCCCCCCTCTCTCCACCCCCCCCTCTCCACCCCCCGCCCCTCCCCTCCCCTCCACCCCCCCCGCCCTCCCTCTCCACCCCCCCTTCCCTCTCCATGCCCCCCTCTCTTTCTCCACACCCCCCCGTCCACCACCACCACCTCCACCTCCACCCCCCATCCCATCCCACCCCCCACCCCACCCCACCCCACCCCACCCCACGCCCCCCCCCCTTCCCTCCCCCCCCCCTCCTCCCTCTCCACCCCCCCCTTTCACCCCCTCTCCTCCACCCACCCGTCCCCCCCCCCTTTCACCCCTCCCTATGCCTCCTTTAAGGGCCCTTAGGCCCTAAGGGCTTGTAGGGCCAGCGGCACAGCCCGCCGCCCGCAGAGCAGTGGTGTCTCTTGCTTGCCACCCCAACTCCACCGATGGCGGCCCGCCCAAGGTGAAACCGCCAGCATAGGGCATCGGTGCCCACCATGTAGGCAATGCCTACCTCTCACTCTTGTGCCCATTCGTGGCACCTCCTGCTCAGCCACTCCTGCCTCCACCTCCCCCTCTGCTCTGCCCCAACACCTCCCCTCCATCTCCACTCCCCACCCCTCGACCCCCCCCCCCCCCCTTTTTTTCAACCAAGAAAAACACACTAAACCTAACCAAACCCTACTACTAACCCTAGTAGGATAACTATACTAGGTTAGGTTAGCCTCAGGTTAGATTAGAATTAACTCTTGCTCAGTTAGTTTAACTAACTCTAGTTAGTTAGTCCTACAATTAGGTTAGGATAACCTAGGGTGTGTTAGTTACATTTTGGTTAGGTTAGCCTAACTAGACTAGTTAGATTCATAGGTTAACTAGCTTATAATTAGGTTAGACCAACTGCCTAGTTAGTGGAACTAGAATAGTTAGCACAATTAGTATAACAGTTAGGTTAGAACTGCCAGTTATCTTAGTTCCACAACTAGATAGTTAGACTAACTAGTAGGTTAGAGTAACTTAACCTAGTTTACCATAAAGCCCATTCACACCAGGATTAACGCCAAGGGACCCCCCCTTACAAAAAAAGGCCACATTTTACCCTGACTTAAACCCATCGAAACTCATCCATTGGTAGACAAATTGAACCTCATTTGAGCCACCGTTTCACACATGGAAACACCACACTAAAGGGAAATTTTCCAGCCCATTGCACAACATTTTGGCATCCCTAGCACTCACTAATTTGCACCCTCGTGTGGGCCCCTTTTCACACTAATTCGGTCATAAATCTCTACCGTGACCTCTGATTGAGGATGCGTCTGCATCGGCACATTTTCCTACTCATGTGGGACAATCCTAGGAACACTATTAACATGATGGTCCCTATATACTAACGCATCTCTAACCCTCCCTAGCACACCTACATCAACCCCCGCACTTGCAACGGCAGAGGCACCCGTTAAGCCTAGCGCCAAATCTGCATGCAACACCTCTCACAACCCTTTGCCATGAGTTCCCCCCTGAAATTCAGCCAATTCCTTTGACTCCTCCAAGACATGACATGGAAGATCGTCGTCGCAATGATGGGGAACTTGAACTCGAAGCAGAGGGGAACAATTTCTTTAACCCTCGCAACAATTTTGGCCTCAACAATAACAATCAAGGCAGGTGCCCCTTGGGCAAACTCAAACTTTCCAAATACAATGGTTATGGCAATCCAGCAAGATTCCTCCAACATTTCGATGCCGCATGCTGAGCTGAGGAGACCAATCCAATGAAACCAAGTTACCTGGTTCCCCATGGCCTTAACCAATGAAGCCTCAAAATGGTACCTAGACCTCCTAGTGGAAGAAAGAGCCACATGGGACTTGCTGCAAACTGAATTCAAGAGGCACTTTCAAAAGGAGAGACTACAAGATTATCCTACTCTCTAACTAAGCAAGTTTGAACAAGATCGCTAAGAAGATGTATGCATGTACCTGGGCAAGATGAAACACTTAATTGCCAAATGTGACCCATGCTCCGATGCTAAGTACCTCATGGCCTGGTTCATTTTGCAAGCCTAAGAAAGAAAATCCACAAAGACATTGCTCTGACACCAGCAGTGACGATGGAAGAGCTAGTGCATGAGATAAGCACTCTAAAAAGGGAAAATCCAAGTCCATTACCGAAATTTCTAATGAAAATCACCTAGCCTACCATGACCATGAAGCTAAGAGAAGAAATGATGTAGGCCATGGAACAAAAGCTTCACATGTCTCAGCTGCCACCTGAGACTTATCAACAGTGAGAAAATGTATGGTGTCCACACTACATGGCCAATCATATAACAAATGAATGCTTGGTCCTAAGAGCTAGGATCATTGCACAAGCAAAGCCACTTCCGAGGTTGTGGTGCCATATTTGCGTAGTCGGTGGCCATGATGAAAATAGTTGCATCTTCAACATGCACAACAACCCGCCTCGACCTCAACAATACCAATCGGCACCCATCCCAGTGTACAGGAAACTAGCACTTGCACAAGCACCCCTAGCTACTAGGCTGAATCTTGTTCCTGTTCGGGACCCAAGTTTCGCAATTACTCAGGAATCCAAATCCATGACCATATCCAAGAGTGCCAAATCTAGCTCCTCCGGCAGTTCCAATACAATAACTTCAAGCCGAGGAACTGGATTCACCATTCGAGTATGAAGTTGAGTACCTAGTGTACTATGTGGAAGGAGCAGAAGGTTTAATATCAATCTATGCAAATCAATTTTGTCCCAACACATATCGTCAAGTGCTACAGGTGTGGAGAGAATCATCGGACCATAGAGTGCCCTCATTACGATAGCCCCGCTACTTTCCAACCACTCTATAGAGATTGTGGCATTGGCCATGCGTGTATGGATTATCCCATGAAAAATAGGTCCCACAACAAAATGAGCCTAAGCCTGATGTCCCAATCGACATTATTGGGGTGGACCGCCAAAGTCTAGGGCCGGCAAGCATATTATCATGACCTATGAATGTAATTACTTGCTAGCAAAAAGAGGCCACCAAGGGCCCTAATATTCCAATTCAATCAAGACGACCTCTTCAAAAGAAAGCATAAGGTCTCTACCTCCACTAAGCAATGAGTAGCCAAGCTCATTCACATTAGCTCCCAAGCCTCAAATAAAAGAACCTCCAAACCCTAATGCAGAAGTGGAGAAGGCTCGATTTTAGGCACTTCAACAATGGGTGAAAAAGGAAAAAGCTCAATTTGAGGCTGAGAAGTAAGCACAGGATCCAATCCCTAACTTAGCCCCACAGAGTATTGATACTATACTCGAGCCTCTGCTCCAGCAAAAAAATCCACAATGTAATGTACCGCCATGCCAACTCGAAGGAGCCACACTCTCTAGCATTCTCAATTGCCCTGTGTCAGTTCCCATTGGAATCCTCTTATGAAATTGTCCCAATATTTGGGAGAGTTTCAAAGGATGGATTGAACTAGCAAATCCCCCTCCACCTATGGAAGGCATAGAAGATATCTTTGTGTGGATGGGTGAGAGAGATGACATACACAACATCACTATGCCTTTGATCCATAAGGCATATGATGAAGTCCAAGCCATACTAGATGGTGGAGTAGGTGTACATGTACTATCCAAGGAGATCTATGATGAATGGGGTCTCCCACCAATGCAAAAGGCTAATTTCAACATACGTCTTGTTGATGATTCACGTGCAAATCCCTTGGGAATAGTGAATGGCATGTCAACTAAAGTCACAGTAGCAGTCTGCTTTTCTCTTCAATTCACAATCTTGGATCTTCCCAAGAAATCCTATCAAATCTTTTTGGGACGTCCTTGGTTGGGTGAAGCATCAATCCTCCATGATTGGGGAGTTGATAGACTCACAATCCAAAATTATGACACCATAGTAAGAGTCAATGTGGGGACAAGAGCAATAAAACCAATCGTGCCTAGAGCGTTAGATGAAACCTCTTCAACGATGATCTCAAGCAAATCAGCCCCTTGTAATAGCATGCCATAGCGGGTGATACACAAAGCAAAGTCAATAATTGGATCTAAGCATTGGCAACTATTGACAACCATTGACAACTGCCATTCACTAGATCCCATCTTCTTGCAAATTGATGCTAAGGTCATGCAGGTAAATCCACCACTCACACATGAAGAACCAATCGATCTAGAGATGCCATTCTTTATGGCGAATCTTGAATGGAATAGGGAACCTAAAGAAGAAGCTATCCATTTTAATAAGGACTCAGATTTTCCTTGGGACCTTGAAACTGAGGCCAAGAATGCTCAATTTGAAGATCATGTCTTTGACAATGACTTAGCCATTCTCCATGCTCTAATGGCTATCAAACTTCCCAAAGTTGAAACTCTAAAGTTGAATAATAGTAGAAGATCCCGCAAGAAAGCTGAAGGAGGATATAGCTGCCAAGCCAAGGCTGAGCACTTCAATGAGTTTGAATGAATCCAAACTAGGATTGTCGTATTGTATCTTACCAAGCTAGCTCTCTCAAAATCTGAGCCACCTCCTCTTAAATGGTCCCTTGATGGACTTGAAGGAGTATGCATAGCAAATGAACCCTTACTTGGGAATACTTTGCTAGTGGAAAAGTTATCCCACTGTTCCCAACATAAGAAGTTTTGAAAGTATAAGCCACGTGTGGATGAAGCTTGATAAAGAGACTTCAGAAAAAGAAAGTCTACAAGACCTCAAAAATTGGTGAATGATACGATGCCACCTAGTACCCATAGCACATGTCAAGCTAGTTCAACACCATCAGAGGCTAATCTTTAAGAAGTGCCAAAGTACGTCAAGAACTACACAGGGGGGTAGTGTCCCCATAGCAATGCCAAGACTACTAAGAGAATATGAAGTTCAAGAAACTGATAGCATTGGAGAGACTCCAATCTATGAGGGACCAGCCAAAACTCGCACAATAAACCTTGCCCTTGAAAGGGAGGAAGAAAAAATGGTATTCATTGGGAAATAGCATACATAGGAAGATGAAACAAAGCTCAAAGCACTCCTAAAGGAATACCAAAACTGCCTAGCATGGTCATATAAGGAAATGATGGGAATTTCACCAGAAGTGGCAGTACACATGATACCTATTAGGGAAGGTGCCCACCCTAAGGTATCTGGACCTTATCAAACAAATCCAAAATATGGCACCATGGTCTATGACAAACTAGAAAAACTCTTAGATGCCGAATTCATCTATGAAATAGAGCACATTGATTGGGTTTTACCCATCATCATCGTGCCTAAATGGAACAAGAATCTAAGAATATGCATTAACTTAAAGAATGTGAATGCTGCCACAATAAAGGATCACTATCCCCTACCCTTAATAGAAAAAATGTTGGAAAAGGTGGCTGGGATCATAGATATACAGTTTCTTGGATGGCTTTAGTGGCTATAACCAAGTGCAAATTGCTCCTGCTGACCAATAAAAAATAGCATTTGCTATAGAATGGGGTATATTTGCCTATAGAGACATGCCTCAACAACATTCCAGAGAGTCTAGTTCACAGCTTTCAAGTCCTTTTTTAATAAGTTTCTACAGGTGTTCTTGGATGATTTGTGCATCCACTCAAACTAAAAAGACCACTTCAAATGTCTTTAAGCAGTTCTAATCAAATGTATGGAGTATGGCATCTCCCTAAATCCAATAAAAAAGTTTCTACAGGTGTTCTTGGATGATTTGTGCATCCACACGAACAAAAAAACCACTTCAAATGTCTTTAAGCAGTTCTAATCAAATGCAGGGAGTATAGAATCTCCCTAAATCCAACAAAATGCCAGTTCATGGTCACCCATGGAGTTGTTTTGGGACACATCATTTCTCAACATGGGATTGCAATTGACATGGACAAAATCAAAATCATCATGGAATTTCCTCCTCCTACAAATTCCAAAGGCGTATAGGTCTTTATGGGACATGCAAGCTATTATAGAAGATTTATCTTACGGTATGCCATGATGGCTAGGCCACTTTACAAATTATTAGTGGAATTCTAATGGATAGAAGAGTGCAACCAAGCCTTTAAGCTTTTAAAGTGGCACCTAATCACAACACCCATCCTTATATCTCCCAATTGGGATATTGGATTTCATGTTCATACTGATGGCTCCAAGTATGCAATTGGGAGTGTGCTTTTCCAACCTGGTGAACATAAGAAAGACTACCCATCCTACTTTGCTAGTCGACAACTCAATGATGCGGAGATAAGCTATACAATGGTGTATAGTGTTAAGAAATTTTGACACTATTTATTGGCAAATGACTTTATCTTCTACATCAACCATCAAGCATTGCTTTATCTTGTGAACCGTCAATGTTTAATAGAAATAATTATCAAATGGCTCCTCTTGCTGCAAGAATTCAACTTCAAAGTAGTGGTCTGCAAAGGTGCCCAACACTACATTGCCGATCACATGTCTCGTGTCAAGTCGGGAGAAAAAGCCACTAGAGTAGAAGATGACTTGCCAGATGCCACACTATTTTAGATAGATGCTGTTCTAGATTGGTGTGCAGATATCATTGGGTACTTTTAATGGTAGGAATACCACCCCCTAAAATGAAAGAACTGGATGCCAGAAAGCTAATTTTAAAAGCTGCACCCTATCAACTCATTGTAGGACAACTATACAAGATGGGCAAGGACCAAGTTTTAAGAAGATGTGTAATGCGTCATGCCAATCCTTAGTGAAGTCCATGAAGGCATTGTAGGAGGACACTTCCAAGGGCAAGCGACAGCAAGAAAAGTCCACTTTGCAAGCTACTAGTGGTCAACACTTTGGGCAAATGCCTATGAATATGTCAAAAGCTGTGATGTATACCAATAGAGTACTAAACCACAACACAAGGACTTCAATCCCCTAACAACAGTTATTGCACAACAACCATTTGAAAAATGGGGGATTGATTTTGTGGGACCCATCCATCTAGCAGCAAAGGGAACATATGCATGCTAAATCATTGTGGCCACTGATTACTTTACCAAATGGGCTAAAGCTAAAAGAGTCAGAAAGGCCGATGTTAGAAGCACATCAAGATTCTTATACGAGAATGTGATCACCCAATCCAGATGCCCCATTGAAATTGTGTAGGATAGAGGCATGCATTTTGTCAATGAGGTTATTCAAGAACTCTTGTTTGGCTTTATGGTAATCCATAGAAAAAGCACACCCTACTACCCCCCAAGGGAATGGACAGGACGAATCCACCAACAACATATTATGCATTAACCTCCTCACCAAGGTAGTATAACCACAATGTTCTGATTGTGCAGAGAAACTAAATGCAGCCTTATGGGCATACCAAACCACACTCAAGGCTAGTATAGGGTATACACCTTTTTAATTAGTGTACTACCTTGAAGCTATGGTCCCACTAGAATTTGTAATACCAAGCCTACACATAGCAATACAGGAATGCATGGGAGATCATGCATCCTTGAAAGAAAGACTCTAACAATTGGAGAAGCATAGAAAGACCAGATTAGTCGCCTACCATGCCATGACAATAGAAAAATGCAAAAGAAAGGCATAGTTTGACAAAAATATTAAAGCCAAAGACATCAAGGAAGGTGACCTGGTCTTGCTATACAATGCCAAAGTCCACAAGGGAAAACTCAAGTATCTAGGTCAAGGACCCTATTGTGTAAGAAAAATGAATCGCATCAGAGCTATGCTGCTAGAAACATTGGATGGAGTCCAATTGAACACTGTCATAAATGGGAGCCAACTGAAGTGCTACTACATCAACATGGAAGCTATCCTCGACAAAAATAGAGATTTAGGAGCCCCAAGTCTTCCTTAGTTAGTATTAGATTGTATTACGAGCACTCACTTTCATATGTACATCTTTGCACATATAGGTAGCATCGACCGATTTCAATCTAGGGCTCAGAAGTGATGGCTAAGTCCTAGCTGCCCTATGAAATCCTAGCAAAAACAAAAAAAAGCATATAGTTAGCCCCTACCTAGTTATTGGGTCACATGCACTCACATGCTTTCGCTTAGACACATAGTCGATTGCATGAATAATTGTGTTGCACACTTTCATTCCACACTCTCAGAGCATGTGTAAAAATAATATATCTCACAATACACACACGTGTCAAACTTGCATGCCAACTAATCTAATGATCAATGGTACACCATATGAACATGGATGCAGGTTCAAAAACAATGCCACCACTAAAGAGGATGCGAAGAAAGAGCCCACCACCTCAACCACCACGAGACCCCCTCTAGAGTTTGCAGCCATTTACCTCCTCTCAACCAAGGCAACCACAGGCATTTGTGGTTCAGAGCGATAGCTATGAGAAGGATTTTGTGCATAACATGGAAACACAAGAAGAACAAATGCCACCCTATGCATGACATGGAAACACAAGAAGAACAAATGCCACCCTAGTCACCACTGGCCTATAGAACCATTGACGGGGCCCAGTCTTTGGAACTTTTGTGGCCACCTACATCGACTTATGCTCTTTCCAATGTAGCACCATTACTGTACATTAGAGCCAACTCAACATTATCCTCGATAGTATAGTAATTCAAAGGGGCTTCTCACTCTCAACTCAAGGTGCAAAATACCCTACAAGGCCCACTGATGCCAAATTTATCAAAATACAGCCTCTCCTCACCAAGGGCACCAAGTTCCATAGGGACAGGATATTACTTCGCACCATCATTAACCCTGAATCAAGGAAGCAACACAATTACTATCCACAATCCTGGGGGTTAAGTGCGGCAAGAATCAATCCCTCCCATTCCGCACATTTGTTTTGCTGAGTAGGCAGCTAAAGCAAGACTAGATCTAGCACTTAGTCATCTTCAACTCGATGGTTTATCAGGCCAAAAATGTAAAATTCCACACTTATTGGCTATAATCATCAATAAAGAGCTATAGGAATGAGAAATGACTTTGCCCTAGTCACCATAACCTATTGAGGAGTTGGACATTCCCTTCTCACTAGCATGGGAGCTATCACCAACTTCTCCTACTTTCACATTGGCAAATGCAGATACCTCAGAAGAAATGCCTATTCTAGAGGTAGGAATTGAGGAATTACCCCTCGAGATGCTGTAGCTCGGTGCACAATTGCAATCAATATATCTCCAACAATAGTAGTAGCTAGAGCTTGAGGCTACATCGGCACCAACACCACCCATCAACGCCATGCCAGTCAATGTGCCATAAGGAGAGCTAGTGCCAAATCAACAATACAACTACTGTACCCAAGTGATTAACTTACCATTGGAACAACCCCCAACAAGTACTACATAATCATCAAGAAGGCTACATGGGCACCAATTGCATCAGCAATATCGCCAATCCTCATCACCATCTGCCATTCTCCATTATCAAGCTAGCCAAATGCTTCAAATATTAGAACTATTCACTAGCTTGGCCAAGGAGGAACTATTCACTAGCTTGGCCAAGGAGGAACATGCATGAGAATTGGAAAGACAGACTGTAGCAGCACTCAAAGACCGATTCCCAAGGGGTTTAGCCATTAGCCATGATGTCTACAACTACTATTAATCTTTTAAGGAGAGGTACTTATCAAGATGTAGGCTTTCAAAGTTATGAATAGCCTTGTGGCTGACTTTTCTACATCTCAATCTTTCTTGAAGAACTCTAGGATTGTTGACTTCAATGGTTGTGGAAAGAAGGTCTTGAAAGTGTTGTTATAATTATATCTAGATTCTCTTCATGAGAGGCAGTGACTAACTATTCCCCTTGCTTGAGGAGAGGCACTTCTTTAGAGATCCTCTTTGTTCTTATTCTATCAATAGAAGTGAGTCCCTTCTATAGTTTTAGGCCAATGACCTTGACTTCCTAATGAGCTAAAAAGGTTGGTGACAAGGAGTTATACCTTAACCAATGATAAATTTCTAACCCTTTTGAAAAGTCTATCAATCCACACATTTAGTATGAGGAAAGAATTGGTTTTACTTACCATTTCTATTCTTCCCCTTTATATCCTTGGGGGGAGGGATTTTGATCTAGGGAGTGGCTTCCTTTATCTAGGACAACCCTCTTCTATTAGGGATGACAATGGCATCTTTTTCTTTTATTGTGAATTCCTTTTCAAGTGTCTCTGGAGGGGGAAGTTCCTCTTCAGAGTAGAGACCTCCCCAAGTTCAGTGATCATGGCATCATTTTGGTTCACCTTGTTTTCAAATTTAGAGCACCATCCTGGTTGTAATTTGAACTCATCTATATTGCCCTAATTTTCCATAAACTTCCGTTTCCTAATCTATTAGAGAATCAAATGCATTTTTTGAAAGAATAAGAGATTCCTTTCCTTTGCCTTTCTTATCCTCCTCCACTACATGCATCTTGCCCTCATTATGAGGTTTATGTTGCATAAAAATTTCCCCTCCTATTCTCTTTCATAATCCAAGTTGTTTTATTCTCCTAGGAAGGAGAGGGAGGAGGGTGGATTTCTTCTTATGTCTCTTAGTTGGATAGCCCTTAACGCTGTGGGTAGCTTGCCCATAGAGGAAATAGGAATGAGGAAGGTTTTTATAAATGAGAGGAAGGTTTCTCCTTATACACACTTAGGGGTTCCCTATGGGGTTGATGAATTGCTCTCTTTCAACCCCAATTACCTCACCCAAACCTTTACAAAGTTTGGTAGCTTGATTGCACAAAGAGAGAGGAAGATCAAGGAGATCTACCCATATGTGGATCTTGGTGGGCAGAGGAAAAATATGGAGACTAGGGATCCAGGTAGAGAGGTTGATTTCCTAGGGTCCATAGACCCTGACTTAGGACACTAAAAGCCATATCCTCTCTCTCAAACAAGAATACATAGAATCCCCTTCCTTAGGAATTTGGCATTAGTCACTACTAAGCCTACAAAAATAAGTATAAAAATGTCAAATCCTTTAGGTAGTCCAGGCTCCAAGGTAAAGGTCCACTTACTTGCTACCATCCAAATAAAACCATATGCTAGAATAATATAGCTTAATTTGGGTAAGATAGGTGATGCCCGTGCTCCCTGCTTGTTATGACTTTACCTAGGAACAAAGACTTCCGTACAGATTCTAAGGTCAAAATTTTGCCAAAGAATGCAAAAAATCATGAGGGGGATAGTCTGCATCCAAGAATGAATATGAAAAATTACATAATTAATTAAGGGGAATAATCCACATCCCTTAGGGATAGTTAACGATGACTAACTATACTGACTAACTATACACTAGATTTAGTTGAAAATGTAGAATATATATAGACCCATTTAGTGTTAGGGTTAGGTCATCTAAGCCTTTCCTTTATAGCACTCTATATGTGTTAGTACTATGCACATGTAATCACATGATGTCGAGCATGGTCTCTCAACACCTTCCCTCAAGATCAAAATCATGAAGTAGGCCTTCCCTCAAGATGATGATTCTGGGGAATCGAAGAAGGACTGAACACTACATTCCATCACACCCGTTTAATGGGAATGTCCTTCCTCTCCACCATCAAAGCAAGAGGTCAATGTTTCTTGAAAAGCTCTTTACCGAGTGGTTTGGTAAAGATGTCTGCAACATTCTCTTTTCTATCACAATGTTGTAGTGTGATGTCACCAAGTAACACTCTTTCTCTGATGAAGTGCTCTCTGACATCATTGTGCTTTGTCTTGGATTGATATACTAGATTCTTGGACAATGCTTGAGCCAATTAATACTGTTGTTGGCTTTGATTCATCAAAGTAATCTATTTTTGATAATAGGCTTCTAAGCCATATAGCCTCATATGCACCTGTAGTGACAGTTGTATATTCTACTTCAATCAAAGACAAAGAAATAGTTGGTTGTTTGTTTGACAACCATGATATAGCACCTTGACCAAGGAAAAATGCATATCCTTGTGTGGATCTCCTGGTCTCATGATCTCTTGCATAGTCACTATTATTGTATCCATGCGACCTTGTATGACTTCCTTTATATTCTATTCCAAACTGTCTTGTACCTTTGATGTATTTCAAGACTCTTTTGGCTGCATTCCAATGAGAATGCTTTGGATTTGCCATAAATTGTGCTAGCGAACTTACTGCATAACAAATATCTCGCAATGTGATAGTTAGATATATAAGAGATCCGATGAGTTGCCTATAGTATCTGTCATTGACTATAGGCTTTTCTAAGTCTTTAGTAAGTTTCAAACTCTGTTCCATGGGAGTGTCTGCAATCTTGCAATCTGCCATATGAAACTTCTTTAGGAGACTGTTAACGTATTTGAGCTGACTCATAAAGGTGCTGTCTGAATCTCTCTTGAACTCAATTCCAAGACAAGCACATAAGTCCAAGATCTTTCATGTCAAATTCTACAGATAAGTCTTATTTCAACTTTTTGATGAAGCTATCCTTGCTTCCTGTCACAATAATATCATATACATACAAAAGTGCAATAGTAATGTCTTCCCCTTGAACTTTGTAGTAGAGAGTATGATCTACATTGGATTTCATGTATCGTAGATTAGCAAAATAATTCTCGATTCTGCTGTACTAACTTCTGGGTGCTTGCTTTAAGCCATAGAGGCTTTTCTTGAGATGGCAAACCTAATTCTCCTTTCCTGGTTCAACATAACCTGCTGGTTGTTGCATGTAGACTTCCTCGTCTAGGCAACCATTGAGAAATACATTCTCGATATCGAGGTGGTACACATTCCATCTGCTGAGTGTCGCTAGTGATATCAAGAACCGTATGGAATCCATCTTTGCTACTAGAGCATAAGTCTCATCATAATCTTGACCATATTATTGTGCAAATCCTTTTGCAACTAGTCTAGCTTTGTATCTTTGAATACTTCCATCTAGATTGTACTTTACTTTGTATACCCATATGTTTGCTATGGCCTTCTTTCTCGGTGGAACGTCACATGCTTCCCAAGTATCATTCTTGTATAAAGCATCCATTTCTTCATGCATAGTAGTTTGCCATTCTGGCTTGTCAACTGCATCTTTGAAGTACACTGGCTCTTCTGTAGCCATGATGGTAGTCATAAGAGCATAGTTGGTGGTTTCAACCTAAATTGCTTTGCCTTTCTTAGCATATGTCAATCTGAGGTCTGCTTTCCCTAGTAGACCGTCTGAGTTACTATGGTTCTTCTCGGGTTGCTTCTGGCAATCCATGCTCTTCTTCATTAACCTTTTTTGTAGATGACTGTGAAATTTGTGCATCTATCTCCTATCTGTTTGAGGTTTTCCATTCTGATTCCTCATTAAATATTACATCTCTGGAGATAATGACCTTGTGGTTGATCGGATCATACAACATGTATGCTTTGATTTCTTCATTGTAGCCAACCATGATGCATTTGCATGACTTCACAGCCAATTTCTTGTGATGGTCATGTATGTGGGCATATGCTATGCAACCAAATATGCGGAGATGCCCAATGCATGGATTATGTCCAGTGAATGCTTTATAAGGTGTCATACCCTGAATCGGTTTGGTCAAAAGTCGATTAAGCAAGTAGTTTGCAGTGGCTATTGCTTCTGCCCAATATTGATTTGAAAGATGCTTCTCACTAAGCACTGCTATCTGCTAAAGTGCCATTCTTCCTTTCAGCTCATGCATTCTATTGAGAAGTATCTACACAAGTGAATTGTCTTTGAATGCCATGACTTCCACAAAATTTCATGAATGTTGAAGACATGTATTCAGCTCCTCTATCTGATCTCATGACTTTGATCTTTCTGCCTGTCTGGTTTTCTACCATGGCTTTGAATTCGTGAAAAATCTAGAAAAGACTTCAGATTTCTCTTTCAGAAAGTAGACTCAACAATATCTATTGTAGTCATCGATGAAAGTCAAGTAGTAAAGTGAACCATTGATGTTGCAGGTCTAGGCATAACCCCATACATTTGTATGAATCAAATCAAGAATACCTCTTGCTCGAGAGGTGCCATGCCAAAGTTGGTTCGCTTTTGTTTGTCGAAGCAGCATGCTTTGCAAAATTTTCCAAGAAACTGTAGTGTAGGAATCCCAATTGCCATATTCTGATTCCTTAGATCTATAAAGCTCTTGAAATTGACATGATCATAACTCTTGTGCCATTTTGCGGATAGTGGCATCTGTTGCGGTTGAGCTAACATGGCATGCAAATCTAGTATTGTAGCTAGCATTCTGAACAAGCATCCTTCCTTGACTCCTTTTCCTACAAGTAGTTAAAATCCTCTAGATTTGTGTCTTTGATCGTGCATTCATCTCTATCAAAGGTGACTTGGTAGTTGTGTTCCGTCATTTGACCCACTGTGACAAGAGGTTCTTGCTGAGCTTTGGAACATAAAGTACATCTTTCACCAATCCTTTTGTACCAGTGGAATTGTTCATAGGGATAGTGCCTATCCCTTGAACTAGATTAGGTGTATTATCTACTGTGTAGATGACATTCTTATGACCTTCTAATGGTTTCATCTCTGTGAACCATTCTTGATGCTTTGTCATATTAGATGATGCACCACTGTTGATGTATCAAGGATCCTGGTTTGCTTTGTCAACTTGATATATAGCTAAAATCCTCTTTTGAATTGTACTCAGTGTCTAGATATGCTGTATTAGTCTTTTGCATTTCCTCGTTTGTAAGAAACATATTCCCATGTTCATTTGCATAATGACCGTGACTAGAATGTCCACCACAATGATTTCCTCTTTCGCGAAAATTCCCTCAATTACTATTGGATTGATCACCTTGGTCATACTGCTTCTTGCGACAATCTCTTTCATAGTGTCCAAACCTATGACACTAGTTGCACTGAATGTTTGACATGTTGGTGGATGCATTCCCTCATCCTTGGAGTATTCCTCGATTGGAATGATTTCCTCTTTGCTGATTGTGATGTTGAGGATGATGCTGATGATTTATTCTTTGATGTTGATTTTGTTACCGATGATGACCACTTAGCTGGAATGATCTACCTGTACCTCTGCTTCTATCTAAAGTTGTGAATTCCTTATCATTAGAATGACCTCTGTGTGCATGGATGGCTTGTGTCTTGAGCTCTTCACCAAGTAAAACTAACTAAAGTTCTTCCAGTGTCAGAATTTGCCATTGGATGGCAATACTCTGGACTAGATTCTCATATCCCTCTCATAGTACATTCAGAATGACTTGAGCCATTTTTGTTGGATTCATGGTCTCTCTTGCTATTGTGAGTTGATTATTATAGTCTTTGATCCTAAGTACATAAGCAGGACCGGTTTCATTGGATGTTGTGGAAATTCTAGTTGATCTGGTTTCTTAGTGTGAGAATCCTAGAAGTGTTCTTGGACTCGTAGAGAGCTGTGAACATATCCCATGCTTCTTTTGATGTCTTAGCTGTGTTGAGTTATCCTAGCATGATATCTTGCACATTCTACTTGTTCAGATGATATGCATACTTGTCTTTCTTGTCCCATTCTACCTGTGCTTGTGCAATGGCAAGATCTGCTACTACAGGTGCAAAAACTATTTGTGTAGTTAGAGATCCCACTATTGGTGGTGCTGTGACAATAGGTGGAGTAGACCTAATGCTAGTTGGATCATCCAATGGTCTAGGTGTAGGTCCATTGACACACTCCCATTTGTCCCGAAGTATAAGAATGGTCTCCATTCGATATTTCCATGTGCCATAATTGGAGTTGTCTAACTTAATAGATGCCTCCAGATTGAGGTTGGTAGTCATAGACATGGTGCAAAAAATGTACTCAAAGTGTCATGAAAATCACTGTCTGAATCAGCTGCAAAATAGTGACTGTGGCAAGTGAAATCTGAATTGTCGGTGAAGGTAGAACTACAATATATAATCCAATCTAAATTACAAGGCTTGTGGCAAATGATGCCAGGAATAGCCAAGAGGCTTTATAAGGCTCAAAATAATGTGCACAAATGTCAAGAAATAGCCAAATAGGTTTTACAATGATGGCATGTGTGTGTGAAATCAAATCGTATGCTATCTGCTCACTAATCAATCGGCCAATGCCTCTGAACACTCTGAAGTCTACTCACTAAACTAATGAACGTCAGGTTTTAGGTAATGTGATGATGTGGTGAGTGTAGGGACTGAATCTAAGTAGGAACTAGTCAAGAATTTTGGGCATGGCTTAGATTGGCAACTTGGAGAAATTCAAATCATCTCCACTATGGTGATCTAGTCTACTCTGATCTAGATCTAGACCAACCATCGATCGAAGAAAAGAACAACAAATAATTTCTTTTTCTTTGGTTCTTTTTATGTGTTGGGTCAGATGCATCGATGTAGAGGCTGATGTGCATGAAGGAAGTGGATTTGTCGATGAGGCTCAAAAGTGAGTGATACTTGTGCTAAAATATGTATGTGATGTGACAAGCATGTAGAGCACAAAAAATCAAGTGATTTTTCTTTTTGGACTGCCCTCAAATTCTTCCTGGATCAAGAGATACGAGTTGATCTAGGTGGAGGGGCAAAAGGAGTGCAAATGTGCTGAGTGATGATGTGGTAGTCAGGGGTCACATGCAGTGACTGTGCCTATGAAGAGGTGTGCCAGTGGAGTAGTGTGCTAATGTGTCACCTATGTGCACATGCAGTGTGCACAGTGTGTTTGCAGAGGGGCCAGAGTGCCTAACAAGAGACTGCCACATGGCAATGATGAGGTGGCACTTTGATTGGTCAATAGATGACATGGTACTTGGACTAGCTAAAAGATGATGTGGCACTTTGATTGGTCAACAGAGGACATGGAAAATGATGTGGCATTGGTGATGTAGGGTATGATACCTTATGAAGCATTCACTGGACACAAGCCACACATTGGACATCTCTGTATATTTGGTTGCATAGCATATGCCTGTGGGGGTTAAAGGTCACTGTGCCTTTACCCCGGTTATGTACAATACTCAAAGACATATATAAATGAATGAAAAAGAAGATTAGGGTGGTTCTGCACCCACCAAAACTTGTGTGGCTCTCTGTCTCTCTCTCTCCTTCCGTTCTTGCTTCCGTTGAGAGCACTCTCAACTGGTATCAGAGCCCAGGTGATCTAGCTGAGCGTGCCTGAATGCTTGGAAGCTCAGCAGCTCTGTGGGAGGAAGGAGAAGCTCTGTGGGAAGCTTTGTGGGCGACTTTACTTGCATCTGAGTGTGTAGAGACCTTGGAGGAGCCTTTGGAAAAGTCACTTTGGCTTTGCGAAGTGGTTTCGAGAGCCTGTTAAGAGCTTTCAAAGAAAAAGTCGTTTTTTGAGCTTTTCCCTGTTCCGTTCGATGACAGAGACTCCATATTGACTTGTAGAGGCAACTATTGCTTGCTTTTGGTGTCCACTTCACTTCAGGAGCTTGGAAACACCTTCATTCTTGAATCTAGGATCATTTCATTGAATTTCTGACTCACTGTGTCAGTTCCTGCGTTTTTTGCCCGGGTGTTGGAACTCAAGTTTGGAGCAACCACCATTTGCAGATCTGTCAGTTCCGGTGGACTCAGAAGTCCTAAAACTTCTATGTTGCTCATCATTCGCACTCCGGTGGAGTTTACAGATAGCTCTATTTCCAAAAACGTTTTTTAGTCTGTGTGTTGGACCCAGTGATTGAGACCACGGTTTCCAAAACCGTCTGTCCCATTGCGTTCCGGACGCCCAAAAACCCCTACCTGTCAGTGCTTGTGCGATTCGGTGGAGGATTTTTAGAGTTATAGATCTCTGTGTATTCGATTTCGTCTCTCTGTTATGCATTTTCCATTCTAAGGTTTTGAAACCTTAGATTTATGCCACATGGCAGTGGATAAGTATTGACTCCCATTTCTCACTCATCGGTTGGGATTTTGGAGTTCTGGCAGAAGAGAGATATTTGCAGATTTTCTTGCTGAGTCCGATTATGCAATGGCGCCCATGTTTTGAAGCATCTCAGGTTCTATTTTCAGTAGCGCTCATTACCGTGGGACTATGATTTCTTGAGCATACCTTATGCAGATCACTCTGGTTGCAGTTTGAGCAGTGTGCGCTCATTCGTGGTATGCATTGGGTTGCAATGGATGATTTATAGGCCATTTGGATGCATTGCGGTCCTAGTTGGATGTGCTGATAGGCCCAAATTGCCTTGTGGGATGCTATTTTTTATGGACGCTTTGCACATGGATGCTATTTTAAGCTGAGGGACAGCTTTGAAACATTGCAGGTGATGCACTGATAGTGCTATGCTCTCTTGGATGAGACATTATTGATGCATATGCCAGTGGACAGTGTTTATGCTTGAGTCATTTGGCACTTATTGGCATTTTCTTTTGGGCCAGATTTGCTCATATGGATGCATAGTATATGCACATGAGTCAGATGCTTTGAGCTTTGAGTTTTGGTGATATTTCACTCTATTGTGGCATACACATTTGGGTGCACCTAGTATTTGGTGTGATTCTCTCTTGTATGCACTAGCATTTGGGATTTTGTTTCATTTGCATCATGGCATCCTCTTCCATGTCTGAAAAGGAGTTTTTCAGCATTAAAAAGTTTGATGGGACAAACTTTTCTTTGTGGAAAGAACAAATAAGGGATGTGCTTATTCAAAAGAAGCAGATTAAACCCTTGGCAGGGATTGAAGCTAAGCCTGCGGATATGTCTGAGGATGATTGGAATGAGTTGGATGCATTAGCAAAGTCTACTATTAGACTTCATCTTGCAGAGTCAGTTTATTTCACAGTAGTAAATGAGCAGACTACGGAAGATTTGTGGAAGAAACTGTGTGCCACTTATGAGAAGGAAACTGCCTCTAATAAAGTTTACCTCATGAAGAGGTTGTTTGAGCTACAGATGAAGGAAGGGGTCTCCATTGCTTCTCACTTGAATGAATTCAATATTATTTTCAGCTAGCTTCAGGCTCAGAAAATGAATTTTGATGCGGAGACTAAGGCAATATTTCTCTTATGTTCATTGCCATCCTCATGGGATACCTTCCGTACAGCTGTCAGTAACTCTGCACCTGGTGGAGTACTGAAATTTGATGATGTTGTGGGTAGCTTGTTGGCCGAGGAGATTAGACGGAAGTCTATGGATGGCAACAAGCAGGATGCAGCCTTAAATGTGCAAAGGGGCAGATCACAGTTCAGGGGGAAGTCCCAAGAAAGAGGAAAGTCTCGTAGCAAATCTAGGGCATGAAACATTGAGTGTTACCATTGTGGCAAGAAGGGCCATATGAAAAAGGATTGCTACAAGCTGAAAAGAGAGCAAAAGGATAAGAAAAAGAATGCAAATTGCGGTGCAAATCAAAAGGAAGAGAGTCCAAGGGAGAACAAAGGAAAAGTGAAGATCGAGGAGATCAATGCAGTCACACATGATAGTGACAATGATGTTCTCTTCATGTCTAGTTTATCTGCAGAGTTGCTTACCACTTCAGATGATGCATATTCCCAGGATTGGATTTTGGATTTTGGTGCTTCATTCCATGTTACTCCCCATAGGGAATGGTTCTCCACTTATGACAGTGGAAGACAGGTTGTGTGCATCTTGGAAATGACTATGCATGTGACATAGTGGGAGCAAGTGACATTATGTTTTCTTTTGCAAATGGGTCTGCATTTGTTTTGAAACATGTGAGACATGTGCCTAAGCTGACCAAGAGTCTTATTTCAGTGGGTCAGCTAGATGATGCTGGTTTTCACACCACTTTTGGCTTTCAGAGTTGGAAAATTCAGAAGGGCTCTATGCTTTTGGCCAGGGGTGCCAAGTGTGGGACTTTGTATCCCTTACATGTATCAGGGGTATTTGATCATGTTGTTGTAATAACCGAGCAGCTAAGCACTTCTTTGTGGCATTGCAGGTTGGGGCACATGAGCCAGAATGGAATGAAACTCTTATGCCGTTTGGGTTATATACCGCATTTGAGTTTCTCTGATTTTGAATTTTGTGAGCACTGTCTTTATGGGAAGCAGACTAAATCAGCCCATAAAAGAAGGGGAAAGAAAGAGTTTGAAATGCTTGATTTGGTGCATTCAGACGTATGTGGTCCCATGCCTACACGGTCATTAGGCGGAGCTGAATACTATGTGACATTCATTGATGATGCAACTAGGAAAGTGTGGGCTTATGCTATAGCTCGGAAGAGTGATGTGTTCCAGGTATTTCAGAAATGGCTGGCCTTGGTTGAGAATCAGTCAGGTAGAACGCTTAAATGCCTACGGACTGACAATGGTGGAGAGTATCTCTCTCATGACTTTCAGCATTTCTGTGATACTCGTGGGATTAAGAGGGAGCTTACATCCCCTCGTACTCCAAAGCAAAATCCAGTTGCAGAAAAGATGAACCGTACCATTCAAGAAAGGTTGCAATGCATGCTTTCCAATGCAAGTCTTTCTGGTGGTTTTTGGGCTGAGGCAATGAAGACTGCAGTGCATGTGATCAATAGATCACCTAGTAAGAGTTTGGATGGTGGTATTCCTGAAGAGGCATGGAGTGGAAAGAAGCCCTCTTACTCTCATTTGCGTATATTTGGGTGTGAGGCATATGCACATGTGCCAAAAGAGCTTCGAAAGAAGCTAGATCCTAAGTCTAGGAAATGCATCTTTCTAGGTTATGGTGAAAGTGGAGAGATGGGCTATCGTCTCTGGAATCCAGAAGCAAAGAAGATTATACGCAGCCATGATGTGGTCTTCAATGAGAAGAAGATGCATAAGGCACCTATGAGGGATGTGGAAATGAGGAGAATCACTTTCCAGGATGTAAATCCACCTGCATATGTTGATAGACAGCAAGTTGTCCATGCACCAAATGTGCAAGAAATGGTACAACCAAGTACCCCCACAGGTATACAATCAAGGGTAGATGATGGATCATCTATTGGTGGAAATGATGAGCCAAATGTGGCTGATATGCAAATGGGACAGCAAGCTGAAATGCCCTTGAGAAGATCATCTAGAGTGTCTAGACCACCTGATAGGTTTGTTCCAGGGGTAGACTATGTGATGCTTACTGATTGCGGGGAGCCTTCTTGCTACAGAGAGGCTATGATGCGTGAGGATCAATGCAAGTGGGAGTATGCTATGCAATCAGAGATGAGTTCACTTATGAAGAATAAGACTTGGGACTTGGTTTCTTTGCCACATGGAAAGAAAGCATTGCCATGTAAATGGGTCTACAAAATGAAGGTCACAGATGATGATGTGCCTAGGTACAAGGCCCGTTTGGTTGCTAAAGGGTTCAAGCAAGAGAAGGGTGTCGACTTTGATGAGATATTCTCTCCGGTTGTGAAGATGACCACACTTAGATGCATGCTTGGACTAGTGGCATCAGAGGATATGGAGCTTATGCAAATGGATGTCAAGACAGCTTTCTTGCATGGGGATTTGCATGAGGAAATTTACATGGTGCAGCCGGAAGGCTTTGAAGAAAAGGGCAAAGAGCATTTAGTTTGCAAACTGAAGAAGAGTCTCTATGGTCTTAAGCAAGCACCTAGAGAATGGTATCAGAAGTTTGATGCTTTCATTCGGTCCCAGGGTTTTAGAAGGAGTGAAATTGATCACTGCCTCTACACTAAAAGGGCTAAGGATAGTAGCCTGATAATCCTGGCACTATATGTGGATGATATACTATTGGCTAGCAAGAATACTTATGAGCTAGATGCATTAAAGGCCAAGTTGCATGAGGCCTTTGATATGAAGGATTTGGGATTTGCAGGTCATATTCTTGGTATGCGCATCACGCGTGATCGGAGTAGGAAACTCCTTTGGCTTTCACAAAAAGAGTATGTTACAAAAGTATTGCAACGTTTCAATATGGAGGGGGGGAAGGCAGTGAGTACTCCATTGCCTCCATATGTGAAACTGAGTCATACAGATAGTCCCAAATCAGATGAGGAAAGGGCCATGATGGCCAAGGTTCCTTATGCATCAGCAGTTGGGAGTCTTATGTATGCTATGATAGCTACTAGACCAGACATTGCATTTGCAGTGGGAGTTGTTAGCCGGTATATGGCTAATCCAGGAAGGAGGCATTGGGAGGCAGTTAAGTGCATCATGAGGTACATGAAGGGTACCAAGGAGATGTGCATCTGCTTTGGTAAAGGAGACATGCGTGTACTTGGGTACACAGATTCAGACTATGCAAGGCATGTGGATAGTAGGAGATCCACTTCTGGTTATGTGTTCACCTTTGCAGGTGGTGCAGTGTCGTGGATGTCTCGTGCACAGAAGTGCGTGGCTTTGTCTACCACAAAGGCTGAGTATGTTTTGCAGCCACAGAGGGTTGCAAGGAGGCTATATGGCTTGATCGGCTAGTGGGAGATTTGGGGATTCATACAGGTGTACCGACATTGCATAGTGATTCCATGAGTGCTATTCAGCTAGCACGGAATCTGGTCTTTTATGCAAAGACCAAACACATTGAGGTCAGGTACCATTTCATCAGGAAGGTACTTGAGGACAAGCGCATAGAGCTTGTCAAGGTTCATACAGATGATAACCTTACAGATATGCTGACGAAGAGTCTACCTAGTCAGCGGTTTGAGTATTGTCGTGTATTTATGGGCATTGGATAGTATGCTCACTGGTTGTTCTCCCTTAAAGGCACATTGTCCTTTAAGTGGGAGGTTGTGGGGGTTAAAGGTCACTGTGCCTTTACCCCGGTTATGTACAATACTCAAAGACATATATAAATGAATGAAAAAGAAGATTAGGGTGGTTCTGCACCCACCAAAACTTGTGTGGCTCTCTGTCTCTCTCTCTCCTTCTTCCGTTCTTGCTTCCGTTGAGAGCACTCTCAATGCCCACATACATGACGATCATTGTAGGAAATTGGATGCAAAGTCATGTAAATGCATCATCGTTGGCTAGAGTGAAGAAAGCTAAGCATATAAGTTTTATGATCCCATGAACCGCAAGGTCATTACCTCCAGAGATGTAATCTTTGATGAGGAATTAGAATGGAAGACCTCAAACACACACGAGATAGACACACCGATTTCATATTCATGTATAGAAAAGGTTGATGAAGAAAAGCAAGAATTGCCAGAAAACACCTCGAGAAGAGCCACAACAACTCTGATGGTCTACTAGGGAAAGCAGACCTCCAGCCAGATTGACATATGCTCAGAAACGTAAAGCAATTCAGGTTGAAACCACCACTATACTCTTATGACTACCATCATGGCTACAAAAGAGCCAGTGTACTTCGAAGACACAGTAGATAAGCCAAGATGGCCAACTACTATAACAACCAGCAGGTTATGTTTAACACGAAAGGAGGATCATGTTTGCCATCTAAAGAAGAGTCTCTACGGCTTAAAGAAAGCACCCAAAAGTTGGTACAAAGCAGAATCGACAAGTATTTTGCTGATCTAGGATACATGAAATCCAATGCAGATCATACTCTCTACTACAAAGTTCAAGGGGAAGACATTACTATTGCACTTTTGTACATAGATGATCTGATTGTGACCAAAAGCAAGGATAGCTTTATTGGAAATCTAAAACAAGAATTATCTAGAGAGTTCGACATGAAAGATCCTGGACTCATGCACTATTGTCTTGGAATTGAGTTCTAGAGAGATTCATATAGCACCTTTATGAGTCAAATTAAATATGTTGACAGTCTCTACATCAGAGGTACAAGACAGTTTGGGATAGAATGTAGAGGAAGTCATCCAAGGTTGCATGGATACTGTGATAGTGACTAGGCCGGAGATCATGAGGCTAGGAGATCCACACAGGGATATGCATTTTTTCTTGGTCAGGATGCTATATCATGGTTGTCAAACAAATAGCCAACTGTTTCTTTGTCTTTGACTAAAGCAAAATACAAAGCACTCACTACAAGTGCATGTGAGGCTATATGGCTCACAAGGCTACTTTTAGAAATAGACTACTTTGATGAATCAAAGCCAACAAAAGATACTATGATAATTAGTCGACTCAAGCATTGGCCAAGAATCTAGTATATCACTCCAGGACAAAGCACATTGATGTTAGAGAGCACTTCATTAGAGAAAGAGTGTTACTCGGTGACATCACACTACAGCATTGTGATAGAAAAGAGAATGTTGTAGACATCTTTACCAAACCACTAAGTAAAGAGCTTTTCGAGAAACACCGACAAGCTCTTGGTTTGACACAGAGGAAGGACATTCCCATTAAAGGGGTGTGATGGAATGTAATGTTCAATCCTTCTTCGATTCCCCATAATCGTCATCTTGAGGGAAGGCCTACTTCATGATTTTGATCTCGAGGGAAGGTGTTGAGAGATCACACTCAACATTATGTAATTACATGTGAATAGCACTAACACTTATAGAGTGCTATAAAGGAAAGGGTTAGATGCCCTAACCCGGTTAGGGTTTGTATATATTCTACATTTTCAACTGAATCTAGTGTACAGTTAGTCATTTGTGGTATGCTCTCTAGCTGTGCCCTCTCTCCTCATCTCCACTCTTCTCTTCTCCCCTCTTCATATTTTGTTAGTTGTTGTAGCTCTCACTCTCTTTTTTACTGCACGTCTCTGCCTCTTTGAGGGGGTGCTATAAGAATGTGTTGATCATCCACAGACCTACAAGCCAAGAGATTTTGTCGTACTACTACGGATTTTCATGACGTTTATGGTCTTAGCATGGTTGGGAAGAACCCATGAAGGCTTATAGACGACGACCTTCCAGTAAGAGAATGGCTCGCTATTGGGGTAAAGGGTAGTGTGCCCACCCACTGTATACTACCCATGTATACTCATATATATATATGATAGAGGAATAAGCTGGAGTAGCTTTTGCTCCACCACTTTTGGTGTCTCCTCTTATCCCTTCTTGAGTGCTCCCTCTTCCCCCACAACTGGTATCAGAGCGGGTCGTGGTGTTTGATCTGCAAGGAGCTTCGCGAGGGATTGTGGTATGTGTGGATCGAGCATTGAAGGAGCTTTGGATCGATGTTTCTCATGGAGAAGACGGGGCAGCCATAGCTATGCTGATCTGTTGATCTGAGCTCTGAGAGCTCAAGGAGAAGAGCCTGAGGAGAGAGTTCAGTGGAGCTTCAAGGATTTTGGGAATGGAGTACTCAGTCTCTCTTACGTCCACACAACTCTCAACCTATTGCTGCCTGAAGCTTCAAGCCTAATGTTTCGCCATAACTTGAGCTTCGTGTGCTAATAGTACGGCTCTTATAGAAAATTGGTGCCTCACCTTAACACGTGCATAATAGTGCCGGGAAACCCTTCAGTAATTGGCATGATTAAGGCCCTCCAAATCATCCTATGACTTCCAAACTATACTTCATCCTTCGTATGGTGGATTGTTTCCCTGGCTTCATAAAATTTGCCGCTCTTTCATAGTTTTGGCTCGCGAAAATATACATCCAGGTCAGCGAAGTTGTTGTTCTTTGACAGCCTCGTACATAGGGTGAGGTCGATAAAGCTTGCAGCTCTTTTGCTTATGACATGTCCGGCCAAGAGTCTCGAGTCAACAGGTTTACCATGGAGCGTCACCCTCCAACTACTTGTAGGTAAGCAAGCGACATCCAGAGAGCTTGCAGGTAAGGCCGAAGGTTCCAATCGGAACCAGACAGGCAGGAGGTGAGGTTGGAGAAATCAAGAGATAAATTACTGCACTCGGGTAGACTCATGGCAACCGGGAAAATGCGAGGCAAGGGGAGGGCACATCGATTAAGGCAAAGCCTTTGAAAGAATAAGATGAGTTCTAATTGTCTTCAACAAGTGTACTGATGTGGGTTTGACGTGAGGGCGAGAGAGACGAGAATCTCACTCGAAAAAGTACGCCTTGTGGACATTGTGTGGGATATGTGCTTGTGCACTATGTAGCTTCTTTTAGTTGCAGTGGAGCTTTGTTAGCTCGTGTTTTCCCGTGCATTTGGGTCCTGTTGGACATAATTTGGCTGCATCTTGTCCGTGCTGGGCATTAGACAGTGTCAATTTCTTTCAGTTGGTCTTGGCTTGGCTCGAGGACAGGTGTATGTCTCTCTGAGTGACAATAGGATAACAGAGACTTAGGTTAGGAGTTCTCTTGTCAGAGGCCATTGCAGATACTTTTGTCAACTGAGGACACATGCTTTGAGGTCATTTTGATAGTGATTCAATGGACATTTTGACAGTTTTACACCTACATGTATGGTGGTGTTTATGTAAGTTCATTGAACAGCTGAGGAGGATGTATTGTCAATGATTTGCCATTGTTTGGAGCACATTTCGGGGCTGTTTTGCTAGTGCTTTTGGGCTATTTTATTGCTGATCTGTGAGCATTCTCGAGGCTGATTTGGTTGGGCATTGTAATTGCCATTTTGCTGGTGTTACAGTTGACATACGGGGTGATCTGCTAGATGTATTTTGTCAGCATTTTGGGGCTGATTTGTTACCGTATTAATGGCTGATTTTATGGCATTGTGTTTGCCATTGGTCAAGATATTACGATTGCTGCTATTACTGTTTTTATGACAAAACAGTCATTTTTAGGACTGAATATCTCTTTCCTGGTGCAGAATTGCACTTTGTGCCGAACTGGAAAGTTCACAAAACATACTACAACTTTGCTTTTGGAAGCAAGGTGATCCGGTAAAGCCGCAGGAGTTACAACCTCTACAAAGCCACAAAAATTTGCAGTCTACTGTCTATCTGTGACCAATGTGCAGGAAGCTATTTTTTAGGTGAGAATATCTGAGAATCCACAAGGATTTGGCTCTTGAGGTCAACTGACAAGTTGTAGATTTTTCTACAAGCTACAACTTTGCTATTTACAGCTTTGGCATCCGGTCTTTCAGTGAAAAAATATCACTGTTCAAAAACAAGGACAGCGTGTTATCTTGCCCAAAGTGGCTATGAGGTATTGTTCTAGGAATTTCTCTTGCACAACAGTGAATTGGGAACTCACAGTAAATTACAAAAAGTGATTGGGATCTCACTTTAGTCCAAGGGCATTATTGGCATTTTGGCAAGTCACTTTGGCACATTTGGCAAGTGGTGAATGCTTGATTTTGTTGCCAAAGGATTGTGCACTTTAGGTGATGCAGTAAATGCCATTTCGATGCATTATGGATTTGCATTGATGGATGCCGCACTAATGTTTATGGATAGTTGAGCTAGGCTCCTATTGCCATTGGTTGAGCAGGCATTGCTCATTTGATTCAGTGCATTCCTTACTTGGATTGCCAGGTATTGGCAGGTTACTGGGCTGCATATATTCTTGTTTATGCCTCTTTATGGCTGAGTGCTTTTGAGCATTGGATCAGCCAATTTATTTGGACACCTGATTGGTCTGGACAACACTATATTTTTGGTCATTTGGGTTGCCTATTGCACTATACTGCTCTTTGATTGTGAGACATTGTGCCACAGATATGGCATCTACAACTGGTAGTGCCCTCTTTGATATTGAGAGGTTGGATGGATCAAACTTTCAGTATTGGAAAGAGCAGATTTATGATGTGTTAGTGCAAAAAAGGTAGCATAATCCCATTCAATGCAAAGGTGTCAAGCCTAATAGCATTAAACAGAGTGATTAGGATGGCATGGATGAGCAAGCATGCTCTATCATTCAGTTATCACTCTCGAAGTTAGTCTACTTGCAGGTACATGATGGTGTATAGGGTGTAGACTGCCATGCATATGAGTTCTGTACTCGTATATGCTAGATGTATGACCATGATAATGTTATGTTATAGCATGATGGGTTGAAATGGCCTGATGTGCTGAAATACAGCCTTGATATGCACTCCAGAGGTAGATCAATTGGTAGAAATAGGTCATGTTCAAGGGGGAATTCCAAGAGCAAGTCTAGCTCTCGGACTTGTGTTAGATGTTTCTATTATGGAAAGTATGGCCACATGAAAAAGTACTACTGGAAATGGCTAAGAAAATGCAAGAAGAAGAGCAAGGTTAAGAATGACAAGAAGAAGGAGAAGAATCATGTTGAGCTTCAAGGTGTGGATGCCAGGGTTTCCATTGATAGTAGCAGTGATGAAATCATTCTTTTATCTATGTCTGACACCTCCTTCTTGGCCACTAATGTACCCATTCTTGGTGACTGGATGTTAGATCCATGTGCTTCATGTCATATGACCCCTCATAGGTCGTGGTTCAGTGCATATCAGGAATGCATTGTGGAGAGTGGTTAGATGGGCATTGATCATTCTATGGATGTCTATGGTTATGGGGATATCCACCTTGTTATGCCTAGTCGCTCTATTCTTGTTCTATAGAGGGTTAGACATATACCAGGACTGCTACAAGCAAGATCAGTATTGGATAGTTGGTTGAGGTAGGTTATCATGTCTCTTTGGGTGATCATGCATGGAAGATTGCTAGAGGAAATCTGGTTATGGCTAGGGGATCACGGGTTGGATTCTCTTATGCATTGCATGTATCAGGTGTCCAGGATAAGATGCTTATGATTAGTAAGCAGCCATCAGTTAGTTTATGGTATGCCAGACTTGGACATATGGCTACTGCAGGTATGGAAGCCCTTACAACATTGAGATACAGTCGTGTTATGGATGTCTCTCAAATTTTATGTCATGATTGTGATGATGATCAGCAGTCAGGATCCTCTTTTGTGAGGAAGATAGTTAGTGAGAGGTATGTTGAGCCATTGCAATTGGTTCATAGTGCAGTTCATGGGCCTATGCCTACCATTTCACGGGGTGGCACCTCTTACTTTGTGACATTTATTGATGCTCCTACAAAGTACATATGGGTATATCCGATTCGTCAAAAGCATGATGTATATGATACATTTCAGTGCTTCTTGGGTAATGCTGAAAATCAGTCAGGAAAGAGGCTATTGAGCTTGATGACTGATGGTGATGTAGAGTTTACCTCTCCTAGATTTTAGCATCTATGTGATACATTTGGTATCACGAGGGTGTTGGCCACTCCTCATCTTTCTGCTCACGATGCCTTGGAAGAAGGCATAAATCAGATTCTATTGGACACGATTGGTAGCATGCTATGGTATGCAGGTCTTACCGAATGCTATTGGGCTAAGGCAAGTAAGACAGCTGCATACTTGCTTAATAGGTCACCTAGGAGATCTCTGAACGGTAGAGTGCCATTTGACTTCTTGACAGGCAGGGCACCATGTTATGAGCATTTACGTGTGTTTGGCTACGAGGCTTATGCTCATGGTTCCCGATCGAGGAGGTGTATCTTCCTTCGATACAGTGAGTCCAACAGGGACTACAGGTTATGGGATTCTTCAACTAGAGAGTTGATACGTAGCCATAATGTCTATTTCAGAGAGGATGCTATGTTTAGACAGCCCAAGACTCTGGATAGCAGGAGAGTGGTGCTCCAAGAGGGTGTAAGTGCACTGATACCTCCGAATTCTTTGCAGGGGCAGCCCATATCCCTTGGAGTTGGAGGTTTTTTCCACGGTGAGCAGGTTATAAATTTGGGATAGCCACGATTACTTCCTGATTTTGGTTAGAGACGGTTAGATGTCTCGAGTATTCCATAGGTTTATACTACTATGGAGATTGTTGATGTATCTTCTATGGACAATTACATTTTACTCCCAGGATGTGGAGTGCCTCTTGCAGATGAGGATGAGGCTATGCATGGTGAGGAGGATACCTTGGCTAATGATGCCCGGTCTGATCCATTGGCTGGTTATGCCAGGATAGATATGGTTTCTGCAGTTATTGACTCGGGCCATATTGCACATGGGCAGGAATCATTGATATGTTTGCTTTGTAAGTGCCTCCATGGCTAGAAGCAATCCCCTCGAGCTTGGCTTCATAGGTTTGATACCGTTATGAGAGCTTAGGATGTGATGCGCAGTCAGATAGGTTATGGTCTCAGTATTCAAGAGGTTGCTATCCTTCTGAGGTTACTTGCCATATGGTTCCTTATGGACAGGGATGCTTTGCAGTGGGAGCTGCATGGTCTTGATGATGTTTGTCCGATACTTGGTTGTTTCAGTATGGAGAGGGGGAAGTTACTGAGTACTCCATTGCCTGTATTGGCTCCATACTTGAAACAGAGCAGGTTTGATGATCACAGATCAGTTGAGCAGCAAGTTATGGTTGATATGGTAGCCATAGTACTTCATGAATCCATGACTGTGTTGAGACTTGGTTCTCATATGTTTGCCATTGAGGCTACACTTCCAGTTCTTGCTTCCGTTGTAGTGGAAGTTGGTAGCATGATTATGGCAGATTTTGGTAGTAGGGAAGCAGTTGTGGACATCAGGTCCTTATGCTTCCAGGAGCAGCATGCAAGTGATGCAGGTTGGGTAGACCAGCAGAGGTCTATTGTAGGGCATGTGCTTATGGTCACAGGTGGTACAGAGACATTTTCTTTGCACAGTGACAGTTCGGGTGCTATGGACTTAGCACAGGAGCACATGGTGGTGAGAGTTCACTCTGCCAGTGAGATTTGGCATGAGATCTTGGTTGATAGGCATCTACATCTTGTCATTTTCTATCCTACAAGCCTGATGTCTGCTAGTAGCTTATCCTCTATGCACTTTGCACATTGTAAAGTGCCGATGGGCATAGGATAACAGTCTGATCATCTTGTTTTTCAGCCTATGGCTGATTGTAGTATATGTATACTATACTCCCTTAAAGGCACACTGCCTTTAAGTGGGAGGTTGTTGGGGTAAAGGGCAGTGTGCCCACCCACTGTATAGTGCCCATGTATACTCATATATATATATGATAGAGGAATAAGCTGGAGTGGCCTTTGCTCCACCACTTTTGGTGTCTCCTTATCCCTTTGTGTGTGCTCTCCTCTCCCACACTCGCTTTGTTCAGTCAGCCACAAAAGTTAAAGGACTATAGCATGAAGGGCAAAAGTCTTCGGGACCCGGACCTTCTACAAAAGGCTCTGCACCTTCACTTTCGGGTTTACTAGGAGGCACCCCCCAATATGTAGTTTGGGATTGCATTTGATCAAGGTTTTGCTCTCGAGCATTACAAGGCTGTAAAAAATGTCCCTACAAAGGACAATTTCACTGTTAACAATTGGGCTGAATTCGCTAAAAGCATGGTTTGTACGGTCCAAAAACAAGGTAAGCTCCAATGAAAAATTGAACGATTCCAACAAAAGAATAATCTGTCAGTTGATCCCTTCAAAATAGCAATGGAGGAAGATGTCAAAAGTGTCTTGAGGTATAGGGAGGGGGAATTGCGACGGCACTCCATTTCTCACGAGCCATGGTCTTCGTTTGCCCAAATCTCACATGGTCGTGGCACATCATCTGTAAACTATACAATGTCCAAGCTAGTAATCAATGGTCAAAAAATCATGCATGCTGCGAAGATGAGACTTGACCAGGCAACTGAAGAGGTGGACCCAGCTATAAATGCAATAGATTAGGCCAATAAGAAAGACAAGCTATGCCAAGAGAATTTTCCGATAGTAGTACATATATTGAGGACAAAGCTCCAAGCAGCACAAAATGAAATATCAGTTTTGGCTCCTTCAATTGACCCGAAGCATTGCAGGCAGGCATTGCCTCATTCATGGACACATTGGAGATCCTAGGATTCAAAGTAGAAGCCCCAAATTTTGAGGAGAGCATACTTGATTTGGAGGTAAGGCTATACAATTTATTGTACACTTTGCTTCAGTCCTTAAGATTTTTTGTGATGTTTGAGTGGTTTGCTAGTGCTTTGGCACTACTTTCTGACTGCTTGGTCATTGCTTTGCATTTTTAGACTGCTTTACATGGAATATGCAAAGTACTCTACATGTGCTTTGTGGGTCTCACTACTTTAGCACTGCTTTGTATGTGAGCTTGTCAATGCTTAGTAGTGCTTTGTGACTGCTTTACCACTGCTTTCCATGTAAATAATCATTGCTTTCAGTATGCTTTGGCACTACTTGTGAGTGTTTGGTAGTGCTTTGGCTGCTTTCTAACTGCTTTGCATTTTTAGTCTGCTTTACATGGAATATGCAAAGTACTCTACATGTGCTTTGGTCTCACTGCTTTAGCACTGCTTTGTATGTGTGCTTATCAATGCTTAGCAGTGCTTTGTGACTGCTTTACCACTGCTTTCTCTTTTAAAACTGCCTTCCATGTAAACAATCATTGCTTTGGCAATACTTTGTGACTGCTTTCTTTTGTGAGTGCCTTTGCAGTGCTTTAACACTACTTGTGAGTGGTTTGGTAGTGCTTTGGCACTACTTTCTGACTACTTGGTCACTGCTTTGCATTTTTAGATTGCTTTACATGGAATATACAAAGTACTCTACATGTGTTGTGTGGGTCTCATTGCTCTAGCACTATTTTGTATGTGTGCTTATCAATGCTTAGCATTGCTTTGTGACTGCTTTACCACTGCTTTCTCTTTTAAAACTGCTTTCCATGTAAACAATCATTGCTTTCAGTATGCTTTGGCACTACTTTGTGACTGTTGCTTGCTTTTGTGAGTGTGTTTGCAGTGCTTTTGCACTGCTTGTGAGTGGTTAGTAGTGCATTGGCACTGCTTTTTGACTGCTTGGTCACTGCTTTGCATTTTTAGACTGCGTCTTTGTTAGTTACACATCATGGACATGGGACATGGTTTTTATTTTTAAATGTACACTCCTGACCAGTCTCACAATCAGTTTGAAAGATTCTTTTACAAGCACTGAAGAAGCAGTGTCCATGGACATTGCTTTTTAGTCCAGCCAAATGTGCTATTGCCCCTCTAAAGCTGGGGCAAACTATGGATTAAGGGAGAGTACATATTGAAAAATTGGTTAGAGATAAAAGGATTTAGGTTGTCTAACCAAGACCAACAACTTGCCATAAGCAAGATCCACCTATGGGAAGGGGATACTCAATAGAAGGGAGGCACCATTCTGGTTTATTGGAAAGAGTTCAATTGGGTAAATGTAGCACATCTCCTACCTATCCTAGCTTTAAAAATTTGATATAAAATAGGTGTATAGAGTCTTAAACAGAAGGTGGAACACTTTTGATAGTCTAATCCTATGGAGAAAGAGGATTAAGGCCATTTTGGATAAGAGAATTCTAGAGAAGATGTCAATCCTCCTTTGGTTGCTCCTCCACAAAGCAATACAAACCAATAGTAGAGGGGAGATACTAGCAAAGGGAATGGGAAGTATAAAAGATGCCCAGATCACAAGGATCATTTTCCATCTCTTTGTTGCTTACCTTAAAGTTGTAATAAGAAATGTATGGAAAGTAATTCAGATGCAGTTAGGAGAGCCCATTAACTGGAAAGCTATTCTACTAGGGGATGCTCTAAAAACAAAGCAGGAAGTTTAGCTACCTATTAGATCCCAAGATCTTTAGTAGACTTGGATATCCAAGAATAACCTTCAGTTAAACAATATTCTCATCAATGCACAGGAAGTCCTTTGCACTAGTTTGGAAATTTGAGATCAAAGGATAGCTTAACTTAATGATAACATTGTTTAGCCAACATGACTAATTGTTTGGCTTGATTGTCTCTTGAGCAGGCCCAGGAGTAGATTAACCTCGATATAATGAACTTCAATGAAGCTTATTTTCAGCTATTGATGAGGAAAAGGATGATCACTTGAAGAAGTTTAGCAACTATGCCATGTTTTAGACCAAGGGAAAAAGCAACAGACCTCTACCTCTGTTCAATGTTAAACTTAAAGATAAGTAAAACTCTAAAGTGGCCCTATCTTTGGTACTTTGATAAGTTTTGCTAATGCATACACTCTTAAATGAGGATGATTAACTTAATGGAGCCTCAATGTAATATTTACTTTTTGAAGAAGTATAAATAAAAATGCAACCATTCATTGCTTCATTTATAATAGACGATCAACACTCCATCACCTTATTTAAGCACCCTCCCTCTCTGGTTCTTCACCACTTTCAACCTCTACCTTACACAAGATTCAACATTGTTTCCTTTCCATCCAAATAGACCCCTTATGTAGCTACCAACACACAAGCCATTTACTCCAATTTATCTTGCACTTTACCATGCCTTTTGGTCTATACTATCTACAATGCCATTGGACTACCTCGATGCTCATAGGCTTTCTCACTTTTGCATCTATCTATCAGCATAGACTCTTATGTTGGTGCTTTTTTTCTTTACCACTCTATCACCTATCTCTTACTTTCATTCTCTTGGTCATATTCTATAGCCTTCTCTCTCCCTTATATTCACTTTCATTCTCTCATTATCCATTCACCTCCTTCCTCTCACTCCATCCTACTCCCTTCTTTTCTTCTCACTCACTTTTTTTTCTATAGAAACTTGAGAATCCACCATACAAATCAGCAATCCAAAGATTTCGATCATGGGGAAAGGAAAAAATAGGTTAGAAACAGAACTAGCTTGTTCCTAGAGAACCTATCTCATTTCCTAGAATTAGTGGAATAAGGGCTAACAACCAAGGAGGAGGTCTATACAACTAGCGATGAATACCTCTCATGATAATGATATAGAAAATACCTATAAGCCAAGCCTTACAGAAGTGCTTCTACCTTTTGATATGGTCACTCTCTAGAACCAAGAGTCCCATTTTCCTAGATAGAGCATAGGGTGTAGATGATATCCTACCAAGTGGCTACCAGAGGAACCTAATGGTCTCCCATCAGAAAATTTTAACGGGCCACTCGTGTTGCAAGAAGTGATGTTGGACATTGTCTCCCATACACTGTCCTCAAGTGTGAAGGCAAAGGGCACATATAAGAGGGAGGAGTCACATCATGTGTCTCTATCCTAAGAAAACATTGGCCTTAATAATATAGGCTAGAGAGGTTGGGTTGATTGAGAAAAGCATGACCTCCCTCCATTAGCCATGCAACCATCTCCTTTTTGCATCCTCTATGTGCTAGTAGCCACAATTCGAAGGGATCCCATTCAATCCTTTGCACTATTGGGTAGCCCCAAAGATAGTGCAAAATTTTCTCTAAATATCTACTTGTGCAATGAAGGCATCTAAGATCTACCCACATTACTCCAACCATGGGCAAATGGGTAGGCCTTTGTGCCATCCAAAAAAGAGAGGATACCTTCCAAGGCTTTTGTCTAGGATGCCATGAGCAAAAGTGAGAAAATACCTCCAAGGGAATCTGTTGCTCCAACATGAGCGGGACCAAACTATCACCTCCAGGTAGGTACCATGCTATCTAACTCATGTAAGAGAAAAAGGGCACCTCCTCTACTTTGTTAAAGTGCCCTATGAACTAGCCAGAACCACTCCCTTGGATCCCATTAAATCTCTTTGAGATGCCAACACTCCCATAACCAAAGGTGCAGCCTTGCCTCCTCTCGTCCAACTAAAACTAAAACTCAATTGGTCTAGACCTTGGCCAAGTGGCCTACTACTTTGATCCTCTCCCATTTGGGCAAATCCAAGCCTTGAGGTGTCAGGCAGCCTTGGGCTAGATAGGGACCCCAAGACCTACTCTATTGAGTCTACAATGGTAGGAGCCAAGGAACTATCACCAAAATTGGATTCTAAGAGACACCCCAATTGTTGTGAATTTTCTGTACTAGTGCTAGGGGGCTTACACAATCCCTCCCACCATGCTGTTGGTCCTTTCAATGAGAAAGTGCCTACCCTTATGCCTCTAGCTTCATAAAATGGCATCTCCAAGTCCCAAGAAACCTAGCTAGGCCATTGTCTCACTATGCCCAACCAATGTGAGTCCATTTCCCTAGCATAAGTTCCTTCTGGTCCTACCCCTTCTGTGCTAAAAGAGTGGCTACCTCTCAAATCATATGAGCACATGGGGGTGGAAATGATTATATTTTTGTCAGCTACTACTACCAAACACTATGAAGCCTTTGCATCAAATGGGAGTCCTTCCCTATGAGGAGAGCATCTAAAAAATTCCACCAGTAGACTACTACCACTGTCCTCCTACATGTTCTTGAGAAGCTCTCACTGGAGCAAGAGCTTCTAGGTCATAGAGCCTGGGGTAAGACCTCTTACCACTAGCTTGCCCAAAAGGGCTCTACTCTACATCTTTGGTTTGATAATTCCAAGTCATCCCTCAACATCACCATCTTCCAAGCAACTCTGGCTCATGTTCCTTGTACCATGTGAACCTACCCCTAAGTAGTTGCACACTAAGTGACTGAACTAACCCATGCACCCTCTTTGAAAACACTTGTAGGAGGCTATGTACCATGCCATTGCTAAAAGCCCTTCCTACAAAAGAGAGTTTGGCAAAGCTCCAATACAGAAGCTTGCATTGGCAGATTGAGAGCCACATTCCCAAAAGTCATGCTACTTGGGAGCTCAAAGAATAGCCCCCCACCTCTACTACAAGGAAGAGGAAGGGGCCACGGGCATAGCCCTAGTGAATCAAGTGAGAAACAAGCAAATTCCCCTCTCATATAACAAGAAATAAGCATTTGGTTGGAACTCCTTTCATACATACTCAATACCCCTCAACTTCCTCCCAAAAGGTGAAGATGTCCAAGATACTGCATTCTTAAACAAAACCCATCTACACGTCATGGAGGATATCAACAAGGTGAGGAGTCAACCACAAGCTCAAGACCTTGTATAGAAACTTTTAGGTGGTGTCTAGCAAATTGATTAGTCCCCATTATCACCTGTCCCCCACTTTTGGGATCAAACAAATCTATCCTTGACTGAAGGATTGAAGAAGAGAGTTTGAGTAAAAAATCCCCTAAAAATCCAGCTAGAGAGGGTTAGGATGTGTTGCTGAAAGCACCTAAAGAAGGACAAATTCAAACCATACTCTCTAGGCCACTTCTAGTGTAAGAGGGCCTTGAGGGCCTCCCAAAGATCATAATCATGGAATGATACAATTGCCTACTTAAGCTGCTTTGAGAGCCCACTAGCAGTACCTAGGCCCATAGTGCTCTCAAACCACAATAAGATGGGAGATGCCACCTTAGACCTAAAACAACTACCAATAAAAATTAGTGATCATCTCTAAGATCTCCTATGGGTTCGAATGCATATGTCCATTTGCATCCCTCAGTCTAGAGCTATGTCCTTGCTAAGCATGGGCTCGAGGTCTAAAAAAGCTACCTGGTCATCTTACCTCTCTTTATTGAACCCAAAGAACTTGGGAAGAGTGATAGGAGAACTCACCTCGTCAGACATCCATAGCCTAGAGGTCTAGCCTTGCACTCTCATAAAGCTTTTTGAGCCATTATGAGATTGGTCTTGCTTTTTGGGATGCTCTATGGATTCCAAGTTCCATCTCAGTGCACTCTCACACTCTTGTAAAGTGTACTGTCGATGAAGATCCTATGAGTGGAGTTCCTTGGTGATCCTCACTGCCACCAGTGTAGCCCACTTGCACTTGGGAGGACTCTCTGGCTGCTACCAAATCTCTCCTCTCCTCCTAGAATAAAGCATCAAGAAGATGAACCCTCTTTTGGGGGATTTCCTCGATGAGGCTTCTCTAATTGAAGCATAATCAAAGAGTGATCTCACATCATCGTACTTGCCAAAATACCCATGGCTCCCCCTCTATGCATCACCCAATCTCCCACGTAAAACCTATCAAAACACTCTAGTAGGATATCATGGACTTTTGATTGAAGGAGAAGGCTACCATGAAGTCTGTAGAACTCTGACTCTCTCCATGGGTCATGATTGTTGATCATCACAAAGATAAACTATTCCAATGTACTCCTTTGTGAGAAGGAAACTCCTCCTTGCTTGTCCTCCACAAATTCACGAGGTTAAAGTCACCTTTGACAACTCAAGACTCAAGAGGCTCTTAGTCAAATACCTCCAAAAAATAGGGCACTACTATCAACAAGCAAGGGATACACATTCAACATTTCAATTGCCGAATCCCCAACCTAAAGGCCCATCCAAGTCAAACACATAAGGAGCCACTACCTAAGCACTCTTGCCTACTACTGGGGACCAAACCTTAGGGGGCCTCCCTAGAAGAAGTTGGTGTGGCATCTGATATCAGATGCTCAAAACATATAATCTTGAATCAAATGAAAATCTATCAACTATCCCTAGGGGCCCTCCCTAGAAGAAGTCGTGGTAGCATTTGATATCAGATGTTGAAAACATATGCTCTTGAATTAAAGGAAAACCGTAGGGGCCCTACTTAGAAGAAGTTGTGGTAGCATTTGATGTCAGATGCTAGAAACATATGCTCTTGAATCAAAGCAAAATCTATTTACTATCCTAAAATAGCCCTCTGTACTCTTGGCAAAGTATTCGGCTACTGAACGTGCATGATTGTGGAGCCCCTGCACATGTTCCAACTCATTGTAATGCAACTCATGGGGAGAGGGAGGGTGGTGAAAAATCCCCTCCTGTATGTTGAATCCTACATGAAAACCATGGATTTTTGTGGCTTTGTTGGGGTCTGGAAGGGGAGTAATCCTTGTCCATGTGACAACACGTCAAAGGCATGCAAGCTCGATGCCTATCTTCAAGGCTCACTGCATCACGAAGGAAGCCTATACTATGACAAGCCAACTAGTGCACTACTGAAGTGGCCAATGAGTGACCTATATAAACTAGAACTCGGCTCCAAATTCAGAGCATACCTACTATTGCTAGGCCAAATCCATGTTTGTCTCATGAGAAACCAAGCAAATAGACACGGCAGGCATTCAAAGACAAAATTAAGAAGCATTTCATATCTACACAATTTGAAGAGTATACTCATAGGCAATGGCAAAGAATGAGGCAGATGGACAATGGTGAAGTGCTTCCTACCTACACATGAAGAAGATACTCGCATGCAATGGCAAGAATGAGGTAGATGGACAATGAAAGTGTGCATGTCTACATTGAGAAATATCTTTCCGCACTACTTCAATTGCAAACCATTGAAGAAGTGCCACGAAAGTATTCTTCACGAAGGAGAGTGCAAGTGGTAAAGTCGGTAGTTATGAAGGTAAGTCTAATTGGAAACTAGTTAATTCACGTGTAAATCAAAGAACTACATTATTTTCACCTCTATCCTCTAAATGCTAGGGTCTGACAATCACTTCATCCTTGGGTACTCTTAGGAAGTGATCATGGTCGAATTGGACCTTGGTTCCATATGATAGTGTCGATCTCAATCTCATGGGATCTGGGAGGGTAGGGCGTCCAAACTTACTGAAAAGGCGTGATCCGATCCATCTGCGTACTGGGATTGGCAAACCATCTAGATATATGTGCATACTATGCCTGTAAGCTTGATCTAGTGAGGAGGATATGAGGATTATATCATCTACTTATAACATGATCTATATCATCAAGTCAGCAAGCAATGACCCCACCTCCAAGGATGTCAATGATGGTCGGGGGCAATGGAGGATGAACTAGTGGCCGTACCAATGATAATGGTCACCACAACTACTCTACACAGATCAATTGCATTGACGATATTATTGAAGGATCCCAGGATGAATCATTCAAGCAAAATGGCAAAGATGAGGGCAATGACACTGAAGATGCCAACTACAACCCTTCAAATAAGTGTTCTAAAGAGCATTTCTTTCCCATACCTCTTTGCTATGCATTACTGTATTATTGCATGAAAGGGAGGATAATGTCTTATTTTGATTATGGAAGCACCCATGACTTCATTTCGCATCATTTAGTTGAAAAACTAGGGCTTGCATCCATCAAAATGAAATATAGGTGAGAGGCAAGGCTTCCTAGTCGCTCCTTTGCATGAGCAAGATCTCATTCTGACACGTTGATCACAATGCCAAACCTGTATTAGGAAAAAATGGAGCTCATTTTGGGGCCTTTTAGGTTGGACAAAAAACAGAGATCCTCCAATGAGAGAGAGGCCAACTTAGTGTTGGATATTCTTTTCTTTTTTCAAAAAAATAGACTTTATCTCTCTAGAGATGATCGACACACTGACAATTTTGAAGGTCCCACTCTTGTTTTCTAGTGTGTTATAAATGCTATACCGAATCCCAAAACAGATAAACTGACATTTTGAAGTTCCCGCTCAAGCATTTTTTAGTGTGTCATAAATGTCTTCCTAGGGAGGTCAAAATGACCAAAACAGCCGCCTGACAGCACACTCCTATTAGGTGCTTATTTTGGTCGTTTTGACCCCTCCGAGAGGCCAAATGTAGTGATTAAACATTTATGACACTAAAAAATGCTCGAGTGGGAATTTCAAAATGTCAGTTCATTTGTTTTGCAATTTATATCTCCAATTAAATGCTCGATCATATAAATTTATGCTTCTCACTCTAGAAATTCTTAATTTTGAGCCAAGAAATTAGAAAATCATGAATTTCTTACAAGGCCACAAAATGAGCTCTGCTTTTTTCTAATGACTATCTTGAGCGCACCATCACCATGACTCAAGGAACTGAGACCCTAACTTTAGAATGCGACAAGAACCTTCTCTCTTGGCCTTTATTGTCACATACCCAAGCTAAAAGAGCTTTGTGCAAATGTGAGAAGACATATCTTATTATGGTCAACAAGAGCGAGGCTAGTCCCTTGATTGAAAAGCAATAGGCTTTGGGTCCCTTGCGAATGACCTATGCTGATTGCCTTATGGAAGACTTACCCCCTAGTCTAGACCCAAGAATCATAAGATTGACCTTAACCCTGGTAGTGCATCACTGTGCAAAGCATTGTATAAACACAATCCTATTGAGCAACAAGAGATTCAATCCCAAATAAAAGATCTTTTGGCCCGAGGCTTGATTTGACCTAGCAGTTCGCCATTCGGGGCACCTATTGTTCTTATCAATAAGAAAAACGGGACGTTTTGAATGTATATCAAATATCGTGCCTTGAATAAAATCATGTTGAGAAATCGATATCCATTCTGAGAGTCAACAATTTGAGAGGAGCCACAATCTTTTGCAAGGTCGATCAGGATATCATCAAGCAAGATGGTCAAAGCCCAATATTTTCAAGACTTGTTTTCCACTATGAGTTCCTTGTTATGACTTTTGGCCTAATCAATGCACTTGCTATGTTTAATCAAAAGATGAACCATATCTTCCTACACTATCAGGACATCATGGTAGTTTTTTTGAATGGTATCATGGTTTACAGTAGTAAGAGTCAAGAGGAACACGAGAAACACTTGGATCTCATTTTCTCTCTCTTACGCCAGAACCAACTATATGCCAAACTGGAGAAAAAATCAATTTTCCAATCTGAAATGAATATCTTTGTCACATTGTTTTAGTTGAAGGCATTTGAGTGGATCCCAAGAAGGTAGAGATGGTAATGAACTAGCCACAGTCTAAAGACGTCCATGAGCTACAATCTTTTCTAAGCCTTTTCTATCGTAGGTTTGTCAACAACTTCTAGCACAAGACACATCCATTGACTAAACTCCTCCATAAGACTCATGTTTTCTCTTGGAGTGAATAGCACACTTTAGCTTTCTAGCGACTTAAAGAGGCAATGAATGAAACACCAGTTTGACTATGTTGGACTTCATGAGGCCTTTCTTTGTCATGGTTACTGATTCTAGTGGACAGGGTTTTGTGCTCATGCAATACAACCATACAATTGCATTTGAGTCATGTAAGTTGAAACCAACGGAGCTAAACTATTTCACATATGACATATAATTAGCCGCTATGGTTCATACCCTTAAACTTTGGAAGCACTATCTTATGGGCTATGAGTTACTCATTAAGACCACTCACCAGAGTCTTAGACATCTCCTTACTTAGCCCCGGTAATCTCAAATCGGCACAATAAATGGGTTGCCTTTATTGATAGCTTCAAAATTAAGAAAGCCAATTGTACCCTTATCACCTCGGATTCCATTCATGACTACCTATTTTGCAAAAAGCGCTTGTTCATCACCGCACCATTTTGTCGCTTGGTACTAGAAGAGGTGCATCAGCCACCTACATGGAGCCATAGAGGGGTCGCCTGTGATGTATCCAAATGTAATTCAAGATTTTTTTCTTGCCTAAGCTTGAAGTTGATAATGCATCTTTTGTTGCACAATGCCTTATTTTCCAAAAAGTCAAGAGCTGCAAGGGTTCCATAAAATCAAGCAAGCCAATTGTACCCTTATCACCTTGGATTCCATTCATGACCACCTATTTTGCGAAAAGCGCTTGTGCATCACTACACCATTTTGTTGCTTGGTACTAGAAGAGGTGCATCAGCTACCTACATGGAGCCATAGAGGGGGGGTTGCCTGTGATGTATCCAAATGTAATTCAAGATTTTTTTCTTGCTTAAGCTTGAAGTTGATAATGCATCTTTTGTTGCACAATGCCTTATTTGCCAGAAAGTCAAGAGCTGCAAGGGCAAATATCAAGGTTTGCTTATTCCTTTACCACCGATGCCTAATGGTCCATGGGAACATATCTCTATGGACTTCATTACTAGATTTCCTACAACTAGCTCATGTTTCGATATGATTTGGACTATCATTGATAGATTTAGCAAATAAGCTTACTTTATTCCTTGCAAGAAGACTTAACCACCATTTAAGCTACTCATCTATTCCTCAAGTACATCTTTGTACACCATGGCCATTCAAAAGTAATTGTGTCAAATTAGGATAGTAAATTCTGTAGTAACTTATGGACAATCTTGATACTTCTCCATTGCTTTTCAAGAGGGATGTTATGAGAATTGGAATCATCCCATTAATTAAATCCTTCAGTATTAAATTGAGCGAGGTCCAGCATTTTTGCCACGCAATTGATGCATGTGTGCTCGTTGTTTGTAGTAATGTATGTGCGCTCCCACATGGCTAGATATACGGCTATGACTTTATGAGTACGTGTTATTGGGTGCACCACTTACACGATGACGGTATGTGTAGCATGTAAGCACCATCTGTGCAATTTTATGTATGTTTAGCATGTGTGCACCATCACCATCCATCTGTGATTTGTTGATTTTGTGTCATTGAAATATTGAAAGGCTAGTTAATTGTGGTGATTAATTCTAAGGTTATGCTATGCCTGAAATATTTCATTATTATTGATTTTTGTGAATTCAAGGGAAGACTAAGTGATTGGAGATGGCATTTGGTGAGCATGATTCGCCGTATTTTTGGGATGTAGGCACAACTCCAATGATGGGGGGATGAACTAGCCTAAGCCTAATTTTGTATATTACAAATGCTCATGTATATATTTTACTTTTTGAACATTAGAGGCTTAGCCTAAGTGTGTTAGCTCTAGTAGGAAAAGACAGCTTTATCATGGGGATTTTCCCCAATTCGAGATGTACATGAAGCTTATATGATTTTTGCTCGGAAGCTATTGAATCATAATTCAAATACATAGGAGGTGGAAGGAGAGCACCACTCCTATGGGGGACATTGTACCCATCATTCTTATTCTGTCTCTTCTATTTATGAGTTTGAATTTTTTTGCATATTTTTGTATAGTATTTGTTGTGTTTATTGAGGATTTGTAGGTTCCATGAGCGTTTTCGATTGAAAGAGTCACTGGCAAAATGTCCAACAGCCTCAGCCTACTCTATAGGGAATCCATCATGTGATGGGAGAGGGGCAAGTTGTTGGGATCAAGAGGAAGATGCATAAGAATGCATGGGGGGAAGTCCTAGCCTTGCCCTTTCTCGAAGGCTTGGGCAGCAGAGGAGGATGAAATTATGGGGGGTGGAGCCAAGAAGAGGGAATAGGTGGAACCATAGTAGTGGCAGGGGGAGGGTGAGGCGGGGAAGAGGAGGGAGGGGGGCATGTGGTGAGAGTAACTACAATAGTGGAGGGAGAAGAGGAGGGTAGGGGGAGGGTGGTGAGAGTGACTACCATAGTAGAGGGGGAAGAGGAGGGCCAAGGTGCGTGGGGAGGGAAAAGGAGTGGGGGGTAATGGTGAGAGTAGTTGCAATATTGGAGGCAGGGGAAGGCGAGGGGATGAGGAAAGAGGGGGGGAGTGGGGGTGATAGAGGAAGATCCAAGGGATAGTGACCCAAAGCACTCAAGCTCTTGCACAATGGTAGGCTATAGGACAAACCATCAGTTTAAATCCACCCCTTTCCTCCTACATGTAGCCCTTGCCCCCCTCCCCTCTTTTTCACTAGAAAACTCAAATGGGCTACAAATCTATGCAATGCACAGGCCATACCTCCATTCCCTCACTCCTCCCTACTTGTTTCCTATCTTCTCACCCATTCTCCCTTTAAATTACCTTGCAAACACAATAGTATTAGATTTTGATTACTTTATAGCTCATTATGTTGATTCAACTTCTTGAAAACAGCAACATCCTAAACAAATGCTTATAATTTGGTAATATAATATGTACAGTGTATCTACTTTAAAAACTCTTTTTTTTTCTTTTACTTTATATTCTTCACTTTTTGACTAAAGTTTTGAGTACCTTTTTATTGAGTACCCCGATAATAAAGGAAGGGGGGAAGGGTTTACTGCACTTGTCTTTAAATTAAGCTAAAATATGTGCTCACCTATGTTTTTCTTATTGGATGGTGGTTTGAAGCTCTCTTGAAAAACATTCCAATTGCCCATTTCACTAAAATGTCATCATTTTACTACTTATATAGAAACTCATCTTCAAAGTGGCTTTGTTTGGTCTTGAAATATAGCTTTTTTTCTCAGTTCTAGTCATTTAACTATGCAAAAGGGACCTTCAATATCTTTTGGACACACACATATGCGCGTGCATGTGGACACACATGCATACACATATGTATGTATGTATGCTGCATGCATGCTGTATATATATATATATAAGTAAAATGTCATCATTTTACTACTTATATACAACTCATTTTCAAAGTGGCTTTGTTTAACCTTGAAGCCTGCACAATGGAACGCTTGTGGGATTTGGAAGCACTGGCAGAGCATCGACGTGAAGCAATTTTCGCTCAAGAAGTTTGGCAGAAGCGACAAAAAGCTTGGCATGACCGGAACCTCAGAAAAAGAAATTTCAAAGTCAGAGATTTAGTACTCTTGTATTCCAGTAAGTTTCTCAAACACAAACCTAAGTTTGTGAGTGGTTGGACAGGTCCATTTTTCATTGCCAAGCTTATCCCAAGTGGCGGAGTCTACTTGGCCACTTTGGAGGGCAGACTTCTACATGCACCGGTGAATGGGTCACGCATCAAGAGGTACCATGATCAATGAGAAAACACCCTCCTAGTCCTTCTCCTTCTTGGTGACATCTTCTCCCTCTGAGTGAGGGCCACTTTCTCTTTCTACAAGGGTCCTCCTCTCTGCCCCTAGTGCCACTTTCTCTCTCTACATGGCTCCTCCTCTCTCCCCTTGGTGCCAATTTTTCTCTCTAAATGGGTCCTTCTCTTTCCACCCGAGTGTCACTTTCTCTCTCTAAGTGAGCCCTCCATTTTTCACCCTGAGCCACTTTCTCTCTCTAAGTGTGACCACCTTTTTTCATCCCGTGCCACTATCTCTCTCTAAATGACCACCCTTTAAATGCGGCCTCCCCTTTTCACTCTGTGTCACTTTCTCTCTCTAACTATGGCCTCCCCTTTTCATCCTGTTTTACAAACTCCTTCTCCTTCTACCTTCTCTCCAACTTCCACCTCCCTCTTACAAACACCTTCTCTTTCCACCCTCTGTCTAACTTCTACCTCTCTCTTACAAAAACCTTCTCTTTCCACCTTCTGTCCAACTTCTACCTCTCTCTTACAAAACCCTTCTCTTTCCACCCCCTGTCCAACCCCTACCTCTCTCCTACAAAACCCTTCTCTTTCCACCCTCTGACCAACTCCCTACCTCTCTCTTACAAACACCTTCTCTTTCCACCCTCTGTCCAACTTCCACCTCCCTCTTACAAACACCTTCTCTTTCCATCCTTTGTCCAACTTCCACCTCCCTCTTACAAACACCTTCTCTTTCCACCCTCTGTCCAACTCCCTACCTCTCTCTTACAAACACCTTCTCTTGAAATATAGCTTTTCTTCATGACATTTTACTACTTATATACAACTCATTTTCAAAGTGGCTTTGTTTGGTCTTGAAATATAGCTTTTCTTCTCGATTCTAGTCATTTAACTATGTAAAAGGAACCTTCAATATCTTTTGGACACACACATATGCGTGCGCATGTGGACATATATATATATATATATAGAGAGAGAGAGAGAGATTAATGTTTGCAAAAGACCTCTCGGGTCTATGACACAAAGTACAAACACTAAAAAGTGACTTACTACATCTAGATAACTTGAGAATTGAGGGTGTGCACAAAGCTCAACTCCTGAGAGAGAGCTTGTACAACACTTTTAAAGGTCTTAATTGCCCCTTAATCAATGTACAACATCGAAGCAATAAGTTATTAAAGTGATCAAGCTTTTTATGCATCCTGCATTTATTAAAAGGCTTAGTTTTTTGGAAAGGCTTTCTTGTTGACATTAAAACATGCTATACTTTAATATAATCATTCCTAGACGTCCTTTGACAAAGACACAACCAAATTATCAATTGCCACTTATACCCCACAAGCCTACTCTAATGTCTCGACAAATTATAACTCATTGCCAAAGCTTCGTAAGTGCCCAACTCATCCCAACTTTCGTGACGTAGGGCATCTTTTGAGTCACAAAGGTGGGACTAATTCTACAATCATACCTCTATTAGTAATATTTCTCATAGAGTTGTTATATTTAACGACCAACACGGAGGGGAGGATCATACTTCAATAAATCTTTCTTCAAATTTTACTTTTGTAAGGGGACTCACAAAATTCGTGTGCGCCTTTTAGTTCAAACTTGTAGTCTCGCTTAGAATTTCCATGAATTGGGGATTTCCTAGCTTGCAAGAGAACAATTCAACATGTCAATCTCATCGCTACTCTACAACGTTTTTACACACACTTGAGAAACATAAGGTTTAAGGTGAGACTGTCTCGAGATCTTGAGGTAAATGTACATTTTCTCCGCTATTGATGCTCGAGATCTAAGGAATATCTGCACAGCATTACGACTGGATGATACATGCTATCGTGCAAGTGTTGATGAGAGAATATAATTCGTCTTAGCTGTGGAAATATAAATGAGGAGACCCCAAAATACTCATTATAGCGTGATGCTGCTCTTTAGAATGTTGTGGTTACAAAATGAAAGATGATAAATGACAGAGTTTAGGTTTCCTTGTTACAAAGTGAACAATGTACGGGGATTAGGATGATGATGTTGACCTGTAATTGGTTTGACTGGATGAGGTACTTTTTATGTCTGGAAGAAGAAATTTCATAGGTTGTAGAGTTTCAAGGTATGGAGAAATTTCCAGAATATCACAACGAGAAAGAGCCTCGAAAAGAAGCTTCAAAAAAATTGCAACTCTGACGACCACAGAGGTCTGCAGTGCTCAAACACAGAAAAGAAAAATCTGATGCAAAGTTTCCAATGTGTAAAGAATCAGTACAGTCCAAACAATAAAAAACCAGAATTCTACAGTAGGAAATCAATAAGGCCGACGTTAGATGTTACATGAGTTCTGGACCTCAGTAGTAAAGAGAGCAGTAAGTTGTTAGGATAATACAGCGGGTCTTTGAGGGCCTTGAGAGGGGCCCTAGATATAGCCACGCCAAAGACAACACAGCTGCCCCAAAGGTCTAGTCCAGTGTTTGTGGTACTTTGGGGCAACGATGAAGTTGAGAAAACCAGGATAATGTTGGAAGCAAGCACCTTGCAGATTTTATACATTGCTGGCTATGGAAACAGATCCTCTTCTTTCTCTGTGTTGGGGCCGTTAGAAGCTACCACTCACTCAATATGTAGTTCTGATCAGCCTGTCCTTCGTCTTCCCCATCTAAGTAGTCTTCCCGCACAAATAATCCCCTTCGGTTAAAAGTGAAAATTGGTACTTCAGTTGAGATGAAGTTTTTGATGATGTTGGCATTTAGAAGCTGAAATCTCTGGTGGAGAACATGCAACCTTAGAGTTCAACTTTCATTTGCCCAGGAAACATTGGCCCTGTGATGAGAAACATCCAATGCACGTCAGACATATTTGTCTTGGTTCTTATTACTCTGAAGGCTCCACACACCTCTTAGACATGCTCCTCTTTGAGTCAGTGAGCTCGTTTTACCTTGGATGCCAGGGGACGCAAGAGGCGTTTGTCTGCCTTGTGCAAAGCCCATCTGCACAACACTTTGTAGTTCATCGTCCCAAGCCTGTGAAATCTGCTGCAGGATCACGACAGATTGCGCAAAGATTAGAATAGTATTACACAGCATTCTAATGCCGGCTCGCAAAACAAAACATAAAGTTACGTAAAGAGGGGAGATATACAATGAGGTTTACCTGTGAGACGGAATCTGCGTAAGCATCCATGGATGCCAGAGGGGTGCTGGCGGATCTTCTCAATTGAGGATCTGATCCAAGGCAGTGAACATCGAGAGGAGGACAAGAGCCTCCTACTTGCAAAGGGCCCTGCGGTTGCTGATGGAGAGAGGGGTAAGTGTTAGAGTTCTCAGGGGCAAAGAGCAAAGTTGGGGGAGCAACTCTGGGCTGAATCATCTGCATAGTAAGAACGATAAGCGTTAGCATAAATTCTTGCAAAGCAATTCCGTATTCGAGTCCAAATCTTTCTTGGCATTACCTCTTTGCCGAAAAGGCTTTCTATGTTGAATTCTAGTCTTGGGTTCACTGCAGCTAACTTCATGGACAGAAACTGCACTCCAAAACATGAGAATATCGATCAGACAAGAGCCCAAAACCTATTCGAACGAGAGAATTGCCTTCAACATAGCAACCATCTTGAAAACACATTCAACTCGATCATCTCACCTCCACTTGGCGCTGCAGGGATTGGACGTAGTTAATTATCTCATCAAGCATCACAGCTTTGCCAGTGACCTGATGGAACAAACCCAATTTGTTAGCTACCTCACGGCCAGCGTTAGCAATTCGTGCAGATACAACCAGGCGTACTGCCCATCATCAATGCAGAACTCATGATACGCAAATCGTCTCACCTTGCTACAACCAGGGACAAGATCTTGCAAGAACTTCATCCGCTCACTAATCTTTTCCCTCCGAACCTGTCCAATCGCTACGATCGTGAGTTTATGGTAGCGAAGAAATCTTTCACGTCTTCAACACGATAGCATGCAGGTGTTCATGATCACAAATGGGCTGCAGAGGAAGCTATAGGAGGAGCTCAGACAGTCAAGCTTACCCTCTCAGCCAGACTGTGGCTGTCTGTCGCTTGGCCTCTTCTAGCCCGCACATGAATATAGTCGGGCTTCGGTGCTTCTGGAGGTTTTGAGCTTTCTTTCACAGACTTCGGTGTAGAATCATCAGAATTCCCACTGTTACTCTGCTCTACTTTAGACTTATGTTCCTCCTCCTTCGCACTGTCCAAGCTTTTCTGACGTTTCCGTTTGCCTTCGTCCATTTCAAGATCCTGAGAGCAAGTAGACGGCAGATTAGAGCAACTTCACAGCACTGCCGGCGCAAAAGTTCTCTCTTTCTCGAGGGAGAAGCTTCATCTCTAAGACGAATCCTTGATTGGAGTCTAGACAATGTATCAAAGATAAAATCAAGCTTCGGACCCTAGAAGACAGTTCCTGCAGATTTAGGCATTCACCTTCATTTCCATCGGATTGGCAACACCAGCAACCTCCTTCGATCTATCCTTGGATACAATTCTTCTTTTCTTCCCAGAATTGTTCGTCAAACCCTGAGAAGCAGGTTCGCAGCCGCCTCTTTCGCAACTAGACGATGCCTCTTGACCCAGGCTTCCGTCAGCCTCATCTGAGTTCATTGACGTGCAGTACTTCTGGGTTCCGTCGCTGCCGTCGATCCGAGAAGGAGAAGAAGGTCTACCTGATCGCTTCTCCAGACCCTTGGGTTCCTCCATAGGTACAGCTGCTTCCTGTGCCGCCTTCACACTGAAATTCTCGGGCAATCCGTTGTGCTCCGGACACCCCGCCGAACGAGCTGCTCCTACCGGACTATTTGGAGCTGAACACTTCGGAGTGAGATGGCCGCTGTTTACCCTGGTGAATTTCGCTGGAGTGACCTTGTCAGAGGCACGAGGTGCCGATCTGCTGAATGTCTTGCCGTCATCGGCCATGGAGTAAGACTGCGCGAGCTCCGAGTAGCTCTGGTTGCTAAAGCAGGAGAATTTGGCAGCTCGTTCTGCAAAGCCAGGGTCTGTGGAGAAATTGGCGAGGCAATGGGAAGCGGCAAGATTGACACCCTGAAGCGCCAAGCCTCCCTTGGATGGATCAACTGTGAGACCGACGCTAGCTGCGCTATTGACAGAGCCCCAGTTGCTGTTGCCGAGATTTAGAAGCTTTTCTATTTCGGACAGTGGCGGAGAAGAAGAAACCAGGGAAGGAACACCTACATTGCTTCCCAGTCTGCTCATGAACTCTCTCACAGATGCGCCCTCAGGCAGACCATGCCCTCCCAGATTCATGCGGCTTCCTTGCGCACTACTGTTCAAGGCAGGCAGCATCGCCCCCATCGAGGTCGCGTACGCAAGTTTCTGGCTCCCCAATCCTTCCCAGCTTCCATTCCCGCCCAGCTCCGAAGGGTCTGTGAAGGCTTGCGGGTTGCCCAGCCCTTCCATGGAGAATGCAGATAGAAATCGTCCATCCGCGAAGCCGAAGCTATTGCTGGGGAGCTTCACGGGCTTGTCAAGGTGGGAAGCGGGGGTTTGCCATCCCTGTGCGAGCTCTTGCTGGAATTTAGCGGGGGAAAGATGGTTGTCCAATTCAGAAAGCATGGAGCTGTGGAAGCAGGAAGAATTCGGGGAGGGGAGTGGCGAGTGATCCATTGTGGTGGCAGAGGGATTGTTGAAAGAGGAAGAGATCAACGAGGAGCTCTGGCTGTTGGGGTCTGCGACGGAGACATGGGACAAGGAAGCCATGCCCTGGGAGTATGAACCGCGACTGTCTTCGTCCCTTACTCTCTCTCTCCCCAGCGCGTACTCCTCTCGCTCTCTCAGCCACTAAGCGCTGCTCTTCTTTTGATCTGCATTCACGTCCACCGATCCTTGCGCTCCTCGAAAGGAACCTCTTTCGGCATAAGCAGGTACGCGAGGAAAGCCTGCAATCCCACTTCAACCTCTGGAGGGCACGTATATACGATCGGGAGGAGGGCTGTCCGAATTGAACTGTGCGACCTATAAGACAACCATGAGAGAGGGAACAGTGGAAGGGGGGGGCAGGGACATCAAATCAGGAGCAAGGAAGGGGAGTTCAGGTGAGAAGCAAGGGGGGGGAGGTACCATGGCGCAGGAGGAGGTGTCAGCGGGTGGGAGAGCAAAGCCACAAGGGGGGCGATGGCGAGATGAAGCTCTGGCTATGGCTATAGCGATGGAGAAGAAGCAGCAGCAGCACAAGGGAAGGAGGAGAAGAAAGAGAGAAGACGAGAGGTGATAAGTAGTAAAGCAGACAGTCGTTCCGGGATGGAATGGACGTAGGGAGGCGAGACGTTCCGGGGTGGAATGGACGTTGGGGGACCGAGATTCTGAATAGCGGAGGATATCGCTATTTGCCGTGCGGTGCGCTTCCGTCACTTTCTCCGTCTGCTAACCCCCGTCTCTGCCCCCCTCCCGGTCCCTTCTCTCTTTCTATTCATCATTACCCGTCCCATTCCCCCCTCCCACTTGGCACCCCTCCACTGGCTCCCAGCTTCCTCCAGCTGGCTGCCCCCCTTCCCCACCCCTTTTCCCCCGGTCAACCCTTTGAATACCGCTTTTCGCCTCTCCCCTTTCCCGCCCTCTTGCCCCCCGCTTCTAATCACCAAACCGTTTTGGATTCTCCCTTGGCTCAAATTCTCCCTGGCTCCATTTGACTCTTAACTCAACTCACATAGATGTAAATTCGCCCCCCCCCCCCCCCCCATGCCGCGGCCAGCCGAATCGTCGGACGCCTGCGTCCCATGCCCACAATTGAATCCCACTACGCGCAGCGTAGCCCCCCGGTGACTACCCCTTGATCGGGCCAAAAGAGTGAGTTTCAATATAGCCCCTTTGCGCCGCTATAAACTTAGCAAAGCAAACCCCTCGCTCAATCACCATGAAATGGACCACAACAACCTACTTTGTAGTCGGTAATCCTGCAAGTGAGACAGTGTCTCTACAATGGAGGGCTAACCAGCTAGTACAACAACAACAAAAAAGATCATATGCCTACCGTGGGGAACAGATAGCACCTACTCTCAAGCAAGGCCATAGAGAGCTCTCGTCTGGGTGATTTCAACATGTGAGCTAACAACCCAAAGTGAGACAAATTAGAAGTCATTATGATCCCTCAAAAGGTGGATTTAGCCCTAATAATGGCAACCTCTAAGATACTTACCCATCTCTCTTCTCTTTTTTTCCAAAATGATGAAACTTCTTATTTCTCTAACTTTCTTTCCAACAAACTTTCAAGTATGGCTCCCAAGATTTCCTTTAAAAGCCTTCACCTATTTAGCCAAGCATTCACAAGCCAAGGCCATGCAAGAGAGTGCCTTATATGATCTAGTATGATCTCTCTTCTCTCTTCCCTTTTAATCAAGGAGAGTGCACAATACGCGTCTAGTGAGTTGCTCTTTTGTGCAAGCTAAGACATGCCCCTTGAGAGTCATCTTGAGACTTCTCTCTTCTTTGGCTTCTCCATGAAAGGCCATGATCAACATTTCCTACCCACCTACCTCCCCATACAAGCATCAAATTTCCTTCTATCACCTCCTTTACCGCCATTCCTCCCTTGGTCTCCTTGCATATCACCGGCTCCTTACATCATTGTATAAAGTGTCTAGGAAGAACCGTTTGAACACTTGTTCTTATTTTCAATCCTCTCAACTCAAATTGCATGCCACCAATAAATTCGACACGTTCATCGATCAAGTTGTACAAGAAAGACAACTAACAACTACCACCTCGTAATTATGACAAATTTCTCGAAGGTTAGAGATCATCCTATAAAGGAACACATGTTTTTATGGTTCAAACTTCCATTCACTCCATTGAGAAATTGGTTCATTGTATTTAAAGAGAATAATTTGGTTCAATTAGCTTTACGTAAAGCTGTTATCTTGATGATTCGGATCTTCCTATATCAATGAAAGCCATAGCTACGTCCTAAAGATTTTCAATCCCAAGTTGACTCCAGTCCATTGTGCATTAGCTTATATACTTTTCCATTGTTCAATTTCATTTATGTAAGTCAATCGTCTCCATTGCTTGTAAAAAGGTATGACTTCGTCCTTAGTAACATTCATGCAATAATAACTTTATATTTCAAAGCCATACCTTGCTTTAGTGACTTCACAATATGCCCCCACGTCTTACAATATCACCTTTATACCACCCTTGAAATTTGTGAACACAAGAGCTATATTACAATGTTGTTTGGGAAGAAAATATTTTATAAATCGGTTGTTCGATGATGTCTTCTCTTTTATCCCCATGTTCTCACCAACTTTCACGTCTACTTAAGTTTATGGCATTAAGATGTTTTCATTTCCTATTGACAACGGCTTTACATGGTTTGAAAATTCAGCATCGTGAGCATTTGTGTAGTGTAATCTTGTAAGAACGACATTATCATGAAATCACTAGTTTCAAGTTGGGAAGGCATCTCCCTGAACTAAGGAATATCACAACTGTGAGATTCTCTTCATGAAGTATGGATGGGGACTTCCTTAAAGTGTATGGAGAAAGACAACGATTCAAACTCCAAGGAAATCTTTGCAATCTTCAAAGCTATTGTTTATTTCTAGCTCATATAGAAATTTGTCATGTTACCCTTCAATCATGCATGGGGATTATAAAACACAAAAAAGCCTGTACACCTTCTTTCAAAAATGTAACCGTAATAAAATCGGCGGTATACCTTTTACATAGATTATCTTAACTTGTGCACATCGATGCCTAGCACACTGTGCCATGGCCTGGCTTCCAACAATAATAATGAGTGTAGTCTCAGTTCTTACTGAAAAAAATTTCATGTATAATTGATGCCCATGAACCTAGGCCTCGACTTTGGAGTGAACTTGATTGGAACTAGTCCTATCCAACAATGGAGGGGGGCTAATTTTAAGGCACCCAATTATACCATTGGTTTTGACGAGGATATCTGTACATGGAGAGGCGAGCCTCTGTCGGCGATATCAAAATGTTCGGTGAAATCTCAAACATCACTATAGGTCTATTTTAAAAATAGATGCTTGTCACATAGCTGTAATAGACTGGAAGGCATGATTTGCGACAGGGGGCCCACTCGATATCAAGGTAGAGACACAATCTCCATATAGTGATAGGGATGCTATTTTTTTTAAAAATGTGCGTAAGTAAAAATTGGGGTGGGTATGTGAAGGGCAAAGAAGGGAAGGAAGGCTGGGGTGGAATTATGTAATTTGTGAAGCCAATTTTTTCTGTTTGATTTTGTAAAAGGGACCAGGGTTTAGTTGGTGCCACAGAGGCTGGGAAAGGGGATGACGTGGATGGGTGTCCAATCGTACAGTGGCGCCAATAACGGGGGCCGTTAAAAAGAAAGAGACCCGGCAGCAAAGTGCCTGCGGCGCGACGTGACCGGGGACCCGGCGCCCGAGCGGGGCCGTCCAAATTAACGGCAACGGTTAAGCCCTTCACGGCGAGCCCCGCCCCATCAGCCTGGCCCACGCTTGCCCACATTCCAGCATGGCCGCTTCCGATTCGCCACCACAGACAACCCCACGTGGGCAGTTCGCTATTTGACGCATAGCCGACAGAAAAATGCAAGACAGGCAAGGGCCAATGAGTATTCGACACGCGTACTGCCGCCATCCCACGCGCGCTGCGTCCAGGGAGGACTGCCATCCTGTGACCAGGCACCTACTGCAGGCCTAGATCCTAGGTCGTAGAGCCAGAAGGGCCCTACACTCGTGGCTTCTAGCCTGGCGCTGTTTTTTGGTTTTTCCCCTTCATTTTTTTTAGCCCCCCCCTTTTTTTATTTGCTCCCCTTTGGTAACCTTTCACCCTCTCCTTTTTTGTCCCATCATCTCCTACGCATTTCCTTTTTGCTTTAGCTCCTCTCTCTGTCTCTCTCAAACGTTGTAAGGGAATGTATTCAACATAACGCCATCGTATGAGCCATGCTTCAACACTTTAGAAACTCTGAAAAACCAGAAACACAAACAAACAAACAAAGAAGACAAAACTCAGACTCAAGGGTGTTCAAATAATTCTTTCATTGCGTTATGGAAATTGGGTGTGCTTATGCATAACATGACTCTCTCTCTCTCTCTCTCTCTCTCTCTCTCTCTCTCTCTCTTCCCCCTTTATAAGGACAAAAGTTTTGTCTTCTCCCTCTATAAAGCAATGGGGTAATCAATATCCCAATCAATGATACATTCAATAACATTTTGTGTGTGTTTGTCTCAATTGAAGGGGAATAGGATTTTTTTATTTTAAAATTTGCTAATAACCTTGGCATCAAGTATAACCAAAAGAGGGATCCAAAAGTCCATCCATATAGAGTGAAAAATGGAAGAAAGGTTGCTCAGTCTATTCAGTGGGATCAAAAAGTAGCATATCAAGTACGAAATTAGACCCCTAAAACTTTCTTTAGATAATAAAAATAAAAAGGGAAAAGTACCTACATCAAAATGAGAGAATACTCTCTGAAAATATATGCCATTTTCATTCCCAAAAATCCACTTAAGGGGGGGAAGATAAGGTGTCAACAACTAGTAGAAATTGTCTTTTGAAAACCACTATAAATGAATGTGTGTGTGTGCACGCGTGGATGCGCGCACGCCTATGTGTGTGTGTCCTCATCTCATGCTCTCTCATTGGTACCTCTATGGTGTAACATTAAAAGCTCTCTCTCTCTCTCTCTCTCTCTCTCCCTCTCATATGACTTTCCATGGCAAGGCAATTGAGATAGTCAGAACATTCAAATACCTCGAGGAACAGATTCCTTCCAATCACAAATGACTGGAGAGACTTGAAATTGAGCTATTATGCCTTTGAGAATACATGTTTAATAACCAAAACTTTAATGTTGGTATTTGAAGGAAGACCTATTTGATCGACTAGGACTCTAAGCATTGTATATAATGCAAAGGTATGGGGAGGTACTCTCTTGTCTTCCACCAAGAAGGAAGTACAAAAGATGAAACGTTTCGTCACCATCTTCCTTCAAGACAAGAACACCACACCTTATTGTTGCGGGGTCACTACTTGAAAACCCTATACATGACTTGCATTCAAGGGGTAATTATTTAAACCCCTTATATCTAGATTTTAAAAGCCTTTAGAACGATCCATTTCCTATGAATTTTTGCCAGTGCCCTAATTTTAAAACCCTTCTATAAGTATATTTCTATTAAAAAATGCTTTTGCACATTTTTGCTATGTAAAAACCCCTTGTGTTGAACTCGCATGCTATATTTACATATCATGAGTCAGCCCCTCGAGATGCTACTCCATCGACCCATAGTAAATGACTATCTAGGTACCACTGTCTCTGTGCCCGATATCTCAAGTGAGCTTCTACCCATCTCCAATAGTCCTCTCTCTTTATTTCTCCCACAATCTCAAAGCCATTCAACATGCTCAAAACAACATCTCACCCTAGTTATTATGATATACTATTGTGTACTCCCATCATCCCTATTCCACATCTATGGTTATCATCATCATCTCTCTCATGGTATTTGTCATGCAATCTCTCATAAGTAGTCACAAAGCGATTTCTCTCACACAAATAGTCACAAAGCTATCCAACACACTCAAACTTCAAAACTCTCTCTCTCTCTCTCTTTGACACTCAACACACTCATGGAATGAGAATGAGAGGACAATTCCACCACATTATGGCTTGATACCGGTGGATGGTATTTGGGAAAGTTTGTAGGACCAAAGATGAGCCCAAAGTGGCTTTGTACTCTCGATGAGATGGACAATTCTACGCTCACAAAGAAAGGAGGCTCTTGCATGTCACAAAGGAGCTTTTAGCTACCAAACCCAAAAGCCCCTTTTTGGCATACCCTAGTCACCCAAAATTATCTGCAAGACTTAAAAAAGCCCCTACTTTTCTACAATTTCACGCGTGTGCAAAGGCACATGCATGCATGCAAACATGTATGCATAGGCACAGGCACACACACACACATGTGTGCGCAAGTGCATCCATGCACATGCATGCATGGATACTCAAAAAGAAGACATCAAAATATAAAACACCAATGGTAACATTAGTAGTGGCACATCCCATGCCATGCTAGAGTTTGGGGAATACACATCCATGTATGCAGGTATGCATGCATGCACACACATAGCACACGCACATACCCACAGGCATAGGCAGGCACAAATGCACGTATGCATATATGCAAAGGCACACACATGCAATGAGCATGCATGCAAACATGTGTGCACATGCACATACACATGCACACACGCATGTGCGTTTATGCACTGCATGGATAAATATATACGTATCCATGCATACAACATACATAAGTGCACGTGCATGAAAGTGATCAAAAGGTCCACACATGCACACTTGTGTTTTACACATGGGTATTCAAGCACACATAGACACTCATGCAGTAGTGTGTGTGCCAAAAAAATGGGAATAGCAAGATTGGACTAAGGTAGGGCAATAGCGTCATCTTGTAAATTTGGTGAGTTAGATGAGAGCACGTTGGAAAAGTGAATGGTTTACATTTGAATTTCCTTTTTTGAAACCATTTCTCGGTGTTCTCTATTGCAAGTGCAATAGGAATCCTTATTGCAAGTGTATAGGTAGTATCTCAAGTTTAAACAATTAGCGCAAAAGGAATCCTTATAGGAAGTATCTATATGTAGCCTCTCAATTCCAAGCAATTACTACAACTATGATGACAAATCATATATTTAAATTAATGGACACATTTTAAAATCCTTTGATTCCAAAGATGCAATTTTCTCAAGAAAGGGACACTTGCATATTGTTGAACTGCTTTGGCCATGGCCATACCAATTATCCAACCAATATAGTAGCCCCATATGAAATGTAGACTCAAGTAATTTCATTGCTCTTTTTATGTCATAATTAATATGATTGGAAAAGTTTTCATACCTCTCCTGTATTAGTCCAAATTAGATTTTGGTGAAAACATTTTTCCATCCTTTTGTTGTCTTATTTCCTACTTTGCACCTTTACATGCTTTTCTAAACTTCTGCCAATTCTTTTTCTACTAGCATGTGGAACTTGCATTACAAGTTTTAAATTCTTTTCTAATTTAGCTTCGTACGCACCCACTGTTTTTGTTGCTCCTTCCCTCTCTATTTTATTGTTGCTTCATTTTCTTGTTACTTTGAAGGTAAGCATACCCTTCCCTTTCCCTTGTAATCCCTAGCAATTTATCCACATAGCCCTCTCTTACGTGAACCCAATTTAAGCAATAGCTTTGTCTAATCTATTATATCATGTTTTCTAGATTGCATCTAAAATGGTGTAAAGAAACATTAAGCATCATATATGGCCCTTCGCTAAAGTTGTCACAAACATATTGAGTCATTTTCTAGGTTTTTGTGTAATGCTTTAGGTATTAGAGCAATTTTTCTAGAATGATAGTTTAAGACACAGTCAATGTTGACACATTTTATGACTGTCAGCCTTTAACATTTTCAGGTTTGGCATTCTTGCATTGAGAGATGACGACCTAGTTTATAAGCATCCACTTACCACACAATTAGTTGAACAGAATCCTGCTAGATATGCCTTGATCAATTAGGATTGTCTTATCTTTTGCATATCAGATGCACTTGATCTAGTCTATTTGGATAAGCTCGCACAAGCCACGATCATAGGTGGGCTTCTTTGTGGAGTTTGATGATATGTTCAAAGTGAGATAAGGGATCAATACAACAAATTATGTCAACCACATATAATTGAATATGCATGCATATCTTCCATGTACATCCATAGATAATTTAATATGCCTCCATACCTTCCATGTACATCTTTCAAGAAATTTGGATACAACTAGTGGCCATGTTTCCCTCTTATTTGAAGTTCTCATCGTCGTGTGATTTAGCCAATCACTTGTATGGTAACCTTGAATGGCATTGACAAGCTAGGTGGATAGAGTCTTTGTTGAAATGCCTCTAGCCTCTTCCATGTACATCCATAGATAATTTAATATGTCTTTGTACCTACCATGTACATCCTTCAATATACAACTAGTGGTCACGTTTCCCTCTTATTTAAAGTTCTCATCATCATGTGATTTAGCCTTGAATCACTTGTATGGTAACCTTGAATGGCATTAAGAAGCTAGGTGGATAGAGTCTTTGTTGAAATGCCTCTCTAGTACTATGTTTTAGAAATTATTTTCTTCAGTATCCCTATGCTTATCTTAAATAAGATACTATACAACATGACATTGTTCACCTTCTTTCTCAATGTAGTTCCTTACTACCTAATTATCTCCCACCCTTCCTACAACATCTTCATCCTCCTTTGTATTTTAAATTCTAGGTATATTCAATGGATGTTTTCAAGCAGAATAATCAATGAGAATGAAAGGATGAAGGGAAAACTTAAGGAACCCACCAAACTTTCTATATCTTGTTACTATAAGCCCTAAATAAAACTTGATTGGCTAATCTCAAAATGTTTCTCAAACCATAAATATGCTAACCAATTGTCTAGTGTATACGGTTGCATTGCGACAAGGTAACATCATTATATATTTAAGGTTTCAATTTAATAAGATGAAATCATGTACAACGTGATAAAATGTTTTAATATATAGTTCATCACTTTCCTATTTAGTTTTATATGTTATATGGCTCCATTTGGATTTACCCATCGAATTTATGGATGAAAAAGTGTGGAAGTTATGGGAGACACATACCATTCACAACTCCAAAAATATCACCTTTTTTAAATCTTCATTATATGGGTATAGAACATTGGATTACCAACCTTTAAAGGGAACATCTACCACCAAATGACTCAATAAGATTAGCTATATAAAGCCCATAAGAATGGTGGAAACTTGAAAGGCTAATCTTGTCCCTTTGTACGTTGTGATACTTTAAGTCGATCAATTTGGTGCTAAGCCTATGGTAGGAAGATATATAGTCAATTGACCTTGGTTGCCTACAAGATATGTAGTGTATGAATTATTAATTCTTTTAGCATTGAAGTGATTGTTTTGAGACCAACCGATGAAATGAAATGATGTAGACACATTACTGGATAACGTTGTTGTTTAAGGTGGTGCAAACCACTAAGATCTTGATTAGGATTTATTTTAAACTTTAGCTCTCATACATATTAGTTTTAAAAAGCAACAACTTGCATATTTTGAGTAGTTGGCATCAATTAGTACTCTTAATATTTGGGTTTGAGAGAGAGAGAGAGAGAGAGAGAGAGAGAGAGAGAGAGAGAGAGAGAGAGCGCTAGCCACTAGATGACCATTCTAGTTGACTGCACGAGGTACATTTCTTATAATGGATGAGAGGAGGGCCGCTAGGGATTGGAAATTTTGGGCATGAAAATGCTATTCCTATAGCTTTGCTATCATTGCCCTATTGGCATATGCTAGGATACACTAAGGAAAGCTTATCAATATAGCCTATCCACTGGAAAATGGCCCTTCTAGGGGATAGGCGTATTTTGACTGATCCCATGTATGCATTTTGGCAGTTGGTTAGAGGTCACGTGACACTACATATTTGGAAACATACCCCATTTTGGGAGGTTGGTGAGACTGAGGCTATTATAGATGACATAAAAAGAGTTGTACAGTTTTTTGGGAAAAAAGAATAAGAGCTTTAGAGTGCTAGGAAAGATTTGGAACTAAGGGTTCATGCCTCTTGTTCTTGAGGTTGTCTTATCTTCTTGTATATTTTTCCTTTACCTTAATATAATTTTGCTTTTCTACCACAAAAATAAAAAGATTAGTGAGGCTCCACCGAGGCACATTATAACAATAGCCCTTGCTCCTTTCTAGTGGAGCTTGCTCAACTCTCCTAGCAGAACAGAGCATAGCTACCATAGTTTGTAGAGCCATGCCCCTTGTGTGTGTAAGACCTTATCTAGAACCATGCTTGTGATTTGCCTCATCCACAATAGGACCCCCTAGCATGAAAATTTGATTAATTAGTTTGGGGGGAGAGGGGGGGGTAGGAGCGAATCAACCTATGCAAATTAGATCGATCAGTGGCTTCTTCAATAAGCCATCGCCCTGCGCCATCGAGAAGGTTCTACAGCAACTTTAAAAGGAAGAGGGGGGTAGAATGCAGGCAGCGAAGGGGGCTGTCAAATCCTCCCAAACAAGCAGGAACAGGAAGGGAGTGGAGTGGGAGAAGTAAAAGAGGAGGGAGGGAGGGAGAAGGGGGCAAGAGGGGCTGAAGGGCTGAGGGAGGAGGTAGAGAGGGAGAGGAAACCAGAGGAGGCACTAGAGGAGGAAGGAGGAGCGGAGGAGGGAAGGACGTAGAGCAGGAAAGGGAAGCAAGCGGAGTAGGGAAGGGATTTGATTAATACTTTAAGATTATGTTAATTGGCGAATGTGGGGGAAGGGTGATTAATTAATAGGTTTTAGTGGTAGGAGTGACTATATAGTGGCCATGATAATATTAAACTCCCATTCTAGTTTGGGAGTTGGTCTTAGATAGTGCCCATGTTGGGCTCTATAAAGCTCAAGTCTTTACAATGTGATAGGCTATAGGTAGCTACCTATTGGAAACATAGCAAGTGGTGAACTCCGAAAGTGCAACTTGTATAAGTTTGGACTAGAGTCTAGACCTACAAAACGCTCCACCAAGAGTGGTAAGTTGCGAGAAACCTAGAATTCAACACGAGCTTTAGGCAAAAGGTTGAACTCGGTAAGAACCCATGTAATCAGGATTCAAGGACGTTGTGTGGTTGAGGGCAGATTCGAGAGGTGATTGGTGGTTCCATCATCTGGCAGTTCCCTCAACTTTGCTTTTTGGATAAAATGTCGTCAACAGGCAGCGGTTTTTATTGGCTCTGAAGGGCAACCAGTGATACAGAAACAAGTGCTCAAGGCCTCATTTAAGGAGACGCTCTTAAATGGCCGCCATTCAAAGCATCCTTTCTTCTCTTTCTCACGCTGCGCCATTTAAAGGAGAGCTTCATTGAATTTGGTCTCTTTACACAAGTCTGCAGATTATACGAGTCTCAGACGGATGAACTGATCCACAGCGACAGCATCTGGATTCTTGCAATGTGAAATTTGAATGAGATGCATGGATTGTCGTCCTGCTGTTTTCCGTCCACGTGGAGCTCACCAAACTGGCTCATGCACGTGGCAGGATTCTCGTTTCGGCCACACAGAATCGATAGTCTCATTCCGGTACTTGGAAGCTTGGATGGATCCCCACTAGCTCTAGTAACTCTCGAGTTAGCCTATTACTACCCTTGTATTGTTTCCTCAATGTGCCAAACCTCACATCTATTCCTTGGTGAGCAATACACCTTCATGAGAATGAGACAAGATTGGCCAACCAACACTTGACATACCCAATCACATTACATGGAAAGTGGCCCTCTTGGACGCTAAGGGTGGTCTCAATGATAATCAAGTCTCCCCATTTGGTATAGTTAGAGTAACAATAATCTTTTATATTTGGCATATGAGAAACTAAATGGTTTTCCAACACGTAGGTCCCCCCATTTGTAATCTATAGTATTTAGAAAATCAAAAACCCACATACCTTTCTCGAGTGACTTTTGGGAGCATATTAAAGGAGAGATCCTTAGCTCTATTGAATATTTTGCACAAAGATCTGCAGATCTAGCACATCAAGTATGGCTATTGCATTGAGCTGTATCTTTCTTTTAGCTTAAAAATTAATATAGACTTCTTTCCCACAAAAAAAAACATTATCTTGGCAATACTACAAAGTTTTTGACCCTCCTTGTTAGAATTATGGGGAAATTTTTTGTTAAGCCCCACCCAAAGTTTATTTTCCTTTGTATTTCGTCAAGCTCACCTTGTTAAAAGTGGGATTGGTGCTAATTAGGTTCTAATTATTAGTGCTAATTAAGTTGTTAATGGGCCCCAAAGGTTTCCTTTCTTTAGTTTTACCTCAGTACGCATCCTTTCATTAAAGCATGGCCATAGTGATTTTGCCACCTTGTTTCAGTCGATTGGAAAGGGAAATATATAATCCCTGAAGGTATGGTTGTGACTATAAGCAACAAATTGACAGACAAATGGTGGCCAAACTCTTTGTTGTGAATACACAAAAGGAACAAGGGAAAATTTTATTCTATCTTCTCTTTTAAACTGTATAGTTTGCCATTCTTGCTTAGTATGCATCATCTTACAAGGTCAACCAAAGGCATGGCGCTACCTTGTAAGCTCATGAGCTAGTCAGTAACCAAAACATCATTTAGGGGGTACAATGTTTTCTTTATAAATTTAACAAAGAAATATAATTGTCAATTTAGCTAATTACAACACTTGTCAAACCTTGAAAAATAACTAATAGCTCAAACACACTCATAACACAACGTAACTCATGCATGAAGTGCAAATGAAAACTATAAGGCATAGAATGGTAGCATAACTAGTGACTTGATACTAACCCAAGTGGATATAAACTAGGTGCTAGTCCTAGTGGATATGTCGAATGGTAGCATCGCTAGGTGCTAACCCAGTAGATATAAACTAGGTGCATGAATATTAGTGGACATATGCTAGAAACACAAGAGGTTATGCTAGATGCTAGGTGGGAACCCTAGTGGATACAAGCTACAAGCAAAAGAAGCCAAGCTAATTGAAACCTTATGAAGTAACAAGAACATGCAAATGAGGCTTGTAGGAAAAAACTGTCAAGTTTACTTTTTAGTGATCCCTTAAAGACTGCCTAACCCTTAATATATAAGGAGGTTGATATAAGGTCACTCATCCATGAGTTGACTTGATCGCACACCAACTTACAAGAATTTAGGACCTACTATGTGATAGGAAACTTGTTATCCATGCACAATCTACCATATGTCTCTTGAATATCTTCTTAAGTCATGTGCTTTCTTTCATTTGAAGGGATCTAAGTGATCCAATAATTGCATCTATCTACTAGGAAACCTTCTTCTTGAGCAGCTTCTCCAAGGTATGCACTTTATTTCATTTGAATGGATCTAAGCGATCCAATAGTTGGATCTACCTAATAGTTAAGCTCCAATTCTATCACTTGGCTAGAACTCCTAAGTTTTAGATAGCGTTCAAAAGGGGTGTAGGATAGAGGGGCCACCTCTCAAGCTAGCCTCATGGGTTTGCTTTGCATTATTGGATCCGTTTGCCTTCTTATGAGTAGTAATCTCAAGAGAATTTATGAGTTCCTCTTCATCATCATGGTAATCTTAGCTATCCCAAATTATATTGTTTTGCATAGTTCATAAATTGTTCCTCTAATAATTCTAATTGTATCGTGTCTTTAGCTATTCTACATTTGATAGTCTTCTTTTATCAAATTGAAAACAAGAGAATTATAGGCTGTTCCTATAGGCAATGCATCTTTAAGTGTTTAGGTACACTCATTTTTGTTTCTATCCAATTTGTATGGTATATTCTTTTTCCTTTGTGCTTAGCCAAATGTATAGCCCTGATGAACCCACTCAAAAGGCCACGTCAAAAATGATGATTGTGTTTATTTAGTGTGTTTGGCTCTTTGTTGACCTTTAACCACCAACTCTAGTTCATTAGTTTTATGATCAAATGTGATGTCCGATTACACTTGTGGTAGTTATTGTTGCATTACAAATATTTAGACGAGTATGTTGGAAAAAAGCAATACTTGTATGTTTGCAAAGACAAGCCATATATTCTTTTAGGGACCGATAGTAGAATTCTATCCATAGGAAGAGGAATGCACTTTTCCATGGCCATTGTTATAACAAGAATCAAATTACTCTTTTTCAACTTAGATTTTTACCCTTGAGGTTTACATGTGTTGGTTGGGTCACATAGCAAACTATAATACGTTCCAGAGGGATGTAAACAGGGTGATGGAGAGGATACCTTGCACTTTTGTACTCCTTGTTTCCTATCCTCTGATGCTAAATGGGTGTGGAGACATAAAGGATTGTAAAGTGAAGCTCTCCCTTACTCGAGCATTTCACTATATGAAATACCCTATATTTTATTTTAATATTCCATAAAGATTACTTATAGATGGTGGGTTTGTTTTAATGAAATAGAATTAGCACTACGACACTCTCTTTCGGCAAGGCGGAAGCCCATGTATTTATATACTTCTCCATCTGTCCAATGAATTTGGGATTTCCATCGCAGTGGTTGATATGTGAGGCATCCCAAATTTCTTCTCCCAAAATATTGTTGTCATTAGACCCACTTCGTGATGAGGAACTATATTAAACCGAGCTTTTGGTAAATCCTCCAAATCCCTCAGGGATCCTCGTTCTGGAATTACTTGGTTGACTAAGATTCCCAAATCTTGGAGTAGACATCTCAATCATGTTTGTTATGAAAACCTTGGGTAAATGTTCCACTCTAATATTTGCTCGGGGCGTGTCTGTCAGAGTGTACCCCATCTACGAGCTTTATAGTGCTGTTGATAGAGTCAAACCATAAGTTTAAAAACGGTAATACCAAAAAGGATAGATTGTCAATGAGGCATGTATAGAGGATGCATATGTTTGTGACATGCATAACGATCCATTGGCCATGAAACTCATGAGTATCCGAGTAAGTACTAAAAGGTCGAAACAAAAAACGCAGTTTCCAAACGTTTGGAGCGAGGAGGGTAAGGTTAGGTAGTAGCTGGGGCCTTAACCATTGAATAGCCCACTGGAGAGAGGTTCAAATTACGGATTAAGCAAAGGTCACGTGAAGGGTTTGAGGAAGAGTTTGAATGGCGAGTGGTGATTGGTGGGTTTATAGATAAAAGCTCTAATTGGGGGAGAGAACTTAGAGAAGCGTAGTCCCCGTGGCGTATGACAAGCGTTTATGGCCCTCAAAAAGCTGCCAATCACAGCATAGTTTGCCCACACGCCGCCATTTATCGGAACCACGTCCATCTTTGGCTGCCCTCCGCTCCCCCCCCCCCCAAAATTCGCACACAGGCGTCGAGCCAATGGCCGCCGCTGGAGAGCACGAGGGGCACAACACGCAACAGCGGTCCGGCTAAATTTGGTGGCGTGGTCGGATTTATAGTGAGCAGTGCCGCCCTATCAGATTGTATGATATATTTAGCAGGCGCTGCCAAAATAGCACCTCTCGGTTAAGGTGAAGTGGACGGCCATCTTTTTATTTAAAACCCCGCCGGCATTAGGGGCGGCTGAGCTGTCGGCGGGGCTGCCCAATGGGCGGGCCGTTTTAGATCAACAAACCCGGCGGGTCCCACCCGGCGCGTGGGACCCATGCACACAGTACTTAAAACACTTTGGTGGGGCCCAAGAAAATTCGCGGTGGCGAGCGATTGTCGCTTTCGGCCGGGCCCGCCCGTACCTGACGGATTTGTACGTGCCACGGCCTTTTTCCATTTTTCTTTCGGTAGTATTTTGATAGATTATTATTATTATGATTCGGAGCCCTGGCCCGCTGCCCAATGGCCCACGGCCCATCCCTATTTGCACACATCCCTTTGCACCTCCTTGTTGTTGTAGACTGTAGTCTCATTACATTTGCACTTCGTCTTCCAAGATGAGATTCCGAGCCTTTCTTTTTACTTGGATGTGTGACACCTTTACCCCTTGGTCACTTCCCATCTGTCAAGGTCTTCGCTCGGCTACAAAACCGAGATAGCCCTTCGTCTTCATAGCCTCACCTGCGCCTCGACACCCACATCATGCTAAAGAGTTAATGGCCATGGTTGCCTAACGTCCAAGGGAGAATTGCTATGGCTAATCTTAAAATACCTAATCAACAAGTGTAAAGGGCCACATATATGGCTTGGTGCATGATGGTGGCTCATGGTGGTTAATGAAAATATTATTCACATCATATAAGGTAACCAAAGATGGCTAGCAACAATATGATAAACCATTTGCAAGTGAAATGCAAGTGGTTTTTAAAAACTCATCAAAGTATGCTCGGGTCCCATCAACACCCCTACACCTAACCTTGATGTTGTTAAGGGCCTCGACTACTAATTGTTTAGGCCTCCCCCTACATCTTTTGACCATCATCATAGACTTGGAGTATGGTAGCACCTAATATTTTAAACAAATATCAAAGTATCAAAGCAAATACACTACAATGACCGATGAGAAGAAAACTTATGAAATGGGTGTGGTAGTTGCATTGCCCATCAAAGAAAATGTGGATACTTAGTAATGAACTCTCCTAGTTGAGCTCCCATGGCTGCTGCCTGGGTTCCCATCGTGACACTTCCACACCTTGTACATCGCAAACATTATGGCTACATTTGGCCCATTGCAATCAATAATGCCTTGCTTTCCATCAACGTCATCTTTTGCTTCCACATTGCATGTAAGTCCAAACACATCTAGTTGCCAAGGTTGTGTTTTTCTTGTGTGTGTTCTAAATATCACGATGCTTTAAGCCCTCAAGGATGCAAATTTGTTAGAGATCACTGACATTTGCTTGGTCAAATGCCTACCTTCATTTTTCTTGGAAACCCTAAATATATCGTAGTGGACCTATTCTAATCCATACAATTGTAATCTCGTCAAGTTCATTATCTATAGAGTTTATGGCTCCCAACAATAGGGCATCACTTAACATTCCAAGGTACATACTTGGTTGAGAAGATCAACGACCCAATCGATGTGCACATGACAATCATAGATCAATGATGGGTAGAGCCACATGCCATATAGACTTCCAAGATTAAGGCTATATCAACAGGTCCTTACCTTTATCAATCCATAGGTACTTCTCAACCATCAACCCACCAACCTATCAAATGATTTTTGAATAGGTAGATTGAGATCTCAAACCACTGAGGTAGTAATTCTTGAGCACTAATGGGATGAGTGTAGTGAGGTTGATTTGAATCCTCAATAGGATAAACCAAGTACTTGTGGGTCTATAGGTGACTGGACACAATGAACCATCCAACAAGAAGGGGAAGCGATGAAGAACTTTTCATGGTCGGTGAGGACTTAGTTCCTTCACTAAAGTGCCAATTCTCCTGCCCCAATTAAGGAATCAATCCCTCTTCCACCTGTAGTTTAGGAAAAATTCATAGAATATCCTTATGTTAGAATCCCCCCCCCCCTTCTCTCTCTCTCTCTCTCTCTCTCTCATCCGCATCCACAACCACAACCTCATGTAAGAAACCAAAAGTAGTCACATGGAGAAATGACCCCAATCACTAGAAGAGGAGGTATGGTCATCCTCTCGATAGCTAGACTTTTTTCTCTAGTGTGCCTATGAGATAACTAAGAAAGACAAGAAGCAAACCACAATGATTAACAACTTGGAAGCAAGCCACAATGGCTTGGAAGTTGAGTTACTAATTAAGAGTATTTCTTTTCATAGCAAAGTTTAGATGATTCATTCAGTATAGGAGAGATTCATAAATAGTGGGGGGAATCCATAGGGCAAGGAGCATTACTAATACTACAATAGTTAGTGAATATGCCATGAAGAAGATCTGAACCAGTCACAGCATGCCTCTGAATATTGAGAGAAACTCCTAGAGCATGCATGAGTATTAATGGAAACAACTAATGAATATGTCAAGAAGGCCCACGAAGAAGCTTTGAAGCAATTCTTCTTCATATTAAGGGAAGGCTAAGGAAAACAGAGATGTGAAAACTAGAGTGGAAGAAGACGTTTACAACTAAGATGAGTGGCTCAAAGGAGTGATTAGTGAATAGAGGTTAGACAAACGATAGAATGAAAAGCAAAAACATTGCATCCTATGTCGATGGACGTTTAGCCATGCTCACAGTAGACACCTTTAGTCATGATTGTCGGACAGATAGGTTTGATAGGCTTGTCAATCTTTTGGTCCTCTTTAGTAAATCATAGTACCATACTTGTACCTACCGGCCCCTACTTTTATGTAGCCCTTGAAACATTCTATCTACACTGACTATGCATCTTTTATGACCCTGTATCAGCAATAAAGACTACTCTATTGTAGCATACTGTAGGGAGTGATGACAATTATATGGTTTGGTGACACTCTTGTTTGTTACAACCTATTAGAATGCATATCCACACCTACGCTGATCTATAACATGTTCATACTTGACATGTATAGCATGCAATCATACATGTAGTTATTCATGCAATCATGATTGATCATGGTGTTTCATCTAGGTTGGCTTCTTACTTTTTGGAATACTTCCTTCTTCCCTTTTGCCTATTTTCTAGGTTTTGTTTCCAAAGGTCAAGGATCATCATCTACAATTTAACAAGGGGAAATGCATGTCAATGTATAGGAGCTAAGATGTATGCTTTGTATAGACTTCCACTGCATAGTCATTGTGCTCATCCATGCACATATGACTCTGTATTTTTTGTTTTTGTTCCTATCATATGCCTAAAACAAAGTCCAAAAATGATATTGTACATGGACTTTCTACTTATCTATAGCAAAATTTAAGACAAGATGTTAAGGACGATGTAAATTTAAGAGATGTTAAGGATGTTGTAAATTGCACCATAGCTATATTGCATAGGGTCAAACCCTAATTCTAACCCTAACCCTAACCCTAACCCTAACCCTAAGGGTTTTATGCATATATTCATCTTTATGTTCAATATAATTTAGTGCATAGTTATCTATCTTGTGCATTCCACTCTCTCCCTTGATCCTCCAACAATTATGCATAAACCATTTTTTCCTTGCTAAAAAAAGATCCAACATGGTATAAGGTCTTCCATAATTTTCTTTTCAATAAGATGTATGTGAATCATGTTGCATGGGAAAGCTACATGGAAAAGCTATAGCATGGGAAAGCAACATAAGAAACCATTTCCAACATCATGGTCTAAGAGATTAGATGTTCTCCAGATCATTCATTTAGCATATGGGGTTATGCTTCTACACTATCAAGAGGTAGAGCATTATACTTCATTATGTTCACTCATCACTACTCTAAACCAATATACTTCATCACCTTCAATCATTCAATTTGACATATGAGCTTATGCTTCTAATTTGTCAGTAGATAGAGTTGTATACGTCATCATCTTCACTCATGAATAATCCAAAGACAATTCACAAGTAGAATAGAGGAGCAAAAAGGAAAGTTAGAGACAATGCAAAATAAAATGTAGGCTGAATTTCAAGGCCATATACCAGTACTATCTACATGTAATCTCAAAGTTAGTGGTAGTAGGTGACCTTTTGTTGTTGCATGCATAATACAAATGTTATAACTTGATTACTATCATGAGGATGCAACGAATCAATCCATTTGTAAAGTGTAAAGCTATGGTGTGCCATCAATGTTTTAATCAATATAAACCTTGCTCTTGATATATTGGCATTTTTTACAATCACAACTAAACTGAGAGCCTCATTAAATCATAAACATAGTATCTATTTTTCCATTGATACTGTATGGAAATACCAATAGAAATAATGACAATTTGTTTTTTCCCCCCCAAAAATCTGGGGTAGAGTGGGTCTTTTTGAGGCCCACTATAAACATAATATTTATTTAAAAAACAAAGATAGATAAGAAAAAACCCTTTCAAAGGGTATACGTGGCCAAAAACCCCTAGAAAAGGGGATAGTGAAAACCCCAATAATGGGAGAGACATAATGCTAAAGCCATTTAAAGAGGAATAAACAAGTAAAAAGGACCATCAAAGATGAACATTTAACAAAAGCCCCTTTAAAGAGGGAGGCAATGATTGCTTGTAACCATGTTGTGCATCCTCATCATTGTTGTCATTGCTTGACTTGTGAAGTGGAGGGCAAGGCACTTACTACATGGTTGTACATAATGCAAGTAACAAACATTCTTAATGAACTTAATATGTGAACAAAAGGAAGAGTTATCTACACCATTGTTTGTGTTGGTCCCAAATCATGATGATGGTGTAGTTGGTTTGTTAATTTGTCCCATGGTCCTTCATTTGGCTGTGTATGTGGGGCAACTATCTTTTCTAGATGGACAAAAGAGTGTCACCCTCATCAAGCGAAGTGGATATTGTTAAGAGAAAATGCATCGCATGGGGGAGACAAGGAATCAAACAACTCAAAGTGGAATAAATTCCAAATAGAGAGAAGAGGAAACCAAGTGTCTTTCTATTACTTAATCAAAACTGCTCAAATACAAATAGCTCTTGGCTCCACATGAGTTGCCTATGTTACAGGAACAATACTAACTTCTAGGAATCTAAAAGCTTATATACAAGACTCTCTACTGACACTCAAAAATACCTAGTGAATTAATAACAATTCACACCTCCCTTGTAAAAATGTAGGTGCCATTACTACATATTTGTCCTGGATGGCAAACTTCTCTTGGACAAGTCCTTACATTCCCACCCTTTGACGACGACGACATACTTGGTCTCATAGGTTGACTCATTCTCAGGTCCTCTCTTCTTTCCCATTGTTACATATTGGAAATTCTGAAAATGATGTTGATAGGTGGGTTTGAGTTGTTCCCACTTCATGACACCCTTGTTTTCTACAGATTGGAAATTCTGAAAATGATGTTAATAGGTGGCTGCGAGTTGCTCGCACTTTACCAAATCCCTTAATAGGTAGTGCCATTCATTCCTAGTGTGAGAGCTCTGTCTACTCGCTTTTCCCTTTGGCTTGCGAGCTCTCCTTTAACCAAAGTTGAATTCCCAAAACATCAATTCCAAGGTTTAACATTCTACCCACTAGTTGAGCTGCATCCTTATGGCTTTGATTCACTGAGTCTAATTGTGGAAGCATTGTCATATGCCACCTTGCCATGGAAGGATTAGGGGAAGTGGCATTCGTCTCACTGAAAAGGTCATAGATCTCCTACACCTCAGTCATCAATGAGATTTTGTTCATGTGGTACTAGGTGTTGTTGCCCATATTTAGACCTATTATCAAGTCAACGAATCAAGTAGTGACATCCTATGGTTAGTTGCAACCTGTTGGATCTTCTTTGCATGTCAAGCCTTAACTTGATGGCTCATCTCCATGCCTACTCCATGTTAAGTAGGATTGATAATGAGATTAGCGATACAACCACTTGTCGTGCTCTGCCACTTCCTCCTTGCATCTCTCTGTGCAGTGCTTATTACTATCGGGTCCTTAGTGTAGATGCTAGCATCAGGTGATCATTAGCATTTAAGTCATCGACCTTTCCTTTAGATCACACTAGCCCATTATTTTTGTGTAGCTTTGCTATCCTCTTCTATTTTTCCTCACATATTTCTTTGCATTGCTGGAGCCAAGTTGCATATCAGGCCTCTTCCGTAGCAACTGCATGGCTACCCTCTTCTTCGACAGTCTACTCATGTTGACTCCCTTCCTATATTTTCACACTTGGTTGTTTTTTAAAAGGGGTTGTAGGTTTAGATGATCCAGGCATTGTTGAGGTCGATGGATATGTGGCTCCTATTCCACCTTTGTTGTCGCCATCCTTCTTTGCTTTCAAATTCTCAAGGACTTGGGGTCAAGTGAGCAATTGAAAAAGTTCAATCACATGTTGCCTACTAAAGCTTGTCCTATTGCCTTCAGATCCCCTCAAACACCAAAGATCCTTCGTTGGTCAACTATAGGTAGCTTTGCTTTCGAGACCAAGACCTTGTCCTCGACCTTTTTGCATTGGGATTCCAAAATTTTGACGTGGGTTTTGAGCGTGATGTTCTCTTTGTTGACTCAACCATGGTGCATTTGTTCTCTCATGCGGGTCTTGATGTTCTCAAATGTGTGTCTTCAGCTTGATGTTCTCCTTGTTGACTTGATTGTGGTGCATTTGTGTCCTTGCCTAATTCTTTCTCCATTTATTTTTGTGGTTTAATTTATTGATTTCCTTTTGAATCAACACCACTTCTTGTTTTGCAACATCGGCCTCATGAATGATGTTACCCATTGTTCTAAGGCCTTGGTTGTTTCAACTTGCTAGAGCTTCTAGTCCTCCGTCTTAGGGGGGGTCCTCTCTCTTCTAGACATGTTATTGGAGGCCTAAGGCCATTGGTATGCGATCCAAAGAGTGCATGACAATTGCAACTATGGGTCTTGATGCAAAACTACTAGTGACTTTATTGTAAACATTAGTGCAATGGATCACGTAGTGATGGTACAAGTGGTTGTATAGGTGATGGTGCAGGTGCAGGTGCAGGTGCAATGTGGCCACTAGTGTGAGATGCAAGGAGTGAGTGACAATTTCAACTACGAGTACTGATTCATAATGACTACTAGTGACTTCCTCATACAGTGTCGGTGCAATGAATTGCATATCATGGTACAAGTGACAATGGTATTGGTGATGATGCAAGCATGGTGTACAGAGTGGATAGTGGTGCCAATGATGGTGTAAGTGTGGAGAAAACAAAGAGAAGTGCAAGAATCCCCTTGGAGGTTGATGTAAATAAGGGGGATGCAAAAGCAAAACACAATCACAAAGTCGAACCCTCAACATGTAGAAGGCGAAACTAAAGCTACATAACACAAGGTCCCTAGTACCAGGCAAAGGAAGATGAAGGGAGGGAGACACAAAATAAAGAAGTATTGGAGCCATGAATAGAGGTAGAAATGGTACATAAGGGAAAAATGAAAATATGCCAATTAGAATATACACCAAATGGGAGGTACACCAAGCGAACTCGTGACTCCAACCTTTATCTCCAATCACGCTTAATAATCAAATGGCTTTCTCCCTATTCCCCAACTCCTCTTCACCCTCATCTTTATCGACTCCTCCTAGCTGGAAATCCCCTTCCCTCCTTCCTATTGGTTGTCCTCCTATCTATCCTTAGACATTCCAATGCTTCATCTCTTGATGGATTGGGCAACTTCTTAAATTGCCAACCTGTTCCTAGTTGGTGAGTTAATTACTCCATGTGCACCTCTAGATGGACCACGTCAAATGGCATCCTTGACATAACTTCTTCATGTGGACCACCCCTCAAATCCACATGTGATCATTGTAGACATCTAACACCTAGCTATTGACTGCTCTAGTGGACACTAATTGCTTTGGTTGGTGATCAACATGTGATGCTCCGATCACTTTGGTGATAGTCAACATGTTTAGGACTTGACATGTGGCTGCTTAACTACTTGATTGTACACTTGGTCAGTGGTGCCATGTCAATGACTTGACATGTGACTACTTGATTGATCTATATGTACACTTGGTGACTATCGACATGTCTAGGACTTGACATGTGACTACTTGATGTTACAGAGTAGCTTGTTGATTGTCATGGTGATGTTGCATAACCTTCCAGTACTCATACCCTTCCTTTGTTGAAGATCAAGCCCTTGTTCCAGTGCAACTTACTCTTTTTTCCAAATCACTTCATTCTCCTAAACCCATGCCTTCCATTTTTTTTGCTCACCTCGAGAGACCTTCTCCAACTCCAACTTCAAGTGTTTCTTTTGGGGCATCATGTGTTGTGTGTGACCTATGGAGTAGAAGACGATTGTACCTAACTGAGTAAAGGTGTCATCCAGGAGTCTCTATGCGACGTGAAGGGACCGCTTTGCACATGCATACCTATCACTAAAAGTCTTGTGGTTTGCCATATCAATTAATCCGTGATACTTCGCAAATATTTCTCCCATGAGATGATCCCAAAGGCTCCAAAACCTCCATCGGTGCAAGGGTATCCAAGGTGAGGTAACATGTGAGAGGCCTGGTTCTAGTAGAGCTGGCTGTTAAGGCCTCCTACAAAGGGATGGTGAAGATGTGTCCAACTCCTCCTCCACCACACGTACAAAAGTCCTTTTGCTTTTGATGTAAAAAAGGAGTTGCCTACAATCCATATTTTGGACTCATGTTTACCCTATATAAAGGAGGGATTGGTCAGATGATGAAGCTAGATAATTATCCAACATATAATTTTCATGTAGTGGAGAGCACTTAGTTGGTAGGGGCAATGGTCCACCTTCAAATATTATCTTACCATGCCTCATATCCTTGGGGTGAACTACTACCCCTTGTGGACTTGGGAAAGCCCAACCAGCATTGTGTTTACAAGAAGGCACCATTCTGTGGGGAGATGGAAGTGGTCTACCATAGCAAAAATTTTGGGCCATTCTACATGGGAGGACTTCTGAATGCCATGGGTGGCTATGTGACAATACTACATATAGACGCCCCACATAAACTGAGATTCAAGTCAAAGAGAGTAGCACCCACTTGTGAGGGAGGAGAGTGAAGGGCCGATGTAGGGCTAACAACAATCTGCTCTAGAGAAATGGAACCATCGACATCCTAAGACACAACAACACCCTGCTCCTCATGTGCCTAGTCAATTGTGAAAGATATAACTGCACTATTATGGTACATACCAAAGGAGGAACCATAGATATGTCACAGGTGGTCGAGGTAGACCCATCCTAGGGTCTAGGAAATCTTGTAGTGTGTCCCAACCTACCTGTTTGAAGATATAGACCATGATGAAGTAATAGAAGATATGTGATCAATAGAGAAGTGATGATATTTACCTATGAGTGCTACAAAAGAGTAGACATTGACTCCACCTCACTCTACATTGAACACACTGTAGGTGAGGTAACCTGAGAAGAAGATGTCAGAAGAGAAGTGGTCATGATGTCCACTTGTGCTACACCAAAAGTTGATACATGTGTGGGTGAGTTATCTTGAGAAGAGGGGGTTAGGAGAGAAGCAATGAGGATCTCAACATGTACTGCACCAGAAGTAGATACCGGCAAGGTGTGTGTGGTAGGAAGGAAATTATGTGTGGTAGCAGGAAGGCGGAGAAGGCTAGACACAACACGGAGGGGTGGAAGAGGTCAGGGTGGAGGGGAATACAACACCATAAAGGAAGGAGGAGCTACCTTCCATTGATGTAAAAGATGGGTGCGATATGGGCCCATAGGTTCATTTATGGGTTCCTTTCCTTTTGCATACAATGGCACAAAAAGTGCTATGGAAGAGAGAAGCAAAGTCATATGGAGAGGCAGTGAAAAGGCAATTAAGATCAGCTCGAACACCCTTAGTGATAAAGTAGTGACCAAGTGCATAATACAATCATGCAAAAAAGTACCCGACAAGCGCCTTTTCTCTCCTTGTCCCCTTAATAGCCACCTTGCAATCTTCTCCCCTCTTGTTCCCTTTACAACGTGCAAGAAAGGAAGTGAGCATCGTGGATTCACTATATATTTTTTAAATAGGTAGTGTAGGAAGACACAAATACTCCAATCACAAAAGGAAGTGAGCATACCAGATCCACCATATGTTTTTTAAATAGGTAGTGTAGGAAGACACAAATACATGGATACAAGAGTGGGCGTAAGAATGTGTGGAGAGCCCAAGAAATCAAAAGGTCCACTAACCATGTCATAAGATTGAATAAATGCTATGCAAAGGGAATCATCCACTAGTGAAAAAATGATTTTATCAAATTCACTCAATGATAACGCCTAAATTTCCACAGATGAAAGGACTAAACTCAGAGAGAGATTGGGATTTAGAAAAGACTAAAAGGCCACCTTGAGTTTGGAAGAGGTGGGAGGGTGACCAGACTGACTATCGCCTCGACTCGGTCCACTGGACCCCTCCTGAGATGTGGTCAGATGGGATGCAAAAGGTGCATAACCGAGCCATCGTGATCCGAATATGATGGCAAGGAAGGACTACGATGGAAAGTATGAGACACTTCCACTTGTGGTAGGTCCTCATCTGAGCTGATCATGATAGTAGGGTTGGATCTAGGACCTTGCACTCTTTTTGCCTCTTACGTGCTCCCACTAGTGTAGAGGCTTGTGAACTTGCAGTAGCATGCGTTGGATGAGATGAAGATAGTGAGGTACTCTGGGAGGATATGGCACCATGGAAGTTAGCAAAAGTCTATTTTTTGGCAGGTAAGGTTTACACTTATGCTTTCATTATGGCATGGAACGAGTGCAGTTAGGGTTGCAAGCCCAGCTACAAAGAAAGCACAAGGGAAGTTGAGGCAAGGCCTAAGATGCACAAGCAAGGGAAGGGAGACTTATGGTATGCAAGGGAGGAGATGCACTACAGATACGATGCACAAGGGGAGGGAGGTAGAGATGCACAAGGGATAGGAGGTGCACTAGAAGGGAGGGAGGCGAGAGGGGGTGCGTCTGAGAGAGAAGATGCACCAGAGGAGGTGCATCAAAAGGGAGGGTAAGGAGATGCACCAGAGGGGAGGAAGGTAGGGGACCAAAATTACAGTTGACAATCTCGATAAAGACAAAGTGCCCTTGGTGGTTGAGCCTCCCCACAATAATTCCTTGCTCCTCTTGTTGACCTTGCCTAAGAATCCTTGAACAAATCCCCATGCAGAGTGCATATGAGGGAGCAAATCAAGTTCCTACATGTGATGATAGGCGGGGGTTGAGGCAGCAAAACCCCATTTTCACTTAAAAGCAAGGCTTGGAGCAAATAGGAGCATGATTTGAAATTTTAGCACTCAAGTAGGTCTAGTAGGTGCTCCAAGATCAGCTGCTATAGTTATTACTGAAGGCAACCTTTAAACTTGATCATGGCCCAGATGTACCTCCGGCCCAAAGTAGCCCCTCCATCCCCGCCCATACCCAACACTCATGGGTGAAAGACAAACATTGAGTGGAGAAAATCCTTTATCTCACCATGAGATCAACGAGGATGTGATTGACTTATGCATAGGCAACTAGGCACAAACCATGAGCAACAAAACTTGCAAACTAAACTGGCCTCTGCCCAATAGTGTCTCATCTTTCAGAGCTAGGTGGTCTAGGAGGCATGCCTTGGCATCCAAAGCCTTGCATAATTGATCGCGTGGGCCAACATCCAACAACCTTCATGGCATCTAGCCCTGTCCCAGCTCATCCAAGCCCATGCCTAGAATCAAGTTGTGCTTTCCTCAGCTCCACCTCTACCACCACCACCATTGATTATTTGGAAATATTAAATGTGTGGAGCAAAATATAATAACTATTTGTAATCTTTCAATTCCAAGTATCGATTCACTCGGGCCGCAGCGCATCTATAGTTGCCATTGTGGAATTTCTCATCCATCCTTTGGGTATGCCAAAGTGTTAGCAGTCCGACCATAGAAATTGCATCTATCATGCCTTTTAGGCTAGGCGGCAGTTGCAGGTCCCTTATGGCCATGCGTCATAATTAATTCTAATTGCCACTATAGGGCATTCTCCCGTCAGTAGTTCAAAACGTCTCTTAGTTCGAACACTGAGCATCATCACAAATTATGCATCCCATTGTCACAAAGTAGGATTTATAGAATGCATTGACCCTTGTAAAGGTGTTATTGAATCCTAGATTGCTCTGTAATATAATTATTTTGAGCTCCATGGCTTCCACCATTGAGTGGTCAGAATCCATGGTAGCATAGTAGTCATATTCCTCAAACAAGCATTTGGCTTTTCCTTCTAGTTGTCTCTATGTTCCTTTTGTTCTTCCTGTTCTACATCCGACGTCATGCATTCGACTCGTATGTGTTGAGTTTCACCTTGACTCAATTGCTTCGTTTTTTACTCACACTGTTGTTTGTTCACCAAGCATTCTATCAATCACTCATTTAAATGAAATAGAAATAAAGATCCATTAACAACATGTGTAAAAATGGTCATGATGATTTGAAGAGGCCCTCTTTTAGTAAGGTGCACATACCCACCACAAAGTTTCATATGGCTCCGACATAGTTTGTGTGGTATGCATCCACATTTAGTCATTTTCGACCATGCATGGTGTATAAGTGCCAAAAGCTTATGCATTGGTATGCTTAAAACCATAGCTGTATGTGTTTGATGGTCCCCAAAAGTTTCAAGGAACCTTGCTTGGGTAAGTTTTATGTCCTCACAAACTTTCATATGGGTCTGATGTAGGTTTTATGACAGGACATGCATATTTAGTCATTTTTTACCATGCATAGTGCATGTCTCAAATTTGTGCATATGTATGATTATACCATAGGTGTGTATGCCTAAAGGTCACAAAAATTTTCAAAGACATTTGAATGAGTAAGTCCTACATTACTTGTGAATTTTAATATGGTCCAAAAATTATTTGTATTGTGGGACATGCACATTTTCTCGTTTTTGACCATGCATGGTGCACATGTCAAGGAATTGTGCATCGATGTGCTTATACCATATTATATGTGTTTGATGGTCATAAAAATTTGTAATTTCCTCATTTTCTACCATGCATAGCACATGAGTGTTTAAAATGCACATCCGTACCCTTACACCATACAAGTATGTGTAGATGGTCATGCAATTTTGTAAGGAACCTATTTTAGGTAAGCCACTAATTATCGTATGGGTTTGACATAGTTTGTGTGGCAGGGGGCATGCACATTTTCTGATTTTCGACATACTTTGTGAGGCAGGGCATACTCAATTATCATATGGGTTCAACATAGTTTGTGTGGCAGGGCATGCATGTTTTCTCATTTTCGACCCTACATGTATAAGTGCCAAAAATTTGTACAACCATACATTGACACAATAGGTGTATGTATCCAATGGTCTTGAAAATTTGCATACGCCTTTGATTGAGTAAAGTCCATAAATTCACAAATTTGCAAAGTGAGTGAACATCACAGGACATGCACATTTTTCCAAATTCAACCGTGGACAAGTCCAAAAAAGGTTTTCCTTTGTATGCTTATAGCATACGTCTATGTGTCCAATGGTCATGAAGCTTTGATTAAGCTCCTTATACTTGCAAAGTTTCATAAGGATCAAACATACATGTATGTATAAGATGGTCATGAAAATTTGTAGGCTTCCCCTCTCTTAGTTAAGGCACTATAAACAAAATAATTATGTGGGTTCAACACACTTTGTGTGGGTGGGCATGCACTTTTTTTTTAATTTTTGACCATGCATGGTGCACAAATGCCAAAATGTTGTGCATCAATATGTAGGGAGGTTTGTGCTATATAGTCATAAAATTCTGCAAGGACCTTAGATTGAGTAATATCTATATGCTCAAATTTTTTTTAATAAGTTTGACAGTTTGTGTGGGTGGGCATGCCATTTTTCAAGTATGGCCTATCTTTTCCCAGATTTTGATAAAGACCAAAAATATTTTAAAAATCTCATCATTGTCTACCATGCATATTACATGAGTGATTATAAATGCACACCAGCATCTTTATTCCATACATGTATGCGTCAAGTGGCCATCAAATTTGTAGAGGTGCTCTTTTAGGTAACACTCATATTCCTAAAAATTTCAACTAAAAATACAAGTTTAAAAATGCACATCTATATATGTATGTGCCAAGTAGTCATGTGCATCAATTTGATTATAGCATACTTATATGTATCCAATGGCCATGAAACTTTTCAAATACCTCTAATGATAAGCTACTTATATTGAATCAAACATCATTTGTATGGTGGGACATGCACGCTTTCTCATTTTCAAGATAGGCTTAAGGATTGGACTCTCCATTCTTCCTCTTCTTAAGCCCGTTCTTTGAAGCTGTCACATATCACAATTCCTTCTCTGTATAAAGTGTTGTTACCTTCATCTTGGGTTTCTAACAAAGCCAATCCTGTTTGGCATATGGATCGCCTATCAAAGTGATGGAGAAAGCGACTCCGTCTCCTTTGGCATTATAAAGTCCCTCTTCGACAATAGGTTTTAATGGCGAGTCCTACTTGGCATTTTTTCATCTAGACACTTACTCGTGCATAGACATATTGCCTTGGCTGTTTGTCACCGATGTCTACATTCTGCTAAATCTGGGCCTCACATTTTCTGACATTGTCCACATACTTGTGATTTCTTCACTCTCATTTGTCAAGGGCTTCGAGCTAGATTTCCTACTGTTACTTTTGGTAAATTCTTCTGGTTATTTGGTTTTCATCCAGCTAGATAGGGTTTTGATTTATTTTTTGTTTGGGTGCACTACTGGGCACTTTGGACTCTATGGATGGACAGAAATCATGTCATCTTTAGTATCCTATTGACTTGTACTGAGATTTTCAATTGAGTAGTAGTTACTCCGCTTTTGGAGTACCTATGAATGTAATTATTTCACAACAATAAAATATTCTTCTCACTAAAAAAAGTGTGTGTGAGAGAGAGAGAGAGAGAGCATATAATATTTCCATGACTTTGTAACCAATCTACACCCTAGTAGAGTATAAACAAGACAACTTTTTATTTAGGTAATTATCTTCACACCAAAAGCCAAACCAAGAGCTTATACAAGTATACCTTCCTTGGCTAGCATTCACCTATCTCTACTACTCACCCAAGGTGTTGGGGCTTGCATTGCTATTAGTTGTTTGACTTAATTGAACTTTCTTGAGAGCTACTTGGAACTATCCAAATAGCTTTTGTGGTGCTAGCTAGTGGTGAATGCAACTTCACCATGAGGCAAAATCTTCAATAAATAACAATGACAATTGTAAAGATTTCCAAGAAACTATAAAGCATGTGATCACCATCAAAAGGTTTGCTACAAATATGACACTAAGAGCACAAACCTTGGAGCCAAGACAAAAAGATAAGTTATAGTTAGAGATTTTCTCTAGTACCAATAGGTCTGATACAAAATCTAGGATTTGGATAAGGCCAAGTGGCTTCATTTGAGGGCAAGGATTCCCAGGTTCGTTTAGGCTCAGCACATTATAAAGTAATCAAGTATTGGAACTTACATGTGTTGTAGTTACCTCTTTATTTGAGCCTCAATCTAAGATAAATGTTTTCAAGGTTACTAGGATCATTGCTTGGCCCTGATCATAAGGCCATGAGACATAATCAATCTCTATATTTCCTTGCCATCGCTGAAACAACTTTTCCTTTCAACAGTACATCTTGCAAGCCTAGCCTCATTTCTCAATAGAAACCTACATAAAAAGATTACCCTCACCTAGAACTTTATTTCCACGAGGTACCATGAAAGGTAGTAGCTCAATCTATAGTCATAAGCAAGATTCCACTATTGCAATGTTGAGACTAGAAATTATGTAACATTTTCTTACTCATCTCTCCCTCTCTCCAAGCTCTACATCAATAAGTCAGCTTGTGTCAAATACACTTGTCCCATCCTGCTCCATGCCAACAATGTGATCTCAAACACAACAAGATTACAGCCCTCTCTCCAAGCTCTACATCAATAAGTCAGCTTGTGTCAAATACACTTGTCCCCTCCTACTCCATGCCAACAATGTGATCTCAAACACAACAAGATTACAGAGCCACCTGGCAACTCTACACGCTTTACGTGACAATCAAGACATGGTCAATCTTGGGAAGACCAAGGTTATAATCTTCAACATTAGTGATACCCAACTCAGCACGAGTCATACAAGCACACGTCAGCATTGTCACATCTTACGTTTACGTAAGATGCATTCTAAATAATTGGAATGTGTGGTAGACACACTGCTTTAACCTATACATATTGAGAAGCTTTCACTAGCACACTTTCAAACTACCCTTTTTCACCATAATAGCATCATTATCTGAATAAATTCTAAGAATCTCCTTTTTCATTGTCAAAGGCAGATTTCTACTTATAAACAGAACTCAGCCCTGTTTATAACGTCCAAACACGAAGCCATTTGTGTCATCACAGCTGTAGCCACACCTTTCCAATAGGTGATTGCTGTCCTCCAAATTAGCCACGCGAGTGGCTTGTCTAGGTTAGGTAAATTCTGTCACCTTACTACGCATGAATCTTGTCACCCCAATCCGAGAGATTCCAAAGCAAGAGGACAGAGCAAAGAAGGCATTCAATTTTCCATGCTTATGACAAGTGAGTGTAGCTATTGGAAAACCCTTCTTCACTAACAATACAGTACTTGCTAATCAATTTCACAAGGGACCACATCAAAGAACAGAATTGAACTCACGTTGAGGCAATCCACATTTGATCTCCAATACGTGGGCCAAATTACAGGCATCCTTGACCAAGCTCAGTAGCTGGCAGAATGCTTGTTATGTAGACTTAGATTTCCTCATAGGAATGATGGGAAATTTTCTAGCGCTTGATATTTATATAAAGGCCAGCTTTTTCTCGCCCAGAAAACTCGAGACTCTCTAGAAAAATGGGCGGCAAAACAAAGGGAGGAAGTACATGAAACGAGAGCTTCTGTGCCATTTTCTTTTGCTCTTTACAAGCTGGATAGAAATCAAGAGAAGCTGCCATAGCAGGCTGTTTGCTATACCTTTCCATAATATAAGAAAAGGCAGCAAAGGTTAAACAGCTGCGGAGGAGGACATCTGGAGACCCTGCAAATTCCAAAGGAAATCAATCAAAGCACAATAGGAAAACTGAAAACAAGATCCCCCTTTGAAGGAACACATGGAGAAAGTATAATAATTATGAAGCCTGCTTCCAATGGACCTTACCTGGTGTACTGAGGGCAAGACCAGTTGCACAGCCAGCAATACCTGCATTTATCGCTGGAAGCAGCATACCTTGACTCAGAAAACTTGCTGACTTCATAGAAAATCTTTGGTAACATAATATAGTAGCAACCAAAAAGGCATCATCCTTAATATGAACTCTGAAAAATAAGCAATCTTCTCTCAACCACAATTTCCAGCAACACAAAGAAGCACAAACAGGCTTGCCAAGCATACACTTGCACGAGTATGTGCACTAAACACAGGGATGAAATTGGCAAACAGCCAGTACCGTCTTAAAGAGACCAAAATTAAACCATTAGGCAACCAGTGGTAAAAAAAACACCAAAATAGCCGCCAAATTCTTAGCAATGACGAGGTAATTAGTAACCTCCCACATTGTCATCATACATCAGTACCACGTAAAATCCTCACTACCAATTGGTAGCTATGTAATATCAACAAAAGTTCTGAAAAGGAAGGATACTTTGATTTACGTACAGCCAAACTTGGCAAGATGCTTAGCATGTTACCACAGACCAGAACCTCTACTCAACCACCTTTCCAAACCACACAACTGCCTCCAAACAGAAAAAGTTTCATGTTCGCCAACAGCTATCATTCGCATTAATCCTTGCAACTCCAATCAGAAGGTTGTTTTAACACGAGCATTTAAAAAAAAAAAAACTCAAAAGGGTCATCACCATTCTCACCTCAGTAGCTAGCTAGTTATGCTATGGCCATGCACATAGTGTGTGTGGAGGATACTGATTGTGTTCTTCCAAGATATGCTCAATGCAGCATCGCAAGACATAATGGGCTTCAACACTAGACAGCTACACAGCTGGACACTTCCACTTTATGATATAAGTCCCAATGAACCAGGAACATGCAGAAGCTCATCATGCAAAGGCAAATTGAGGTGCAGTTTTGTCACCCACAAGATGGAAAATATGAGCTCCATGACAAGGGACTAGCTACTATGTCATCCCTACAGGCTTCACGGGTGTCCATTTGCATGGGTACAGATCATTCTAAAAATATATGCTCTCCATATACTCACTTATCTACATACACACATGGATATATTTGTAAAATCCTCCTGCTGCTAATATTGCTGCAGCCCGAAACACGCTTTATCATCATTTCTATATCAACCCTAGTTTATAGTTAAAACAGCTGATATATAAAAGCCCAATACACACGCTTATTTAATTTGAGTGTTTTGACAGCCAAAACATATAGCGTTGGAATGCATACATTATTTCTGTGTGTAAAGCTCTGAGCTGATAAAGAGAATTGGAATGTTCTTACCATCTTGCTTCCCTCTAATTTTCCTCAAGCCACATGTAACCAGTGTGTGTACACCAGAAAGGAGAGCAAACATCTGAGAAAAGCAAGCTCCTCGTCAGAAAAAGCAGAAAATGTGGCAACTGTCAGAAACAAAAAGTACTGTCTCCCTTTACATGATCTCTAAAACTCCTTAGCATCAAATGACAGCTCGCATCAAACTTTTAACCTTTGCAGAGGAACCAGCCTCCTTCAAACATCCTTTAAAACCTTGCCTCTTCCATAATCCTTGGCCTACATCAGAACAATGAAAGTTTTAAGAACTTAATATTACTTGCTTTTTAGATTAAACTTACAGTTGAAATGGTGAAAAAGCCAAGCCCAGGATCATGACCAATTGCTCAAAAACACGATGTCCAAAATGTGGCAAGGAAATGCTTGCAAAAGCATCCTAAGCCAAAAAACAAATATATGACAAACTCTATGAAAACAAAAAATAAATTTCCACTCCAAAATCAGATAACATTTAATAGCAGATGTTCTTCTTTAGGAAAGTAAAAGAATTAAGTCATCCCACAAAAGACCTGTGTTGGAATGGTCACCTCCCCATCTGTGAGCCCCAAATGAGGAGAGCAAGGGGGAGGTGGAGCAGAATGCGTTGGTTGGCATGTGAGCATTGTTGGAGCATGCCACATTGGCTGGACTGACAGGGAATACAAGGCTGGCACATGGGAGGCACATGGGCTGCCATGTGGGCAGCAAGCAATCAAAGAAAAGGTAGAAAACAGAGGGCAGCAAATGGGCTGCCATGAGGGAAGCAAAATCAGAAGATCACATGGCAGATTGAAGGCTCCCCTGAAGGACATAACTTGTATGGAACAGCCATGTGGCACACAGAAGCATCACGGGGCAGCACTGCTCAGTCTGCATGGACTGTCTGGAGCAGACGGAGCATGAAATGTCAGCACGTGCGACTGTACAGGTGACTGGGACAGAGCCTTAGCAGGTAGAGAGAGGCTGGAACAGGTCCAGGAAGATGGCGAGGCATCAGGAGCAGCATGGTGACTGATCTACCTGGAGTTTGGGCCAGCAACAGGGCTGGAAAAGAGCCTGGAACCGGCCTGGTTAAAGGTGCCTGGAGCAGACTGTCAGACAGGCCCAAGGTTGGCTGGTTGGTGAGCCAACCAGGTTGGCTGGTTGGTCCAGACCAGTCGGCTATATTTGGGGGCCATTGTGGTTTATAAATAAGAGCCATTCTGGGCTCATTACCTATCCATTGTTTGAGCAGTTTGGAGCAGCAGGCAGCCTGCCTCAAGGACCTATCCAGGCATCTGGTGCAGCAAGGAAGGTGGTTGGCTGCAGGAGACAAAGGGCTCACTGTTGGGTACAGGGAGCAATGGAGTGGAAATGGAATGCAAGAGCAAACAAGAAGCTGAAGGAACCGAAGAGTACTTGCAAATGATAATGAAGAAAGTACAAGAGTGGCTATGGCCCCAATGTCAAATGGTTGACTTGGGCTAGGATGGGCTGGATCTCTATCATGCATGCTCTAGTCATCCTCTGTGGCGCACGCTCCACTGCTTTACATCGTCTATTTCCACAGAGCCATGCTGTCCTCATGTTGGCGATCTCCAATAATTCCCCATGAAGGAAAGCGGTCTTAATGTCCAACTCATGTACCTCGCAATGCATGTGGGATGTGAAGGGAGAAGGTGAGTGGGAGAAGAACAAGAGGGAGAGAGTGAGACTCAAAACATGCGGGTGTGAAGTGATGAGCCACACCACAAACTCTTAAGTTTTATCAGGATTAGGTTTTCCCCCTATGACTGTCTTAAGACAGTCATAGGTGTCATATCTTTAATAAAGGGGTGGCAATGTGTCTTTACCCCAACAACCTCCCACCTAAAGGCCAATATGCCTAAAGGGGAGAAAAGAATAAAAATTACAGCAATATACAGTTACTGTATACAAGACCATAAAATAAGAGTGGTCTCATCCTAATCCCATGATGTGGCAGCAATGTGCAAACCGCTCTGTAGGCAAGCTCTTAGTGAGCAAATCTGCAGGATTATCATCAGTATGCACCTTCACAAGCTCAAGTCGCTTGTCTTCCTGATGAAATGATATTTCACATCTATGTGCTTGGTCTTCTGATGAAAGACCGGATTCTTTGCCAACATGATAGCACTCTGACTATCACAATGCAAAACTGGCATATCTCCTGTAATGCCCAAGTCTCCCGCCAGCCGAGTAAGCCATATTGCTTCCTTGCAAGCCTCAGTGGCTGCAACATATTCAGCTTCAGTAGTTGACAGTGCAACACATTTCTGCAACCGAGACACCCATGATATAGCACCTCCTGCAAATGTGAAAATATAACCAGTAGTAGACTTCCGGTTATCTGCATTCCCTGCATAGTCTGAATCTGTAAAACCATGCACCAATGCATCCTGCCTACCATAGCATATGCACAAGTCTTTGGTACCCTTGAGATACCTCAAGACACCTTTCACTGCTTCCCAGTGCCGCTTGCCTGGATTTGCCATATACCTGCTGATGACTCCCACCGCAAAAGCAATATCCGGACGAGTGGCAACCATGGCATACATCAAAGAACCAACTGCAGATGCATACGGAACCTTGGCCATTTCAGCCTTATCATCATCTGATCTGGGGCTGTCCTTACTGCTGAGTTTTAAATGTGGAGGCAACGGGGTACTAATAGACTTCCCCCCCTCCATTTTAAACCTCTGCAGTACTTTGTCAATGTACTGCTTCTGTGACAGAAACAAAAGTCCCTTGGACCTGTCACGAGTAATCCGCATGCAAAGAATATGGTTGGCATCACCCAAGTCTTTCATGTCAAAAGACTTATGCAGTTGTTTCTTTAAAGCACTAATCTCATGCTGAGATTTACTGGCAATCAGCATGTCATCCACATATAGAATGAGTAGCATCAAACTGCCATCCTTTGCCCGTTTGGTGTACAAGCAATGATCGGTTTCACACCTATCATACCCTTGGGACTGCATGAAGGCATCAAACTTCTTGTACCATTCCCTTGGTGCCTTTCCCTTTAACAGCATATTCCTCTGGCTGACTCATATAGATCTCATCATGGAGATCTCCGTGAAGAAAAGCAGTCTTCACATCCCTTTAACAGCATATTCCTCTGGCTGACTCATATAGATCTCATCATGGAGATCTCCGTGAAGAAAAGCAGTCTTCACATCCATCTGACATAAATCCATGTCCTCATGAGCAACAAGAGCTAACACTGCTCTCAAAGTAGTCATCTTGACTACAGGGGAAAAGATCTCATCAAAGTTAATACCTTTCTCCTGCTTAAATCCCTTGGCAACCAATCTGGCTTTATACCTCGGTAAAGCATTTGAATCCACTTTGACTTTGTAAACCCACTTACATGGCAAAACCTTTCTGCCTGCAGGTAGCTGCACCAAGTCCCATGTATCATTTTGAAGTAGAGAGTCCATTTCAGACTGCATGGCTTTCTCCCACTTCCTTTTCTCTGTTCTTCCCATAGCTTCCTTGAAGCTGGAAGGCTCACCACAATCTGTCAGCATGATAAAATCAGCCACATTTTTGGCTCCTGGAACAAACCTGTCAGGAGGCCGTTGTACACGGGTGCTCCTCCTAACAAAATGTTCCGGATTAGGCTGCTGTCCAGCCTGTTCGTCATGCATGACGGGTGGCTGTACCACCATATCTGGCTGTTCTACAGCCCCATCTGCTGGCATATCCAGTGGTGCATCATTGGCAAAATTATCTGGCTGATTTCCAGCCTGTATACCCTCTTGAACAGGGTTATCTGCAGCAGCCTGCTGCTGCATATAAAAGGGCATTCTTTGCTGTCCAACATCATCATAAATAACCCTCTTGTATTCCACAGGTTGCACGGGTTCCTTGTGTACACTATCCTCTTTAAAGATGACATCATTGCTGCGTATAATCTTCCGTTTAACGGGATCCCATAACCTGTACCCCATTTCACCTTCGTCACCATAACCCATAAACCCCCATTATCGGATCTGAGGCATTTCAGCCTGCGACCTGTCCGATTCTCAACCTGAGCGACAAACTTCTTGAAAGCAGCTAAGGCATCGCTTTTATGCTTCAAGAAATAGACCCACACTCTGCGTGTGGCATCATCAATAAAAGTAATGAAATACTTTGCACCCCCTAGTGATAACTGTGGCATCTCACACAAATCAGTGTGCACTAGATCAAGCGGTGCTCTATTCTGGGGAGTTCTCCTCTTATGAGGAGTCACAGAATGCTTGCCAAACATGCAATGATCACAAGTAGGCAAATCTGAAAAAGAAAGAGACGGCAGATAACCCAAACGTGACAGTTCTTGCATTCCTTTAACAGACATGTGTCCCAACCGGCTATGCCACAATGAAACCTTTGGCAGCTCGGTTATGGCAACAACATGATTACCTACACTGGAAACATAAAGAGGGTACAAGGTATCACTCTTAAAACCCTCAGCCACTACAACCTGGCCATCAGTAATCACCCATTTGGAATCCCCAAATGTGGTGTGGTAACCACTGTCATCCAATAAGCCAGTGCTAATAAGATTTTTCTTGATTTGCGGCACATGGCGAACACCATCAAGCATAAAAGTACGTCCATCAAGGAACACTATCTGTATACTGCCAATCCCTGCAATCTGACATGCATAGTTGTTCCCAAGGTGAACAACTCCATAAGTACCTGTGTAGGAAGTAAACCACTCCCTATGAGGAGTATCATGAAAAGAAGCACCTGAATCCAAGAGCCAGGTGTGCATGTCATGGCCATCAATAACCAAGGTATGTGCAATTACAGCAGAAGAACATAATACCTCATGTCTGTCACTGTCACTGTCCTCTGCTGCAACATTCGCTGCATCCAAGTCATCTACCTTGGCCTTGCCTTTGCCTTTACTTCCACTGCCTGCATCCTTTACTTCAGCCTTCTTGGCTTTCTGATCCCGTATAAACTTGAAGCACTTAGACTTCACATGTCCCTTCTTGCCACAATAAAAGCATTCAATGTCCTTTTTACCACGGGACTGACTTCGGGATTTGGACTTACTAGCAGATCTCCCCTTCTGCTGAGTCCTGCTTCTTTCCTGTACCTGCAAAGCATTTGAAGACTTGCTGCCCGCATTATTTTTCCTGCTCATCTCCTCCATGAGGAGAGAGCTCTCTACATCAGCATATATAAGAGTGACATTCGAATTAGACAAGGTGGTCTTGAAAGTGTCCCAACTCTCAGGAAGGGTACACAACAAGAAAGTAGCCTTGAACTCCTCATCCAGGTTCAACCCCTGTGCAATCAGCTGTGTAAAGATGGCATTGAACTCACTCAAGTGTGAGGTCATAGCTGTACCTTCCTTCATGCGAAGATCAACCAGCTTCTTCAACCAATACACCTTACTGGCTGAACTCTTTTGGGCATACAACTCTGCTAGCCTCTGCCATACACCATAAGAGGTCTTTTCAGCCTGAACATTGTACACAAGAGAATCACTGAGAGTAAGCATGATAGCAGCCCTCGCGGACAGATCTAGCTCCTCCCATTCATCATCTGACATCCCAGATGGCTTGACACCCTTCACCCTTATGGGCTTAGAAATCTTCTTAAGCAGAATTACATTCAAACACTGTTCTGCCCATAATGCATAATTGTGTGCCCCTTCCAACTTCTTTATGTTCAGAATTGATGATTCACTTCCCCCTGATGCCATATCAGATAAGGAAAGTACCTGACTCCCTGTAAGTCAAGAAAGACTGAATAAAATTCTGATTTCTCAGAAAAAACCTGCTCTATCAAGAGCCAGGAGCACTCACAATAGTGCTGTTTTTTTTTACTGTCAGAAAATCTGCAGCACAACAGAAAATTTCTCTCCAGTTACTGTACCTTCTGACACACTGTACCGTGCTCAAATAGGCATAAAAACAGTAATTTCAGAATACTGCAGCTGCTCCACAAGTGCTTTAACAGTGCATCATCAGCTGACAAGGCACAAAACACTGCTGTCCTGATCACTTCTCCCACCTCAGATGAGATATTGCACTGATTTAATATGCATAAACCACTTAGCATACACTGTTTTGTTCACCAAAAAAAAAGAGCTCCAGACACTTCAGCCTGTCACAAAACCTGCAACAAAAAATGGGATAAATCCCAAGCAATTACCCTTCTGCCAAGGGAATAAAATGCATCCGAAGATCTCTGACAGTAACCCAAGTGCTCTCAAGCAAAATCTGGGCAAAAGCCCCTTGACCTGACACTTGTACCAAGTGAAAACAACCTCAACAATGAGGGATAAGGCATACAATGTGCAAATCTCTCTGACAAAATCAACTAACAGTGTAATGCAAATACTGCCATGTGTAGAAATGACATACACAGATCCCAACGTACAAACACTCAATGAGGAACCTTTTGAGCATTGTCAACGATGGACAGTTAGGGACCGAGTAAACTCGATGCGCCCTGGCCAAGCGTGGCTCAACTGAGGTTCTCTGAGTGTTGCACAAGAAATGTGACCTGCAAGAAAATGTCACCTCCACACTACGGAAATCGAGACAAATGTGTGCACTCTAACACCACACTACCTCAAGGCATACAAAGCTGCCGGGCAAAAGCCCTATGATCTGCTCACCCGTAAACTGAGATTCAAACCCAATAAAGGCATATATCCTCTGTCAGATGCATAAATCCCGATATCTGTGCACAAGTTCTCCACGCAGAAGGGAGATAACTGAGAAAGTACTTGCTGTACTTCATGCAATGCAATGCACCTCGGGTAAAAAACCAAATCTCCTCGCTGGACCTGCTGTACTTTTGAAGAAAATCGAGATTTTCTTCTTCTTCCTCCTCGAATGCCACCTAGGCCTGCGTGCCTAGATGCCTGACGCTGCTCCCTTAAAAAAAGAACGCCTCCCTGTCGCAGTTTCCAAGGAAACAGTACGGCGTCGTCCGTACTGTACGGACGCCTGTACGGCTACCGTACGGCGGTACGGACGGCCGTACGTCTGTACAGTAGCTGTATAGTGCGCAAAATGTTGCGCACACGCAGCTAGCAGCAGCTAGCTGCTGCAACGAAGGCCGGCTGCCCCGCGCTGCCTGCGGGTGCGCCGCCTCGTTACCCACACTGCTTGCGCAGTGCACCTGCGTGTTGCCACTGTCCCGCGCCGCCTTACTCTGCTCGCAGACCAGCTGCTCACCCGCGTGGGCAGTACGGTGCGCTGCCCTTGCTGTCCCGCTGGCCCTTGCTGCGCTGCCTGCCCTTGCAGAGGCTAGGTAGAGGTCGAGGGGGTGGGTAGGCTAGGGTAGGGAGTGGAGAGGGAGAATAGGCTCTGATACCAGTTGAAGGGAGAAGGTGAGTGGGAGAAGAACAAGAGGGAGAGAGTGAGACTCAAAACATGCGGGTGTGAAGTGATGAGCCACACCACAAACTCTTAAGTTTTATTAGGATTAGGTTTTCCCCCTATGACTGTCTTAAGACAGTCATAGGTGCCATATCTTTAATAAAGGGGTGGCAATGTGCCTTTACCCCAACAGGATGCAAGAACAATGACACACCACATGGTAGTAATGCATGAAGTGGGATCAAATGTCTCCTCAAAGTCAATGCCATGTTGATGGGCATAGCCTTTGCAACAAGGCGCGCTTTGTCACGGTCAACACTGCCATCAGCCTTCTGCTTCAATTCGTAGACCCACTTAGTGTGTATAGCATGCTTGCCTGTTGGCAAGTCACACGACTACCATGTACAATAGAATCAAGTTCAGCTCTAATGGCATCCTTCCATTCTCTGTTATCCTCATGACACAGAGGTTCCTCATTACAGGCAGTAGCAATCAAAGCAACATGAAGCAAATTGCCATGCATTTATTTTTGTGCACCTTTGCGCGAGTAGCCAAGGACTCAGTTTGCTTGTTGTCCCATAGAGTATCCAAACCTTGAAACTCTTTTCTATTGTCTAATGAGAGCCTGCTCCTCATCAACTACATGATCAATGCATAATAATCAAGTCACTGCAAATTAGACTGAACATTGGCAATGGGGGGAGGCTGTGAACTGCTAGAAGCATTTGGAGTCGTACCTTGCAAAGAGGCATCGGAATCTGTGTAACTAAAAGAAGGGCAGTATGAAAGTATATCAGGGGCTTCTACTGACGGCTGTTTTTTACAATCCGTCCAAAATAAAGCTGCATTCTCAGCAAAAACCACGTCTTTACTAACAATGATCTTGCTTGTGCTGGGCAAACAACTTGCATCCTTTTCTCTATGAGCTGTAGCCAATGAAAATGCTTTAATGGCCTTATCATCCAGCTTACGCCTCAGTTGAGAGGGTACATGTGCATATGCAAGAGATCCAAACACTAGCATGTGAGAAATTACAGGCGGCCCGTCCATGCTTCATAAGGGATCCTGGTCTTCAATGCTTGAGTGGGTGCTTGATTGAGCACACAATTGGCACGCATAACGGCATCCAACCAGAATTTATTCAACAAAGACTTCCCCTTACGCATGCACCTGCCCATTTTCATGGATTTTCTATTTTTTAACTCTGCAAGTTCATTTTGTTGCGGAGTGTATGTGTATGGCAGCTCTAGTCCAAGCCCTCGCCGGTTTATGGAGTTTTAGCATGGTGAGCTGGAGGCCTGGGGGTCGAAGGCAAGTCCCGCATGCTTGGGTCCATCAGGTTCCTGGGATCTTCTCCGCTCTCTTAGTTTCCATAAAGTATGGAGGGTCCACACTTGAGGTGGTGCCGAATAAACAAGGCGGGGGGAAAGAGTTCTCCATAAAATGTTTGGCGGGTTAAGTGCCTCACACAGCAAAGCCGGCTCTCAAAACAAAACAAAATGTATGGCACTGTGCACTGATGTATGATACCCAGACCGCTACTCATGGGATAAATATTCAACCCCCCTCTCAATCAAGAGTTTTTCCCACTCTCATTCTCTACTAAGGCAAGAAAATGCTTGAAGCAAGAGAAGACATCCGAATTGGATTTCATGGAATAAATCCACGTAAACCTTGGTGAAGTCATCCACAAAAGTAATAAAGTATTAAGTACTCCCAAGTGATGCTGTCCACATCCGCCTGCATACATCACTTTGTACTAGGTGCAACTTCTTGGATGCACCATGCCATGAGTGAGTATTGGAAATCACAGCTTCAGCAATGGCATTAGCTTCTATATGGTTTAGCAACATCTTTTTTCAAATATATCATGGAGAGATACAAGCCACTATCAAGTGTCCCAATGAGTACATTACAGTTATCGTGCCAGTTATCATACATGGCACAACGATGACCGTCAACAAGAACTCTTAAGCCATGTGTGGAGATGTGACACGACCCCAGCACTCCTGAAACCCCTGATCTGCAAGCAAACACAAGAACACACAAAACGTGAGAAAACTGAGCAGGCTGCTCACCACCCAACCATAACATCTACGGGATGCGATCCTGAATCAAGAGATGTCCCCTCCGAGCCACGAGCTGAGCTATTGGCACGAACTCCCAACCGGATCCTAACTAGCCTGGTGTCCCATACCACCAGGTGGCGCTGTGAAGCCTGGGATCTACTGCTGGGCCTTGGGCTATGCTATGATGCACGAGCGTGTCCGTGACTCAATCCAGGATCAGACCTAGCACCTGGGAATGAGACTTGCTCCCATCGGCTCTCTAAGAACTGAACCTCTGGGCCCCTTATATAGACTTGGGCCCCAAGCGCCAAAAATAACGAAGACCCTTGCTACTCAACTTGAGAATCAAGCCTACCTAGGTCTAAGCCTTCCCAGGCTACCGAAGCTAGTCTTGTGTACCCAGTATATGCACATGACATACTACCCCTCTAAGAAATCACTCCTGAGTTCGCTAAAAAACCGGGGAATGTCCTCAGGAGATTCTGTAATGTCTCCCATGTTGATTCCTCATCAACACGATCCTTCCACTTGATCTTGTATTCTGTGATAGTTCTATTACGAATTTGTCTTTCACGAAATTCAAGAATACTCGCAGGTTCATGTGGAATAAAAGTCAAATCTGTATTTCTTGAGGAGAAACAAGTTCATCATCCGCACCCAGTAACTCTTTCAGTCTACTGACATGAAATACGGGATGTACTTTAACATCAGGAGGCAATTCTAGTTTATATGCAACTGCTCCAATTCTTTTAATAACTTTGAACGGACCACAGTATTTGGGAGATAGCTTCGGAACCAAACCAGTACTTAGGCTCTTGGATTCCTTGGGAATATGCAAATATACCATCGTTCCTTCAGTGAACTCTCTAGGTGAACGATGTCTATTAGCATAAAATCTGTCCCGATCTTGGGCACTTCTAATAGACTCCTTGGCAAACTGTAACATTTCTTGCATGTCTTGCAAGAATGTCGTTGTAGCATCATTTTGGATTCCCTTTAACCCAACCATAACTGGTGACTTAGGTTGAAACCCGTACATAAGCATAAAAGGACTGTAACCAATACTTGAATGCTTTGCTTATAAGCAAATTCTATCATAGGTAGATAATCTTCCCATGAATACTGTCTCTTAGAAACATATGCCCGAAGCATATCTTCAACCAATTGGTTGACCTTCTCTATACTGCCATCAGATTGTGCGTGATCTGAGGAACTCATACTTGGAGTAGTTTCCAACTTCTCAAAAACCAGTGTCCAAAAGTTACTTGTAAACTTTGAGTCCTTGTCGCTGACTATGTCAGACGGCAAACCATACAGCTTAAACAAGTGGTCCACAACTCGTGAGCCAATTGAACAGCTGAGATGGTTATTCTCGTAGGTAAGAATCTAGCCATTTTTGTCAGACGGTCCACTATGACCCAAATGGAGTCATGATCCTTGCGCGTTCTAGGCAAACCCGTAATAAAATCCATGGAAATACTTTACTTGGGATTTGCAATGGCTGTAACAAACCCGCGCTTCTAAGGCGTTCTGCCTTAGTAACCTGACAAACCCAGCAACTTACCACAGAGTTTTCAATAAATACACGCATCTTAGGCCAATAAAAGATATGCTTCACAAGAGACAGAGTCTGATGTATACCTGAATATCTAGCACTAGGAGCATCATGACACTCCTAGAGAATCTTGAATCGAAGATCCGAAACATCTAGCACACATATCTTTCCATTCTGGAACAGCAAGCCATTCCTAATCATCCCTGACCTCCTGCCGCCTGTACCGTAGGTGGCACAATCCCCGAGTCCTGGTCAACCATGGAGCTCCCATCCACGACTTTCTGCCAATAAGAATTGAAATGACTATCAGTTGCGCAAAGCCCTCTCAAGGATTGAAATAGGTCTGAGGATATTTTTGTAAATGACATAGCATTTACAAACTTGACTCGGCCACCATACTATTCAACAAACCCTTTCGATAACGAATTTCAAAATCAAAAGCTTACATTAACTCTGCCTATCTAGCCTTTCATCCCCTTAATTCAGACCCGTCCACGTACTTGATTGACTGGTGATCGGTCAATACAAGAAACTTTGAACCATACAAATAGTGTCTCCAAACCTTCAGAGCATACACAACCGCATAGAGTTCTTTTTCTAGTGTGGGCCAACGATATTGGTTGTCGTCTAGCTTCTTACTCTTAAAAGCTACAGGTCTGCCCTCTTGGAATAAAGCTGCCCCAATCGCAAAATCACTTGCATCGGCCTCTAAAACATAAGGCCGGGTAGGATCGGGTAATGTAAGAACAGGTGCTTCCTTGATAGTTAACTTCAAGGTTTCAAAAGCCTTGTGCAATGCATCATTCCAAGAGATTGGCTAGTTAGACCTGCGTCCACGACCTTTCAATATGTTGGTTAGGGGTGCTGTGATGTGTGAATAATCACGCACAGACTTCCGTAGAAAAACTGTGAATCCTAGGAAAGAATCAAGTTGTTTCACAGTCTAAGGGATAGGCCATTCTAAAACCTTCTAGATACGATCCAGATCAATGCTAATACCTTGAGAAGAAATCTTGTGTCCTAAGTAAATGATCTCCTTCATAAAGAAGTCACATTTACTCATCTTGGCATAGAGCTTATGCTTTCTTAGAATAACTAAGACAATCCGAAGGTGTCCAATGTGATCCTCTAGCGTTCGGCTATATACCAAGATGTCATCTAAGAACACGACAACGAATTTGCCCAGAAAATCATGAAACAAATCGTTTATCATTTGTTGGAAGGTGGCAGGAGCATTGGTCAAACCAAAAGGTAATATGAGAAACTCGTAGTGGCCATACCTAGTTCGGAATGTGGTTCTATCTATGTGTCTAGCATAGATACTAATTTGGTGATAACCCGTACGCAAATCAATCTTAGTGAAATACTTCGCTCTGGCCAAACGGTCTATCAAATCATCGGAACGAGAAAGAGGGTATCGATTCTTAATTGTCACTTTATTCAATCGTTTATAATCTATACACATTCTCCACGAATTATCTTTCTTCTTTCTTAAGAGCACAGGTGCGCCCCAAGGTAATTTACTTGGGCGAATATAAGCCCATATTCAGATAATCTTGTAGCTATGAAGCTAACTCATCCTCCTCAAGCTGGCTCATCCTATAAGGTGGAACACTAATAGGTTGAGTCCTAGGTACTAAATCTATGCGATGGACTACTGCCCGTTCTGGAGGTAAACCTTCCGACTGTAGAGCAGGGAATACATCCATGAAATCATCCAACAACATTCTCAATTCACGGTGTTCAAACACACTTAAATCATTTTTGTTATTAACAGATACAACAAATGAAGAAAGCGGAATCAAAACACACTGATACACATCATAATGAGAAGTGTTTATAATATTCCGAAGCTACATTGCAAATACAATAGGTCCCTGAGAAGAGGGAATATTATCACACTGAATACAAAATTGGATGTCCTTATCCAAAAAAGAAAGGGTATGCTCTTTCCATCCAATCCAAATATCGTGGGTTTTAAACCATTCAATTCCGATTAACAAGTCCACATGTTTCAAGTACATGACATAGCACGTAAGAGCAGTTGTGTAGCCTTGAATCCGCATAGAAAGTACTTCAATCTTGCAATTCCAAAATTGCTTCCAAACTGGAAGCTGCACCTCGTAGGTGTGATCGCTAGGTATCGTGGACAACCCCATCTTCTACACAAGTTTGTAATTAACAAAGTTGGTCAAAAAGAATGTGAACTCTTTGGTCCCTAACTTCTCCATAAACTCGGAAAAGATCATGGGAACCAAATAACGAATTATTAAAAGTGCAATTACAAGAAGGTGAGCAGGTAATGACATTTACAGAAATACCTATCATCGAAACTTGATTAGCTCCCTTAGCTTTGGTACCTAGATCCGCATGGAGCTTCGGTCCCGACGCTTGCATTTGATTCTTGCGCTTAGGACAATCATTCCTAGTGTGGCCCTGCTGCTTGCATATGAAGCAACGTCCTTTCTTTAACTTCAATGTATGAAGGAAACAGGCACGACCATTCTTCACTGGAGTCAAATGTTTCTTGGAGGCTTTGTCTATAGACTTTGACTCCCCGGTACCAGTAGTAGACTGGAAGAACTTCCTCTTGTTCTTCCCACCCGTGTCGGCAACTGTGGTTCCCTTTGTGCTGGCCATGGTATCATCATAGATGCGCACGTAATTCATGGCCTCTTGCAAAGTGGTGCACTTATTGTTCTTGATCTATAACTTCTACGAGTCAGGCAAACCATCCACAAAGAAACCTAACAAGGTCACTGGATCCATCTTTATAGCTCTGGTCTACAAATCCCGAAACCTTTAAAGATAAACCTCCAAAGTCAGATTCAGCTTGGACATATCGACGGCTTTGAGCTTGCCTAATATATCATAATCTTCCTGCTTCTTCAGAAACTCTTTCCTGAAGACCCCTTCGAATTCTATCCATGTTGTAGGCTTGGGTCAGAGTTCCTTCCACCACAATAAAGCCTTTTCTGACATAAACCCTGCTGCAAGCTGTATTTTCTTGTCATCTGGAAAAGGGTGAAATTGGTAGTATACTTGCCACTTGTGCAACCAAGTGTTAGCAACCTCCTTGGTATGAGACTTATGATCTTCAAGAAAAGGATCTGGAGGGATGTTCAGACCTAACATTGAAGCCATGGCATCCACATGCGTGAGTGCCTAAACAGTGCTAGTCAAAAGTGTGAGTATAGTCTGAATCCCTTGGAGTTGCTGTATCAACTCAGTTTGATTCGTGTTAACCTGCTCAAACTTTTCATCAAGAGCAGTGGTGAATTCATTGAAGGCTATCTTCGTAATCAAATCATCGTAGAGCCCCTTGTCATCCTCCGCATGGTAGTTCATATCCTCGTCTCCCATCGCAAGCTCGAGGTCTACAAAATCAGCCATGACTGAAATCTGATCTGAAAAGAAGATAGGCGAGAGAAGGGAAGCAAGCAGGTGGCCTTGGAGCTAGGAGGTAGAAACGAAGTGAAAGCTGGCCAGGAAGGAGGCAATGGAAGAAGGGAAAGCTGGTCGATGGAGAAGGTAAGCTGGCTGAGCTGAGCTGACGAGTCAGCTCGAATTCTTGAACCTGGGATTCCGCTCCTGGCTGTCCGTACAAAGTGCTGCAGCAGGCCGTATAGGTGTTCTAGCTCCCGAGCGTAAAGGTGTAAAGGGGCTGGAAGTATGCGCAATCTAAAGGCTAGGAGAGAAGGCAAACTGGCCGAATTAATAAGGGGAGAGCAGGTTTTCAGTAAAGCCCTGCTTTTCCAAAAGCTCACCCTCCAAAAACAGAGGGATAGTGCTTTTTAAGCCTCCAGGCCCCCCCCCGAAAAGCAATTGGCCTGGATTGCTGCCTAGCCCTATCCTGTTGCGCACCTTCCTGCGCTCCCCTTCTACCTGCCATCACAACCCTTGAGCAGCCAGCCGATGCGCAGGATCTCCTTTGGTTCGCCCCAGCCCTACGCTGTCTCCTGACTCCCTTCTGACGCCTCTACCCGGACTTGACTACCTCCTCCTAACTACACCTCTCCCTCTCTCTCAGCCCGTCACATCTTGCAATGAAATCACCCTTCACTTTCTCTCTCCTTCCTTCTATCCCAATCTAATACCACTTCCCTTAACCGATGAACCAGCAGACACTTGCAAGGCATGAACACGAATTTCGAAATTAGGGCCATACTTGGAGAAAAAATCGTCCAAAATTCTCGCAACAGAAGTTCCTACCTTAGGAGTGTAGAATCCCGTAGGATAGAATAGATGCATCTTGCAAGAGGTGTGAGAGCACAATGAAAGAAAGATGATAGTTCTCTATTATGATTGTGAGAGAGAAGACTCTCTCTTATAGAAAGGGGGAGAAGGTAATACCTTTCCTACATAAGTGGCAATCAGCCCCTACATCAGTGGGAATCAATCCCTACATCAGTGGGATTGCCTTTGTCTTATATCATCACTTAGGTCACACACTAGACACATCATAGCACTTGATGTGCCTTTACAACACACACAAACACACATGTGACTAGATGCACACATGCACCATAGAGCAAGCCCTTGATCATACTTACCCCAACAAACCCCCCCTCAAGAGGTTGCCTCTTGCAGTGTCAAGGATACATCTAGTCTCATAGTTTCTCAAGCCATCTCATGGTGGTCAAGGATTAATCTATGGCTACATCATATGGTGACCAGAGGTGATTTACATAACATATTCTTTTTGGAGTTCTACTCCAGGCAGAGAACCTCAAAATTTGACCAAGTGATGATAAACAAAAAAGACAAGGTGCCTAAAAAGCATAGTCTTCATTTTCTTCATTTGATGATGGAGTTCTTCCTTCAGGCATAATTGCTTTGTTGTTGAAGTAGTCCTTCTTGTCTTTAGCTTTTTCTTTTGTAGACTTCTTTCCATTCACAACATTCCATATCTTCTTTTTCATAAGCATAAATTTGGCTTTTGTTTGCCAAGTATGGAAACTAGTTCCATCCAACTTCTCAAAAAAGGTCTTCGCTTCCATGGCAAGGTCTTACCCGAGGACAGTGTCTAGTGCCTTACAAGTGAAAATATGAGCAATAAAAAATAATCCTTCAAAGTACAAGCATTTAGTTTAGCAAAGACTTGTAACCAAATTCCATACTACAAATCAATGATGCTTTCACTTGCATGCTTCATAGAGGTGGCTAAATGAAAGTATTCCAAGCAAATCCACGTGTAGCAACTTAAAGCAAAGCTGTAGCCATAGTTGTACTGAAGCTATTCAACACTTTAAAACATCAGAAATGCTAAAGTAGCATCTAATGTAGCATCAAACTCACAACCTTGTCAAAACTGTCCAAAACAAAGACCAGAACTTGGAGGGTGCAATTCTCACAGCTCATAGCTCTATTCAAGGGGATTTTTATGCAGGAAGAAAGGCCTTATACCAGAGAAGAGCTACCAGCAAGGAGGGGCGCAATGTTGCGCCAGGTCACCATAGCCAGGCTTGAGAAGATAGACTGGTTTTTCGTCGTTTTCTCCTCCATCTCTTGTCCAAATGAGCTCAGATTTCAGCAGTGTCGTCTAGCACGAGCTCAGAGGAATTTGCAGATAGGTAAGTACAAAGGCGGCATTGCGCGAAATTTCGTCAGAGAGTGTGAGTGTTGGCATTGCGTGTATAGTCGAAATTTCTCTGATTGCTTGCAGCTGGAAGTTTGCCCATACGTGAGGAGTTTGCAGCTCAAAGGGTTTGGGCAATGGTCGTTTGTAGGCAGAGAACAGAGCTCTCAAAGATTTGGGAAAGAAGAAGGAAAATGGAGAAGATGAGAAACTAGTAGTTTATGCTAGAGATAGGATCTAATGCTAGGCTAGGCTAGATCTAGAACCTAAAGCTCTCTTACCATTTGTAGAATCCCGTAGGATAGAATAGATGCATCTTGCAAGAGGTGTGAGAGCACAATGACAGAAAGATGATAGTTCTCTATTATGATTGTGAGAGAGAGGACTCTCTCTTATAGAAAGGGGGAGAAGGTAATACCTTCCCTACATAAGTGGCAATCAGCCCCTACATCAGTGGGAATCAATCCCTACATCAGTGTGATTGCCTTTGTCTTACATCATCACTTAGGTCAGACACTAGACACATCATAGCACTTGATGTGCCTTTACAACACACACAAACACACATGTGACTCCCCTAGATGCACACATGCACCATAGAGCAAGCCCTTGATCATACTTACCCCAACAAGGAGTTGGCTCTGATACCAATTGACACGACCCCAACACTCCTGAAACCTCTGATCTACAAGCAAACACAAGAACACACCAAATGTGAGGAAACTGAGCAGGCTGCTCATGACCCAACCATCACATCTACGGGATGCGATCCCGAATTAGGAGATGTCCCCTCCGAGCCACGAGCTGAGCTATTTGCATGAACTCCCAACCAGATCCTAACCAGCCTGGTGTCTCATACCACCAGGTGGTGTTGTGAAGCCTAGGATCTGCTGCTGGGCTTTGGGCTACGCTATGATGCACGCGCGCATCCGCAACTCAATCCAGGATCAGACCTAGCACTTGGGAATGAGACTTACTCCCACCAGCTCTCTGAGAGCTGAACCTCTGGGCCCCTTATATAGACTCCGGCCCCAAGCGCCGAAAATAGCGAAGACCTCTAACTGGTTCGTACCCTTGCCACTCAACCCGAAAATTAAGCTTGCCTAGCTCTAAGCCTCCCCAGGCTACCGGAGCTAGTCTTGTGTACCCAGTACACCTCAGATACCCATCCGTGCACATGACAAGATGGCTAAAATAGAAAGCAGATTCTCTTGATACCTGGAACATATAAAACTTCCACAAGTGTCATTGTATCACCTGACACTATGTGACTTGGATCTCTTTCATGGGATAAGCTGCATTGTTGCAGAAGTGACAATGCCCCCGTGTGGAGCATCACTCAAGGACTGAAATATAGATTTGCATGAGGCAATGTGCTTAGAAGCACTGTTGTCGAAATACCAAGCTGACGTAGAATCAGATATCGACAAAGCTGAAGCATGCATCGTTGGATTGTAGTGGCAGGTCACAACAAATGCAAACTCATCCTGAGCCAAGTTTGTTGCCTCATGAGAGTGATCATAGGCAGCAGGAGCATTTGTAACTGCAAGACCTTGCTGCTGGCTTTTCTTTTCCGAAGCAATGCGCTTCCAACAAGATGTCATGACCAGGCTTCATAAAATAATTACAGCGCTTTTTCTTCTTCCCACCAACAAGAGAAGAAGATGATGAGGTGCTAGATGAAGGTTTGGGCTTGCTGTAATTTTCCCCCCCTTTGCATTTGCCCCTGTGATCGGTGGCAAAGGCCTGATCTACATGAGTAAAAGCAGTCCCGTTTGACGACTCTGCTCCACTTGTAGGATTATGGAAACAGCTGATCGCAATTATAGTTGGCCACTAGCCTCAGGGACGTAGCAAATCCTTGGTATGACTCACGGAGCCCATCAAGTATTGTTGGACACTACCTCTAAATCTCGAACAATCTCATCAACATTGATAAGCTGCTCTCTAAAATCCCTGACCTCAGTGATATTTTGAATTTGATAGAGACTGACCAAAGTGTCCCATGCAGTCTCGGTTTGTCTTGCAAGACTAAATGCGAGGTATAACAACCCTCTTGCTATTCATAGCAATCACTGCATGGGCCTGTGCATCTCTCTTGTCCCAACGTATCTGTTCGAGTGTGTGGCAGGCCCTACGGCAGCAATGATCAATGAACTAAACGTGGTAATGCTAGGAAAGCTGCCAAATGCCTTTTTCCACTGCAAAATTGCAGCCCAATGCCAAAACCCCCAATTTGTACAGCGAAATAAGCCAAACTGAGGGCAATTTCCAAATTTGTCTGTAAAATTGTAATCTAGACTGCAATATCTGTCAAAGCCCCAAATTTGTCTGTAAACAGCATGTAAAAGTGCAGTAAAGACAAACTGTACAACTGAACAGCAGACGAGTATGGATGACATGTTTGGCAGTGCAAAGTATACAAACGGCGAATCTATAGGGAGGTACGTCGCTTGCATTTGAGCTAACGGCAAATAACTGGATGGATGTATGATGCTTCGCTTGCAATGACTGACAGCTATCCGTAAGTCCATACGTATGTATGATGAGTCACCACAGGCTATACTGTTGTAACTGTTGTGCAGTGTAGGGACGCGTCACCACATGCTACACGGATGAACGACGGATGAGGCTGGGCTGTCGTACGGGGATTGTTCTCCGTAGATGACAAGCACATGATGTACATACGGTGATGCTGTACGGATGAGAGATTGAAGCTGGACGATGGCATTGTGGGCAGAGCTTGAAGCTACTTGCTGGAGCAGTAGGTGAGGCATGCACTTCCAAATTTAGACTGAAGGAAGCGAGTGCAATGCACGTGCCAGAATCAGATAACTTGAGTGAACCTATCAAAAGGTAAAAGCGTAGGTTTATGTATCCCAAAAAAGATCTTCTTTGGAAGTATATGTGTGTACTAATTTCTCTTAGAAAAACAGTCATTTTAATGTCTTTATACAAGATCTCAAAAAAACATAACATGTTAAAGGAAATATATCATAATACTACAATAAATTGAGTATTGCATCAACTAACATCCTTCCAGTTAATCCATCAACAAAAAATTGATTCTTATGTTGTACTCAATTATAAAAGTTCTTCTTATGAATAGGCAATTTGTCATAAGACTTATACACTCCCTATTCATTGTATGTAGATTTCATCTCGAAGGATGTCACTATTATAGATAATCATGGGATAATCCTATCAATACCATACGTCTATATCAGTATCTACATAGGTGGAATCAAGAAAATTAATTTTCTTTCCATCCATAAAATAGACTTTAGCTTATCTTTGTGGTTTGCATAGGGACACTCACAAGTCTCAAATGGCACATCTCGATAGAAATTCTAACACTTGTCCTCCAAAGAAATGTCTAGTCTTTTAAAAGTATTCTCACATCATAGAATAAAGTAACTCACATAACTTGATAAAGATTAATGTCCAAGGATAATTTTCAACCATAAACATGAATGGAATTCATCATCTCTATTAATAGCCCTACAGTCGTATTCGGTCAACATCCGATTGGGTAGCTATACCACAAGTTTTTGTTAAGATAAGAAATTCAATTCTATTCGTAAGGTATATAAGTTTAAATTTGGCTAGATCTTTATGCCTTAGATTCTAGCATAACTCTTTAGAAAAAAGCATTTCTAAGAATCTGTAAGGCTCTTTTTTGGACCTTACCAAAAGTTCATTTCAAGGATAAGGCTCTTTTTTGGACCTTACCAAAAGTTCATTTCAAGGCTCTAGCGATAAGAATTGTCTTCATTATGTGTGGGCCATCACCCTTCAATTCCCATACTTATATTCAGATTCTATTGGCAATGGTGTCGTGCATTTCTAGTGCATGAATTTACATTAGCGTATTCCTAAAAACTATATCCTTCCCATATCCCTTGACCTTTGCCGCCCTCTCTCCCTCCCCTGCTGCCCCTTGCTCCCACCTACCTCCCCGCTTCCCACTCTCCTTTCTGCCCCCCGACAGCCCCTCCTCGCCTCGCCTATCCCCTCTTCTCCCTGCCGCTCTCTCTCTGCACCGCCACCTCGCCTCCGACTGTCCCCCCTGCTCCCCTGACCTTCTATCTGCCCCCTGCTTCAGCTCACAACCCCCCTTGCCTCACATTCTACCTCTCGACCCCTTCCTAGCCACCCCCGCCTGCTAACACTCACTCCAACTCACCCCTCAGTCCTCTCCGGCTGCTAACTCTCTCCCTCCCCTCTCCAATCTGCCCCCCCGACTGCTAACAGCCCCTCACCTATCTGCCCTCTTACTGCTAACAGCCCTTTCCCCTCACCTCTCAGCCCCCCGTCTTCCTATCTCCCCTCTAAGCCCTGCCCTATCGACCTCCACCTTCTCTTTCTATCCTCCCTCAGTGTAACGTATAGGGACTTGCTGTGCGGAAGCATAGTGAAAGGATGAATTCAAATAGAGAACTCAAGCATGATAACACCAGAGATCTTCCTGACTACTGTACACTGCTTTATTTATGATGTATAAATGCTGGCAAAAATGCCCTAACTACTGTCTGTACATGAGTGCCAATAGGCATACAAAACTGAGCTGGAAATTCCCCTATCTGAGGCGGAAACTGCAACTTGGGAGAACGAGCTATGCTGCTGAAACGGGACTGGAAACACCCGCTGCTGTCCAGGCAGTGCCCTTGCTGTGTGGATCATCTGCCCTGGTTGCAGGGTATATGGAGCTGATCATGGCAGGCTGAAGGGGCTGGATCTGTGTGCCTGGAAGCTGGGACTGCAGGTGACAAAAGCCCACACTATATGGAAAAGATCCCCTTACATAGGGCTGGAAAAAAGCCAATCTGGCAGGCACTTTGATGGAACTGTTTGGCCGGCCATTTCGACCCGACTTAGTCAAAGCCTTTAGGCCGAGCATGGGTGACCCAGCTGGCTTGCAAACAGGCTGCTTGGATAGCCCCAAATGGCGTGCACTTTGGCTTTGGCACCCATGCTGGCCTTTACTCCTTGCTGAGAACTGATGACTGTGCAGCCAGGTGTCACTGCCAACTATGCCTTGCACTGGTGCACGCGACACTCCCCTTTGCTGAGCTTCTTGTTAGGTCGATACCTTGCAACCCTTTGCCTAAGCAACCCGAACTGCTACGCCGTGGCTTGTGACCTTGGAGGCTAGGAATGGACCCATGTAGCTCGTGCCTGGCTTGTTTTTGGACTACGGCTCAGAATGGGGTACGGCATACGACAAAATATCATACTTGGGAAATAATGCTGCACTCAATGGCAAGTTTAGTGTGTCACAATGCACCCTAGTGCAAGGGCGCATGTGAGATCCCCCCCTTAAATACTAGATGGCGGTAGACACTGAATCCACCAAGCTAAGGTGATCATGATGACCACTAACTGCAGCTCGACATGGGCTGTCCTCCCATATGGACACAATACAACAGAGGGCCAAAGTCCCACCAAACCGTGGTCCTTTGTCCTCACCAAAAGATGCTGTCCTACTACCTCTGAGACACGCCTAGATCCCTGAGTCTGCGTGCTCACTGATGAGCATATGTAGACCTTAGACTCCGTGTCAGATCTCTCCACCTTCCTGCTTCAGTGTACAGCCTAGGTGGGCAGCTTCCGGTGAGCTATGTTTGCAGCTCCTCAGCCTTCGTTGTCCTCCTGGAGTGAGCCCAAAGGGTGCTGAACTGCTGTTCCAAAGTGCTCCTCCGATGGCTGCTCCAGAGATGTGATATGAGGCCCGAAGGGGGCCCTTTTATAGGGGCAGATGCCCCCACAAAACCCACCAACCAGCACCCTGCTGGCCGACTTTTTTGCCCCCCAAAAAACCAACTGAGGGCTACATTCAGGCCCTTTTGCAGGTCCATGTAGCTAACCTGCTTGGCCGACTCGTACCCTGCCTTCCCACTGACCTGTGGGGCTATAAAACTGGGCCTTTGATGTAGGCCATCCTTTGCTGGTTCTAGTGATGCCCTATAGGCCATGTTATGTGCCTTGTAGGCATAAGTGTAGGCACTTATTGTGTTAGTGCCTTCTATGCCACATAGGACACATAGTCCTATGTGACACCTAGGACACTTAGTCCTAGGCCTAGATACAAGTACTTTGTACTTGTGTTTAGTAACGTTATCCATCTATCTAAGTTTGTGTGACTATCATCTTCGACTCGTCCTATACTGCATACACTCTCTCTCTCTCTCTCTCTCTCAATCGTACCTTCAGTGGTATCAGAGTGCTCCTGGATCTGTTCTCCTGCCTCCGGATCTGCATCACACACAGATTCCAAGAAGTTGCGCTCCATCCGTACGATTGTACGGACTTGCGTACAGATTCCTGCAGTACCCGTCGCACCTGCTCCGTCGTACCTACGCGCTGTACCTGCACGCTGCATCGCTGTACTGCATTCCTGCTTCGCCGTACCTTCCGTACGTATTCCGTATTCTGCGTCATCACGTACCTTCAGTGGTAGTTCGCCGTACGCCGTACCTGCAGTGCGCCATCGTACCTTCAGTGGTATCACGCATTAAGTACTTTGTTGTACTTTGCCGTACTACCTTCCGTACCTGTATTTAATACTCCTGCTGTACGGAATCAGCATCTACAGTGACAGCCGTACGCTCTTCTCCGTACAGGTGTACTAGCACCGTATCTATTTTGTACAGGTTCATCTGCTCCGTACGATCATCTGCTCCGTACGTACACCTGCAGATCAACCGTCGTACAACTTGTACCTGCATTTCGTACACGTACTTTCAGAACAGCTGACCGTACAGCTTGTACCTGCCCCGAGTGCTTTGTACAATTTCGAAGTGCGAATTTATCTACAGGGCTTTTGCAAGACATTGCAAGATTTGGGGCTTTCACACATTTGCCCTCTTTTTGGCCTATTTGCCCTAAATAAATTTGGGGCTTTTGCCAAATTTGCTGTTTTTGCATTAGATTGCAGTACATTAAATCAGATTGCAGGACATTCAGTTACATTTGCAGGACATTGAGTCAGATTTGCAGGACATTGAGTCAGATTTGCATACATTGGGTCACATTTGCGAAATTTCAGCAAGATTTGGGGCTTTTCTGAATTTGCCCTCTTTTTGGCTTATTTGCCCTCAATAAATTTGGGGCTTTTGCCAAATTTGCTGTTTTTGCAGTGAACATTGCCTGTCACAATCACATTTGGGTCAGATCTACATTTGCCCTTTGATTTGGGTCAGAAATTTGCAGATATTTGCTGTCATTTTTGGACCGCCAGCTTATTGCAGTGATAGCCTTGAGGCTTTTTGGTTTTCAGGTCTTTTACAAGTTATCACAGTTGCTATGGCTGGGAACAATCAAGATTTATTTGGAGTTCTTCGTGAAGATGATAAGTTGGATGGCACCAACTATCCGATGTGGCTTATCTCATGAAACATATTCTTGTTGCAAAGCATTTGTGGAATATTGTTTCTGGGGCTGATCTGAGGCCAGCCAATCCTTCAGTGGTTGTTTCTACTGCTGCACCTTCTGCAGGTGGTACTACTTCTGATGCCTTTTCCTCTAGCACTTCTGCTGTTGCTCTTCCAACTCAAGAACAGTCTAGATGGGATGCAAGAGATGCAAATGCACATTCATGCATTGCTTTATCATGCAAGAGAATCATTATTCCACACATCCGTTCTTGCAGGACAGCAAAGGATGCTTGGGATAAATTGGCTTCTCTATATCAGATTCGCAATGAAGCTCGTGTTGCATATTTGAGAAGGCAATTACAGGAAGTGAATATGAATGAAGGTGAGTCAATGGATGCATATTTGACAAAGGTCAAGGACCTCATGGAACAGCTTGCCAACATTGATGAAGTGGTGCCAAATTCACAGCTTGTCAGTACTAAATTGAATGGACTACCAGATACATATCAAGGGTTTGCTACAACCCTTCGATTAGTGGCCATGGGTAATCCAGACCACTATTCTTTTGATCAGCTTGTTACTTTGCTTTTGCAGGAAGAGCAAAGTAGAGCTAACAGACAAGCAATTATTCCTGATCATGCATTTGCTTCACAGCAAACAGGAAGAGGCAAGGCTCCCAAGCCTATGGGCAAGCCAAAATCTGCACACAGCAGCTGCAATTCCTCTACGCATAGCAGCTGCAATTCCTCTCATGCATCTAAAAATACAGCAGATAAGGGAAAGAAGAAAAGATGCAATTATTGTCGCAAGCCTGGACATGACATTTCAGAATGCAAGAAGCGCATTGCTTCGGAGAAAAAGAAAGCAGGATTGACAGCTAATGCCTCACATGCCATTGAATCCCATGAGCCTGCAGATGCTTCACATGCACATGCTCTTCAGGATGATTGGGCATGGGCTGTCCATTGCTCATTTGATCCCTCCAAAGCTGATGCACTTTTTACTTCTAATGATGCTCAGTCCTGGTACTTTGATAGTGGTGCTTCCAAGCATGTCACATCTTGCAGACAGTTGTTTCATTCTTTAGCTGATGCACCTCGAGGGGGGACTGTTACATGTGCCAATAATGCTTCATATGCTGTAAAAGGAGTTGGAGATGTGCAGCTCACATCCATTTCCAGTCATCCTGTCACTCTGACAAATGTTCTTTTTGTGCCTGGAATTGAAGTCAACTTGATTTCAATTTCAGCAATTGCTACTTCAGGTTTCAGAGTAATTTTTTATGGCTACAGATGCCTAGTATATGATCTTCGTGATGACAATGCCATAGTTCTCACTGGCACCTTGCGAAAAGGGCTTTATCACCTTGATCATCATGCAGCTGCACTTTACACCGAAGCATTGGCTATTTCAGATTCACAGCTTGCTGAAACTCATCTGTCGCATGAGAGAATGGGCCATCTAAATTATAGAGCTCTTGCAAAGCTGCATTCACACCAGATGGCTAATGATGTACCTCAGACTCACACAGTTTCTAAACATGTGTGTGAGGGTTGTCTTTTGGGTAAGATGCATCGATTTCCTTTTCAAAAGAATTGTCCAAAACTCTCACAAAGGAAATTGCAGCTAGTACACAGTGATGTCTGTGGCCCAATGAGGACAAATGCCATTGGAGGATACAAGTATTTCATGACTCTCATTGATGATTTCACAAGGTATTGCTGGATATATCCTTTAAAGGCCAAATCTGAAGTTTTCTTATGCTTTCAGAGATGGCTGAACATGGTTGAGAATGAATCAGGCTGCAAGCTTGTCACCCTCAACACAGATAGGGGGGGTGAGTATATGTCAAAGGAGTTTGATGCATTTCTTTCTTCACGGGGCATTATTCACTCATGCACTACTCCTTACACTCCTCAGCAGAATCCTGTTTCTGAAAGGAAAAACAGGTCCACAATGGAGATGGCCAGATGCATGCTCAAGGCCAAGTCTTTGCCCAATAAATTTTGGCTTGATGCAGTAATGTGTGCCAACTATGTGCTGAATAGATCACCTACGCGGGCATTACAGACTATGACACCTTATGAAGCATGGAAAGGCAGGAAGCCTTCACTTTCACACATGAAAGTTTTTGGGTCTCTTGCGTATGTTCATGTACCATCTCAGCTTAGACATAAGCTTGATGACAAGGCAATCAAATGCATATTCATTGGTTACAGCCAGGAGAGCAGAGGGTATTGGTTATATCAACCAAATACTGGGAAGATTATTGTCAGTAGAGATGTGATCTTTGCTGAACATTCAGCTTCTCCTCTTGTGGACTGCAAAGCAAAGCCAGATATTGACATGTTTGATGCCTTTGAATCTTGGTTACCTCTACCATCATCAGAAGAAGATTTTGAGCAGCAACATGCGCCTCCTGTAGGCCCTCCACAAAGCAATAATCAGCCTCAACCTCATGCTGATTTGCAGGCTTCTCTTCCGGCACCAAATGATCCCATTACTCATGATGCAGTCCTTGAAGAAAGAGCTGTTAATAGACAGCAAAGGCAAGTTCCCAGATGGCTTCTTGATACATTGAGGGACAGCAAACAAGATCAGCCTTTTGCTGCCCGGACAAGATCAGGGAATAGACAGCATGGTCACTTTCTTGAGTTTGCACTCCTTGCTACAGCTTGCAATGAAGAGCCTTTGTGCCATAAAGATGCTTTTGACAGCAAAGAGTGGATGGATGCAATGAAAGCTGAGTTACAATCTATTGCCAAAAATGACACTTGGGAATTAGTAGATCTTCCACCTGGCAAGCATGCCATTGGAACGCGTTGGGTCTACAAATTAAAAAGAAAATCTGATGGCAGCATAGATCGATACAAAGCCCGTCTTGTTGCAAAAGGGTATGCCCAACAACAAGGCATTGACTTTGAGGAGACATTTGCTCCCACATCCAGGATTACTACCATTCAATGTGTCATTGCCATTGCAGCCCATCATCATTGGCAAGTGCACCAACTTGACATCAAGACTGCCTTTCTTCATGGGGATCTGCAGGAAGAAGTCTATGTCACTCAACCTCCTGGTTTTGAGGTTGTTAATTCTGAAAATAAGGTATGCCGGCTTAGAAAAGCCCTTTATGGTTTGAAGCAGGCACCCAGGGCATGGTATGCCAAAATTCATGCACACTTACTATCCCTTAGTTTTCAGAATAGTCCCACAGAACCCACTCTTTATTTCCGTGGGAGTGGATCTGATTTTTTAGTGCTGATTTTATATGTGGATGATATGCTTATCACGGGCCCCGATACTCAGCAAATTGCAGCTTTCAAAGCTGATTTGCAGCAGATTTTTGACATGTCAGACATGGGACGGCTCCATTATTATTTGGGCATTCAGTTTGCTCATGTTGAGGGGGGTATCATGATGTCTCAGTCCAAGTATATTGGACAGCTCCTTGATCGTTTTCAGTTTGAGGATTGCAAGCCAATCTCTACTCCAGTGGACCCTGGCTTCAAATTCTCAGCTCATGATGGGAGCCCACCATGTGATATCACTCTTTATCAGCAGGCTGTTGGATGCCTTATTTATTTATGTCACACCAGACCTGACTTGCAGTATGCAGTATCTCAGCTCAGCAGATTCATGCACATGCCCAGTTCACAGCATTGGCAGGCAGTGAAAAGAGTCTTCAGATATCTCAGAGGCACTCAGGATTTAGCCCTCTTCTATGGTGATCAGGGTTCACTTACCATGCATGCTTACACGGATAGTGACTGGGCAGGATGTTCCGACACCAGAGTGTCACATACTGGCAATTGTTTTTTGCTTGGCAATTCATGTATTTCTTGGCTCAGCAAGAAGCAACCGACAGTTGCCACGTCTAGTTGTGAGGCTGAGTACAGGGCAGCCTTCACCGCTACAGTAGATTGTGTTTGGCTTTGACAGTTACTTACATATCTTGGTATTTGCCAGACATCCTCCACTATTGTCTACACTGACAGCCAGAGTGCTTTGGCCATTGCGCGTAACCCAGTGTTTCATGCGCGTACCAAGCATATTGAAGTTCACTATCATTATGTTCGGGAGCGGTTGTCAGCAGGCGACATAGAGTTGTCCTATCTTCCCACAGAGGACAACATCGCAGATATGTTTACAAAGGCACTTCCTCGTCCCAAGTTCGAAGTCTTCCGACAGGCTTTACACTTGGTTCCCTTTGTTACATGATCTGACATTCCTTGTACATTCATAGGTGGCTATATCCTTTTGGATGAACATGTGCCACCATGACCAGAAACTACCAGGTATTCTGAGACGTTTCCAGAATACTTCAGCCCATCCCATGGAGGGGGGTTTGTAGGCCATCCTTTGCTGGTTCTAGTGATGCCCTATAGGCCATGGTATGTGCCTTGTAGGCATAAGTGTAGACACTTATTGTGTTAGTGCCTTCTATGCCACATAGGACACATAGTCCTATGTGACACCTAGGACACTTAGTCCTAGGCCTAGATACAAGTACTTTATACTTGTGTTTAGTAACGTTATCCATCTATCTAAGTTTGTGTGACTATCATCTTCGACTCGTCCTGTACTGCATACACTCTCTCTCTCAATCGTACCTTCATTTGACCCTTCACTCCATGCGGGGGCCCAGTCCCTTTGTCCGCTCCATCACGGGCCTGGTTGGCTGGCTCCAACCAGCCCAACCAGCACTCATTTTGGCTGACCCTGCTGCTGTTCTCCCTGCGTTGGTCCTGGGCCTGTTGCAGGCCATAAGCCTGCCCACAATCCATGCCACAAGTGTGCCTTTGCCTTACAATCCCGCCTTTGTTTGCTGTGAAGTGCTGCCCATGTGGCGGCCCCCTCTCCCTCTTTTCTCTGGGCAGATCTTGCCCTAGGTCTCCCTCCCCCATGCTCTCCTCATTTGCTGGCTTACAGATGGGGAGGTGACCTTTCCAACACCCCCTCTCACCGACATATCTCGGCCCAACAGCCCAACAGCTCCCAAGATCAGACCCTTTGGGACAATCCGGTGTCAATTCTGATTCCTGGCTTTTCAACCAATGGCTCCTGCTCCCCCACGTCTGGTCTTGCACAAACAAACCATCCTAGTACACATGTCCATCCAAGGTAGTACCAAATGGCACCACCGTCGGACTCCTTGTTCTTTTGATCCACCTTCTTCTTTCTACAATCCTTCGCAAAATGCCTTGGCTCATCACAATAGAAGCATTTCTTCTTCTGCTTCCTCTTCTTACTAGAAGTGTCCTCTTCATCTCCAGAGTCATCCTTCTTGGACTTGCCTTCGCTAGGCTTGCCTTATCCTTTGCCAATAACGCCTTGTTGTCGTTGTCTTTGTTATAGAGCTTCTCCCGAGCTTCTTCCTATAGCAATAAAGGACCCAATTCCTCAAAGGTCAGAGGTTTGGTCATCTGTCCTACTGTCACAGTCGTAACGAAGCTCTTGAAACCGCGTGGTAGCATCCCAAGTACCATCAAGGCCAACTGGCTTGATTCCACCTTCCCAACCGATGCTAGTTGATCTCTCACCACCTTGACTTTAGTCAAGTGGTCATGAACCGAATCTCCCTCATCCATATCCAAGTCGTAGAGTTGACGCTGAAGAGTCAAGATGCAAGATGTATTATCTGTCTCATACAAATCCTTCAGAATGGCCCACCCCTCTACTGATGTGTCTGTCATCTTACATGAGAAATTACTGAGCCGCCGTTGTCCCAACAATCAAGGCCAGGGGTTGGGCATCTCTATCCTCCCACCCTTCAAGTTCATCTCCATCTATGGGTACAAGTATCGTCCCCTCTTTGTCCAACACTTCGGCATCGCCTTTGTTGCCATTGTCAGCTTCCACAATTTTCGAGCCACTAAATGACTCCGGATCTTCACCTTCTAGATAGGATAATTGGTCCCATCCAATTTCCCGAACCCTCCAAAGTTAGGGATAGTGAAAGAAGGAACTGCAAGGGGGTCCAATAGGACATGCTCCCCCTACCCGAGGAGCTCCATTTGCTCCTGTGGGAGAGCTGGTCGAAAAGGTTATGAGCATTCAGACAGTACATTACTCTAGGACATCGTCAATGATGAGCTCTCGTACGAAGTGGTAATGGACGTCGATGTGCTTCGTCCATGCATGGAACAATGGGTCCTTCACGATGGCTATGCAACTTTGCTTGTCGCACATGATCACCATCGCCGCCTCCTAAAACACGTCCATATACCTAGATGAATCCAGGAACATTCCCAAACTCATCCTCTAAAAACACAACATAGTGCAGTTTCAATCTCATGATAGTCACTCACAAGGTTGAAAACCATGAACTCCATCATGCATAGCAGGGACTAGCTACTATGACATCCCCACTGACGTCATCAGCGCCCAATAGTGGGTGTAGACCATAGTATAAAAATATGCTCTCACACATACAAATCCACACACCCACACATACTTAAGCATCCATTTATACAAAGTCTTCGTACTGAGTTTCTGTCGGCACTCCGGAGGTGAAGGGCAGACTCAGCCATGATGAAGGCTAGCACTAAAGGAGAAGGCTAATCAAAAGGTATCCATATCTTCAAGTATCCACCTAAGCCACAATGTTTGGCATGTTGTAGTGCACACAACTCGGTACTCCGTCTCTGTAGAAGAAAGGACAACTTAGGATTGGTTCTTGCTCAGCTAGGAAATGGCCCTTGAAGTCGAACGCCTGGTGTCGTTGTCACTTGCTCAATCTGAGTCACAGCCTATCTCAATCCCAGTAGTGTATGCCATCTTGTATGTGCAAGTACCCTTCAGATACCTCAGCACTCGTAGACCTGTCTTCCAGTGATAGAAGTTTTCCTGATTTGGCACAATCTCTGGTATCCAATTTGTGCTCCTAAACAAAAAGAATATCAATGGGGCCCCTAGTAACACCTAGATGGGGCTGAATATGAATCAGCTGCCTACGATAGTGATGTGGCACACCACCCACGTCCTGTATGTTCCAACTAACAATCATCATCCATGCAAGGAAGTCAGATGAAACATCTTACCTGACCTGGTAGCTGAAACAAACCTACCCTAGGTAGACTCTTACTCGCCAAGGGGAGGAAAATCCATGGGAGAAAGAACCCCTACACCTGTAGAGGGGGGTGCCCTGTCGATAGGGATTCCCAAAATAGCATTCCCAAAAGTGAAGGGTACAAACTCCTCCTCCCCAATATCCACCAAATCTACAAGTATGGAGAAGGAGTTCCTATGAATCAAGCCTGGCAAAGGAATACGAAGAATCCCCGCACTTGAAGAAGGTGAAGGAGAGGCAACTCTGTTGCCTCTATCAATAGAGGTAGACCGAAGAGCAAAAGAGGCAAGGGCTGCACCAAAGAAGGGCCAGGAGACTGAGTTAGAAACATGGTGGAGAGAGAGAGAGAGAGAGAGAGAGAGAACGTTAGGGTGTGAGGGAATGATGCACAAATGAAGACATAATGAAAAGGTTCTCATTCATTCATCAAGTATGACAAGACAAGTGAAGTACAAGCCTTATATAGGCTACTCACTCACACACTAGCACCTAGTGCATATGGGATAAGTCCCATGATGACACGTGGCACTCACACATGACTCACACACATAGACTAGTAGTAGATCACCTAGTACTTCACACTAACACATCACATCACCACACTCTTTGGCTATGATATTGCCAACACCCCCATTCATAGCAAAGAGGTGTGAGATGCAACACGCAAGAGTAGACCAATCCTTCCTCCACCGCAATACTACAAAGAGCAAGTCCAACTATCCAACACCTCCCGTCTCATAGTGACTTCTCAGTCAGCTTGCGACCGGCAAGGGCAAACCATCACTCGTCATCCCCCCTTACTTTGAACTGGGTGGTCAATACCATCGACCAAAGTTAAACACAATACAATCATTTTTGGGGGATAACCCAGGACAGAGGACCTCTTATTGACTCTTCAAACATTCATTTTAGAGGGACTACTCAAGGCCGAGAACCTTTAACTCAAACATAGAAATATTTTCATTCATTTTATGCATAGCAAGGGCTGAGAACCCATGATCCCGAAGTAGCTACCGCACAAGAGTGTGCACATCCTGATGCGAAGAGGTATGTCGGTGAAGAACCAGGCAAGGATTCCCGCAAATGATGTGTCGATGAAGGCCATAGGAGCAGCTACCGAGGGACAGCATGTCATGACTCTCAATGTGCCAATCGGAGAGTCACCGAATGAGAAGAAGAGCCTCGGAGGCTCCAAAATGTAAACCCTGATCAAAACACAGCAAGAGGGTGTCCGGAAAGGCAAACCCTAATGAAAAAGCAGCAAGATTACACCTCGAGATGACGCAGGACAGCTCCAAAGTGAAAAGCGGCTCCCTGGAACAGCTTCGAATGCTTCAGAGCTCTTGTAGATGTTCGCAGCAGATAGGCGGTGGCTGTAAATGCTCTAAAATACACACAGCAGCGCCCAAAGTCCAAAGGCGGTTGCTGTAGGTGCTCCAAAAGCGCAACAGCAGTTCTCTGAAGTGATTGGCGGCTCCCTAGAACAACTCTGAATGTTGTAGTAGGCCACCACAATGAAAACCGACTGTTGTAGATGAGCTGGAAGCCAGGAACAGCTCCAAAAATGCTGCTGTAGTAGGCGGTCCTGCAGCAACACTCTCAAACCAGCTCGAAAATGCAACAGTAGCCTCAAAACAAGTCAAAAAAACCTTCAAAAACCTCGAATTACTGGAAAGAATGCTGCCAGGTGGCCGACTTCACAGCAGCAGCAATAAAAGACAGTTTTGGCGTCGAAAACCTTCACACCTTGCAGGTACCTCCAAGAAAACGCAGGGAGACTCCCGGGCCGGTCAGGAGAAGCGGAGACGCTTCCTCCGGGCTTGGGACACACAGGGCCTCTTCTTCGCGCAGACTACGCAGGGCCTTCGGTGGCATTACTCACCACCCCGATGGCTGTTCATTCATACTCGTCTTATCCCTCCGTGAGAGGATGGTTTATTTTGCTACCTTTTAGGGCTGCGTCCGATTTGTGAACGCAGCCGTCAGCTATAAGCTGACCTCTTGTATCTTGTTCTCGAAGTAATATAATTAGCACTGTTTTTTCGGCAAAAAAAAAAAAACCTCCAAGAAAACGCACAGGCCAGTAGGGAATAGGTCGCCTAGTGCTCCACAAGAGCTTGAATAGAGGCGGCTGGCTGTAAGGTCAGAAACAAATGCAAAATGGATGCAAGGAGGGGCAGATAGAGGCGGAATTGAGGCAGCAATCTATGGAGAAGGAGGCTGAAGCAGAATTAGGGTTAGGGCAAGAGTGACAAATTAGGGTTAGGGCAAGGGTGACGTGGAAGCTATAAAAGGTGGCTCTGATACCATGTTAGAAACATGGTGGAGAGAGAGAGAGAGAGAGAGAGAGAGAGAGAGAGAGAGGGTTAGGGTGTGAGGAAATGATGCACAAATGAAGACATAATGAAAAGGCTCTCATTCATTCATCAAGTATGACAAGACAAGTGAAGTACAAGCCTTATATAGGCTACTCACTCACACACTAGCACCTAGTGCATATGGGATAAGTCCCATGATGACACGTGGCACTCACACATGACTCACACACATAGACTAGTACTAGGTGATCTAGTACTTCACACTAACACATCACATCACCACACTCTTTGGCTATGATATCGCCAACACAACTAAAGCATGTAATTGGTATAAGCCGTCGTCCTCGACACCTTGGGCCACCATCTGACCGTCTTCCTTGGAAGTGCGGTACTTCCCCATTCTCGAAGAGTACTAACATCTTATGCTTATCCATCTAACTCACAAAGAGCAAATTCTTGCACTGGTCTGGAATAAACAGCACACTGAATCTAACCTTCTCTTCTCGTGCTGTAGTGATGAAAGGAATGCTGTCAACCCCCCTTCATAGGGCATGTCGAGCTATCCCCTACGGTCACCTTCGAGTCGAGATGGATTCCCTCCATGGTCTTGAACCACTACTTGTTGGACATGTGTTTTGAGGCACCACTGTCCACATACCAAGCCTCCTTGTGGTCACTCGCTATATGAGCAAAGCAGTGCTCTATGCACAAGAAAAGCTCTCCAATAGTGACGTTGATGCGTCTGTCTTAGGCTACTCCTTGCTATGAGACTTCTCCTTTTTCTTTTGATCCACCTTCTTCTTCCGGCAGTCTTTCGCATAATGACAAAGCTTTTCACAGTAGAACCATTTTATCTTCTTTTTCTGCTCCAAGTTGTTGGCCTTGCGTCGTTTGGAGTCCTTGGACTTGCCCTTACCGAGCTTGTCCTTCGCCAAAAGTGCTTTATCATTGTCCTTGTTGTACAACTTCTCCTGGGCTTCCTCCTGTAGTAGCAAGGGCCCAAGCTCTTCGAATTCAAAGGCTTGGTCCTTTGTTCTACTCTCACAGTGGTGACGAATCCCTTGAAGCTGTGTGGTAAACTCCCGAGTGTCAAGAGTGCCAACTGACAGGTGTCCACCTTCTGACCAACCAATGCCAGTTGATCTCTTACCACTTCACCTTTCGTCAAGTGGTCAAGTATTGACTCTCCCTCATTCATGTGCATATTGACAAGCTCATGCTGGAGTCAAGATACGAGAAGTGTGATCTGTCTCATACAAGTATTTAAAGTGGCCCACGCCTCCACTGACGAGTCAACCATCTTGATATGAGGAATCATAGAGTCCGTCGTCGTCCCTATGATTAAAGCCAAGGCATGGGAATCTCTATCCTCCCATGCTTCGAGTTCATCTTTGTCCACCGGCATCAAGATTTAGAATCCTGCCCTTGTGATCTACAACATCCTCTGGCTTTGCGTCCACTCCCATCGTGAGCTTCCAAAGCTTCCGGGCCACAAGGTGACTCCATAACTTTACCTTCCAGATGGGGTAATTTGTGCCCATCTAGCTTACCAGACTCTTTGAAGTTAGGGCCCCTAGGCAGCCTATATAAAGGACTGCCAGGGGGTCCAGTAGGACTTCTTCCAGCCTCCAATGCTGCTGGTATGCAGCCCAAAACTGTCCCCTCCCCCTCACAATCTATTGCCCCTTTGTCCCCACTAATCAGGGGCTCACAGATGGGTGCATTGATCTCTGACAGGTGGTTCTTCCGAAGTAGGAAGGGTGTATGCCAGCAGTCGGTAGCCAGTATCATACCATTAGCCTTCCAGAGTTCAGTGACCCGCATCAACAGCCTAATCAGCCCTCAGCATTTCACAAGGGCAGCTTCCATTCATATTTCCAAGCACCTATTAGAGTGCCATACCACCCAGTGATCATAAGTTCGCAGAAGTAGCGTGGTGGGGATGATTGGGCACAGCAATTCAGCTTTCAGTCTTCGCAGCAATACAGGTTCTCAAGAGTCTACATTGAGCCACATTTTTACCACCACAAGGCATTATCTACAGCAGTTACGCAGTACATTCACAGTTCCAATGCGAGTACATTTCTTTGGGAGGACAGTCAAGTTCCGAGCCACAGTTAGTGTTCATCACAATCACTTTTGCTTGGCAGGTTCATTCAGTCCCTCAGCATCTACCACCATCTAGAACATAAGCAGGAGGGAATGTCAAATGCACTACTAACACACTGGCTGGCCAAGCTTAGACCACCAAAAAGCACAAAACAAAAGCCAAACAAGGGCAAAAACAGGCGGCCAACCTCCATCCAGAGGAGGGCAGTACAGCAGCATTCGAAGGCCATCCGGAGGCTATTCAATCCGCCCAGACCAGGGCAGCCAACTGACCACCCAGGTCAGTCTAACCTGGTCGATGAACTGGTTGACACAGCAAATCCACAAATCCAGCCGCGCATTTCGCACTCATTTTGCAGCAGCATAATACTCTGAGGGGTATACATTTTGTACGCCATTCTGGCAATAATGTACAGACAGTAGTTAGGTCATTTATGCCAGCATCATAAATAAAGCAATGTGCAATAGTTAGGAAGATCTCTTGTGTCTCTCATGCTTGAGTTCTCTGTTTGCATTCATCTATTTCTGCACAGCAAGTCCCCGCATTTTACAGTCCACCTACTTGGTGAAGGGAATGCATCACTTGCTTGCTGAATGTTATAAAATGGAGTTCCATTACAACAGAATTGACCTTTCCATTGAGAACAAAGCAGGGGGACAAGGATAACACCACCAACTTATCTAGAGGCAGAGAGAGAGAGAGAGAGAGAGAGAGAGAGAGAGAGAGAGAGAGAGAGAGAGAGAGAGCATCCAACATAAGCATCCTTTGATACCAATAGCTTGCATGAGAACCTGGCTGCCTCCAACACATGCCCTGTAGAAAATTATGCAAGAGAAGCTGAGAGAGAGAGAGAGAGAGAGAGAGAGAGAGAGAGGGAGAGAGAGCATCCACAACTTGTTCTAACGGGTATGTTCTATCACAAATGCACCTGCAATGATCTCAGAATTTCTCGAATTAAACAATGGACAAAAGTAGTCTCATGTTTTAGGTTTTATGATTGTGGCAACTTTAGATTTATATGTAGACTCACCATCTGCTATATACAAGTTGGTTAGTAGTTCACATACTCCAATCGGTACACGAATCATGTGATTGGTGACAAGTCAATATGATACAGTTGTGTAGAAAGATTAATCTTAAGACTTTGACGCATGGCAGCAAAAGTATCATATCACACATGCCAGGTGCTGCATGCTCCACACCACTGTAGACTGTTTATATTTCACTGCAAAACAGCATAAGACAGCTTGTGAATGCTGAAATCTGTTGCAAATTGGCACATAACCCTGGATACTAGGGCTGAAAGCTTCACATTCTAAACCTTGGGTCACTTGTCTGAGCACCTTCATGACCTCTAGGTCCACTACTACTAGGTGAAGGAATGCATTACTTGCTTGCTGAATGGTTTTTGGGAGCTTTTAGATGCGCGCGCGCGCACACACACACACACAGAGCATCCACAACTTGTTCCAACGAGTACGTTCTATTACACATGCTAAAATGAACCTGCGATGATCTCCAAATTTCTCGAATTAAACCATGGACAAAAGTAGTCTCGTGTTTTATTTAGGTTTTATGATTGTAGCAACTTTAATTTACAGTCTCACCATTCTGCTGTATACAAGTTGGTTAGCAGTTCACGTACTCCAAATCGGTACATGAATCATGTGATTGGTGACAAGTCAATGATGAACTAATCCTAGTTGTGTAGAAAGATTGATCATAAGACTTTGACGCATAACAGCAAAAGTATCCTATCACACATGCCAAGTGGCAGCCAGTAACTGACAACAAAAAATGGATAGAGGGTCTACAGGTGGTATGGCAGATTGCCATATTCCACTAAGTTATTATAACGCATTTCACAATGAACAAGAGCTGCAAGCAACCTCACAGGTCAAATCTGATCCATCCTATGATGCCAAACAGCTTCATAGACTGTAAAGAGAGTGCACGCTGCCATTCCCCACTGACCAGTCCATTAAACTAAACAAACCACGCAGATTTAATTTCTGAAAAAAGGTATCTTGACCCAATGACAACAACCAAGCTCCAGAGAATCACAAAAACCTATCAATTATAATTGGAATTCCTGACGGCAGTGTTTGGAGACAACTTGGAATTACTAGAAATGCACTTAAAATCCCATGTTAATCAAAAGGAGTCAGAAGAGTGCAAAAATCAGAATTTGTTGAGAAAGATAAAGATCTGATAATGGCTCAACCAACAACTGAATTTAGGAGTAATTGCTTCTAGACCGCTCAGTCTTGATCGTTAGGAGTAATTGCCAACAACTGAATTTAGTTTCTATACGGGTCAAGGCCTGCATGTTCCATGGTGAACATAGGTCACGATTGGCAATTACTCCTAACAATCAAGACTGAGCGGTCTAGAATGCTCTGCATATTCGCTGTGAAAAGGATTTACTGTGGACTTAAGAAGCATTCGTTTTGAAACAATTTGACATCCTCAAGCCCACAGAGCAGACACGTCGTTTCTACATTGAAAGTAGTGAGCATCTTCGATTCATTGTTTGCAAAACCTGTGAAGCGAGTGTTCTACTACTAAGTTACCAAAAGTGGACACGTACAATTATTGACAAGATCATTGCATCAATTTTCTCTATGTATGTTACACCTCAATGACAACTTAGAGCGAAAATCAGATGTTATACTTCTGCAGGGAGGACCTGCAAGCGACAGGGATTTTAAAAGATGTAAATGATTGGGGAGACGCAATGAGGCGTACCGAAGCCGAAAACGGAACCCATGACACCGCCAGCAAAACCGTCACGAAGGCCACTGAAGAGGCAGACGACAGGGCCATCGCCAGGAGCAGCAGGGCCGTCTCCATGCTGAGGAGGAAGGTCCCCATCATCAGAACCAGGAGAAGGATAAGCTTCCATAGCCCACGTGTTCAAGGTGACCTCGAATGTCACAATTACAAGCTCTTCTCGACACAATACTTATGTAGCTATAACAATAGACAATAAGACTCCAACATTAAGACTCCCTCCTGTTAAAAGTGTTTGACTTTCCTCTTAACCTAGCCCTATCTCTAAGGATGAGGGGGGGCCCTTTGGAATGAAATTGTTACACGTGAAGGGAAAACTTTGTCTTTACATACCACGAGTAGCATGACCCGTCTACGACCCGTCTCTGGTGGGTCCCAAGGTGGGATGTATAGAATGCCAATTTTCAATTTTAGGTAGATGGGCTTTCCAACTTTGTATGCCCTTTGTGTTTCATTTAATGCACATTTTTAATATATGGCTTTTTTATTGACAACCCAAGCCAAGAGAAGGCGAAAACCCACTAAGAGAGAGAGGGGGGGAGGGGGGTCTAGGGTTTAGAGAGAGAGAGAGAGAGAGATTATATATATACATATGTGTGTGTACGTACGTCTATATGCATGTAACAAAGACATTTAATTGAAAGCAACATACTTTATCAAAAAATCCACTCTACAAATGCGTGTACTTCAAAATGTTGTATCGGACAATAGTCATATATGCCAAGATACAATATCTAAATGATCCCCCTGATGAACTGGCTACATAAACCTTCCTAATCAAAAAGTCTACACCTATGTACTATCCTATGCATGCGTCAGTGATAGGTGTATCCCACACTACCAATAATCAGATTTGTATCTGCGCAAGAATTATAATTATTGAACCAAAAGACTTATATAATTATATGTTAACAATATCTGACTCATTAGTTAGAATACTTACTATCAACAAGCACAGATTTGTGGAAAAGGTGCAAAACGCTAAATGTATAATCCTCATTTTCCCCTCGAAAAAAAACCTCCCAGTCCACATGCTTTCGTTTTCTAAGGACATAGAGATGCTATGTGGTCTAGTGATCCCAGCAACTCACTAAGGAACCACACCATAAATCCTATGTATATCTATCCCCCAAAAGTAGCTTTCGGGTTCCTCATTGTAGACATGGAGATTTACTATAAGTGATAAATGTTGGCATCGAAAATCCAACACTTGCCAGCCGCTGCCATCGATAGGAAGCTTCGACACTAAACCACCTAAGTCTCTCTCTCTCTCTCTCTCTCTCTCTCTCTCTCTCTTTCCCCCCCACAGCAAATCCATTCGTGGTATATTCAGTCCCTCCTTAGAGAAGATAATGTAAATGAAAAAATAAGAGAGTCTTTCACAGGATATCCTATGCCTGCTTTGCTTTGGCAAGAAGGCGTGGGAGGCAGGCAAGACCTAAGAAGCTAAAGAGTTTTAGAGAGCTATGTCTCTAGAGGAGATTTCTAGCACAGTGTCTATCATGGATGGGGGTTTAAGCATGGTTGGGGGGCAAGGTGGGCGGAATGTCATACTTTTTGTAAAATACCAATGCAAATGCTCCGTTCAAAGTAAGCTTGCAATTGGACTCTAGCTGCCATGGATAGGTTCTCCCCTTCTGTGCTTAAGACCATATACCCACTTAACATAGTCAAACTCTATATATTGTATGATATATAATATATAAATATAATAGTTTATAGTATATTATATATTTTATATTATAATATCATATATTATACATGTTGCATTTGTATTTAATTAATTATTTATATTTATATAGCTATATATTGATATACATACATATTCTCTCTCTCTCTCTCTCTCTCTCTCTCTCTCTCTCTCCTTTCTCTTTGTTCTCTCTTTATATTATATATATATTGGTTATATGTATGTATATATATAATATTATAATACATTATATATATATATATATATATATATATATATATATAGCTCTCCCTGACTCTCTCTTCCCTCCCCCTCTCTCACTCTTTCTCTCTCCTCTCTCCCTCTCTCTCTCTCTCTCTACTCTCTTTGTTCTCTCTTTATATTATATATATATATATATATATATATATGTATTACTTATTCGTATGGATATATATAATATTACAATATATATTAGATATTATACATAATATTATATATTTAAATATAATATATAGATCATATAATATTATAATAGAAAAAATATATATATATACATATATATACCTCTCTGAGCTCTCTATATCTCTCTCCCCTCTCCCTCTCTGAGTCTCTCTCTCGTCTCCTCTCTCTCCTCCCTCTTCTCTCTCTTCTCTCTACCAACGGCACCACATTTACTCTCTCTTCGCATATCAGTAGGGTCTGTGAGTCCGTTTCACCGCCACATCACCTGGAGTGGTTCGCCATGCAACATCATTGATGTCTACAGTGCCACTGAGGTCTGTGGTCTGTCTCTGGTGAGCCATGTTGGCAGGCGTCATCTATGCCACATCATCCATTTTCGAGACCCATCGACACGTCGGCCATGTCGTCTGTTGTCTGTTGCGCCACATAATAGGTCTCTGAGACTCACATTATCAACAGCACTATCAATCGTTTCTACCATGTCACCATGGACGGGTGCCATGTCATCGTCCTGTAGCCCACGCGTCGCCCCCTGAAATCCCCGCACTGCCACTTATAGCCCACGCAGCCATCTGCTCTGCCTAGGCAGGGGCCATGTCATCGCACTACCTCTACAATAATCCTTGTTTGAGAGTGGGCTTTTGTCATTGGCTTGGTTTCATGATGATGAGCAAAAATAGGAAGGAGAATGCCATGCTCAATAGCCTACAATAGGCATCTTGCAACAGTAAAAATGGTTGGAATTTGAGCATTGAGCGAGAGTCGTTGAGCATAAATGTGGCCACGCTTGAGAGGTTTTCTCCGCCATTAGCAATTGCTGGGATAGATCATGCATGATCTATTCAATTCCACTAGATAAAGAATTTAAATCTGATAAAAATCACATCCTACACGGTGCAGCCTACAAAAATTTACCCTTCACTACTATAGCATCATGCGGTAGATGAGCCTCCCTTCTCCATAAGGTGAATCTTCAACTGCTCTAGCTTGTGAAGTGGTGAATTGCAATATGTAGTTTGACAATAGGGGATGAAGTCAGAGTCTAGACAATCATGGACTCCTCATCTGGGGGCTGGAAATTGTCAAGCCAGGATAGAAACAATAGAACTCAAGCAAGCAAGAGCAATAAAGGGGATGGTATAGCAAATGTATCATGGAGCTATCTCATGCCTGAATCTCCTTCTTTCTTTGAGAGATTAATTTCCTCTCTACGCATCCCATTGGGCTTCCACATCTTCTTCTGCAAAATCTATACATTAACTAATCGATCAAAACAAAGCTAACCTTAGTAATTATAGAATATGGGAATAAGATTTGAGGGAGCACATTAGAAGCAAGCCAAAAATAGTAGCTTTCCTAATCTATGCTATGCCTTCTATGATTGAAACTGGTGTAGCGTCCTGCACCACAAGATTCTTGTTGACACCATCACCATCGATCTCAACACCAACTTAAGATGCAAGGTAAGGTTAGAAGCCTCATCAATGAAAGCATTTATTTTCCTGGTCGTCATGCACATTGTCTAGAAGCTCTTTCCCCTTCTTATAGTGGTGTAGCTCCTTTAGTTGTTGTTGCTTTAAGATAATCGTTAATGTGGCACAATATAGCTTAGCGGCACTATCGGAACAAGTGTTGACAACTTTGATTTTGAGATGGTGGAGGGAGGCTTCCTGGAGGCTTGGGCGATGGCTTGGATAAGTTGCTCTTCATTGGAGGGAAAGAAGTGCATGAGGTGCATGGAGTTTTACAAAGCAACTGTTGGAGTTGCAATGGAGAGGTTACACTAGGCAAAGAGCAGAACAAAGCACGGAGTCATATTGAAGATGTTCATGTTGCCTTGCACAATGAATAATTTTCTCCACCATAAAAATAAAGCATAATTCAGACCATTAGATCTTCATGAAGATCAACATCTAGAAGATAGTGACATGAGGTCTCACAAAAGGAAAACTTTCCTCTAGGTTGCCTATCATAAAGACATGAATGAGCAAGTTTAGCAAAGATGAATGAGGTAGGATATGCAAGACACGTGTGATTGTATACCACCTTCTTAGTCATGTTCCAATAAAATTCCCACTTTAGTACATGCAATTTAGCATAACCCCATTCGTTCTAGACTACCGTAGTCAATTTGGTTGTTTTCCTATGCTATACAAACATGTTACTATTTACACCAAAAGGGTACACTCTGTATAAAATACTAGGGGAGGAGGGAGCATCAAAACTGAGTGCATTAGAGGGATACATCCCTCTCTCTCTCTCTCTCTCTCTCTCTCTCTAATATGTGAAAAAAATAGGCTCCAGGACAGGATGTATGCTCTGGAAATTGAAGTGCAGGCAAATAAAAGACATGAAAGTAACTCCAGAAGAGAACTGCAAAGCAATGGAAGAACTGGAAATAGAAAATGCCACTCTCAGGAAGGAGATTGCAGCCATGCAAGAAATAATGCAAGGCACACATGCTGAGCTTAAACAACAAATCAGCAACGGGGAAGCCAAGATGATGGAATGGAAAGATGTGGTAAAATAGGCACAATAGCCCTAAAGAAAGAATTCATCTTAGAAGAAATTGAGGAGGAAAAGAGGACCAGCAAAGCGCTAAATGTCTTGGTGAGGGGGCTTTCAATGGGAGAAACTCCAATGGGAGATGCCAAGATATTGTTCACCCAAATGGGGGTCAAGCTCACTTGCGAGACAGCTTGGAGGGTGGGCAAACCAAAGGCACTTACCAAGCCACTAGTGCTGAAGTTATGGATAGCCATGGATAGGAAGACCCTCATGAGCATGAGAGCAACTTTGAAGGGAACTTGGATGATGACCTCACACTTCTACAACAAAGAGCATTAAAGGGAAGGTATGGTACGAGTAATGGCAACAAGAGAGGTAGGGAAATGGGCTATATATATAGGGATGACAGGGTGATCATCCGAGAAAGAGGAGACAAGGAAGATAAAGAAGAGAAGGAAAAGAAGGAAGAGGGAGAACTGTGACCCTGTCGAGCTCATGGGATGTGTACACACATCGGATTGAAAATAACAGTATGGAATTGTAATGGCACACTATGGTCTGACTCAGGAGGTCTCTTAGAGACATATAGTAATAGAGATATGATCTACATTGAGACACATGAGAGCCCATAGAAAGGGTTGCCCATAGTAACATGATACACATGGGAGTCATCTCATAGGAGGGAGTTTAGGAGAGATAGTGGAGTACGAGGCTCCATGGGGGTGGCTATCCTTTTTGGGAAGATGCCCCAAAACCCTTGGTTTGATGACGAGTGTAGAGAGGAGAGAGCCCACTCGACATAGGAACGGGCTTTGGGTCATGATGCCACGCGAGACACAGAGGATATTTCAACAATTGACACATTGTAAGAGGCGGGCCTTCCTCACACATAGGATGGACAATATTGTCAGATCTTTTCAAGGAGGAAACTCAATCATTAGATGGGGGTTTCTATCGGAGGGAAAGACACCTATTTCCATCATCGACCTAGATGTGTGGCACACCTATGCATGTTACCTCTATGATGCGTAGATGCAAACACCATCGGATATGTCCTCTATGCCAGCCCACCACTTGCCACTTGTTCACCACACATAATGTATGGGTTGCACTTTGACAATTACACAATCGGAGAGTGCAGGACCATGAGGGCCTATGGAATGAGCACTTTGCATATGGACAGGAGGTCATAGCCTTGGTCCTAACACAAATGTTCAACTGGGCTGTGTGCCACGACTTCCCACCTGCTTGGAGCACTACCCCTATTGTGATGATACACAAAGCTGGAGACCCTATGGAGACTGGGAACTACCGTACCCTCATGATTGGCCACACTCTAGCCAAGATTTATGGATCAGTCTTAGAGAGGGAGCTCAATAGTCATACAGAGGCTTGGGCACTAGGGAAGGTAGGATTCTAGAGATAGCATTCTACCATAAATCACATTTTCACTATGATTGAGGAGATGAAGTCCAAACACCAGAAGGTCTACACATGCTTTGTAGACTTTTGGAAGGCTTTTGACACTACCCCACAGTCCCACATGATCTGGAGAATACAGGAGCTACAGATTCTAGAGACACTGAGATGGGGATGATGAGCCTGTATGAGTCAGTCACAGAGGCAGAGCTTGCGCCCTAGGTGGTCTATCGCATTGGGTTGAGAGTACGATTGAAGTCAAGCAGGGTTGCCCCCTCTCACTGACCCTCTTCAGGCTTTACAAAATGATGAGATCACTTCCTTCATAGATGCCTTCGAGGGTTGCCCCCTCTCACCGACCATCTTCGGGCTTTACAATGATGAGATCACTTCCTTCATAGATAGCCTTGGAGGTGAAGGATCACTACTAGCTGATCTCATGATACAGATATTGCTATATGCTGATGACATAGTCCTTATCTCATTCTCAATGGAGGGATTGCAAAGACATTTGAAGGCCCTAGAGGTGTTTTGTAGAGAGAGAGACCTGAAAGTCAACCTTGGGAAGACCAAGGTTATGGTTTTCAACACCTCACATGTAGTGCTCCGTCGACTCAGCTTCACTTATTGAGACGAGCCAATGGAGATAGTGTAGTCTTACACCTATTTAGGAACAATCTTCATAGGACCCCTTTTCACTATGACACATACAGCCCATGCACAACTCACATAGGGCAGGGTACTCTAGCCTAACTGCTATAGAGACAATGCATCCATGCACACTTTCAGGACCCACCAATGAAGTGCTAGCTATTTGATATGCTAGTTTGACCGACTGCCATGTATGCAACACCCTTCTAGGGATGTGACCTACCGATAGCAGAGTGGTAGGATGATTTGGATCAGGCCCTTAGTCTTGCATGAGATAGTACAGGCAGAGTTCACCATGACACCACTATAGATTGATGCCATCTTCTAGACAGTGACATTCATTCATAGAGTCTGGGACTTACCCCATTGGAGAACTACCGAGGTTGGCTCTGGAGTCATCTAGACAACTAGCTGAGATCAGGGCAAACACATGGTATGCATGTATATCCACATGGTTTGGCAGACATAGGATTCAAAAGGGCATGCTCCCTCCCTTTTAGTACAATATCGATATGGATGCACCCCCTGAGTCAATCCTGCAAGATGAGATTAACCGTATCATATAGTTAGACCTCCTCCAACTCCACACATCTCGAACTTGGGGGGATCAAAAGCTCCCAACCAAGACCTAGTTCTACCGCGACCACTTCCTGAGAGTCTTAGAGGAGGGATTCATCATCAAACCCTAGTTCTTGATGACAGAGGAGTCTCACATGAACTAAGGATCGCCATTGGGTAGATGCGCATTAGCTGAGGATTAAGACATGGAGAGTAGAATGTATACCCAAAGAGTAGTGGATCTGCATGCCATGCACACTAAGAGTGATTGAGACAGAGGAGCACTTTCTCTGCATCTACCCAACCTACTACAAGGTCCAGGGCAATACAACTATCTCTATCAGGATGAGAGGGGCTTTAGCTTGCTGTCATGATTGAACCACTTCCATGACCAAGTCTGCAGGTCTACATTGAGCTCTATCTACTTGAGATGCGCTGACACATGGAGACCCTATTATAACGGATCAGGGAGCAACAAGAGATGACCAGACCACATGATATAGAGGCTAACTAGACACAGTGGCATGTCACATATTTCTATGCCTTTGAGTCAGCTCCAGAGCTCACTAGATTGAGGTCCCCAACCTATAAGATCTTTCCTTAGAGAAGACCGATCGTGATGAGGGGTCACTTTGAACATAGCTTAGCGAGTTCATAGATCAAGGAGACAACATCCCCCTCTACCACCATAGCATGAGACAGCCAGATAGACATAGATATGAGACATTTTTGTCGCTCGTAGATGAGCCACCATAGTGCCGAGTTTCATATTCAAAGTTCCAGTTCTAGTTCTAGCTCTCATCATACTTCAGATAGTACATGATATGATATGATGTGACATGTTTTATACTTGAGCCATTGAGCTCTTTATTTCAACATAGTACTCAGCAAGGGCCTTAATGCACCCTTTGCTCTAGCCCTTTGTGGCTTGTATGAGTTTTTCCCTTTTGGTGTATTCCGCACTTGGTCCCATAGGCCCACAAGGCCTCCTGCGGATGTTAATAGTTCTTTCTTTCTTTGTTTCTTTCTCACTCTCTCTCTCTCTCTCTCACACACACACTCACACACGCATGCACGTACGTGTGCGTGCGTATTAAGAAATCATAAACCAACCATAAAAAGTGTAAGATAAACTTATTCATAACACAATTAAAGTGTCCATATGCCATATAAATTTGGTCAAGCAACATGCTAGCAATAGCCATGGCTCCCAATAATGTAAGACATAAGGGGATCTAGAGATCACTCAAACAAACTCTAAAGAGTTTGCAACCAGTAAAATCAAGTACCATAACTTGGAGCAAGTATGCCGTGTGGAAAATGAGGGCTACCTAGAAAACCAATGAACTCATAAAACATGCTCAGTAATACAAGTATCCATTGTTGCTAGTGCATCGAGACTTGCTGGTAAGATTGATTGAGATTGATATCATAGAGAAAATAATAATAATAAAAATATTAGGAGCTAACTAAGAATAGCATCATGAAGAGAAAGTAATAGCTTGGAGAGAGAGAGAGAGAGAGAGAGAGAGAGAGAGAGAGAGAGAGAGAGAGAGAGAGAGAGAGAGAGATGAGGATTTACCAGAGAATTCAAGTGTGCTATTGCGAATGATAACTCATCATTAATTGGAGGCCCACAAGGATATGGGAACTTGATGGATGTTGCACGTGATGTGTTGGTGCATGTGAGGATGTTTTTCATATATCCATGGCATGTCCACCACCAACTAGGAGTGCTCAAAGATTAGTAAAACCGCACATGAATGTTTAGTGTACTTGGGATATTTACCTTCATGCTGAGGCACAAGGAAGTGCTTAGGCAAAATTGGACTCAAATTGAAGCACAAGTTATGGAGTGCTTGTGGGTGGTACCTACTAGATATTAGTTTGATGATGTTGACATGGACCCAATTTATGAACTACATGCTTGGTTGAGGTAGACAAGAGATTTAAGGCAAGAAGGCATCGGGGGTTGATCATAGACTTCAAGTGTTGGCTACGCAAAATCATTAGAGAGTGATTATACAAATCAAAGCATATTAGTTGAGCTCAAATATTATGGATTGCAAATTCAAAATAAAGAAGTATATTCCAATGGAGCTTAAGTCTTTGCTTCCTAATTACCTATCACAATATTCAATTTTGCTAGATTTTTTTCTTTGGGGATTATATTTATCAGTAGTTATGGGCCTTAAATGAGTGTTTGATTTTCTAATTCTCTTAGGTTAAGGTCATCAGTGCTGTATATTTATAAAAACCTTTTGTCATTTTTAGAACTATGATGGCTTTATTGATTTTATATATTACACGTAATACAAAGCACATAATTTTCTAGTGCAAAAATATGGAAATCTAATCTTGATCATCTTGAGAGCGTACGGTATGCTTAAAACCATGGCTATAGGAAAACGATATAATGGACAATCAACATTCGTATCCAAAAGATATAGGTTAGATCCACACCTCATTGATTATGTGATGCAGATTGCCCATTTTTAGTAAATCAGCTTTGTATAGCATGGACAAGTATCAATAATAGAAGCCTAGAATATTGCTTTATTCAGATGTAGATGTGAAGAAAAATATTGCAAAGATTCTAGGTGACCTTAGATTAACCACAAGGGAAGCCACTATAATATTTTGTGATAGCATGACCATAAGCATTGTAGCAAAGAATACAAAAGTTCAAGGAAAGGCAAAGCATAATGATATTACTTGACATCAAATTGTGAGTATATAAATTTGATTTAGATACATTGTATTCCTAAAGTTCATTTGGCATCCCAAGGTAAAATTTTAAAACATGCAAAGAAAATCTATATTTCATAGACATGGATCTTTAATTAAAAGGGAGGTCTTAGCATAGTGATTGTTCTCATGTATTATTATTATCATATATGCATAGGTTATTGTGTGGGTAGTGACACAATGATGGAATAAGGATCAATTCTCATCCCATGTTGTATATGCAAAATTTATTTTCATTAGTATGTACATTGTAGTTCTCTTGTTGTGTGAGCCCCTCAATTTTCCTCTCCCCTTCGCTCACATTTTTCCAAATGACTTCTACTCCTCTCTCACAAACATTTCATGGACAATTTCCACATTACTTTAGGGCATCCTTCTAAAGTTCCAAAGCGATTCTTTGCTTGTTGTGGGCGATCCTCTTAATCAATGTCTAGTAATGCTGACATGGATTTGATATGCATTGAGTAACCATGGCTAATACATAAGTAATGTTTACTTTACATACAATCATCCAATAAATTAGTTTGTTGTCAACCATGTGTACATGGATGCATCAGGGTCATCCATTGGATTGATTGTCACTAAACCTTATGGGAGCCTTGATTTTCCAATATTTTATACTTATTCTATACTAGCAAAATGTTTACATATGTAGAGCAAAGCTAATAAATAGAAAGGGAAGCTATAGACATGGCATATTGTGTATCAAATTTATATTTATTTGCTAAGAAAAAACTTAAACTTTATGTGGACTATCAAGCATTAGTATGCCTCATTAACAAACCTTCAATGAAAAGAACCTTCCTTGCATTAGGGATGCTACTATTACATGAGTTTTGATTCACAAACTAGGAGAGACACTTCATGGTTACCTTGACTATATTCTTGAAACATTTCTTGATGCAATTGAAATGAAATGAAAATTTGGCTACTTACTTCGCTACTACAAACTTCCCCAAAGAGATGCCAAACACTTTACGGAGAAAGGAGCACTTCAAGCATAGAGATATATAAAGGAGGTAACTAAGGATAATTGACCCGATCTTGAGAGGACTGAGAGAGGACTAGAGTGGTTTCATGCACAAAGCTCTCTAGGGAACAAGAAGTGATGGCTGTTCAGTACCCTCTAGGGTGAGAGCCAAGCACCATCGTGCCACCTCCAAAGTAGAAGGAAGTTTTAATGTCTAATAACCCTGATGAGAAGCAGCGGGAGACTTTAGTAAAACAAAGATTATATAAAAGTTTGAAGACAATAATTCTTATTTAAATAATTATAATCTTTCAAAGTACATAATGGAATATATTAAAGCTTGTCAATAATATATTAATAAACAATACTTTAATTTATTATTTAAAAACATTATAAACAAAATAAAAAATTATTCAATAATCAAGATTTGTAAAAAACTTGATTGTAATGCACATAAACAATATAAAAGAAAGGAAAAGGAAGTCTTATCTAATAAATTAAAGCTTACAAACTTAATACATTTATGGATAAACACTCTAATTTATTGGTTATTAGTGAGGAGGAGTGGGGGGCTTTAATGGTTGTTGATGAGAAGGAGCGAATGGCTTCAGTGGTTTTTGTTGAGTAGGGTTCAACCAATTCTATCCTCCCATCATACCATAAAACTATTAATTGTCTTTTTGGTACAAGGTTTTGGAGATCTTTGATTAGGAAGACAAAAACCATTTGTATGCAGACATCTCAACGATAGAGAGGGAGGCCAACTGAAAAAAATGGAAGGAGTCTGCATGCATGCACTCTCACACCTGCAAAGCTCTCATGGAAAAAGTGAAGCTTAAACTGGGAAGCTTGTAAAAGATAGAGTATAGCTCTTCTTCATTGGTCACATTCTTCATTTGAGGAGCTCAAAAAATGTGATAGTATATGAGTGCATCTATCATGCTGTTATACTCTTTTTCCATGACGTCAACCCATTCCTTGGGTTTCAATGCCTCTTGGAAGTTGACAGGTACTTTGATTTGAGCCACACAACACTTATAGGTTGTTTCCACTCTTCTATGCTTCATGTCTGGACATGACAATGCCCTCTACTTCATCCACTAGCTTCATTGTTGCTCGGTTATTGCATTGCTCCTAACAACTGGTATTAGAATGTTTGTTTAAGCAACATCCGTTGACTCATTAGGAAGGAGGTTCTTGGTTTGAGTGGGAGCAATGACAGAAGAAGGAAAGTTAAAAATCGAGAAGTTCAATGGTGAGAGTGCTCTCAACGGAAGCAAGAACGGAAGAAGGAGAGAGAGAGACAGAGAGCCACACAAGTTTTGGTGGGTGCAATGTGTTTGAGTATTGTACATAACCGGGGTAAAGGCACAGTGACCTTTAACCCCCACAACCTCCCACTTAAAGGACAATATGCCTTTAAGGGAGAACAACCAGTGAGCATACTATCTAATGCCCATTAATACACGACAATACTCAAACCACTAACTAGGTAAACTCTTCGTCAGCATATTTGCAGGGTTATCATGTGTATGAACCTTGACAAGCTCTATGCGCTTGTCCTCAAGTACCTCCCTGATGAAATGGTACCTGACCTCAATGTGTTTGGTCTTTGCATGAAAGATCGGATTCCGTGCTAGCTAAATAGCACTCATGGAATCACTATGCAATGTCGGTATACCTGTATGAATCCCCAAATCTCCCACTAGCCAATCAAGCCATATAGCCTCCTTGCAACCCTTTGTGGCTGCAACATACTCAGTCTCTGTGGTAGACAAAGCAACGCACTTCTGTGCACGAGACATCCACAACACTGTACCACCTACAAAGGTGAACACATAACCAGAAGTGCATCTCCTACTATCCACATGCCCTCCTGCATAGTCTGAATCTGTGTACCCAAGTACACGCATGTCTCCTTTACCAAAGCAAATGCACATCTCCTTGGTACCCTTCATGTACCTCATGATGCACTTAACTGCCTCCCAATGCCTCTTTCCTAGATTAGCCATATACTGGCTAACAACTCCCACTACAAATGCAATGTTTGGTCTAGTAGCTATCATAGCATACATAAGACTCCCAACTGCTGATGCATAAGGAACCTTGGCCATCATGGCCCTTTCCTCATCTGATTTGGGACTATCTGTATGACTCAGTTTCACATATGGAGGCAATGGAGTACTCACTGCCTCCCCCCCTCCATATTGAAACGCTGCAATACTTTTGTAACATACTCTTTTTGTGAAGCCAAAGGAGTTTCCTACTCTGATCACGCATGATGCGCATACCAAGAATATGACCTGCAAGTCCCAAATCCTTCATATCAAAGGCCTCATGCAACTTGGCCTTTAATGCATCTAGCTCATAAGTGTTCTTGCTAGCCAATAGCATATCATCCACATATAGTGCCAAGATTATCAGGCTATTATCCTTAGCCCTTTTAGTGTAGAGGAAGTGATCAATTTCACTCCTTCTAAAACCCTGGGACCGAATGAAAGCATCAAACTTCTGATACCATTCTCTAGGTGCTTGCTTAAGACCATAGAGACTCTTCTTCAGCTTGCAAACTAAATGCTCTTTGCCCTTTTCTTCAAAGCCTTCTGGCTGCACCATGTAAATTTCCTCATGCAAATCCCCATGCAAGAAAGCTGTCTTGACATCCATCTGCATAAGCTCCATATCCTAGAGCTGCCACTAGTCCAAGCATGCATCTAAGTGTGGTCATCTTCACAACTGGAGAGAATATCTCATCAAAGTCCACACCCTTCTCTTGCTTGAACCCTTTAGCGACCAAACGGTCCTTGTACCTAGGCACATCATCACCTGTGACCATTTGTTAAACCCATTTACATGGCAATGCGTTCTTTCCATGTGGCAAAGAAACCAAGTCCCAAGTCTTATTCTTTTTTATAAGTGAACTCATCTCTGATTGCATAGCATACTCCCACTTCACTTGCGTTGATCCTCATGCATCATAGCCTCTCTGTAGCAAGAAGGCTCCCCGCAATCAGTAAGCATCACATAGTCTACCCCTGGAACAAACCTATCAGGTGGTCTAGACACTCTAGATGATCTTCTCAAGGGCATTTCAGCTTGCTGTCCCACCTGCATATTAGCCACATTTGGCTCATCATTTCCACCAATAGATGATCCATCATCTACCCTTGATTGTATACCTGTGGGAGTACTTGGTGGTACCATTTCTTGCACATTTGGTGCATGGATAGCTTGCTGTCTATCAACATATGCAGGTGGATTCACATCCTGGAAAGTGATTTTCCTCATTTCTACATCCCTCATGGGTGCCTTATGCATCTTCTTCTCATTGAAGACTACATCATGGCTGCGTATGATCTTCTTTGCTTCTAGATCCCAAAGACGATAGCCCATCTCTCCACTTTCACCATAACCTAGAAAGATGCGTTTCCTAGACTTAGGATCTAGCTTCTTTCGAAGCTCTTTTGGCACATGTGCATATGCCTCACACCCAAATATATGCAAATGAGAGTAAAAGGGCTTCTTGCCACTCCATGCCTCTTCAGGAATACCACCATCCAAACTCTTACTAGGTGATCTATTGATCACATGCACTGCAGTCTTCATTGCCTCAGCCCAAAAACCACCAGAAAGACTTGCATTAGAAAGCATGCATTGCAACCTTTCTTGAATGGTACGGTTCATCTTTTCTGCAACTGGATTTTGCTCTGGAGTACGAGGGGATGTGAGCTCCCTCTTAATCCCACGTGTATCACAGAAATGCTGAAAGTCATGAGAGAGATACTCTCCACCGTTGTCAATCCATAGGCATTTAAGTGTTCTACCTGACTGATTCTCAACCAAGGCCAGCCATTTCTGAAATACCTGGAACACATCACTCTTCCGAGCTATAGCATAAGCCCACACTTTCCTAGTTGCATTATCAATGAATGTCACATAGTATTCAGCTCCGCCTAATGACCGTGTAGGCATGGGACCACATACGTCTGAATGCACCAAATCAAGCATTTCAAACTCTTTCTTTCCCCTTCTTTTATGGGCTAACTTAGTCTGCTTCCCATAGAGACAATGCTCACAAAATTCAAAATCAGAGAAACTCAAATGCGGTACATAACCCAAATAGCATAAGAGTTTCATTCCATTCTGGCTCGTGTGCCCCAACCTGCAATGCCACAAAGAAGTGCTTGGCTGCGCGGTTATTACAACAACATGATCAAATACCCCTGATACATGTAAGGGATACAAAGTCCCACACTTGGCACCCCTGGCCAAAAGCATAGAGCCCTTCTGAATTTTCCAACTCTGAAAGCCAAAAGTGGTGTGAAAACCAGCATCATCTAGTTGACCCACTGAAATAAGACTCTTGGTCAGCTTAGGCACATGTCTCACATGTTTCAAAACAAATGCAGACCCATTTGCAAAAGAAAACTTTATGTCACCTACTCCCACTATGTCACATGCATAGTCATTTCCAAGATGCACACAACCTGTCTTTCCACTATCATAAGTGGAGAACCATTCCCTATGGGGAGTAACATGGAATGAAGCACCAAAATCCAAAATCCAATCCTGGGAATATGCATCATTTGAAGTGGTAAGCAACTCTATAGATAAACTAGACATGAAGAGAATGTCATTGTCACTATCATGTGTGACTGCATTGATCTCCTCGATCTTCACTTTTCCTTTGTCCTCCCTTGGACTCTCTTCCTTTTGATTTGCACCCCAATTTGCATTCTTTTTCTTATCCTTTTGCTCTCTTTTCAGCTTGTAGCAATCCTTTTTCATATGGCCCTTCTTGCCGCAATGGTAACACTCAATGTTCCATGCCCTGGATTTGCTACGAGACTTCCCTCTTTCTTGGGACTTCCCCCTGAACTGTGATCTGCCACTTTGCACATTTAAGGCTGCATCCTGCTTGTTGCCATCCATAGACTTCCGTCTAATCTCCTCCGCCAACAAGCTACCCACAACATCATCAAATTTCAGTACTCCACTAGGTGCAGAGTTACTGACAGCTGTACGGAAGGTATCCCATGAGGATGGCAATGAACATAAGAGAAATATTGCCTTAGTCTCCACATCAAAATTCATCTTCTGAGCCTGAAGCTGGTTGAAAATAATATTGAATTCATTCAAGTGAGAAGTAATGGAGACCCCTTCCTTCATTTGCAGCTCAAACAACCTCTTCATGAGGTAAACTTTATTAGAGGCAGTTTCCTTCTCATAAGTGGCACACAGTTTCTTCCACATCTTCCGTAGTCTGCTCATTTACTACTGTGAAATAAACTGACTCTGCAAGATGAAGTCTAATAGTAGACTTTGCTAATGCATCCAACTCATTCCAATCATCCTCAGACATATTTGTAGGCTTAGCTTCAATCCCTGCCAAGGGTTTAATTTGCTTCTTTTGAATAAGCACATCCCTTATTTGTTCTTTCCACAAAGAAAAGTTTGTCCCATCAAACTTTTTAATGCTAAAAAAACTCCTTTCTAGACATGGAAGAGGATGCCATGATGCAAATGAAACAAAATCCCAAATGCTAGCACCTGCAAGAGAGAATCACACCAAATACCAGGTGCACCCAAATGTGTATGCCACAATAGAGTGAAATATCACCAAAACTCAAAGCTCAAAGCATCAAAAGATGCATTTGACTCATGTGCATATACTATGCATCCATATGAGCAAATCTGGCCCAAAAGAAAATGCCAATAAGTGCCAAATGACTCAAGCATAAACATCATCCACTGGCATATGCATCAATAATATCTCATCCAAGAGAGCATAGCACTATTAGTGCATCACCTGCAATGTGTCAAAGTTGTCCCTCAGGATAAAATAGCATCCATGTGCAAAGCGTCCATAAAAATAGTATCCCACAAGGCAATTTGGGCCTATCCAATAAGGACCGCAATGCATCCAAAAGGCTTATAAATCATCCACTGCAACCCAATGCATACCACGAATGAGCGCACACTACTCAAACTACAACCAGAGTGATCTGCATAAGGTATGCTCAAGAAATCATGGTCCTATGGTAATGACTGCTACTAAAAATAGAACCTGAGATGCCTCAAAACATGGGCACCATTGCATAATCGGACTCAGCAAGAAAATCTGCAAATATCTCTCTTCTGTTGGAACTCGAAAATCCCAACCGATGAGTGAGAAATGGGAGTCAACACTTATCCACTGCCATGTGGCATAAATCTAAGGTTTCAAAACCTTAGAATGAAAAATGCATAACAGAGAGACGAAATCGAATACATAGAGATCTATAACTCTGAAAATCCTCCACCGAATTGCATAAGAACTGATAGGTAGGGGTTTTTGGGCATCCGGAAGGCAATGGGATAAACGGTTTTGGAAAACGTGGTCTCAATCGCTGGGTCCAACACACGGACTGAAAAACGTTTTTGGAAACAAAGTTGTTTGTAGACTCCACCGGAGTGCAAATGATGAGCAACATAGAAGATTTAGGACCTCTGAGTCCACCAGAACTGACAGATCTGCAAATGGTTGCTCCAAACTTGAGTTCCAATACCCGGGCAAAAAACGCAGAAACTAACACAGTGAGTCAAAAATCTAATGAAATGATCCCAGATTCAAGAATGAAGGTGTTTCCAAGCCCCTGAAGTGAAGTGGACACTAAAAGCAAGCAATAGTTGCCTCTACAAGTCAATGTGGAGTCTCTGTCATCGAACGGAACAGGGAAAAGCTCAAAAAAATGACTTTTTCTTTGAAAACACTTAACAGGCTCTCAAAACACTTCGTAAAGCCAAAGTGACTTTTCCAAAGGTTCCTCTAAGGTCTCTACACACTCGAATGCAAGTAAAGTCACCCACAAAGCTTCCCACAGAGCTGTTGAGCTTCAAGCATTCATGCACGCTCAGCTAGATCAGGGCTAGATCACCTGGGCTCTGATACCAGTTGAGAGTGCTCTCAACGGAAGCAAGAACGGAAGAAGGAGAGAGAGAGACAGAGAGCCACACAAGTTTTGGTGGGTGCAAAACCACCCTAATCTTCTTTTTCATTCATTTATATATGTGTTTGAGTATTGTACATAACCGGGGTAAAGGCACAGTGACCTTTAACCCCCACAAATGGTAAGGACTACCATCATTGGAAGATGTAGTTTGAGGATTATCTATACTAGAAGGACCTTTTCTTGCCATTAGGTGGGATCACAAAGTGGCCTACAAGTATGTCAGCCAAAGATTCAGAGGTTCTTGAGAAAAAGGTGCTAGGAATGATACGACTGTGTTTGGGAGCATCAGTGGCTTTTAATGTTCTTGAATAGAAGACAACAAAGGACTTCATGAGCACACTAGATACATTGTATGAAAAACCATCAGCTTCTAACAAGGTATTTCTTATGAAGCATCTATTCAATATAGAGATGCTAAAAGGTGGATTGATAGTTGATCATTTGAATAAGCTCAATACAAATACAGGCCAACTAATGTCTGTAGGAGTGAAATTTGACGAGGAGGTTTGAGCTCTCTTGATTTTGTGCTCAGTGCCAGAATGTTGGGATAACTTGGTCATGGATGTGTGAGTAACTCTATTTTTGGGTTGAACACTTTAAAGTTTGATGATGTTGTTGGTGTTCTCCTTAGAGAGGAAATGCGACAGAAAAGCACAGGTGAAACATCAAGTAATGCTTTGACTCTTGAGAAGAGAGGAAGACAAAGGGAGAGAGGAAAGAGCTCAGGACATCACGACAAGTCAAGATTCAATGTTCAATAAGTCCAAATCCAAAGGGAACTTGTAGTGCTGGCATTGTGGGAAGAAGGGATAATGGAAGAAATACTATTGGTCACGAAAGAAAAAGGAAGGAGACTGACAACAAGAGAATATGTAGGAAGCAAATGTAGCAGGTAGTGTGTTGCAAGATGCCTTAATTCTTTCATCAAATACTATCATTGATACATGGGTAGTGGAGTCAAGGGCTTCATTTCATGCTACACCTCATAGGAAATGTTTTCAAGACTATGTTCAAAGTGATTTTGGAGTTGTTCATTTAGGTGATGATGAAGCATTGAAGGTTGTTGGAAAGGGAAAGGTGTTGATAAAGTTGTAGAATGGAAACCAATGGTTGCTGAAGGAGGTAAGACATGTTCTTGATTTAAAAAGAAACTTAATTTTAGCAACAAGACAATTGGATGATGAAGGCTGCACAAACACATTTGCAAGAAATTTGTGAAAGGTCACAAAAAGGTCAATGGTAATAGCAAAAGGACCCAAGCTAGGTACATTGTATTCAGTGTATCAGTAATGCTTACTCCTCTATTGCTTTAGCTTCTATAGGTGCAAATACAGCTCTGTGGCATCATAGGCTTGGGCACATGAGTGAGAAGGGGATGCAGATTCTTCACTCAAGAAGCCTGTTGCCAGGTTTGAAGTGGGTTGATTTGGAATTTTGTGGGAATTGTGTTTATGGAAAACAAAAGAGTTAGATTTCTCAAAGTTGGGAAAGAAAAGAAGAGAGAAAAGCCAGAGCTTGTGCATACAGATGTATGGGGTCCTACTGATGTATGATCTCTTAGTGGTTCTCACTATTATGTTACTTTTATTGATGATGCAACTAGAAAAACTTGGGTTTATTGCATTCAAAGAAATCTAAATGTCTTGAAAATTTTAAGAAATGGAAAGCTTGAATGAGGTAGGAAAGAAGTTGAAGGCCCCTTAGATTTGATAATGGAGGTGAACGCTGCAATAAAGAATTTGATAGTTACTATTCATACAATGGAATTCTTAGAGAGAAGACAACTCCAAGAATGAGCCAAGAATGCCACAAGAAAACCCAGTCTCAGAGAGAATGAGCAGAACAATCATGGACTGTGCAAGGAGCATGAAACTACATGCAGGGCTACCCTTATAGCTTTGGGATGAAGCATGAATATAGTTGTTTACTTGATAAATAGATCACCTTCAAGTTCCTTAGATGGAGGCATGTATGCCCTTGCTTTCGAGGGCATATCTTGGCATGATAATTATCAGTGCCAACCCTCAATACCACACTCTTCATCACACTACCAAATTGTAAGGTGGTGAAGCAAGTCAAACGAAGGCCAAGAAGAGAGGGAGTGTCCAGAAGAGGCATGGATAGGTTAAAATGTTAAGTATTCTTTTCTAAAGGTTTTTGGTTGTGAAGCATTTTTCCATGTTGATGAGGAATTGAGAACAAATATTGAGGCAAAATCCAAGAAGTGCATCCTAGTGAGTTTGGTTACCGTCTGTGGGATTATGAAAGTAACAAATTCATTAGGAGCAGAGATGTTGTATTTAATGAGCCTATTATGTATAAAGCTCACTTGCAGAAAAGTAAGAAAGAAAATGCAGACACAGAATACACAGCCCTTGTTGAAATCATAGGAGATGAAATTCCAAAGGCTGTAGAAAATGAGAATGTGCAACAATAGCAACAGTAAGAACTTCAAATTCCTCCACGTGCACTTAGAAGATGTATAAGGGTAAGTACACCACCTGAGCGATTTTCTCTTACTTTTAATTATGTTTTATTGATTGATTCTAGTGAACCAAAAATGTATGAAGAAGCAATGCAGGTAGAATCCAAAAAGGAGTGGGAGCAAGGCATGGAAGAGGAAATGGGCACTTTGCTACAAACCCAAACTTGGGATTTGGTTTGCTTGCCTATGGAAAAAACAACCTTGTGGAATAGATGGTTTATAGGGTGAAAGAAGAAGATGGAGGAAAAAGGATGTACAAGGCAAGGCTTGTTGTAAAGGGGTTTGCACAGAAGAAACTTTGATGAAATATTCCCTCCTATTGTTAAAATGACTTCAATCAAAACTATTCTGAGTCTTGTGGCTGTAGAAGACTTGCATTTTGAACATTAAGATGTGAAGATAACTTTTCTTCATGCGGATCTAGGGGACGAGATTTACATGCAGCAACCACCACAGGGATATGAGGTCAAAGGAAAGGAGGAATTGGTATGCAGGTTGAAGAAAAGTCTGTATGGTTTAAAGAAAGCTCTAAGGCAATGGTATTTGAAGTTTGAAAGGTTTATGGCAAAACAAGGCTTTAATAGATGTCATTGAAAGCACTGTGTTTATTCTTAGAAACTAGACAATGGTACATACGTGATCTTGTTGTTGTATGTTGATGACATGCTCATTGCAAGCTCTAACATGCAGGATGATATAAATGTGCTCAAGAGGAAATTGGCAAATACTTTTGCAACAATGAAGGATTCGGGTGCTACAAAGCAAATCCTTTGCATGAGAATAACAAGAGATAGGAAAAACCAAAAGTTGACATTGTCTCAGAGTGAGTACATTGAAAAGGTATTGGAAAGGTTTGAAATGCAAAATGCAAAACTTACTTCTACACCTCCGGCTAAGGAGGAGATTGACTATGTGTTAAGGGTTCCATATGCATTAACAATTGGTAGCTTGATGTATGCAATGGTATGCACAAGGCCAATCTTTTAACCAGTGGATGATTCCCTTTGCATAGCATTTATTCAATCTTATGACATGGTTAGTAACCCTTTTGATTTCTTGGTTCTCCACACATTCTTACGCCCACTTTTGTATCCATGTATTTGTGTCTTCCTATGCTCCTATTTAAAAAACATATGATGGATCCCGTATGCTCACTTCCTTTCATGATTGGAGTATTTGTGTCTTCCTACACTACCTATTTAAAAAGCATATGGTGAATCCGCAATGCTCACTTCATTTCTTGCACATTGTAAAGGGAACAAGAGGGTGAAAGATTGCAAGGTGGCTATTGAGGGGACAAAGAGAGAAGAGGTGCTTTTTGGGTGCTTTTTTGCATGATTGTATTATGCACTTGGTCACTACTTTATCACTAAGTGTGTTCGAGTTGCTGCCTCTCCATATGACTTTGCTTCTCTCTTCCATAGCGCTTTTTGCACCATTGTATGCAAAAGGAAGGGAACCCATAACTGCACCTATGGGCCCTCATCGCACCCATCTTTAACATAAGAACAAGTGCCCATTCCTCGGCAAAGTAAAGAAGAGCTGAGTACATCGACCTCTGGTTTGGATCCACATATCAAAGAAGCTCCATACCCACGCTGAATTGGAAAAGGCTCAATTTCAAGCACTTCAAAAATGGGTGGAAAAGGAACAAGCCCAATTTGAAGTTGAAAAACAAGCATAAGATTCAGTCCCTGACATGGCTCCACCAAGTCTTGACACCAATGAGCCCCTGTTCCATCAACAAAAGCCACAACATAATGTTCCACAATGCCAACTGGAAGGTGCAATACTCTCAAGCATTCTAAGCTACCTTGTGTCCATACCTATTGAAATTCTCATATGACATTGCCCCAACCTTTGGGAGACTTTCAAGGTATGGGTTAAATTGGCAAATCTCCCTCTGCTTGTGGAAGAAATAGAAGACATCCTAATCCAATCAGGTATGAATGTCTTATCAAAATATCTCTACGATGAATGGGGCCTCCTATCAATGAAGAAGTCTCAATTTAACATTCGCTTTGTAGATGATTCATGCAAAAAACCCTTGGGTGTAGTGGATGGGATATCCACAAAGGTAGCAGGAATCTGATTTTCACTCCAGCCACAATATTGGATCTCCCCAAGACATCCTATCAAGTTTTACTTGGATGCCCTTGCCTATGAGAGGCATCAATGTTACATGATTGGGGAACCAATAGACTCACAATAAAAATTTGCAACATAGCAGTGAGAATTAATGTGGGGTAAGGAGCAAAAAGACCAATTGTGCCTAGACCACTAGATGATATTCTTCTACCATGGCCTCTAGGAAATTAGCCTCCCCACAACAAAATGTCTCAATTGGGGATACACAAAGCAATATCGACAATTGGATCCAAGCATTGTCAACCATTGACAATTGCCACACACTAGATCTAGTCCTACAAAGGTCATGCAAGTAGAATATTCACTCATGCATGAAGGCCCAATTCATTCTGAAGTTCCAATGTTTATGGTTGGCCTTGAATGGGATAATGAACTTGATAAGGCCATCATTGAAGGCTATAGTGTAGACTTTGACTGGGACCTGGAAATAGAAGTGGATAATGCCACATTAGATCTTTGATAGTCATTTGGCGATCCTTCAAGCATTAATGGTGGTAAAGTACCCCAAGCTAAACCATCCAACACTAGCAATAGCAGGCACTCAAGGGAAAAAAAAGAGGGTGTGCAATGCTGGCCTCCAAATGAACAAGTTAGGGCCTTGAAAACAATTTTTGCAATTTTCAATCAAGGGTATTTCTTTCTTTATCTCTCTTTTTTTTTTTGAACTGAGGTTAAAGCTAGCCTAACCTATTGTAGTTAGGTGTTTATTATTTGATTTGACTAGCCTAGGTGGAGTTAACCTAACTATAGTTATTATCTTATTGTAAAGACTTACCAACAATGGTTAGTGTTAACTAATTGTCTATGGTTGGTTTAATCTAATTGTCGAAAGGAAACTAACTTAATGACTATGATCACATTTAAAAAACTATGATCCTCTGAGCTAACCTATTGATTTTAGTTAGTTGAGGGTTGGATTAGGCTAGGTAGGGTTAGTTGATGAGGTTCAGGGACTTTTCCATAGAGATGGGTAGGGGCCAGCCATTGTCGAGCAATGGCACAACACGATGGTGGGCAGTGGGGACTAACAGAGGTGCCATTGTCGGGCAATGGCACAGCATGATGGTGGGCAGTCGGGACTAACAGAGTGCGTAGAGGGCTTTGTTGAGCTCTCACATAGAGGGATGATAGAAGCATGAGGTGGCAGTGGAGGGCAAACGTGTCATGTGGCGATAACTCATTGTTAGTAGGCAGCAGTAGTAGGCAGTGCTAGGTAATGTGGTCATGGGGAGGAGATTGGTAGAGCTAGATGTTGCAATGGCTTGGTAGGTAGTAGTGCTTTGTTATGGTTTTGTCGGGGCAGTGTTGTTGACCGATAGGAGCATAGGGAGTAGTATGACCACCAGGACAATGCGACTAGGCATAGTGCATGATGGAGTTGGCTAATAAAATGGTCAACATAAATGGCAGTGTAGATTGTAAGCAAGCAAGCAAATGAAGCAAAAGGAGGAAGGTGGCCACTAAGTAGAGAAATCAGCCACAATGCATGAGCAACAAAAAATTAAAGGGAGGTATGAAAAAATACATGGACAAAAAATATTAGATATATTTTTGGTGGAATGAGAGGAGTAATGGAATTGGAGGAGGGAAATCAATGGAAATGAGGGTTCTACATTTGATCGAAGGTACCATTTGCTAACAAAATACGAGGGTGGCCGACATAAATCAAATGTTCGTGAGACAAAAATTCAAGGGTTGAAAAGCAAGTGGGAAGAGAGAGAAAGAGAGAGAGAGAGAGAGAGAGAGAGAGAGAGAGAGAGAGAGAGAGAGGGAGGGAGGAGAGAGAGAGAGAGAGAGAGAGAGAGAGAGAGAGAGAGAGAGAGAGAGAGAGAGAGAGAGAGAGAGAGAGAGAGAGAGAATGGAAGGGGGAATGAAAGGGAAAAGCAAGGAGGAATGAGGGAGAGAGAATTGAAGGGGGCGAAAGAGAAAGAAAAGGGGTAGAAGAAAATGGAAGGGGAGAGTATTTTTTGTTTCAATGCCCCCTTGGAAAAGGAGGGTCTAGTTATCCTCACCCTGAGAAATGATAGCCTAAAATGTGTGATCATGCTCTAAAATAGTGGGTCATAAATTTATTAAATGCTTATTTGTTGCATGTGACTTTATTAAATGGTGCAACAACATGTTAAATATCTAAATCATGCCTTGCCATTTGATTTGATATGCTACATGACCAAAATATATTTGCTACATTTGATTTGGATTTGTCAACCAAAATATATAGGTCATCAAAGTTTGGCAATTTTTGGCAAAATCAACATAGATTTTTCACAAAAAATTGAATGCCGGTCACCCAATTTCTCCCAAACTAAATGAGCACCTAATTTTCTAACATTCAACTTTAAAAAAAGCATTAGAAGAGGCAAAAATGGACTAAAGGGGGGGAATGGGAAAAGGGGTGGGAAGGGGCAAATGAAGGAACGAACTTTGAAGGGGAAAAGATGAGTGAAGGGGGAAAGGAGAAGCAGGAGACATGGAAAGTGAGGGGGAAATGAGAAGTAGGAGGCGTTCGAAAGTGAGGGGGAAGATCACAACATTAAAAGAGGGAAAGAAGGGAGGGTCTCAGGAGGTATACCTTAAAGTGGATAAAAAGTGGAAGTGGTGGTGGAGGAGGTTGACGGGGGGTTGATAGACAGAAAAAATGGTGGTGGAGGTGGGGGAGGAGATCAACAAAAAAAGTGGTAGTGGAAAAATGGAGGATCAAAGAAACTTGGAGATGGTGGTGGAGTAGTGAGTTGAGAGATTCAAAAAGTGAGGGGTTGCTTTGCCTTCTGTATATCAGATTGGTCCTTTGCATCTAATGGCTAAATGGAAAATACCTCGTCCTTGGACACCAAGTTCTTGATGTCAGTAACATGAATGCTAACTAGATCTTAGTGTCTAGAAAATGTTGGGAGATGTAGTGGCAATCCTTTGCAAGCTCTCACAGTGTACACAAATTGTATGTTTGCACTCCTCTTCTTCTTGATCCTCCTCTCATGTGTCTCTTACCTACTCTTCCAACTTTGTCATTATGATGTGGCTCATCTCCTTCCGACAATTTGAATGGCCTATGTGAAGGTAGGCACTAGTTGTGGCAGGTGTATTTGTGGCCATTTGCAAAATGTAGATAGTAAGTAAGCTATTCTACATATGCATAAATTCTACATACACATAAATTCAAGCACATGGAAAAGTGTAGTCTCAATGCATGGAGCATATCACATTTCGCAATTCAAGGACCTGTAACATTTAATTTGTGTCCATGCAACATTTCATATGGTAGGATGCAACACTGATGACATGATGCATGATGCAACGAGATGATGGTATGCTGCATGATGCAATATGATGATGGTATGATGCATGATGGTGACACATGTGATGCCACATGATAAAATGCATGATGATGCTACATGACAAGATGCAACATGATGCCACATTAGAGATTTGGCCCCTTGTGTGTACTCCATTTCCACCTATTGTTATTAGTCTAGCAAGTTGCCTCTGTGGTGGCTCGCTACCATCAATTCATTGGAGGAGGCGAGGGATGTGACATTCTAGGGCATAGCTTAAGCCATGGATCATAGATCAAGAGGAAACCATGTCTCGTAAACAACTGGTCCAAATCTTATAGAAAGCCAAAGACGAGTTCATATGTCAAGAGGAAACCATGTCTCTTAGACAACTAGTCCAAGTCCTATAGAGGTCCGAAGACAAGATCAAATACACTTAGGGTCACAAATTTCCTCATAACCTATGAACTGATAAAGGTTGGTCACACGTCTAAAGTGGTCATCACAAATCAAAATGATTTTTGAATTTGCAAATGTTGAGCATGTGGCTATCAACCTAGTACCCAACCTTGTAACCAAGTCTATACCTAGCCCATAGAAGTGACCCATGGATGATGACATTTTACACACTTACTCCAAAATTTGTACTTAGAAGCACTACAGTTCACACCTAATGGCCATTTGATGAGACTCTTCCTTGAAGTGAACTCTAATAGGGGTGATAGATGCATATAAGAGTTTGATTATGAATAGTTTATCCCCTTCTTCGGGAAGGAAATTCATAAGTCCCATGAGTTATTCACAAGAAGACGCAATCCCCATCACAAGAGGAAAATCATCAATCATCATCTCCACCTCTCTCTTAGTAAGGATCTATCTTTCTTCGACAAAAGTTCAAGGGAAACACCATATCCAACGCACTTCCAAGTTCCAAGGGGACTCTCTTCCATTGTTCCATTTGATCATGAAATGAACAAGGCTAAAAAGTACATTTTTAAAATATAATATGAACAATGCATTTTTCCAATCGATTTTAGGTGACTTGTTGACCAAACAAACAAGGGTTGTAAACAAATATACCGCATAGTATTTGTAATAAACAACACGTGGTAAAATTTGATTCACTGCATAATAAATCCATATACCATGCGGTAAATTTTTGCACCATGTGGCGATGACTTTGGACATGGGGTGACAACTTTGTACATGTGGTGACAACTTTGGACATGGGGTGACAACTTTGTACATGTGTGCCAAGTGGGGTGCTCCAATTACTACACAGTAACTTGATATATTGTGAGGTTATTTTGCGTAGGTCTATAAAAGTAACCCGCCTCACATTTTTCCCTCGTTCGCTACCAAAATCCTGCAATACTTGGATCACCTTCCCTTTAGTGAGTTTTTTGCTTCTATTTTTAGTTTTGTGTGTATCTTTTAGGGCCAGGTGGTGGCTTGCTTCGGCCAGTCGAAATTGCCTCGACCTAGCTGACATGTAGGATGAGAGAGAGAGAGAGAGAGAGAGGGGGGGGGGAGGGAGGGAGGGAGAGAGAGAGAGAGAGAGAGAGAGAGAGAGAGAGAGAGAGAGAGGCATGCTAGGAGTGCATGTCCAACCCATAATGCTCCTCTGGCTCGACAATTGTATGATATTCTTGGCATTAGAGCAATATTATCATCTGATCCTCAGTTGGGTAGACTATAACATGTTGGGACTCCTATCCAAGTTAGTGATGCCGTTGCACTTTGGACATCTATTGTAATGACATACATCAATTTTGTTAATGGATTTTTGAGATGTTGCGAGAAATTATAAAAAGTTCCCATGTTGTATTTGCAAATTTCTAACTTGCATTATGTTATTTCAAGAATTGAGTTTTGAGTATTGTATTCCAAATGTTACATGTTTTAGGAACATGCTACATGCTATTTCAATCATTCAGTTTTGCAAATCAGTATTCTTCGGTACATCATGCCACCACCTCTTCTTCCGAATTGTAGATCTAATTCATCTTAGGATGTGTAAGCACAAGAGCATCATCATGCAAGGGACCTGGAAGATCTGTGTTTACCCAATTTGGCATATCATCATCACTACACACCCCTTTTACATCGTCCAGCACTTTACCATTTCCATAGAGGTTTACAGGTCTCTCTGATCTCTCTTATAGTTACTCTATGTTTGTTCACTAAAGGAGTTGCTACAAAGTTATGACAATACCTTCATGGCCAAGGCTTGTAGATGAGGCGTGGATGTTGCACACTCTTCCCACCATCTCCATGCTGGCATATCTTTTGCTAATTCTTTGAGCCATCACCTTCACATGGCAAGCCAAGTGATGTTAATGGCAACATAGGAGAGCATAATAACTGGTCACCATATCAAAATGATCTTGGCATATAGGACATATAGGTTCATCATCCACAAAAGTAATGGGCTCCAAAATGGTAGGGCTTTCTGACTAGCAGGCCCACAAAATTTGGATCAAGGTTACGAATGTAGCCTCCTTCTTTGATATGTTGAAGTGCGGCCTATGCATCTCGTGCTTGTTGATGATATGAAGCTGCAATTTGACATTGCTCCTCATAGGCATTTTTGATGTCTAACCTTTGTCTAGATTGTTGGAGCAATGCATTCAAGTGATTTGTTTCAGTAAGGAGCCATTCGTTCTCACTCACTACCCCTCGGTATTCAAACATGGCATCTCGAATTATGATGCTAGAAAAAGTGAGATCTTCCCTTAACGAACCTGGGTCCTAATCACTATCACCCCCTCTGCACCGTCAACCCCTTGCACTTTCATGCACATGCATGAAGAGTTCACTGGAAGTCATGGAAACTACATGATGCAGAACATCTCTAATGAGTACACGATCATCAATATGACAATTGTTTGCACAAATGGAACAAATTGGCATGCACTTCTAGAGATATCTATTCACTCACGTGCTCCTCAGCTAGAAATCGGGTTAGAACATATAAATAGTACTACCTTGTGGTTTAATTGTGAAAAACCCACATATGATATGTGTTTAAGGGCTAATATTTAAACCCCTACATATGGGTCCTAAATTCCTTTTCCTTTATTAAACATTTAATTTTATGATTTTGTCATGAATTGAATAAAAACCTTTTGTTTGTATATTTATATAAAGTTTTTGGTTAAAATGTCATTGCATATTTTTAGGTGCACCCATTTTTCCTCGTGGGAGAGGAGGAGCATTGTATGTAACTTTAAAGAATGGATGCTTGAGATTAGGATGTGTAGCTAGTTATTGCAATTGAGCTGAAGCTTACAAACATAGATTAGAAAGTGCGCCATGAGGTCTCATGATCTATACAAAAAATGTACAAATTCTTTTTTGCTAATTGCAAGAATTAAGGAACAATAACAAGTTGAATACATTCAAGAGGCTTGCCCGAGATGGTGTGCGGACAAGGGGGCGAATTGAAAGCTAAGAGAGAGATAGAAGAAGAAGAAGAGGAGGAGTCTTCTCTATTGACATCTTCCTCAAATTCATTAGACCATCTAGACTCTATAACAATGTTGTCATCTTGGTTGACATTGTGTCTATTCTCTAAACTCTCTTCTTGTTCCTTGAGAGGATGAAAAAAATTTTTCTGTACTGTTTTTGGCTTTCTGATATCCTTTTCTTTATCACGAACTCTAGTGATGCTCTGGAGAGAGAGAGAAAAAGGACGGGAGAAAAAGACTAGGATTTCAAGGGATACACATAGCAAGATGGAGCACAAGGATTTCAAGGGATACAAATACGAAGTGCACCAATTGCAAGATGACAAAATTCCAACCTCATTGCAACTCACTTTAATCTGTAAAAGGTAGATTTTTCTTTTCCACAAACCACAAAGCCAAAACTTGATGAGGAGGTTACACAAAAAATGAGTCCATTATTGCAAATTTCAGGAATTAAGGAACGATTAAAAACAGAATAATGTACAAGTTTTTCTACGTACTTCGACCGTACACTGAAGCATTTGGAACTAGATTGATGGTCTGCTTGAACAGTGTGATCGGTTGAAATATTTACATGAATAGAGTGATGCAGCTTGCAAGGAGAATTTGATTGTTGTAGTCAGCCTTGTTTCAGCTGGGCTAGAAATCTGCGGCTTGTTATGGAAAGGGTATAAGAGATCAAAGCGGTTCTAGGTTCTGTCTGGTGACGAAGTTTCGCAAAATTAATCTGCTGTGCTAATGCTCTTTGATTCCGTGCTCCTGGTGAAAACAAGGTATTGGCGCTTGCGGGAATCCCTACATAATGTTTGATGCTGTGTGATAGCAGAAATCGAAGGTCTGCAATGGACAAAAAATGCTTCATACTTTGTGATCGTTTGATACTACGATCTGAGAAATTCAGCGTCTGCATTGAACCCAAAACGCTACAGACGTTGCTCGCGCATCCGTGTGTTGCCTTGAGGCTCGTCGAACACTCGCATCGGTGTGTTGCCTTGAGACCCATCGAACACGCTGGGATTGCTCTTCTTGTACTTGTAAAACATAGCGCACACAAGGAAGCACAGAAAATTCACCACGCTGATGCCTGCAAGCACCCAATAAAAGTAGTCGATCCTGCTTCTGTTGAGATTGTCTCTGATCCATCCAGTAGTCTTTCCCGTGGCGGCCTGTATAATGTTGACGATTAGCACGCTGATCCAGTTTCCTATGCCTATCCCCAGCAAGAACAGGGACGTTCCCACACTCCTCATCCCATCCGATACCTCGTCGTAGAAGAACTCGAGCTGACCCACGTATGCAAACACCTCTGCCATTCCTCCTATAAAATACTGCGGCACCAAAAAGAAAATGCTGATGGGAATCGTTGCCTCTGGATGATCTAAGAGCCCGTTCGCAGCTGCTGCATGCAACCTCTTCTTCTCCACCACCGCAGCTGCGACCATGGAGAAGATGGAGATGAAGAGGCCGCACCCAATACGCTGCAATGAGGTGAGTCCCCGTTCATTTCGCGTCACTCGCCGGAGGAGCGGCACCAGGAAGTAGTCGTAGAGAGGTAGCAGCACGAGTGAATTAACGGTGCCGAAAATTGGAAGAGAAGCTGCAGGGATCAGGAAGTGCTTGCCCAAGCGTCGATCCATTGTGTTTCCTTGCTGGATGAAGAATGCGGCGATCTGGAAGAACACGGTGGAGAGGAAAATGGTGGTCAGCCAAATCGGCAGGATACGTAGAACGCTCTTGAATTCTTCTACTTGAGTGACAGTGCAGAGCTTCCACGGGCTCTCAGGCACGCCCTTGAGAGCGGTGTTATCAGTGTCCACTGCTGCTTTGTCAAGAAATCTGTTGATGTACACAACTTTGTTAGATACTTTATTTCACCGATTGAAGCTCTGCCTCTGCCAGCTTAAGAATAATATTTGCGGTGTATCTATAAATTAGTGGATTTGTATCTCCGATCGAAGCAAAAATTATGTAAACTCTCAACCCGCCTAATCGAATCACAATGATTTTCGTACACTTACTTGAACTGTTCCGAATGTCTAAGCTTCCTTACGCCCTTGATTGCAGAGCTCTTGCGGCTGTCAACCTCGTAGAGCATGCTTTCATCAGGTACAATTGCGTTGTGTTTTCGAATAGCAGCAACCAAGACTTGAAGAAAGCGCGTGAACGGGCTACCGGAGGTTAGTTTGTGCCTATATACACGCATCCCCGCAAGCAGGAGCACAATGGATATAGCAACAATTGCGGTGGGGATACCGAAGCCCCAGCCAAATCCTATCGTGTTCTGGATGTAAACGAGTATTGTGATTGCGAATAGAGCTCCCAAATTGATGGCCCAGTAGAACCAATTGAAGAAAGAGGACTTAGATAGTTTCTCTTTCTCGTCCTTATCATCGAACTGATCTGCTCCGAACGATGAGACATTGGCCTTGATGCCTCCTGTGCCTATTGCAATGATGTATAGTCCAGCATACAGGAAGGAAAGCATGTGCTTTGTAGCAGGCAGGCATGTTTGAGGACTGTGAACAATGTCACATACAGGGGGCCTGAAAAAGCTCACCGAAGCTCCCACCGTCAGAAGAATCATTCCCTGATCACGCCAACAATGGGCTTCCAAGTCAGTCTAGCTTTGAGCAGATGCGACAATTCGAAAGGTTTAAGTGTGCTCGATGCTTGATTCGCCTGACAATTCGGAGCCCTAACTATTCAGATACCGATGTTCTTTGGAGGCCCAACTATTCAGATATCTATGTGAAAGAACAATCAGTGGTATATGCAATATTGAGATGACGGAAGGAGGCCTAACCACAACATATATCAAAGTGAAGACGAGGATCGTGTAGAAGCGACCCCAGGAAGAATCGGCAATAAAGCCTCCGAACACGCAAAGCACATACGCTGCTGCAACCCAATTGGTAATTAACGTAGCTGCCTCTGCAGGGAATATGTGGAACTCGAATACTAAGTACGTCCCCAGGTTTGCGCCAACTGCGAAAAATGCAATTCTTTCCGCCAACTCGTTCACTGCATGCAAAATTGGGTTAGCAGGCTGCGAAATACGATGTGAGTAACTAGCATCGGAAAGCTCAACTTCCCTTTTACGTGTAAACCAGCACTTACTTAGAATCCAGCTAGCAGCTTTATAGCCGCCGGTTTTGCTGAGGTTGACGGGCTTCCCACGAAGATCAACTGATACATCGCCGGTGTAAATCGTCTCCACGTTCATTTTCTGGAGAATCAAAGAGTCAATCAACAAATAATTAGGATGAGTTTCCTTCATTCCCGGCTACAACGAAAGTGCGGTGCATGCGCCATATTCCTCTTCATTCTGTGTATTATGTGCATTGAGCACGACATAGAGCAGCTCAAACTGTACAGCTTGAGCTGCGTAAGGAAAAGAAGAGGCTGTTTCATAGATAGAGAGGACGATAATTCAGCTACTGATGAACCACCTGAAAACCAGAGCCGACGTACTGGCGAGGAGCAGCAGTTTCGCAGGAGGGCACTAGAGGCTATTTTCTTCGCAAATCAAAGCGAAGGTTGCTGGAAGCTAAAGCTGCAAAGGATCTACAAGAAAGTAAAACTAGGAAGTGCAAGCAACGGATGGAAGAGATCAGATAGTTGGATAGAGAGAGCTCTTTGAAGAGAGATTTGAATGTGGGATATTTGAATGGAAGAGCCGGCTCTCCAAGGGTCTCCACGTGGAGGATTTTGGCTTCGCTCTGCCGACCGTTTGACCAGTTCTTGAAATGCTTCAAGACAAAGCTCCATGTATTCTCTTCCAAAAATCCGCTTTTACTTTCACGAGTGCTTTCCAGCAAGATATGATAGTTTTATTGCTTCATTTTCATTCAACTGGTCATCCCTTACAATAATTTCCACGTTAGAAAGCTGAGACCCGTCTTTCGCAAACTGCGTTCAAAGTAGCTTTCAAGCTGTTATAAAGATATTACCAGACGAGTTTGTGTCACTACGAGCTTAGAGATTTTGCATGCTTGAAGAAGTCTAGCGAAGGGAGAATTTTTCTGTCTACTTCCAAGTTCCAAGTTCGTGGAGCACGACGAATGGAATTAAACAACCAAACTTGAAGTTTTTATGTCTGCCAAAGAGTATACAGAGAAGGATCATGCACAAATTCTATAGATTTGAACCGTACGACTTTGGTATATTAAAATTCGGGACCGAGCGTGGGGAATGTGTTAGACACAAGTAGTTGAACCAGTATTTTAAAGACCTAGCCAATATTTTTAAGAGTGGTGGAGAAATTTCAATTGGTGCAAAATACACTTGCCTCCGTGCGTCCGCCTTTCATAAGATTAATAAGAAATTTCTCTCTCGGGGTTGTCGCTAAGACATTCTAAGAGCTTATGCGTGTTAGACGTCACTTGGATGCTGCAGCTGTGGATTCTCGCTTTTTTCCGCCGCTTAATTTTTTTGTGTCCACGTTCAGCTTTCTTTTTCTAATTTTTTCTTTCTTTGCTGCAGCGGCCAGCTTCAATCTTTGAGTTTTGCTATATTAGTTAATGAGTTTTGATGAATCCGATGCTCGAACGACGCACACTCTTTCTTGGACACAACTCTTATTTAAAAGGTTTTCCCTACACTCCCTGCGTACACCAGGCTAGCAACACTAGCATCACAATGGAGCATCCCCGCGAGCTGCTAAATGCCAGTGGTGCTAATTTCTGAGCACCATTGCAATACTCAGCCAGCAACACTTTTGGAGGGCTTTAGACGTCTATAACTGCTAGGACTTTGCTAGCAGAGCCTCCATGCGGATTCAGGGCTATAAAAACGTGGTGCTGGGCAGGTCATCGCTGGAGTTCTGTACCTCGTGGTGACGGTGCGGGGATCTCCTCATAATGTAGATCCTCATAATGTCAATGGAGCTTGTTCGGCTCTAGTAGCAGGAGAATTGCATCGTTTCCACGATAAGACACAGCAAGAGGTACGAGGCGCACTTTGAGGCCCAACTAAGCCAGGAGCTCCAACCGGGTAAGTCAGGTATTCTATCTCTAGCATAGGATGAACTCACAAGAGTACACTGCAAAATTACACATTTCTTACGCTCAGAAAAGCAATGCTTTCTTTTGACCATCTTTGTACCCCCAATGCTCCCCCAAGTGAGGAATGGTATTGGCTGTCAAGTGGTAGCCTAGGGAACTCACGGTTTCATATGTTCGCCCCTTAATCATACATCTCTCCAAACGAGCCAACTAGGATAAAAATAGAAGGTCAAAAATCTACTCTTTGGATGAACGTAGAAGAAGAAGCCTTCTCACTAAAAAGAATGATAGAAAATATGTAAAGAATGAGAATAAACAATAGCTAATACTTGGAATGGCAAGAACTGTGGTTGGATGAGATGGCCGCTGCACATTATTGATATGTAAGTTTGCAAGATAACTGGTGTAATAACTTTTTTGGCAGTATATAGCTTTGCGAACTAGCTTTTTTGGTAGAGCAGTGTTTTGGACAGTATATGGTTTTGCGAAATAGTCTTTTTAGTATAATATTTTCTTTTTTGCATGACAGCTTGTTTGGAAGAACATTGTCAACCTTTTTTCTTTAAAAGAATACTTTTTTTTCTTTCCTTTTTTTCCTATCTAGTAGATAACAATCTTTTCACCGGTAGGCATAAAGCCCGTTTGGCAGGCATAAAGCCCATTTTGTGGGCAAAAAGCCCTTTTGGCAAGCTAAGCCCTTCTTTATGAAATAGTTTTTTTGGTGGTGTATATTTTTGCAAAATAGCTTTTTTAGTAGAACAACTTTTTGGGCGATTGGTAGAACAAAGTGAGCAAGGAATTGTTGTAACCTTCAACATATAGAAAGCCGACCCATCAAGCTCATAATCAACCCACATTAACCACAAAAATAATCATCTAAAAAATGCACGGACCGAGCCATGTAGAGGGAAACAAACACACCAATCTTGCTAACAAAGAAGGCTAGTAAGGATAACTCTTAATGAAGGAAGGAGTTTTAAAAATCATGCTTCAGTAACTTACACACTAACACATAGAACTCCATAGAATTAAGGCTAAGCTCAAAGACAAACCCCTAGAGTTGTTGCTCTAAACACTCATGACTCGGCAAGGATAAAAATTTATAAAGACAATGAATATTTAATGAAAGAGATGACATCTTATTGAAAACAACAACTACCTCAACCCGAATGATTGTGCCTTGAACTGGGAACCCCAACACTTAATCAAAAGTACCAAAGAAGAATAAAGACCCTCCTAACAAAAGCACTAGGCTCAATGATCATGCAACACCTATAGCCACCCAGACAGGCTCAACTAAATAAGCAACGATCCCAACATGAGCCAAAGTCAAGCAAGGATCAATAAGCACTCAGAGATAGATAGAGATGTAGAGAGAGAGACAGAGAGAGGCACCCTCCTTACTGGTAGCATCAAAAGTAGCTTTATCTGCAAAGAGAGAATATCAAAAGATGAGAGCCGGCAAATAAGACCGTTGTACTCACATAACACCATAGCATGCAAGCTTGCAAAGAAGTTCAAACAAAGCCTTACCTGAGACTAGTAAGGTGGGAGAGCTGCAACATATTGTCCAAAATTGAAGAATCATTCTTATTGTTTGTCATGCAAATTCTTGAACTTGTGTCATTAGTGGAGCAAAGGAGATCATCATACGGGGGAAATTCCCAAAGGAAATCCTTCTTGAGTGAACTAGTATCCTCAGTCTCCACCGATCCTTTAGCTGCTGAACTGGTCAACAAATAGCTGCGCGACCCTCTTGTGGGGAAGTTCGTAGAAGATCGAAGCTCCGATGGGTCCAAAAACTAGTAGAAAAGTGCATGTTGGTATGAGGTCCCCTAATTTTCCTTGTTGCTTCCTTGTAGGATTTAGCAACTTGCTCAGGAGTGTCGTAGGTGCCCAACCATTGTCTCACACCTTTGGAGGGATCTCAAAGTTCTGCAACCCATTTTGCCCACCTTCGATGTCTCACCATTCACCATCCTAGAGATCTAACCTTACCTAGGCCTCATTAATCACTCATATGATGACCTTGTAACCAAGTTTGTGAAACTAACACCACCACAATTTATGGTCCAAGCCATAGCAACCTTTGCCAAAACGAACACATGGACTATGGCACTTGCCTTACAAAATGCAGTCAAGTGTGACTTGAATGTCATCATTTGACAGGATCTACATTACATGTGCATTGCTTTGCCTATATTGAAGGATAGATTAGAGCCTCTATTACATAGCTACCCAAGTATTGGATCTATAGATCCCAAAGCTGAATTGTTGAGAAACCACATCAGGTCTGAGTACAGTAACAGGTACATACAGTTTACATTTCATAGTGTGATCAATTCAAGCTTTGGGTGGAAAGCACACTCTTCGATTGTAGTTGTAGCTTGTCAATTTGCCGAAATGCATGGCTATGTGAATAGTTCAAGATTTTACAAAGTGAGCTATCCGATATGTAATTGCTTAGCTTCTCCACCTTGTTGTGTAAATTCCTTTTCGATGTCATAGCTACTGATGGATTCAAGCGTCTTGCAAAGTGAGTTATTCGATTTGTAGTACCCACCTTTGTAGCTTTGATTTTCTGCATGGCGCCTGCAAGCACTAATATTGCCAAGCTCTTGAATGTTGCACTAGATGTTCCCTATCTCCTCAAAGCCACCTCTCACACATGCACCGGTCTTCTCAACAATGTTTCTGACATCCAATAATTGTAGATTCATGGAGGAGTCCCTCCAATGTCTTGCACACAAAATGGTTAACGTACGTCATTATGCATTTTGAACAAGATATGGCCATCCTTTTGAAAACTCCTCAACTTTTGGTTTATGCATTGTACAAACACATCTACAATCTCTATGGAGCTCAACCATACCATTTTACTGGGGCTTCCTGGGCCATCAATCCTATACTTGCATTGTTCTTTCGTCAATACTTGGATATGGAGTAAAGGGATGTGCAAAGTATGCAAATGGAGGGAAGACCACCACTTGGGGGAGCTAGCTGTCCCTCATAGTCATGTGACTAGTTTGTGGCACATTTAATCGGGTGCTACAAGCTCTCAAGACTCACTTGAGTCCTTGGTGAGTAATTTTGAAACAATTCATATAGCATACCCTGAAGAAATAATCGAGGACGAAGAACAAAATGCAATCACCCTCTTTCATGCCACCGCCCCTCTGCAAATATTCCATTACCGCCTCCACTAGATCCCTCCTGACCCACCCAACAAGCTACCCAACCTCCTCTCCCTTAGACAACACTGCCTGAGTACTCATCCAATGCCTCCAACACCACCACCGCATAGCACAAACCCTCCCCTTCCATCACCTCCAATGCTCCGATTGACCTCCTTGACAAGGCATTCAACACACTGCTCAAAGCAGCACATTTTCTACAAAGCACTGACGCCGTGACTCCTATAGGCCCCCTAGAGACAAAGCCAATGCCGCTGGTTGATGATGAAGCTCTATCATCCTCGCCAAGGTCTCCTCTTGAAGATCTTCATTGTTGTCCGGACTTGCAATCCTTCTAAGAGTTATCGAATAGTGTGCTCATGCACCACTAGAAGCGCCAACTCGAGGGCTCCAACCTCCATCTCTATGAAATTCTGGAGGTGCTCCCTCATAATTCATAATGCAATAATTCAACGATTGGCAGCAAATGCATCCCAAGCACACAAGAGGAGGATACAACCTCGCCCCTAATGCCCCCTTTCTCGTGACTGATGCAGATGTCGGGGTCTATAGTCCAAGTGGCCGCTTCCCTTTTTGAAGTTGGAGAAATTTTGGCACTACTACCGTAGCACGCCCATGATCGTTGAGTCCACCCACTCTACATGCCCATGGAATGATGTTGGACTTGGGTTGCCTTTTGACATCTCCAGCAACAGGACCCCAATGTGTTGTACAAATTTCCAAAGTACAACTTCCCAAAGGAAATGATGCAGAAAGGTTTTTGCCTTTGCCTCCAATCATTTAATGACACCTACGGCTCCATCCCAGATCCCACTGTCATCATCGCCGTCCACTTCAATCGCCTCATCCTCTTACTCCTCTGTGATCTTCCCACCCACAGTCACCCCATTGACGATCGCATTCACAATTTGACCAACTAGATTGTCTTCAACCTCGACATTGGTCCATCTCAATTTCAGGATGTTCGACTCTACCTATGCATCCACAACCTCCATGGGCATCACCTTCGCACTTATGAGGATATGCATGCCACCCATTTTTTGAAGTCGCATGAGCATAAGCAAGAGCTTATGCTTATGCTTAAGTTTCCGCATAATCTTATGCTTATGCATGAGCTTATGCGGAAATAGAGAATGAGAGAAGCTTATGCTTCTCTCATTCTCTATTTCCGCATAAGCTCCTTCTCTTTTTCTGCATAAGCTCCTTCTTTTTTTCCGCATGAGCATAAGCATAAGCTCATGCTTATGCTCATGCTTGAGCATGAGCTTATGCTTAAGTTTCTGCATAAGCTCATGCTTATGCATGAGCTTATGCGGAAATAGAGAATGAGAGAAGCTTATGCTTCTCTCATTCTCTATTTCCGCATAAGCTCATTCTCTATTTCCGCATAAGCTCCTTCTCTTTTTCCGCATGAGCTTATGCTTATGCTTATGCTTATGCTCATGCATGAGCATGAGTTTATGCTTAAGTTTCCGCATAAGCTCATGCATAAGCATGAGCTTATGCGGAAACTTAAGCATAAACTCATGCTCATGCATGAGCATAAGCATAAGCATAAGCTTATGCATGAGCTTATGCGGAAACTTAAGCATAAACTCATGCTCATGCATGAGCATAAGCATAAGCATAAGCATAAGCTCATGCGGAAAAAGAGAAGGAGCTTATGCGGAAATAGAGAATGAGCTTATTCATGAGCTTATGCGGAAATAGAGAATGAGAGAAGCTTATGCTTCTCTCATTCTCTATTTCCGCATAAGCTCCTTGTCTTTTTCCGCATAAGCTCCTTCTTTTTTTCCGCATGAGCATAAGCATAAGCATAAGCTCATGCTTATGCTCATGCATGAGCATGAGCTTATGCTTAAGTTTCTGCATAAGCTTATGCTTATGCATGAGCTTATGTGGAAATAGAGAATGAGAGAAGCTCATGCTTCTCTCATTCTCTATTTCCGCATAAGCTCCTTCTCTTTTTCCGCATAAGCTTCTTCTTTTTTTCCGCATGAGCATAAGCATGAGCTTATGCTTAAGTTTCCACATAAGCTCATGCTTATGCATGAGCTTATGCGGAAATAGAGAATAAGAGAAGCTTATGCTTCTCTCATTCTCTATTTCCGCATAAGCTCCTTCTTTTTTTTGCATGAGCATAAGCATGAGCTTATGCTTAAGTTTCTGCATAAGCTTATGCTTAAGAAGGAGCTTATGCGGAAATAGAGAATGAGAGAAGCTTATGCTTCTCTCATTCTCTATTTCCGCATAAGCTCCTTCTCTTTTTCTGCATAAGCTCCTTCTTTTTTTCCGCATGAGCATAAGCATGATCTTATGCTTATGCTTATGCTCATGCTTATGCATAAGCATAAGCATAAGCTCATGCTTATGCTCATGCATGAGCATGAGCTTATGCTTAAGTTTCCGTATAAGCTCATGCTTATGCATGAGCTTATGCGGAAATAGAGAATGAGAGAAGCTTAAGCTTATGCTTCTCTCATTCTCTATTTCTGCATAAGCTCCTTCTCTTTTTCCGCATAAGCTCCTTCTTTTTTTCCGCATGAGCATAAGCTCACGCTTATGCTCATTCTCTATTTCCGCATAAGCTCCTTCTTTTTTTCCGCATGAGCATAAGCATGAGCTTATGCTTATGCTTATGCTCATGCATGAGCATAAGCATATGCTCATGCATGAGCATAAGCATAAGCATAAGCTCATGCTTATGCTCATGAGGAAAAAAAGAAGGAGCTTATGCGGAAAAAGAGAAGGAGCTTATGCTTAAGTTTTCGCATAAGCTCATGTTTATGCATGAGCTTATGCAGAAATAGAGAATGAGAGAAGCTTATGCTTCTCTCATTCTCTATTTCTGCTTAAGTTTCCGCATAAGCTCATGTTTATGCATGAGCTTATGTGGAAATAGACAATGAGAGAAGCTTATGCTTCTCTCATTCTCTATTTCCACATAAGCTCATTCTCTATTTTCGCATAAGCTCCTTCTCTTTTTCCGCATGAGCATAAGCATGAGCTTATGCTTATGCTTATGCTTATGCTTAAGCATAAGCATAAGCTCATTCTTATGCTCATGCATGAGCATGAGCTTATGCTTAAGTTTTCGCATAAGCTTATGCTTATGCATGAGCTTATGCGAAAATAGAGAATGAGAGAAGCTTATGCTTCTCTCATTCTCTATTTCCGCATAAGCTCCTTCTCTTTTTCCGCATAAGCTCCTTCTCTTTTTCTGCATGAGCATAAGCATGAGCTTATGCTTATGCAGATTTCGCATAAGCTCATGCTCATGCATGAGCATAAGCATGAGCTTATGCTTATGCATAAGCATAAGCATAAGCTCATGCTTATGCTCATGCATGAGCATGAGCTTATGCTTAAGATTTCGCATAAGCTTATGCTTATGCATGAGCTTATGCGGAAATAGAGAATGAGAGAAGCTTATGCGGAAACTTAAGCATGAGCTTATGCTTATGCTTATGCTCATGCTTATGCTCATGCATGAGCATGAGCTTATGCATAAGTTTCCCCCTTCTCTCTTTCCCCCTTCTCTCATTCCCCCTTCTCTCATTCGCATAAGCTCATGCTCATGTAGAAATAGAGAATGAGAGAAGCATATGCTCATGCTTATGCTTCTCCCATTCTGTATTTCCGCATAAGCTCCTTCTCTTTTTACGCATGAGCATAAGCATGAGCTTATGTTTATGCTCATGCATGAGCATGAGCTTATGCTTAAGTTTCCGCATAAGCTCATGCTTATGCATGAGCTTATGCGGAAATAGAGAATGAGAGAAGCTTATGCGGAAACTTATTCTCTATTTCCGCATAAGCTCCTTCTCTTTTTCCGCATGAGCTTATGCTTTAAGCATAAGCATAAGCATAAGCATGAGCTTATGCTTAAGTTTCCGCATAAGCTCATGCTTATGCATGAGCTTATGCGGAAATAGAGAATGAGAGAAGCTTATGCGGAAACTCATTCTCTATTTCCGCATAAGCTCCTTCTCTTTTTCCGCATGAGCTTCCGCATGAGCTTATGCTTATGCTTATGCTTAAGCTCATGCATGAGCATGAGCTTATGCTTAAGTTTTTGCATAAGCTCATGCTTATGCATGAGCTTATGCGGAAATAGAGAATGAGAGAAGCTTATGCGGAAACTCATTCTCTATTTCCGCATAAGCTCCTTTTCTATTTTCGATGCCTATGCTTAAGCATAAGCTCATGCTTATGTTCATGCATGAGCATGAGCTTATGCTCAAGTTTATGCGGAAACTCATTCTCTATTTCTGCATAAGCTCCTTCTCTATTTCCGATGCCTATGCTTAAGCATAAGCATAAGCATAAGCTCATGCTTATGCTCATGCATGAGCATGAGCTTATGCTTAAGTTTCCACATAAGCTCATGCTTATGTGTGAGCTTATGTGGAAATAGAGAATGAGAGAAGCATAAGCTCATTCTCTATTTCTGCATAAGCTCATTCTCTATTTCCCACTCTATTTCCCCCTTCTCTCATTTCCCCCTTCTCTCCTTCTCTATTTTCGCATAAGCTCATGCTTAAGCTTATGCAGAAATAGAGAAGGAGAGAAGCATAATAGAGAATGAGAGAAGCATAAGCATAAGCTCATTCTCTATTATGGTTCTCTCCTTCTCTATCTCCGCATAAGCTCATTCTCTATTTCCGCATAAGCTTATGCTTATGCTTCTCTCATTCCCCCTCATCTCTTTCCCCTTCTCTATTTCCCCTTTCTCTCATTCTCTATTTCCTCATTCTCATTCTTTTCTTTCCTTTCCATCTTCTTTCCCTTTTTCCTTTCCCTCTTCTTTCCTTTCCCTCTTCTTTCTTCTTGCCTATGCCTATGCCTATGAGAATGCTTATATTTGTTTTTTTGTTTTCTGTTTTTGTGTTTGTGTCTATGTTAGACATGGGATCACGTCGCTCATCCGACAAGTATGGACAGCCTCGCAGGAGGAGAGCTCACGATCTATATGCTCCAGAGGACTTTGATTCCTCTCAGGCGACTACCCCGAGGACTACCCCTGGTCCGACTCCTCTCAGACCTAGCACTACGACTACCCCTGGTCCGACCCCTCTTCCACGTAGCACTCCGACTACCCCTCGGGGAACTCCTTTGCTAGCCGCGCATGGCTTTGTCGGGAGTCCTGACGAGTTTGTAGCGCAGATGAGCGACGAGGAGGCAGCGAGATTCTTCTCTCTGCTCTCTCAGAGGACCTCCGCAATTCCTTCCCCTACACCGACGGGTGGACGTACTGCCCAGCCATCCCCTCGCGCCCCTTCAACCACGGGATCATCACCTGCACATGCCTCTCGCAAGGGAAGGAAGAGTAGGATGGGTGGCTCATGTTGTGTTGACTCTGGAGATGTAGACGAGTTAGCACACTCACACTGCTTTAGGTCTCCACTTGGTCTAGAGACACAGTATCAGTCAGGTCGCTTTCCCTCTCCTACTCCCACTGCTACTCCTCGCTCCGGAAGCGCTCCCGCAACTTCCACTCCTTCAGACTCTGCTACCGTCAATCCCCCTTACTCATCAGGGGATCTCTCCTATCAAATCACATCTACCGGAGAGATAATAGAAGATAAAAAGGGCAAAGCAGTGATGGCCGCCATGAGGAGGTTGATGAGTCATCACTTCAAGAGCGGCATAAATACCGATTGGCGGTATCAAGATGCCCAAAAGAAGCAGGCGGTGATCGATGAGTTAAAACAAAGATACCCTAATTTGCCAAATGTGGAGTTTAATGATGATTATATGCGAGAGCGCATGGGTTTGGTCCTAAAGCATCGTAGATCAACCTTGTGTACTTCCATTACAAAGGGGTTGGCTAAACCCAGCTGGGCAGACAAAGCTGATTGGAAGTACTTCAAGAAGCAACATAGGGACCATCCTGAAATGTTCGAGGGTCAGAGGAGGGCTGCGAAGAGATGGCTGGACGTCGTAGGTACTTCGCACTTTGGTGCAGGTGGATGGTATGCGTTCGAGGCAACCGTGGTAAGTCTACTTCTTCCCATTTAATGTATTGTTCTATTTGTTTTACTTACATATTACATGCACTTTAGCTAACTCTAACTCTCGTAAATTGGATCCACAGCAAGCTGCGATCGGTCGTCTTCCTACGGATGCAGAGACGCGGTGCGCATTTCGAATAGGAACAAAGCCGTGGTTTATTGAGCAAGAGGCAATGGGAGCGACAGTTGATTGGGCTGAGGTGGCTGCTCGCACGGTATAAGTTTACTCCTACTTGTAATCTCACTTTTTAATTTAAGTTCCAATCTAATTTTTGATTTATATGGTTCACTCTTAGGGTCAAAGCTCAAGCGTCCCATCATCGGAGGCGAGCGATCAACAGGGGCAAGGATCAGACGCAGGTGGTGAGGACGAGGGAGAAGATGCAGGTGTCGAGGACCAAGGAATAGGCCAACAAGACAAAGATGATTCGGATTCGGATGAGTAGTGGTAGTAGCATTTTGTATATCCGCTCGTTTGAGCAATTTCGTATCACCCTTTCGACAGGGTAATTTTGTTACAAACACTGTTGTATATGTCCGACATGTATATGCATTTGTTACTCATCATTTCACAAGATACCTTGCAAGCAAGGGAAATTTTGTTATAAAAAACTTTCTTTTGTAATTACAAAAAAAAAAAAGGATTAGTGGGGCTAAACAGGGCCAAAAGGAAGCCCTGTTTAGCCCCACTAACCCTTTTTTTTTACTTTTGTTAATCGTCGCTATATAGCGACGTTTACCAGTATCACTATATAGCAACGATTAACAGTGTCGCTATATAGTGACGTTTGCATCGTCGCTATATAGCGACGTTTGCCATGCTCATGCATAAGCTCATGCTCATGCATGAGCATAAGCATGAGCATAAGCATAAGCTCATGCTTATGCTCATACGGAAAAAGAAAAGGAGCTTATGCGGAAAAAGAGAAGGAGCTTATGCGGAAATAGAGAATGAGAGAAGCATAAGTTTCTCTCATTCTCTATTTTCGCATAAGCTCACGCATAAGCATAAGCTTATGCGGAAACTTAAGCATAAGCTCATGCTCATGTATGAGCATAAGCATGAGCTTATGCTCATGCGGAAAAATGAGCTTATGCTCATGCGGAAAAGGAGAAGGAGCTTATGCATAAGCTCATGCTCATGCATGAGCATAAGCATGAGCTTATGCAAATGAGAGAAGGGGGAAATAGAGAAGGGGGAAAGAGAGAAGGGGGAATGAGAGAAGCATAAGCATAAGAGAATAAGAGGGAAAGGAAATAGAGAGTAAGAGGGAAAGGAAAGAGAGAAGGGAAAAGAGATGGGGGGGAAAGAGAGAAGGGGGAAAGAGAGAATAAGAGAAGAGGGAAAAAAGAGAAGGGGGAAAAAGGAGAATAAGAGAAGGGGAAAGAAGGAAAGAGTGGGAGGGGAAGAGAGGGTCCCTACGCCCATCACTGCAGCTAGCGCTTAAGGTGCTAGCTGTAGGCCAATGCAAATAACAAAAATAATAAATGGAAAAAGGAGGAAGCACTTACCTGAAAAAGTATGTCCCGCTCGGTGTAGTGGACTGGCCCTACAAAAGAGAGAAAACAACCCATTTTTTCAAATAAGATGTTAGTGGAAGGAGGAGATTACAAAAGCAACTTCTTGAAGGGAGGAGATTGAGGAGACAAGGAAAGGAGGAGATTGAGGAGACAAGGAGAAAGAGAAGGAAGAGAAATACAAAAAAAGAGGTGAGTTTTCTTTCTTTCTTGAAATCTTGTTTTTTATTTCAATCCTTTTAAAACAAGCATGAAAACTAGTTTACAGGTTTAGCAATACAACAAGAAACACTCACAAAACTAAAGCTAACAAACAAACAACCTACATTGTTGAAACAAACTCACCTCTTAAAGAACTTTCTTTCAAGAAACCAAAGAGGGAAAAGGATAGAGAGGGAGTACAAGAGGTAGGAGAAGGGTGAGGAGTGGAAAATAGAGTGGGAGGTTGCTTGGAATAGATGGGAGGTCGTCGAAAATAGTGGGAGGAGATTTTGGGTTGCTTACTTGAGAGATTAGGGAATGGATTGAGCAAAACGCCGCGCGTTTCGGCGTTTCGGGTTTTAATCCACAGCGTCGCTATATAGCGACGCTAATCCGTCGCTATATAGTGACGTTTTTAATTAAAAACATCGTTATATAGCGACGGAACAGAGCGTCGCTATATAGCGACGCTTACTGTCACTTTTTTTATATGGCCTCAAGAGAAGCTCAAACATGCTATTTTATAATTGTCAATATCTCCTCTTCATGCTTATGTTGTGATTTTATAAGTGTAGATGGAAGGGACGAGTGGAAGCTCGTCCGATGATGCGCCAACGCCCGGTAGCACGAAGTGGCTTACGGAGAGGTTATACTATCATTGTACTCATTGCAAGCAAGAAGTACGACATCAATGTCGTATTATCATGCGCCACTTGTGGATGTATGGGGAGGAGCCGGAACCAGTGTCCCCCGTTGGTGTTGCACACGTTGATGGATCATCGGTAAGTCAAAGCTATTTAAGTTCGCAATCTTATTGTATACCAGGATAGAAGATCTTATATTTACACTAAATCTTAAAACAGGATGAGGAGGGTGATGAGGGTACACATATACCTTCTCACTTTCAACAAGACTATAGTCTCTCGGATGACGACGAGGGTATGGTCGACATGATGGATTCCATTTTTAGGGGCACTACATCCCACGTACACATGATGTCAGAGTCTGAGGTCAAAATGCGAGAGTTGGAATCAACACAATTGTACGAGGGTGCTAGGATGTCTAAACTACGTGCTTGTCTCTCAATCTTGAATCTACAAGTACAGTATGGGTGGTCGGATACAAGTGTCTCGACCTTAATGAGGTTAGCCCTTCCATTAATTTGACTCATTATTTGGATATTGTTTGTTTTGAGAATCATCATTTGGATAGTGTCTTTGTCATAGGTTGCTCCAGAAAATGTTGCCTGCACCAAATACTATGCCCGCATCAAGAGATGAAGCGAAAAAGATGCTAACAATGGTGGGTATGGATTATGATACCATCCATGCTTGCCGTAATGATTGTATTCTCTTTCGTCGTGAGCATGGAGATTTGGCTAGTTGTCCAAAGTGTGGGGAACAATGATATAGAGATGACTTGCAGGGTGAGCGGATACCGGTAAAGGTCTTAAGACACTTTCCCATCGTTGCAAGAATACAACACATGTTTCGATGCAAATCCATAGCAGAGTTGATGACATGGCATGCATCTCATCGGTCCACTGATCACACATTGAGGATTCCCGCAGATTGTGCAGCTTGGAAGCACATAGATAATTAGTGGCCGAACTTTGCGAGGGAGCCACGTAACTTACATCTTGGGCTAGCCATGGACTGCGTGAATCCTTTCGGGTTACGCTCGACATCTTGGTCGACATGGCCCATAGTCGTGGTGAATTACAATATCCCACCATGGCTAACAATAAAAAAGGGACACCTCATGCTTGCACTACTTGTGCCAGGAAAGTACAAGGCAAAAAACATGGACGTGTACATGGCACCTTTGATAGAGGAGTTACAGATATTATGGAGAGGAGTGCAGGTCTTTGATATTTCCAGAGCTCCTAGACATACCAATGATATTTTGGTCAGGGGTATCTTGATGAGGACCATGCATGACTACCCAGGATATGGAGAGTGCGCAGGTACGTGGTTATGTCTCTACATGTACAATGAGGGATTATGCTTTTTTTACTCTCTTTTGCACGCATGTCTTGTACTAACACATTCATGCACGCGTGCAGGACTTGTTACAAGTGGGTACCATGCTTGTCCTGTTTGTGGACCGGCTTTGAAATCGCTTGCACGCTACTCCAAACATATGAGGAAAAATGTTTATGAAGGTCATGCTCGATACCTTCCGCTCGACCATCTCGCACATGGAGGTCAACTTGATCCATCACCATCATATTTGAAGGCAAGTGATTGGATTCAAGCTTGGAGGGCAAATGGAGAGGAACCTCCTCCTGGTATGAAGAGGCTATCGATCTTTCATGAGCTTCCTTATTGGGGTCAGTTACAAATCAATCATCTCTTGGATCCCATGCATATCTTCAAGAATATGGGGGCTACTATTTGGGCACACTTGGTTGGTTCTAAGGACTCGAGAGGAGTGCGAGAAGACTTACGTGCTATGAATAGGATGTCTCGTTTGTGGCCCCAAGTGCATGCTTCGGGAAAAGTTGTCCTCCCGAAAGCAACGTGGATCCTCTCTACGAGGGAGGAGGCAGCGGTCAAGGCAGACATTGCCTCTTTTCAAACACCGACAGGGTACATGCGTTGCTTGAAAGGAGCATTTTCAAAGGACAATAAGCTTAGTGGCCTCAAGTCCCATGATTGGCACAAGGTCTTACAGGTATTCTAAGTAGAATTAGTGTACCGATAATAGTGATGCATTAGCGTAATTATTATTATGTTATATTGTTGACATGACTTCATTATTGCTTTGATAGTTCATCCTCCCAATTACAATAAAAGGGTGCTTACAAGAAGATGTTAGAAATGCTATATTCAAGATCTGTGGTATTGTGAGGTATGCTTACTATCAAATCGCATTATGTATTTTCTTAATGGACATGTAAAATAGGTGGATCTCAAATATCTTACATATGCATGGACATGTGAAATAGGTAGATATCTCAAAAAGAGATCTCTATATCGAGCATCGAGAAGGCTAGGGTGGAATCCATCGAAGCCGTATGCTTGCTTGAGAAGCACTTTCCCTCAAGCATTATTACAACTCAAGTCCACTTGCTTGTGCACATAGTTGATGAGGTGGCTATAGCAGGTACCGTTCATAATCGATGGATGTTTTTTCTCAAGCGGTTTATGAAAACTTTAAAGGGGTTTGTAAGACAAAGAGCAAGACCAGAAGCAAGCATGGCAGAGGGATGGCTTGTGCAAGAGTCATTAGTATATATCACAGAGTTTCTTGCATCCACGGATCCTGATATGTCGCAAGCTTGGCACAACAAGGATGATGATTGCATCATTGGCGAGGTTCCCCAAGGAAAAGGGATTGAAAGAAAGATGAGCGAAGAGCAAATGGAGAAATTCAATAAGTTTTGTATCCTCAATAGCCCTGAGATGTAGAAGTGGATTGAGAGATATGAAGTGGCCAAAGCAGAAAGAATAAATGCAAGGACGAGATTTAGAGTAATGTACAGGCGATCACAACCATATCCACGAGATCTGGCTCTTCTCCCTACTCACATGTCACTTGATTGGCTACAACTGGCTCTACATAAAGGCCGAATGTGATGGAGAGACAATAAACGAGCGTGAGTGGGAGTTATCATCTAGATGTATGGTGCATGTAAGTTTCTTATATCTTGACGTAATTAAGTAATTATTTGTGGCAATATATGCTATAAAATAGGTGCATCTTCATTGTTTTAATGATGCTCTTTTACAGTACAAAAAGTATAGTGCATTATGGTCATATGGACGACATTTTTGCGTGGAACGCATCGATTCAAAGAGAGTCACGTATGATTGTGGAGTCATGGCTAACTTCACACAAGATAGCTGAGCAAGTGCTTTGGATACCAATCTTCTCTCTTCACAGTTGGATTATTGTGGAACCATAAGCGACATCTATGAAATTGATTTCAGACGATTTACTATTTTCATTCTTGATGTAAAATGGTTTAGAACTACTTACAACGGTCCCCATGCGACAGTGAGAAAAGATAGTAGCTGTCTCTTTGCAATAGACTCCACCAAACATTGGACCGATGAAAGTGATACTTTTGTTCTTCCCGAGCACTGTGAGCAGGTGCATATTAATGATTTAATTAGTCGAAGCTTTCGATTTTAAAGTCCATTGATATATATATAATTGACGACATTTGGCACCCATCTTCAATATAGGTGGTTTTTCATCTGGATCGTTCTGGTCCAAGAGGATGGTACGTGATCCAAGTTGCACCACGAAGTAAGCGAAATTTTGAAGATCGAGATGTGGATATGGAGATGCCACTACCAATGCCGGATCCAATTGATGAATCTAGCGAAGAAGATGTAGATCACCATATGAGCCAAGACGAAGATGCGCATAATGACATCGCACGGGAGGAGGATGGAGATCACGATATTGACGAAGAAGACAACAATCATCAAGATCAATCACCACACTTAAGCTTTATTGAAGAAGATGATCAAATACTTTTAGGTGAACGTACGATGCTAGAGTACGATGATGATATAGGAGATCAACTCGGTATAGAGTTGGAGATAGACTTGCTTGGCGCCTTAGACTTGGCTCAAGATGAAACAGTTGATGTAAATGCTCTTATTTGATTTTTCTCATCTCAAACTTGGACATGAATATATATATGAGCTTCAAAGACTTGATGTACATGCTCTCATTTTTTATTTCTCTATGAGCTCAAACATGTATGAAAATTTAAAAAAATTTGTCATTGGAAAAAACTAACTTTTAAGGCCTATAAAAAAAAAAAAACTCTCTGTAAAAGCGTCGCTATAATATTTTGTATCAGTGTCGCTATATAGCGACTTTTATATAGCGACTTTTACAAAAGTCGCTATATAGCGACTTTTAGCAACAGTCGCTATATAGCGACGATTTACGAAACCCGCTTTTCATACCGACGATTAACGCTAAGCGGGCGCTAAACGTCGGTACGTAAACATCGCAATAGGATCCGTGTGTAGTAGTGTCATCATCTAGCACATCCATGAGACTATACTCCTTCTCAAAGTGTGAAGGTATACACACACCACCCTCCTCATCTTGTCTCAAGGTTTCGTGTAAATATAAGATCTTGTCTCAAGATTTGGTGTCGTGTACACATGCAATATTAATCATGAACTCAAATAGCATTGACTTTCCAATGATCCATCATCACGTGCACCACCAATGGTGGGTAATGGTTTGAGCTCCTTCCCATACATCCTCAAGTGGCACATGACAATATGGCGTTGATGTCGTACTTCTTGCTTGCAATGAGTGCAATGACAATACAACCTCTCTGTAAGCCAGTATGCGCCACCGAGCATTGGCACATCATCTGACAAGCTTTCACTCGTCCCTTCCATCTGCACACCTCCAAAATCACAACACAAAATGTAAGGAAATCCATTAAGATCCAAAAAATAGCCACCCATGAGCTCCTTCCCTCTCTTCTTAGATCAAGTGCCCTGAACCATCGCTATATAGAGATGCTTTGTCCTGTTTTGTCGCTATATAGCGATGCTTTTAGGGTATAAGTATATAGCGACCCTTTTAGGGTATAAGTGTTGCTATATAGCGACACTTTTAGGATATGAGTGTTGCCATATAACAACACTTTTAGGGTATGAGTGTCACTATAGTGTGACTGACCAGTGTTGCTATATAGTGACATTGGGGGACTAAAACCTGAAACACCCGCGAAACCCCATGCGACGTCATCTTTCACAACTCTATTATGAGAAAAGCAAAAATCTCTCCTCCCACGTTTTCCTTCTCTATTCGGCGACCTCACTTTCCTCCTCTATTCCCCACACTCCTCACCCCTACCAAGCCCCTCTCCCATTGACACTTGTGCTCCCTCTCTACATGTGTGAAAGGAAGTTTTTCAAGAAGGTGTGTCTCTTTAAGCAATGTAGGTTCATTTTTTTGTGAGATTTCATTTTGTGAGAGTTGAAGCATGTTTCTTCTTGCATTGCTAAGCCTATGCGCTAATTTTCATGCTTGATTTTCAGAGATTAAGGAACAAAAATGAGATTTGCTTCTCTTTTTGGTATTTCTCTTCCTCCTCTTTCCCTTCCTTTCGTGCTTTCTCCTTGTTTGTAGGCTTATGCTTGTCCCCTCAATCCAATCCCTTTGGAAAGTTGTTTCTCTAAATTCTTCCTTCTTCTAACTAGTTATCTAAAAAATGGTATGTTTCCTCTCTTTTGTAGGGCCAGTCCACTCCCAGTCCATGAAACACCGAGCGGGACTTTTCCAGGTAAGAAAGTGCTTTCTTTTTTTTCCTTTTTTTTTTTTCTGTTATTTGCATTGGTCTGCAGCTAGTGCTTTAAGCGCTAGCTACAGTGATGGGCGTAGAAACCCTTTTTTCCCCTCTCTTCTCTTATTCCCTCTTCTTCCCCTCTTTTCCTCTTTTCCACCCTCTTTCCCCCCTCTTTCCCTCCCTCTCTTATTTCCTCTTCTTCCTCTCTTTTCTTCTTTTCCCCTCTCTTTTTTCATTCTCTTTTTCCCCCTTCCTTCCTCTTCCTTCTCTTCTTTTCCCCTCTCTTATTTCCTCTCTTTCATCCTCTTTTCTCTTCTTTTTATAAGCATATGCATTTGCCTATGCTTATGCTCATATGCTTATGCTTATGCATGAGCACATGCTCATATGCTCATATGCTTTTCCCCTCTCTTTTTTCCTTCTCTTCTTTTCCCCTCTCTTATTTCCTCTCTTTCATTATCTTTTCTCCTCTTCTCATAAGCATATGCATTTGCCTATGCTTATATGCTCATGCATAAGCATAAGCATATGCTTTCTCTTTTTTCCTCTCTTTTATTCTTTTTCCCTCTCTTTTTACTTCTCTTTTCCCCTCTTTCTTTCTCTTCTTTCTCTACTTTTCCCCTCTCTTATTTCCTCTCTTTCATCCTCTTTTCTCTTCTTTTCATAAGCATATTCATTTGTCTATGTATCTCTCTCATAAGCTTATGCTTATGCATGAGCATATGCTCATATGCTCATGCATAGGCATAAGCATATGCTTTCTCTCTTTTTTTAATTTTTCCCCTCTTTTCTTCTTTTCTCCTCTCTTTTCTTATTTTCACCTCTTCTTTTTCCTTCTCTTATGCTTATGCTCTTTTCCCCTCTCTTTTTTCGTTCTTTTTCCCCCTCTTCCTTCCTCTTCCTTCTCTTCTTTTCCCTTCTCTTATTTCCTCTCTTTTATCCTCTTTTCTCTTCTTTTCATAAGCATATGCATTTGCTTATGCTTATGCTTATTCATGAGCATATGCTCATATGCTCATATGCTTTTCCCCTCTTTTTTTCCTTCTCTTTTCTCATCTTCCTTTCTCTTCCTTCTCTTTTTTCCCCCTCTCTTATTTCCTCTCTTTCATCCTCTCTTCTATTCTTTTCATAAGCATATGCATTTGCCTATGCTTATGCTCATATGCTTATGCTTATTCATGAGCATATGCTCATATGCTCATATGCTTTTCCCCTCTCTTTTTTCCTTCTCTTTCCCCCTCTTTCTTTCTCTTCTTTCTCTTCTTTTTCCCTCTCTTATTTCCTCTCTTTCATTTTCTTTTCTTTTCTTTTCATAAGCATCGGCTTTCTCTCTTTTTCTATTTTTTTCCTCTTTTCTCCTCTCTTTCAAAAGTATAATTTTGTAACAAACAATGTTGTATATCTTCAACATGTATATGCTTCTGTCGCTCGGCTCGTTTGAGCGATTTTGTATCACCCTTTTCACAAATTTTTTTTGGTAACAAAGAACATTCTTTTGTAATTACTTTAAAAAAAAACATTAGTGGGGCAAAACAGGGCTTGATGTGGCTCTGTTTAGCCCCACCAATGCTTTTTTTAAGCTTATATTAATCGTCGCTATATAGCGACGTTTACTAGTGTCACTATATAGCGACACTTGTTAGTGTCGCTATATAGCAAGTTTACTAGCGTCTATATAGCAATGCTTGTATAGCAACCGTTCTTTTTCGACGCTTATAGCGACGTAAAGACCGACCTTTGCGCCCGTAAAAAAAAAAATTTAGTGTAAAAAAGGTCAGTATTTCCATTAAAAAAGGGCCTGTGCCTTGTAGTGAAATCCATAGATTCCTCATGAATATCTTCCTCAATAGTTTCTTTTCTTTAACATTTTCTTTTCCTTTCCTCGGTCTTTCCTTTTCTAATCGACCTTTCACACTCTAGAATTTTAAAGGAATAGGTTTTCTTGTTTTTGGAAAATTTTCCAATAAAGAAAAAGCTTTGTCTAGAAGGGAGAATACAATGTCTACTTGGTTGTTATTTGTTCAAGGTATTGGAGTTGAATCACTCTTTCTATGATAAGTGTAAACGAGTGCTTATGGCTCAACCCTACTTCTCCAAAGTTAAATCTTGTAATCTCAAGATTTAAAGTTAGTTCCTTTCAAGTAGGAATGAGAGAGAGAGAGAGAGAGAGAGAGAGAGAGAGAGAGAGAGAGGTCAAAAAGAGGCTAGGATGTGGATTAAAAAAAAGTCCCTAACTTTACATGACATGGCTTTGTTTTCTTGGTTTCTTTGTGCAAGACTTAGTCATGTGGATGATCGTGAACTTTTTTGAGGTAGAGTTTTCCCCAAAGCTCATTTAATGAATTTTCCTTTCTATTTAGTATTCTCATTGTTTTGGTTCAGATTGATCTCAAGGTATATGGACTACAAATTAGGCACATGGATGATCAGTTATGTATTTTCCTTTGTTGTATATTTAACCTCCAAAGCTCCATTCCTAGATATTGATGGTGAAGGAGTTTTCCTGGTTGGAATTTACTCCACAAACTTTGTCAAATGAATTTTTGCATATCTTTTTTGCTAAACCTTATAGGAACGTGGGGAGAAACAACAACTATCTATATTCTGTGGGGACATTTAAAGAGATGCAACTATGTTTGAAAGCAACAACATATTTTGCAGATTTCCAACTATTTGTTCACAAAATATAATAATTTCTATCGTGTTGATGAAGAAAAGAGAGGAATGTGCAAAATACTTCTTATGGTTGAGCAACTCCATGGTGCATCAAATTATTCATGAGTGTAAATAAGAGGGGCCTATTCCCAATGCTAGACGATGAAGACCTTGAGATCTTTTGCCTCTTCAATTTCCTGTAGCCTCCATGGGATCTCCTCTAGTGGTGCCCAATTTACCATTCTTCTTCTTTTGAGGAGCATGCTTGATGACATTTTGGATGATATCTCATCTTTTAGGCTTAGTGCACACGCTACACAAAGTGTGCAACCAGCCTTGCATCCATTTGGTGCACACGATTTTGAAGAAGGGCACATAAATGCGTCCTCAGGTGCTCATTTTGGCACCTTGGTTTGGAGAGATGCCAAACCAAGCACCTGTGTGCCACCACTTCATGACTCCTCCCAAGCATTTTGACCGCCTCTAGGGTGTGCAGACAGGGGTAGAGGAGAGGATGTACACCATCGACCGCTGTCGGTCATTTGTTTGCTCGTGGAATGCTCCCTTGAAGACTCGCCCGAACAAATTTTTCCCATGAAGGACGTCCTCGAAATCCATTCCGAAGCACAGGTGATGCGTAGAGCAAGTGCACACATATCTCCTCATGTGCACTAACCCTTAGCTATCCTCACCGAGTCTCCCATGTGTTTTCCTTAGTTACTTTTGAGAGACCTTAGAAAATAGTATCGTACAATGTTGTCCACTTTCCATAGATTGGTCTTTAGAGAAATCCTATCAAATAAATGTGTCCGAAAGAAATTTGAAAAGCTGTTCGACTATCCCAATCTAACTTGGCGAGTAGGGGCACGGTGATGTAAAAGATCGTTTCTAAAAGATAGAACGTCGCAAGCCATAAGGCGGATTCAAGCTGTATGCATGTACTTCTCTTGATTTGCTGTTGCGAGGTTGCTAGTTTGCCTAGGAGTTGACTGTCATGACCGACAAGTTGCCTTGGCAGAAGATCAGGTCTCTGAAACTTTGCCTCTTGAATTTGCCCATGTGCAATGTTCCTACACGTCCTTGCAAACAGTCGGAGAACGGCTAATACTCATGCTAGTTGTTTCCCGGACCTACCTGGCAAAGCTGTCTATGCTCTCTAGCAGACCTACAGCTGCTGCCAGTGTCGAATCACCTGTCGATACTCTAGCAGGCCTGAAGAGAGAGAGCGTCTGAGCCAGGTTCTCGCGAAAAGCTGAAAACCCTGTAAGCCATACTATCGGGTCGGGACGCAAGGCTGGCTGAGTAAAGGAGCATTTGTCTGTGCTCAAATCCTCCGCAATCAACGGAAAATCTCCAAAAGCGAAAGCACGATAGAAGTCATCCTGATTGTGGATAAGCAACAATCGGCTACGGAAAGTGGCCGTCACAAGCTCGAACTGACGCATGAATGGTCGGAAGCTTGTGACATGCAATCAATTGGATCCGGGGAGAGAGATGCGTGCATCATGCATGCACTTGCAAAGAGGCAAAACCAAGGACAGCAGGTAGATACTAGAGATGGAAATTTGGCAGGAGCACCAGTTTCTGATCATCCGGTGACGATGCCGGCTAGACGCGAGGGCCCTTGGAAGTATTGGGCAATGCATTTGAGCCTTGGTCCGTGATACTGACAAAAGGCCTTATTTGAAATCTCGATCAACGATAAAATGGGTTCATAATCATCGTCATATTAATAGCGATGAGATAGACGTGAAAGAGAGCGACCTGGGATGGTCATTCCAATCACGCCTTTGTAAAGAAGCTAGCCTTTTAAAAGTGTGTGCACACGATGCCCAGGCTGGTGGCGGTTTTTGGAGGCTGGCACATTTTTGGGGTTAATTCTCAAATTTGCGACTCATTTCCTCACGAGCCCTCCATCTCGTGCTAGAGTTAGTGCACACGTTGTGAAGAATGTGCACGGCTGGTGCGAATCTTCAGCTCAATTTGAAAATTAGCGTCTCAAGTGAAATCAACATTCATTAGATCTCATGGAGTTTATTGGACCACCTGACTCCTTGCAGGGAGCTCTCTGTGAGCTACAGAGTCCACATGGCAAATGTGGATTGGTGGGAAGAGTAATGGCACTAGTGTTGAAATCTACAACCTCTAGAATGGAGGTGCGAAATAGAGCATCAATTGCGCTCCACACTGACCTCGAAAAATGGCCAACCTCTAAAACAAGGCTCCAACCACCCATTACGTGATGCATGTGCACTGAGCCTTCAATGCTTACAAGCTGGTACATACGTAGATGGGCAGGCCAATCCAAATTGCCATGGAGAGCTGCTTGCAAGTAGTTAGACCTCTATTTCAAATGAGTCAGACCTCTATTAAATGCTTCAAACTAGTTGAGCAACTTAGTCATGTGAACAAAATCATATAATGGCACCAGTTGCACATCTTCTTCTCATGTGCATAGCCCCTAATAGGATACAAGGTACCATTTCTTTACCATTACATGCATATAATAGGTATCACATTTACATCTACATCCTCATATTTATTAACCATGAAGCAAAGTGAAAGCTCTCTCTCATGTGAAAGCAAGCTCCTTTGACCATGATCTCCTCATGCATACAACCCTAAGGCTTATGCAAACTGTATCCCTCTATAACAATGGCATTGTCAAGAGCTTTTAGGAAGTTTTGAAAGCTCTATTTAATACATCAGGGATCGCTCTACAATGTATGAATGTTTAAACCATGTGGGATCTTATGCTTGATCTATGTATACTGGTGGTCCATTAGAAAATATATGAGAACTTAAACTAAAAAAGGTTGGATTAAAGGTTTACAATTTACAAAAAGCTATGCAAGGGATATAATTGGCATATAATGAACCCACTAAGAGTCTTCCCAGAGAGGGGAGAGAGGTGCACAATGCAATAATGAATTCAAATAGAGACCTTCAATTAGGACCCCTAATTTGTTACATCTCATCAAGAAGTTTTGGAAGCTTTGATTGAAATGGAGTCAAAATAAGGGGCATCTCAAGAGGAAATAGTTTCTAACCCATAAGCATGTTTAGGAAAAAGTTCCTCTATAGAAACTATTATGATGATTTAAGGTGAAAATTGATAGTATAATGTTGGAAAATGGTTAATAGGAATCTAGATAGATGAGACTCTTTCAAAACTACATCTGAGCCACATCCTAGAATGGAGAGATTAGGAAAGCATTATCACATCCTCTTGAAGGTTCTACATCCTGATAATTATGTAACATAGCATGTTAGCTACTTATCAAAAATGAATATTCTTAAATTTTGGAAACTCATAGAAAGACATATTACAACATGTAGGAGGCATGCACTCACAAGCATCATGCATACACACCCATGCATGCATGAACATATGGACATCCATGGAGCATCCATGCATGCATGACTATGAAATGTATAAAACATTCTCTACTTATAATTACCAAAATATGCTTTATTTTCTATAAAAAAGTAAAAAATTTCATCTCAATCATTGTAGTTCATTCTAATATTTAAATTAGAACATATTTTTAATGTTAAGATAAATAAGTATATGGAGTCCATGCTCATAGAACATGTTTATTGAAACTTAAAATGTCTCTAGAATTAGATAGTAACTAAATTATCGAGATGGTTAAAGTTTAGAGAAGAAAGCAAGTAATACAATGTATTGTCATTTGGACCAAATGGTTCAATTTTGACCTAATAGTCAATATTTAGATGGTAGTAAGTTTTGAGTTTACTTTATTCGATCTAAGCTATTGAAAAATATAACTTCTAGTTTATAAAAAATAAATTCTAAGTCATGAAGAAAACAACAATTGTTGCTAAAAAATAATGATGTGAACTTGGATTTTGGAATCCC